>NC_083571.1:99793443-100468443 GCF_027579695.1 Neoarius graeffei
CCGTGAAGCCGTGCATGCCTCTAACCATCTGGTTGGAGGTACATTTCTGCTTGTAAACACTTCCTGTGCGTGCCTATGACCATCTGCCTGGTCAGTTCTTTCTGTTGCCATGGCAACTTAGGCTGGGTCACACTGCTTGGCCCCGCATTGCTGCTTGCAGCTATATTTATTATTCAACTTTCTTCTCCTATGGGATGTCAATGGCAGCCCATAGAACCACACATAGGAAAATGCTCAAATTTGGCACACACATTCTAGACAGTCTCAGCATTCCCCACAACAATTTTTAGGTCCCCACCCCCAACCCTCTAGCGCCACCAGCAGGTCAAAGTTGCAGGTACATTTCTGGTTGTAACTTTTGAACCGTTGGTCCGATTTTCAAAAACTTGGTATCCCTGGAATCCTTGGGTCAAGACGAATCCAAAGCACCCCATGACGTCATTTTCCGCCCATATAGTTTTCCCGCCATTTTGAATTTTGTGAAAATCAATTAAAATGCTTCTCCTCCCTCAATTTTGGACCAATTTCTCCCAAACTTGGTAGATGGCAACTTTGGACTAAGCTCCACAAGAAACTTACCCGGTTTTTAGAATTTCATAAGCGTTTGGCCGTGGCAGCCAATCAAAATTGGAGGCGCAGACGCCAAACAGGAAGTGTGCTCATATTTCGGCCACCCTTTGGCGTATCTTAACGAAACTTGGTGGGTTTATGCACCACCCCTCCATGAAGGACCCCAAAGAATTTGGAACAAATTGGCTGCTAGGGGGCGCTATAACTAGGAAAAATGTCTTTTGGCTCATATCTCATGATGCGTTTTGGCTAGAAACAAAATTCCACTGCCTATGGAATCCTTGGGTCAAGACGAATCTATCGCACCCTATGACGTCATATTCTGCCTTGAGGATTTTCCGCCATTTTGAATTTTGTTAAAATCAATGAAATTCTATGGCAACCCATAGAACCGTCTGACGACAGGTTTTCAAATTTGGCACACTGATTCTAGGCTGGCTCAAGGTTCTTGTCAGCAAATTTCAACTCACCACCTCAAACTCTCTAGCGCCAACAACAGGCCAAAGTTGCATGTACATTTCTGCTTGTTACTTTTGAACCGTATGTCTGATCGTCAAAATCTGTGTATCGCTGGAATCCTTGGGTCAAAACGAATCCAACGCATCCTATGTCGTCATATTGCGCCTTGTATATTTTCCGCCATTTTGAATTTTGTGAAAATCAATTAAAATGCTTCTCCTCCTTCAATTTTTGGCCAATTCGTTCCAAACTTGGTATATGGCAACTTTGGACTAAGCTGCATATAAAACTTACCCGGTTTTTTGAATTTCATAAGCGTTTGGCCGTGGCAGCCAATCAAATTTGGCTGTGCAGATGCGAAACAGGAAGTGTGCTCATTTCTCGGCGGCCCTTTGACCATTCTTAACCAAACTTGGTGGGATTATGCCCCACCCCTCCAAAAGGGCCCATACCACATTTGGTGCACATTGGCCATTAGGGGGCGCTATAACTTTCCAAAATGTGTTTTGGCTCATATATCATTGAGCTCATATCTCAGCAGTCTTTTAGCACACACACACACACACACACACACACACACACACACACACCTAGTACACTTGAAGTAATTTCAGCCATCACAGTCAATCGAATTTGACGGTGAAGCCGTGTATGCCTCTAACAATCTGGTTGGAGGTACATTTCTGCTTGTAAACACTTCCTGTGCGTGCCTATGACCGTCTGCCTGGTCAGTTCTTTCTGTTGCCATGGCAACTTAGGCTGGGTCACCCTGCTTGGCCCCGCATTGCTGCTTGCAGCTATATTTAATAATCTCGGTTTTGCATTGATATGTACAGAAAGTGTCCTATCTGTTTTCACTGTTTCAGTGTCTCTTTGTTCGTGATTGTCTGATACTCCTTAATTCTGTCAACACACTAATGTTTTTTGTTCCCATTTTTCTTTCACCTCATCATCTTTTTATCTGTTATAAAAAGGCATAAAGAATGATCAGTTGGGCTAACTAAAATGAGCCCAGTGCTCATCTGTAGGTTCATGCAGCCAATTGGCAGCAGTCATGTCACGTGACTACACAGTGTGACACGCCCACCTAGCTTTGAGCTCCACTGGGCTAATATATTCTAGCCCATTTTGGTGACGTTTCCGTAATACTTCTCCAGTAGGCGTGTTATGGACTCAGTCGCAGGTGCAATGAATGCAAACAAAGTGGATTATTTATTCTGTCATAATAATAATATTTCAGCTAAAATATGTTTGGAGGAGAAAGTGGATAGACTGAGCACACATCATCGAATCAAAGTACAAATAATACAAAAGGACAGATGACAAAAATACAAGTTGAGTGTTTTTTTTAACAAAAGGGTTACAACTTTCCTGTGTACTGTGTTTGTTATTCAGATGAAAAACAGTTCAGATTCAAATGGCAAAAGTTACATATAAGCTTTTACATTATATTTTAGTTTTATATACTATTCACTGTGACCCCTCCCAAATAATAAACAAACAAACGAAACCGTCAGTGATGGTGTAGCTCACTCCAGCCCCGTCTAGTCCAGAATGAAAGATTTAAAGTGGGCCACCTTGTGCAGTTCTACTCTCAACCAGTCCAGTTCAAATGTTTTCCAGAAAGAATCTAAAACGGCGAGGAATTGACCGAGAAGAAGCGATTTTTGTTGAACTGCTCATTAAGGCTTAATTAGTCCATAACTTCATTAATAATTGTAATTAAGCAAATCTGGGTAGAAGTCATATGCACCCTAGGTGCCCCTACCTTCATGCCAGAAAGAATCAAAGTCAGTGACGAATTGAGGGAGAAGAAGCGATGTGTATGGAAACTGCTCGTTAGGGCTTAATTACACCATATCTTCATTATTAATTGCAATTATGCAAATTTGGGTAGAAGCTATATACACCCCAGGCAGACCTACCTTCCTGCCAAAAAGAATAAACATTGGTGAAAAATTGAGAGAGAAGAAGCAATTTTCGTGAAATGTGCACGATGTCAGACGGACGACAGACGACGGACAACACATGATGACATAAGCTCGTTGCCTGTTGGCTGGATGAGCTAATGAATGAATGAATGAATGAATGAATAATGAATGCCACCATTTGAATACAGTATACAGTAGTGCTTGACCTCCAAATGGGTTCAGATTAGGTCTTTCAAGGCTCTTCTCATCATTAATGCAACATATGAAAAAGACTTTCATACATACACAATATGGTCATAGGTTTGTGGACTCCTGACCATCACAACCCATATGTCGATCTTCCCCAAACTGTTGCCACAAAAATGGACACGCACAATTGTATGCTGTAGCATTACGATTTCCTTTCACTGGAAGGTCTTTCACTGGAAAGAGGCCCAGTCCTGCTCCAGCATGACAATGCCCCTGTGCACAGATCAAGGTTCAGGAAGACATGGTTTGCCAAGTTTTATGTGAAAGAACTTGAGTGGCCTGCACAGAGCCTTGACTGCAACCCCACGGAACACCTTTGAGATAAACTGGAACACTAATTGCACCCCAGGCCTCCTCACCCAACATCAACACCTGACCTCACTAATGCTCTTGTGGCTGAATGAACAAATCCCAGCAGACATGCTCCACATGACTTCCCAGAAGAATGGAGGTTATTATGGCAGTAAAAGTGGGACTAAATCTGGAATGGGATGTTCAAACAGCATATATGGATGTGATGGCCAGGTGTCCAAAAACTTTTGGCCATATACGTAGTGTAGAAGTGATTTTAAAAACCCTTCTTCTGAAAGCTATCCATCCATCATCCGTAACCACTTATCCTGTTCAGGGTCACAGGCAAACTGGAGTCTATCCCAGCTGACTATGGGCGAGAGGCGGGGTACACCCTGGACAAGTCGCCAGATCATCGCAGGGCTGACACATAGAGACACACAACCATTCACACTCACGGTCAATTTAGAGACACCAATTAACCTAACCTGCATGTCTTTGGACTGTGGAGGAAACTAGAGCACCTGGAGGAAACCCACACAGACACGAGGAGAACATGCAAACTCCACACAGAAAGGCCCCCGTCAGACGCTGGGCTCAAACCCAGAACCTTCTTGCTGTGAGGCGACAGTGCTAACCACTACACCACTGTCCCTTCCCTCTGAAAGCTATATTTTTTTAAAATATGAATTTGTAAAATAATAAAACACCAATATCTGATTCACTGAACCATGGTACTGTAGAAGACGAATTCTTTTTTTTTTTTATTCTAATCACTTGTGACTTATGAAACATAGCAAAGAAATGATTGAGAGATTTCCATTAGCACTAGATAGGGAGCAAAGGTTAGAACAAGGGCTAACGCTTCAAGAAAATGCAATCTATTTAATAGACGTATTTTATGTCAGTCTGATATAACCAAAGTGAAGAAGAGAGAAAGTAATTACTGGTTTTAAAAGAGATATAAATCATGGTATGTTTGGTAATGCTGGATAAAATCTTGCATTGAAGCGGATGGAGCAGTGTGATCACTCGCACGCTTATGTGGACGTCTCGTCTCATTTTCTCCGAGCAGTCAATCAGTTTAATTGCACCTTATCTTTGTCAGACTGAGCATCCAGGCTCACTCTAACGTCTTATCAAGGCAGGACAAAAAAAAAAATAGCGGGAGCTCAGTGGCAGCGGATATAGCAGGACATCAGAGAGGGCTTCTAACCATGCTCTTCACTGTGCTTATCTGGATGAAAATCTTTCCTCACATTCCACACAATACAGTAGATCCCTGTTCAGGCTTACCTTCTACACTGACTACATGCTGCCTGTTTGTCAGAGATAGTGTAACTTTAGAAAGGGCTTACCCCAAACCTACCAAATAAGAGTTGGTAGAAGTATGGATTACTACGTGTTCCCTTCCCTGGTGCTTTTGTATCTCATCTACTGTAGGTGCATTAACTTTTATCTCTGTTTCAGAATATTGAGTGTTAGTATACAGTGTTTCGGGCATGCTGGGATGTGAGTAGTGAAGGTTCGGTCATCTTTCCAGACCAGTTCTTAGAGGACAACATGTGTTCTGCTTAAGTGGTGACTCGTGACAAAATTTTCATAGATGTGGCAAGGATAAAGTTCATGCTGGTTGGAGTATCACACTCTATCACATGACAAGCAAATTAAGTAATATTTTGCATATTTCGTGACCAGCAAAATTTCCTGAGTACAAAATAAGATTACTGTTAACATTTAGAACAAATCTTGAATCACATGGGAGCTTTAATCCTTTAATTGAACATACCGGTATTTTACTTACTTTACTACCTTTCCAAACAAAATTGCTACTTTTACTCCAGTATATTTCCCTAGACACCTTCTAACAATGCTGTCCAGTCACTAAAATGGCTTCTTGGATGCTTAGGACCAGTGCATGCCTGGTGAACCATCAGTGTGCTGGTTACAGGTTTTATACCGTAATTTAACCTGGGAAGGTTCGAAAGAGGAGGGAAGATGTTTGCCCTTTTGGGCTGTTCCCATGGAGATGAAGGAGAAAATGGTTTAATGAGTGTTAGACTGGTTTAAAGACACTTGGGGGCCATGCTGAGCCTGTCCACTTTAAATTCATCAGGAAGTGCATATCTTCCTCACACCTTTCATCCATGTCTCAACTGCAGCCTCAGTCCAGTTCAGTCTTTTCGAAACAAGCTGAAGAGTGCTCCAAACCTTGATGTGTCTCTGTGCACTGTAGATAACACACAGCTAATTACGTTCAGACTGCAACCTGAAACGACCCATATCCGATTTGTTGTGAAATCCGATTTTTTTGTTAGGCCGTTCACATTACCAATTATATGAGACTTGTATGCGATCTCCAATATGAACGGAAAACGACCCAAAAGTGTCCCGCATGCGCAAATTGACACGTAATAAGCACATCTACGTAATACGTAAACAAAAAAAGCGCACTCTTCATGTTTAATGATTTCTTTTTTTGTTTGTTTGTTTAATTATCTGGTTAGTGTTAAAGTGTGAGGTCTCGTGTGTGTTTATGTTTCTGAACTGAAAGGAAAACGTGTAGTCTGGTAACGAGGGTTGACTCCTAAATGTCTCTCTAATTTCTATATAAGTGCATTACATGTTACTAGGAAGTAATGGATTTTTAAACTCTATATAGTGCACTCGGCGGCACGGTGGTGTAGTGGTTAGCGCTGTCGCCTCACAGCAAGAAGGTCCTGGGTTCGAGCCCCAGGGCCGGCGAGGGCCTTTCTGTGTGGAGTTTGTATGTTCTTCCCGTGTCCACGTGGGTTTCCTCCGGGTGCTCCGGTTTCCCCCACAGTCCAAAGACATGCAGGTTAGGTTAACTGGTGACTCTAAATTGACCGTAGGTGTGAATGGTTGTCTGTGTCTATGTGTCAGCCCTGTGATGACCTGGCGACTTGTCCAGGGTGTACCCCGCCTTTCGCCTGTAGTCAGCTGGGATAGGCTCCAGCTTGCCTGCGACCCTGTAGAAGGATAAAGTGGCTAGAGATAATGAGATATAGTGCACTCGAGCTTCAGTAGGCAGTCATTTGGGATACGGCCGCTGTATTACCAAACTCTTAATTCAGGCTTAATAATTTGCACATATTTATTTCGTCATATTAATAAACTTTTTCTACATTTTTATAAATATTTATTTAGATTGTTTGTTTATAGCCAGCTGAATTCTGCAACTTCTCTCAGCGCTGGCTCAAGGTGCATAAACACCAGTGCAGTTTGTGATGGAGATGAGGCGAGACCTGGCGATGTGGTTTTTGTGGCGGCGGCAGAACTCACACAATAATCTGATTAATGTGGGCAGCAGACTAATGAGACCGAAGGTGTCAAATTACTGGAAATTTCCAGAACAATCTTATAATCTTGTAATACAGGATGGTTTAAATTATAAATCAGTTATAGAAACTGTTTTATTTAATCAGGCTAACAGATCAACATCCAGGTCCCTACCAAATCCACCATTAGCTTGATCAATTCTATAAAAGTCTATTTAAATTCAGAAAACTGTACAAATGTTGTTGTTTTCCACCAAAGAGGCGGGATTAGCCAATGCAGAATAGTGACGTTTGTCTCTTGTTGATGACGTGTAGGTCGCATGAATGCGACCTGTCCGGTCAGACTGCAGTCGCATGTGAAAATAACGGATATGCATCGGATTTAGGACCACATATCCAAGCGGCCTGGGTCGCATGTGAAAAAATCGGATCTGTGTCGTTCAGATTGTCAATAACAAATCGGATACAGGTCGCATATGGGCAAAAAAATCGGATATGGGTCGTTTCAGGGTGCAGTCAGAACGTAGTACACTTCAAGGAAAGGTGAACCATTAAAACACATTAAATTTGTTTATATTGAAATACACTACCGTTCAAAAGTTTGGGGTCACTTTGAAATGTCCTTATTTTTGAAAGAAAAGCACTGTTCTTTTCAATGAATATCACTTTAAACTAATCAGAAATACACTCTATACATTGCTAATGTGGTAAATGACTATTCTAGCTGCAAATGTCTGGTTTTTGGTGCAATATCTACATAGGTGTATAGAAGCCCATTTCCAGCAACTATCACTCCAGTGTTCTAGGCTACGTTTACATTAGACCGTATCTGTCTCGTTTTCTTCGCGGATGCACTGTCCGTTTACATTAAACCGCCTGGAAACGCCGGGAAACGGGAATCCACCAGCGTCCACGTATTCAATCCAGATCGTGTCAGCTCTGGTGCTGTGTAAACATTCAGAATACGCGGATACGCTGTGCTGAGCTCTAGCTGGCGTCTCATTGGACAACGTCACTGTGACATCCACCTTCCTGATTCGCTGGCGTTGGTCATGTGACGCGACTGCTGAAAAACGGCGCGGACTTCCGCCTTGTATCACCTTTCATTAAAGAGTATAAAAGTATGAAAATACTGCAAATACTGATGCAAATACTGCCCATTGTGTAGTTATGATTGTCTTTAGGCTTGCCATCCTTCCACTTGCAAGTGGTAAGTGATATGCACTGGGATCACACACACAGCGGCTCAGTCCCGAAAACACAGCTTGTTCACTTCACTCGCGTGCTCTGTGACCTGCGCAAGGCCGGAGTGCGCACCCTCCAGAGGGCACTCGCTGTTCAGGGCGGAGTGATTTGGAGCGCAGGATGCCTGCGGAGCCGAGCGTATCCGTGTATTGGCGTTGCTGTGTGCACGCAAATTGTGTATTGGTGTTGCTGTGTGCACACTAATCGTTTTAGAAACGTTAATCTGATGATCCGCTGATACAGTCTAATGTAAACATGGGCCTAATGGTACAATGTGTTTGCTCATTGCCTCAGAAGGCTAATGGATGATTAGAAAACCCTTGTACAATCATGTTAGCACAGCTGAAAACAGTTTAGCTCTTTAGAGAAGCTATAAAACTGACCTTCCTTTGAGCAGATTGAGTTTCTGGAGCATCACATTTGTGGGGTCGATTAAATGCTCAAAATGGCCAGAAAAATGTCTTGACTATATTTTCTATTCATTTTGCAACTTATGGTGGTAAATAAAAGTGTGACTTTTCATGGAAAACACAAAATTGTCTGGGTGACCCCAAACTTTTGAACGGTAGTGCATTTGTGATATGTTTAGTGATTTTTGGTGCTGTATGTTCATTATTTTTGTGAGAAGTTGTCTGCCACTCTGACGTCACAGGTGGACATTGCTAGTACAGTTACAATGACATTTAAAGCTAGGCAGCCTTTCAATTTCATAATATTGGTGAAATTTAGTTCCCTCTGAAATTTGGTCATTGTGATGTATGTTTATTTCTGTAATATCTCACAAAATATCAGGCCAGAGGTGGCACGGTGGTGTAGTGGTTAGCGCTGTCGCCTCACAGCAAGAAGGTCCGGGTTCGAGCCCTGTGGCCGACGAGGGCCTTTCTGTGCGGAGTTGGCATGTTCTCCCTGTGTCCGTGTGGGTTTTCTCTGGGTGCTCCGGTTTCCCCCACAGTCCAAAGACATGCAGGTTAGGTTAACTGGCGACTCTAAATTGACCGTAGGTGTGAATGTGAGTGTGAATGGTTGTCTGTGTCTATGTGTCAGCCCTGTGATGACCTGGCGACTTGTCCAGGGTGTACCCCGCCTTTCGCCCGTAGTCAGCTGGGATAGGCTCCAGCTTGCCTGCGACCCTGTAGAGCAGGATAAAGCGGCTAGAGATAATGAGATGAGATGAACATCAGGCCATTTTGTGGCTGGGAAGTTATTTAATTTGAGGCGATTCCTTAGCAAATAATATGCATGGAATTGCATGCTTTGCGCTGTCAAGCAGACTGAGGAAGTCCGTCTGCGCATGCGCAGGTTTACCTCTTTCTTGTTTTGGGTTTTACAGCAACTGGCATCCATAGTGTTGCATTACTGCCATCTACAGGTTTACCTTGACTGTGCACTGACAGTTGCATCATTCTATCACGATCACACCGAGGTGCTCGCTGACTGCCAATATTTATTAGTTTGGTCCTGTGTTTCCTTTCCTTCGCAGCATAACATATTTTCTTCTCGTTTTCCGTTACTGTAGTCGGTCTTTCACATTTTATTCGCACATTCGTGTCTTCTCTCCTGTTTCAAATTTGTATCCCACAATGCCTTGCACGAATGGGGAAAGCCCGCCATGTGATGCATGATGTAGTATCTCGAAACATGAAAAAATAGCAGAGAATTTAGGGCCATGTGGCCCTAAACTCAGTAATTGTTCTATTAAAAAAAAAATCATAAAATTGGAAGTCTGTGATTTTAATTCAGTAGCTTTCAGTCCACTAAACAAAATAATTGGATGTCAGGGAAAATTCTTTTTATGACCTACACTTGAAAAATCTGAAAGGCAGTCTACCTTTAATGGAATTTTATTTAAATAACCTAAAATATAAGGGTTAGCAGTCAGATTTTACTGTTACCACCTAAAAACAAAAGAGCAACACATTTTTCTCACTCATCATTTTCAGTGATGTGCAACTTATATTAATACACATGTGTCAGTGCACCAGATTTTCATACAGATGTTCAGATGACGGATTTTGAGTTATACCTGCTGCATTAAACTCCCATGCCTCCGTATGCAGGAAATACAAACCAGAGTGAAACTGGCCCAGAGTAAGTTACTATAAATCTGACATGAAATCATGTGTGCGCAACCCAAAATGGTCCATTTTCCAGGCACTGACTACAGATGATACAGAACCTTGTGAATCCATCAGGAAACAATCTCAACTGTAGATTATTGGTGAATTTCCCAGATTCATTGAGCAGCAGACCACAAAATGCTGCTTGGAAGGTCAAGAAAATATGTGGTGAACTATTAGTGCCACCAGGCGAATGTTGCGTGAAAACTGCGCTCGCATGATCGATGCATTTTCACTACAAATCAAAATGTCATTCGCCAATATTTATGGCAGGAGAAAGATCTATGCTTGTCTCAGTTGTGGATGATGTGGTAAATGTATCCCATAGGGATGCTATTGAGGTGATTATTTGTCTATAGTTATTCGATCAGCCAGCGACAACAGTGCAAAATATTGCACGCTTTTCAACACCATTTCTTCGCATTCTGTAAACAGAGCATCTGGTACAAAAATCCCATGGAATGACACATATATTAATAAGAAATCCAGTGTTGAAGAAGTGGAAACAGCAAACACTGGAGTCAAAGTTCCAGAGTGCAATGCAGCTGAACAACATAGTTGCGTTAAGTTATGGCAGAGACTTCACTCAGCTGGTTAGTGATCTATGAGATGACAACCACGATGGTGTTGATGGTGGTATTAGAATGAAAGTTTATCTCTCATCTGAGCAGAGTGGAATGAGGAGAGTAGAATGAGGATAGCTGTCCAGACCAAAGGACTAAAGCACTGCTGCATCACTCTCTTTAGGTAGAGGTGAAGCAAAGGATAATTTCTACTGGTGTATTGTGGGTAAAGTAGGACGTCGTTAACCAAGGTGAAAATAGACCAACATGAACAAAAATTTAAATTAAAAAAGGAAACTCATTTTGAGTTTCATTACAAAATACATCTTTGACGCCATTGAAGATTACTTACTAATTTGTCAACTGTCCATTGTTAGCGATGATGACTGTTTCATTGGGATGCACAGAAATGCAAATGGGCCACAAGACCCGCACCAGAGAGACAGAGCCGTCCGCAGCGGTGGCACAAACGTTCCGGCCAAGCCACCATGGAATGCCTGGCCTCATGAGTGCTTGTTTACTATTCTCCTCTCCTAACGAAGCACCTTGCACAGTAAGGTAAGACAAACAGTGTCGTGCCCCCATCATATTGTGTCTCTGGACCTCCAGACCTGATGCCAAGTGGTGCACAAAAGTGCCACAGACCTGACAGGTATGGAAGTTGGCCCGCAGTGACAACTGACTTGCTGAGTGATGCCATCCATTGGCCATTTGAGTGGCTCTTCTGCATGCCATCTGGTAGTGTGCCATTGACCCTGTTGGGTTCATCTGCCACATTGCACCAAAAAGCGCCCCGCTTCCAGCATCTGTGAAGGTTCTCAGTCATCCAGGTCATAGTAAACCATAGGTGCTTAAGAAGGCAACTGGACTTGCTTGAAATTCTTGAAGATGTTTCACCTCTCATCTGAAAGGCTTCTTCAGTTCTGTCTGACTAATGGGGAGTTCCAGGTGTTTATCCTCTAGTGGATCAAAAGTCATGGCCTAATGGTTAGAGAAACAGCTTTGGGACCAAAAGGTTGCTGGTTCGATTCCCCAGACTAGCAGGATTGACTTAAGTGCCCTTGAGCAAGGCACCTAACCCCCAACCGCTCCGGCAAGAGTGGTGGCGTACCTTGTGTCTGATTAGCCAAAGAAAAACTGATGATGTGATCATCAGTTCGGGCATTGAACCCGACCAACTGAACTGACTAGATCAAAAGCAACCCTAAGGAGAGTCGTTGAGGTCACCTGGATCGTTGAGTCATCCTGTAGGTGTTAGGGTCACTGGGGCCCGGGTGTGAATGGTGTTAGCGGCCTAGAGAGTCGTTAGGGTGATCTGTGGGTTGTTGGCTCTCTCTGCCATCATGTGAGTCATTGAAGTCAGCTGAGTCTTGAGTCTTGGGCCAAGTTTACATTAGACCGTATCTGTCTCGTTTTCTTTGCGGATGCACTGTCCGTTCACATTGAAACGCCGGGAAACGGGAATCCGCCAGGGCCCACGTATTCAACCCAGTTCGTGTCTGGTCCGGTGCTGTGTAAACATTGAGGATACGCGGATACGCTGTGCTGAGCTCAAGCTGACATCGTCATTGGACAACGTCACTGTGACATCCACCTTCCTGATTCGCTGGCGTTGGTCATGTGACGCGACTGCTGAAAAACGGCGCGGACTTCCGCCTTGTATCACCTTTCATTAAAGAGTATAAAAGTATGAAAATACTGCAAATACTGATGCAAATACTGCCCATTGTGTAGTTATGATTGTCTTTAGGCTTGCCATCCTTCCACTTGCAAGTGGTAAGTGACTTGCGCATGCCCGATATGCACTGGGATCACACACACAGCGGCTCAGTCCCGAATCACTGCTCGTGCGCTTCACTCACGTGCTCTGTGAGCTGCGTAGGGCCGGAGTGCGCACCCTCCAGAGGGCACTCGCTGTTCAGGGCGGAGTGATTTGAAGCGCAGGATGCCTGCGGAGCCGAGCCGCTGAGGAGAAATTTTACACATTACACATTTACACATTTCAACTTAAGTGCCGTCTAATTAGTCATGTGATTAGCGTATCCGTGTATTGGCGTTGCTGTGTGCACGCGAATCGTGTATTGGCGTTGCTGTGTGCACGCTAATCATTTTAAAAATGTTAATCTGATGATCCGCTGATACGGTCTAATGTAAACCCCACCTTGGTGTGGATGCGTATTCAGTTTTCTGGGAAGTGTGCCAAGGACTGCATTGTAGGTGGCTGATAAGTGGTGTCTCAGACCACCTCCTCTGTTCAGTGATGGTCATTCCAGATTGACAAAAATGGCTTCTTTTACTCCTCTTTCAAACCACTGGTCATGGCTAAAATGCATACAGTACATTGCAGTCTTGAAATGAGTATCCTTTGTTATTGAGATGAAGATAGACTGCAGAGTCCTGGCCTGTGGAACTGGCTCTCCTGTGTTCAGCCATGTGCCTGTGAATGGGTTGTTTCTTTTCCCCGATGTACAGGTCCGTGCATTCCTCATTGCACTGAATTACGTACACTATGTTGTCCTGTTTGTGTCTGGGTATTCTGTCCTTAGGGTGGACCAATTTCTGCCTCAGAGTGTTGCTGGGTCTGAAATGTACATGAATGTTGTGTTTGTAGAAGATCCTCCTGAGTTTCTCAGATAGTCCAGAAATGTAAGGAATGACAATGTTCTTGCCTTTGTTGCTGTTTTCTTCCCTGTCCATTATGGTTTTTTTTTCTGGTCTTGACGAAAGCCAAGTTGGGATCCCTGCACTTCTGAAGTACTTCCTTGATGTGTTTTTGCTCCTTCTCTTTTCCCTCTACCATTGTAGGAATGTTCTGAGCCCTGTGATGTAAGATCCTAATGACCCCCAATTTGTGTTCCAGTGGGTGGTGAGAGTCAAACAGTAGGTACTGGTCTGTGTGTGGGGGTTTCCAGTAGACCTCGATGCTAAGGCTTCTGTCTTGTTTGATGTGCATACTGCAGTCCAAAAAGGCTAGGTTGTTTCCACTGACGTCCCCTGAATGAACTTGATGTTGACATTCATTGCATTGATGTGCTCTGTGAAGGCTTCCAGATCATGGGTTTTGATTTTAACCCATCCATACACCTGAACCAGTGGCTGGGAGCGACTCCTGAAAAAGTGGTCAACGCTTTGTTTTCCACTTCCTCCATGTTTGTTTTCCCGCTTCCAGCACCTTATTGGTGATATACTATTTAACCCATAGCTGGAACCCAGGCAGGTGCTACCACTCCAGGTCAGAGCGGACCTGCGAGCAATGTTAAGGGGTAACTCCACTTTCCCCAATACTCAAGTCCTCCTGGACCTGAGGCTCACCACCAGTTGAAGTTTAAAGCCATACCCAGGACTAACTTGATTAATTATAGAAATATTAGCAGGCAAGTTGTTCAGGATGGAGGTTCCTGAACAAAAAAAGTCCTTTAAAAAATTCCTTGAAAAAAAGTTAATGGGTATATGAAGCAAAACACATAGATGTTTGATTTCTATCCATTACTGTATAAATAATATATGCAGTCCGGTATTCTAAATAATGCTACCTTACAGTATGGAGTGCCCAAGACACTAGGCAGGATGTATGTGACAAGAAGACTATGTGGACTTTTTAATTTGATTTATTCACCTACTCATATGATGTAATGAGATTTTTATTTTCCAGCCGATTAACCAGAAAAGAAACCCGCATGCTCTATTGCTTTTAATGTAAAATACCATCAATTCTGTAACGAACTTTCAAGTCTCACTGACATCTTCATTGATTCTTGACACATTTAAACATGATCTAATTCTGTGTTACATTACAGGGACATGATAGTGGTTTTTATATGCTGAGTACTCTGAATTTTTTTTAATAAAGTGAGTTTGTTTTAGCTTGACAAAGCATTTCATTTTTTCATGCATTTATTTCAATAAGGCATTGATGAAGCCATATCACATCAGATATCATAAACTTATTGCAGTGCAAGCAAATTGTCAGGAGCAAGTTAGAAGAACAGCTTGCCCTGATTCAGCTCTGATTTCTTCTGAATCCAGCTTGACACATCAAATTATGATGCCACACTCAACCCCTTTAAAGCATTTTCTCTTGAAATTGCCTGTAGCTTATGGCTTATTAGAGCCAGTCCACCTTGACTATTATTTCGCCTATTTTCAGCACACTATAATTCACATGGAGGGAGTTAACTGTGAAATGGTTGAACTGCTGTATTAGTGTAATGATGGTAGTAGTGTGAACTTTCACCTTTTTCCATTCTTCTATCAAGCTCGGTGAAGCAGAGCAGCTAGTCATTGCCTTGATTCAATTCCAGTCATAAATCTCACAGGGGAAAAGTGCTCCTAGAAATGGCCACAATTCTGACTGAATCAAACAGTAGCCTGGGATTCTCCAAATCTGCACCTCACTGGTCCTGCTGAGCTGCTCTCACCATTTCCATAGACTAGTCCTTTTTGTTAACTGGTACATGTATGAAATCTTTGCAGAGCAGGAAAGAAACAACACAGTAGTGCAACTGGTAACATCCCCTATTTGATCCTTAGCTCAGGTCACCATCTGTGCATGTTCTCCTCATGTTCACATGGGTTTCCTCTGGGTTCTCCACTTTCTCATCTCATAGCTCATATCTTATCTCACTTTCCAAAAGTATGCAGGTAGGTGGATTGGCTATGTTAAATTGTCCCTTGGTGTGAATATGTCCTGCAATGGACAGGATGGACTTCTCCCACCATGTGACAAATGTTACCAGGACTGGTTCGCGACTCACCATGACAAATGATGAAGTGGTTATTGAAGATCCATCCATCCATCATCTGTAGCCGCTTATCCTGTCCTACAGGGTCGCAGGCAAGCTGGAGCCTATCCCAGCTGACTATGGGCAAGAGGCGGGGTACACCCTGGACAAGTCGCCAGGTCATCACAGGGCTGACACATAGACACAGACAACCATTCACACTCACATTCACACCTACGGTCAATTTAGAGCCACCAATTAACCTAACCTGCATGTCTTTGGACTGTGGGGGAAACCGGAGCACCCGGAGGAAACCCACGCAGACACGGGGAGAACATGCAAACTCCACACAGAAAAGCCCTCGCCAGCCACTGGGCTCGAACCCGGGACCTTCTTGCTGTGAGGCAACAGTGCTAACCACTACACCACTGTGCTGCCCGGTTATTGAAGGTTAAATTATTTATTTTATTTTATTGCCTCTGCCAACTTTATTGGAGGAGGTTATGTTTTCGCCTCCACTTGTTTGTTTGTTTGCTTGTCTCTTCTCAACATAACTCAAAGTAGGAAATGGATTTTGATGAAATCCTGAGGAAAGATAGGCCATGGGCCAAAGAACAATTGACTAGATTTTGATGCAAATCTGGATATGTATTTGGATCCAGGATTTTTTTTTTTTTTGTCTGTTCCCAATGTAACTCGAAAAGTAGTGAACGGATTTTGATGAAATTTCAAGGAAATGTGGGCCATGGACCAAGGAACAATTGATTAGGTTTTGATGCAAATCCAATGCTGTGGCTTGGCAGAGGTATGCACTCTACCGAGTGCCCTTCTAGTTTTATTTTATTCTTACCTCATTTTCTCCCTAAATTAGTCTTGGTCAATTCCCACTCACCAGCCTCCTTTCCCTTACCATTTAAACTGCTGCTCATGTGATGGACCCCTTCCACTGATGTCACATTTACGTTAGCAACCGTCGCTACCCTATACCTGGGGGACAAGCGAACTTTTTTACATACTGTAGCCAAGTGAACATGTCTGGTGTCTGTTGCTGTTGTCTGAAGAAAACTACAGCTAAAAAAGCTCTACTACGAGATTACTTGGATAATCTTAGTCAGAAAGAAGCGAAGGATAAATATACCCAGAAATTAGAGTTTATTAGTGGTTATGATCTGTACAAAATTCCTCGAAATGACTGGAGTGACCATGCATATTTGTGGCCTGGCGTTAGTGTTAGCTACATGTTGGAATATACCTTCTTTTTCCCGAAGATTCCCGACACGGAAGAACAATTAATAAAAAACTACAAAAGCAAGAAAACATTATTTGTGGAAAGACTTTTTCCCCGACATCAGCTTTTGGTAACTGAATGCTGCAAAAGCCAAAGCATTTACTCTCAAAGTACTCCTAGCTGAATTGTGGGCTGGAAAGTAAACTATTCTTGCCCTCCATGTCTCAACAACCCCAAGGACATGTAGTTACAGAGCTATTTGCACTCTATCATTTAGACAGTGATACTTATTATTGTTAAAACAATATCTGAAGTGTTATTATTTGTAAAATAACAAAATATCTTACTCTAGACTTTCAAACAATGTTGGAATATTTTATTTTAATTTTATCTCATAGTGGACGGTACAATAATTACAAACGATAACAGAATCAACACATTCCAGTTGTAGCTATAGTCATGTAGTAACTATAATCACCCTTGTAATAATACAACCCCGATTCCAAAAAAGTTGGGACAAAGTACAAATTGTAAATAAAAACGGAATGCAATAATTTACAAATCTCAAAAACTGATATTGTATTCACAATAGAACATAGACAACATGTCAAATGTCGAAAGTGAGACATTTTGAAATTTCATGCCAAATATTGTCTCATTTGAAATTTCATGACAGCAACACATCTCAAAAAAG
The DNA here is from genome assembly GCF_027579695.1 of Neoarius graeffei. Lineage (NCBI taxonomy): Eukaryota > Metazoa > Chordata > Actinopteri > Siluriformes > Ariidae > Neoarius > Neoarius graeffei. The sequence continues at coordinate 99,810,811 of NC_083571.1, forward strand.
TTGGGACAGGGGCAATAAGAGGCTGGAAAAGTTAAAGGTACAAAAAAGGAACAGCTGGAGGACCAAATTGCAACTCATTAGGTCAATTGGCAATAGGTCATTAACATGACTGGGTATAAAAAGAGCATCTTGGAGTGGCAGCGGCTCTCAGAAGTAAAGATGGGAAGAGGATCACCAATCCCCCTAATTCTGCACCGACAAATAGTGGAGCAATATCAGAAAGGAGTTCGACAGTGTAAAATTGCAAAGAGTTTGAACATATCATCATCTACAGTGCATAATATCATCAAAAGATTCAGAGAATCTGGAAGAATCTCTGTGCGTAAGGGTCAAGGCCGGAAAACCATACTGGGTGCCTGTGATCTTTGGGCCCTTAGACGGCACTGCATCACATACAGGCGTGCTTCTGTATTGGAAATCACAAAATGGGCTCAGGAATATTTCCAGAGAACATTATCTGTGAACACAATTCACCGTGCCATCCACCGTTGCCAGCTAAAACTCTATAGTTCAAAGAAGAAGCCATATCTAAACATGATCCAGAAGCGCAGACGTCTTCTCTGGGCCAAGGCTCATTTAAAATGGACTGTGGCCAAGTGGAAAACTGTTCCGTGGTCAGACGAATCAAAATTTGAAGTTCTTTATGGAAATCAGGGACGCCGTGTCATTCGGACTAAAGAGGAGAAGGGCGACCCAAGTTGTTATCAGCGCTCAGTTCAGAAGCCTGCATCTCTGATGGTATGGAGTTGCATTAGTGCGTGTGGCATGGGCAGCTTACACATCTGGAAAGACACCATCAATGCTCAAAGGTATATCCAGGTTCGAGAGCAACATATGCTCCCATCCAGACATCGTCTCTTTCAGGGAAGACCTTGCATTTTCCAACATGACAATGCCAAAGCACATACTGCATCAATTACAGCATCATGGCTGCATAGAAGAAGGGTCCGGGTACTGAACTGGCCAGCCTGCAGTCCAGATCTTTCACCCATAGAAAACATTTGGCACATCATAAAACGGAAGATACGACAAAAAAGACCTAAGACAGTTGAGCAACTAGAATCCTACATTAGACAAGAATGGGTTAACATTCCTATCCCTGAACTTGAGCAACTTGTCTCCTCAGTCCCCAGACGTTTACAGACTGTTGTAAAGAGAAAAGGGGATGTCTCACAGTGGTAAACATGGCCTTGTCCCAACTTTTTTGAAATGTGTTGTTGTCATGAAATTTAAAATCACCTAATTTTTCTCTTTAAATGATACATTTTTTCAGTTTAAACATTTGATATGTCATCTATGTTCTATTCTGAATAAAATATGGAATTTTGAAACTTCCACATCATTGCATTCCGTTTTTATTCACAATTTGTACTTTGTCCCAACTTTTTTGGAATCGGGGTTGTACGTAATTTCAGTAAAGGTTTAATGTTCATTTCCCTCTTCATTTATTCTCTATTCAAAAGGCACAACTGAGTCACACAGGTTGATAAGTGTGTAACGGACAATAACAATTTTATCCAAAATGGTTTTTCCTGCCTGAGTCGATTTATTCCCATTTCACATGTGTGCAGATGTTGTAAAGTTCAGTGTGTTTGTGTAGAACTCTCTCAAACTGTAGGTTCATTACTACACTCTGACTCCATGGTGACATTTTGCACAAGACTGGGTTCCTCTGATAACAGAAACAAAGCTTCAGCGTTCTCTGGTCTTAATCTTTTCTGTTCTTTCAGGATATATCGCACACTTTTTACTGAGTTATGTCCGAGTTGTTTGGTGCCCAATCTGGGTTTTTTGAGTCGAATAAGGAAGCCGCTTCACCTGTAAGAAAATTAAACACTTTCATTAAGTAGCTAACTCGAATGCGAGCAGAAAAAATAAAATGAGATTCTTAAGCAAACTCTTCCATCCTCACTTCCGACTTTCTATTATTTAAAAATACATTTTAAATACAATCGCGAATTTCTCTGGAGTTTTCAGGCTTAGCTCCTCCCATCGTATTCTCTTTAACCACCCATTTCTTCGTTGTTCTTGAAGCATTTGCTTCTCTTTGTTGACATTTTTCTCGATAGCAGGGAGACAGTAATATCTTTTATCTATTTCTTGACTTGAACAACCAAAAACAGCACAAAAATTAACCATATTGAAGATAGATTAAGCCCTGCTTCCATGAAAGATGGTGTCTGTTTGACCCTCAGGTGTAATTATCACATGATGCATGAAGGGTACATCCTCACTAATAAGGTTAAATTTTTAAAAGGCCGTTTTAAAATGAAAATGGTCTCCGTCCAGATGAGTGCTTTAACTCCATATCATAAATAATCCTTGTCCAGCCTAAAATGCCTGAAAATGCATATCACGTGACCATTCACATAAACTGGGCATGCACACACGCTGGTATAAACAGTTGATGCTGTCTGTTTTCTTCTGGAAAAAAGTCACATTATGTGTGTGATGGAGTGTGATGAATTAGAAAAGGATACGTCGTGACTCATGAGACCCAATCAGGAAGCGAATGCGGTTGTCTGCGTCATTGTTTCCAAACATCTCTGTTTTCACCCATCTACACTAAAACACTACCCCAGAGTTTTCATATTAAACAGGGTGAACAGCATTTCCAAAAGTCTCCATTTTTGGCGCTTGAAAACTCCAGAATAGTGTGAACAGTGGGCATAAACATAGCAAAAGTGATGTGTTTTACAATGAAAATGTATTAGTGTGGAAGTAGCCTAACACACGTTATGATATTTACCTTCTTCTGCATACATACGCTCATAGATACTTACGATTGGCTCGTGTCTCTGTGATCGTTAGGATTTAACTTATAATTTCCAGACAACAGGGCAAAGGTTTTATCCCCAATTAGGGCACTTAAACTACCGTTCAAAAGTTTGGGGTCACTTTGAAATGTCCTTATTTTTTGAAAGAAAAGCACTGTTCTTTTCAATGAAGATCACTTTAAACTAATCAGAAATACACTCTATACATTGCTAATGTGGTAAATGACTATTCTAGCTGCAAATGTCTGGTTTTTGGTGCAATATCTCCATAGGTGTATAGAGGCCCATTTCCAGCAACTCTCACTCCAGTGTTCTAATGGTACAATGTGTTTGCTCATTGCCTCAGAAGGCTAATGGATGATTAGAAAACCCTTGTACAATCATGTTAGCACAGCTGAAAACAGTTGAGCTCTTTAGAGAAGCTATAAAACTGACCTTCCTTTGAGCAGATTGAGTTTCTGGAGCATCACATTTGTGGGGTCGATTAAATGCTCAAAATGGCCAGAAAAATGTCTTGACTATATTTTCTATTCATTTTACAACTTATGGTGGTAAATAAAAGTGTGACTTTTCATGGAAAACACAAAATTGTCTGGGTGACCCCAAACTTTTGAATGATAGTGTAGATGCCTTGGAAATCTACTGCCTCCCTTACTAACTACTGTATTTGTAAACCCCTTCACATGGTAGCATTTTTTTTTTACTACAGAAAAGTTTAAAGGAGAACTGAAGTCATTTTTAAACTTGCTTTATTTCTTAATTAACGTGTTATTCAATTACGTTTTCGGTTTTAGTAACCTTATATCATGACTCGTATTGGCAACTAATTGCAATTAAATATTATACTTATCGGCCTATTCAGTTTTTAGCCGTGTTGAATTTAATTCGTTTGGTCCACGGCAGGCGTCACTTATCCGCGCGATCTTCACGAGACTTGTGCGAGACTTTGAAACGTGAAGTGTCAGCCAGGTGTCAGTGCCGCCATTTTGAAAACTGTTTTCCAAATGAAATATTGCACAAAAATGAGTTTAAATGACAATTACTGCCTACTTTTTCAAACTTTCCTGATTGCTATCAAAACAAACAAAACTTCCGACTTGATTACGTCAGCATTCAAAAGAGGGTGCACGTGTCTTTTGACAACGTTGGCAGATGTTGGTCACTTTGATTTCCGCTATATGTTTTACTTCTGTCCTACGATGTCTTGCACAGGTCTCAACGAATCTCGTTTATGGAATGGACTCCAGTATGCGCGCCGTGAACAAGGCACACCTGAGCTCAATTAAGGAACTATGTGTTTGCCTATTTAAGGACTGTGCTGATGCATTTGCATCACAAAGTATTATGATACGCATGTATGCATTACCGAGCCTTTCTACCCGTTGTCTTGATTTCCTGCTTCACGATCCTTGTGCCTGTTTCTCGTTCTTGTCCTCGCTTAGCCTTTGATGTACTGTTTGCGCCTCGACCGACCCTTTTGCCTGTATTCTCGTTTTTGATCTAGCCTGCCGGTTTGGATTGTTTGCCTGTGTATATATTTGTCTCACTGTATATATATTCTGCACTTTATTAAACTGTATACTTCTGCACATACATCTGCCTCCCTCGCATACGTGACATGGCGATTATTCCATACGACTTCGAACCAACTGAGAAGAGTTGGAAAGACGACAGGATAAGGACGAGTCCGCCACGCTGGTATTTACGTAATTACTGTCGCAAAATTAAAATGTGCCAGATCAGGCGGCTGGTGGGTTTTCAAAATAATAAATACATGCATGTATTTTTGTGATAAATACATATTATACTCAGCGTATTTCCCACATAATCCTCACTAATGTTAGGACTGGGACTGTTTTGGCCTCTAGAGGCCGCTGTTATTTCCTTTTCTTGTCATGTTTGTTTTGGCCTCTAGAGGCCGCCACTGTTCCTGTGTTTTGTGTTTGTGCTGATTGCCTGTTTGTCTTCATTAGTGTCACCTATGTTCAATTTATTTTGTGTGTATATATACTCCCTCAGTTCAGTCCCTAGTCTCATCTCATCTCATTATCTCTAGCCGCTAGGCAAGCTGGAGCCTATCCCAGCTGACTATGGGCGAAAGGCGGGGTACACCCTGGACAAGTCGCCAGGTCATCACAGGGCTGACACATAGACACAGACAACCATTCACATTCACACCTACGGTCAATTTAGAGTCACCAGTTAACCTAACCTGCATGTCTTTGGACTGTGGGGGAAACCGGAGCACCCGGAGGAAACCCACGCGGACACGGGGAGAACATGCAAACTCCACACAGAAAGGCCCTCGCCGGCCCCGGGGCTCGGCCCCGGGGCTCGAACCCAGGACCTTCTTGCTGTGAGGCGACAGCGCTAACCACTACACCACCGTGCCACCCTAGTCACGGAGTCTTTATGCTATGCTGTTAGTGCTAGTTCCCGCTGTCCCATGTACCTTGCCTGTGTCTTAGTATTCTTGGTTTTGTTGCTTTCTTTTGGACTTTGTGGATTTTTTTGTTTTGACCTTTGGATCTTCTGAGCGTTTGAATTTTTGCCTCTTCTTTTCTTAGTTGGATTTTGGACATTGAACCTTGGGATATTTTTATTTTGTTTATCTTCTGAGCTTTTGGATTTCTTTTTGTTTTTTCCCTCGGATTGTAAATATTGTAAATAAACTGTTTTTGATACTCTACTTTCACCTCATGCCTCTGCTGCACTTGAGTCATCCCCCTGGTGGCCTAGTGGGGGTTTGCTGGATTATCACGCCAGCGACCTGAGTTTGAATCCCAGCAAAACCCTAACAACTAAGGTTTTGGACAGCACTACAAAATGGCGTCCCCACTATATAGTGCCCTATATAGTGAGTAGGGAGTGACTTCAGACACAGGGAAAACTTCCGGCTTGATTATGTCAGCATTCGAAAGAGGGCGTGTGCATCTTTTGACGATGTTGGTCACTTTGATTTCCACTGTACGTTTTACTTCTGTCCTACGATGTCTCGCACAGGTCTCAACGAATCTCGTTTACGGCCATTGCTTTGACATATGGACTGATAGCATATTTCAAACACTCATAACTTGCTATAGCAGTGACAAAATAGCTATCAAAAATGCATTCCTATATTTAGTAAAATGAGAAATTAGAATTTTGAGAATTAAAAAATTTGCCTTCAGTTCTCCTTTAAGAGCTACGGGTTTTCCTAAACTGAAATATATATTTTTTTACACGTATCTCAGTCTTTTGACTCGGAAGTCTGGGTACTCCCAAAAGTGAAAAGGGAGAAATTTGGATGTAGAAATGAGCATTTCTAATGAAAGACACCAATGTATTGATTGACTAAAACAATAGTTATAAATTGATTTTAACATAATAAATGCAATCTAAAAATAATAAATACGACCATAACTACAGGATCCATTATCTGTAACCACTTACAGTATCCTGTGCAAGCTGGAGCCTATCTTAGCTGACTATGGGCAAGAGGCAGGGTACACCCTGGACAAGTCACCAGATCATCGCAGGGCTGACACATACACATGCGAAGGAAAGGAAACACAGAACCAAACTAATAAATATTGGCGGTCAGCGAGCACCTCGGTGTGATCAGCTGTTCATTTAGCAACAGAATGATGTAACATAGACACAAACAACCATTCACACCCCATTTAGAGCCATCAATTAGCCTAACCTGCATGTCTTTGGACTGCGGGGGAAACCAGAGCACCCGGAGGAAACCCACGCAGACACGAGGAGAACATGCAAACTCCACACAGAAAGGCCTCCGTCAGCCACTGGGTTTGAACCCAGAACCTTCTTGCCATGAGGAGACAGTGCTAACCACTACACCACAGTGCCACCCTAACTACAGGATGGCTTTTTCTTTTCTTTTTTTAGCCTATCTTTATTCATAGACTACAACTGTTTTTGCAGTCATTGCACCTATGTGATCTTTTCAGAAGGCTTAAAACTGTTCAGATGGTTAATTAAAACAATTGCTGATAAAAACTATATAATTATTGGGAAATATTTATTGTTTCATAAATTAAGTGCAACAAAGTATGGCATGGGTCGAAAATCAATAGCTATGAATGTAGCTATCTGTGGAAACCTGATAACCACCAGGGGCAGTGTTTAACACCTGGATATGGTCTTGTGTGTATGTGCAACAAATATCTCCATGGTTCTGGACAAGTGAAACTTAGATTTGCCCTGTGGGAGCAGGAGCATTGGTTTTAGGCAGTGTATTCCAATATCAGCTGTGTCCAGCTTTTTTCTTTTCCCATACAAGTCCTATGTGGTGGTTTCTACACAGGAAATAGGCTGATTTAAAAAAAATGTAAACACATCACACTGTGGGCTGAAACACATGTCTGATGTTTCTTCTGCCCATTGAAAAAAAAAAAGATAGATTGAGCCTCACAGTGCAAATTGTGTGTGGTCATAGCTCGAAGCAAACTTGAAATTCTTGAAACGTACACTGCTGCTAAATTGAGGGAATGCAGCAAACAGAGCTGAGCTTTACATAGATTTGAATGTAGAGTTGAAAATAACAGCTGTCACCTCCCCGACATCCAATTTATCTTGCACTCTAAATCCTTCAGTACTCTATATAGACCTAATGCATGTGGAAGTCTGAAAGCTAGGCAGTTGTTTATGTGGGCCGGTAAAAGAGCTCGAATCACTTGAGATGCAGGCCAGTGTTGGGAAGCTACTTTGTAATAATTGTCAAGCTACAAGCTATCTCATGAGCTAAGCTACAGCTTTTGATAAAGTAGCTAGCTGCACGAGATTCTATTGTGAAAAATAACTAACTACACTGAAGCTACTTTTTTTAAACTTAACTTTAATGGTAGACTGCCTTTCAGATTTTTCAAGTCTAGGCCATAAAAATAATTTTCCCTGACACCCAATTATTTTGTTTAGTGGACCGAAAACTACTGAATTCAAATCACAGACTTCCAATTTTATTAGTTTTTTTTTTTTTTTAATGGAACAATTAATGAATTTAGGGCCACATGGCTCTAAATTCTCCCCTATTTTTTCCTGCTTCACCATGACCCAAATCAAAATACTACATTATGCATAACGTGGTGGGCTTTCCCCATTCGCACAAGGCATTGTTGGATACAAATTTGAAACAGGAGAGAAAAATGGAGGATGTGAGTGTGCGAATGAAACGTGAAAGACTGACTGCAGTAACGGAAAGCGAGAAGAAAAGACGTTATGTTGTAAAGGAAAGGAAACGCAGGACCAAACTAATAAATATCGGCGGTCAGCGAGCATCTCGGTGTGATCAGCTGTTCGTTTAGCGACAGAATGATGTAACTGTCAAGGTACGGTCAAGGTAAACCTGTAGATGGCAGTAATGCAACTTTGTGGATGCTAGCTGCTGTAAAACCCAAAAGAAGAAAGAAAAGAAGGTAAACCTGCACATGCGCACATGGACTTCCTCTGTCTGCTTGACTGCACCAAGTGAGCGATTTCATGCATATTATTTGCTTTAATCCCTTCAAATTAAATAACTTCCCAGCCATGGAATGGTCTAGTTTTTTTTTTTGTTGTTGTTGTTTTGTTTTTTAGATATTACAAAAATAAACATATATTACAATAACCAAATTCCAGAGGGAACTAAATTTCACCGATTTTATGAAATCGAAAGGCCGTCTACTTTTAAAGTTAACTTTAACTCATTGCACACAATTTACATACTTTGTACAGGGTATTCCATAACAGGAATTTTACTTTTCTATTTAAACCACTCTTAGTAAGAAGCAGCTAGCATTACTTAACTTTAAAACTATACAGTCATCAAAAATGAGAGATACAGAGAAGGCTAACGCTGCTAATTATTCGTTCATTTCTTGAAGTAATTCAGTGTTTTCAGCATAACATTGAATTAAATTATGTTTGCTGCAATATAAAATAATTCTTCTCATGTCTTATTTTCAATTGTTTTTAGATTGGCTAATGCTATCTTTAAAGCTTGGGTGGTGGTGGTTCAATAGTTAAGGCATCAGGTTGCTGATCAGAAGATCACGGGTTGTCACTGTTGGCCTGTAAGATTTTAATGAAAGATCAGTTTTTTGTGCTTATCTCATAGACAGTCAGTGCGTTTACATGCACATAGAGAGAATTGAATTTCTGCCGTTGCTCGACTGAAATCGAAGTTCAAAATGCCATGTATACACCTTAATTCGGCTGAAATTGAACCGAACTTGATTTCTCGGAATCGAGCTACACGACCTAGATTGTGCGATTTCTGCCGAGCTACTTAGTGCATGTAAACCCTATTGAGCTACGTATTCGAGCTACTTACTTCAGCACTGCCCCTTCCGGAAGTGACGAGTGACGAGACCACAAGCAGGAAACACAACAGCCTCGGTCGGCATGACAACAGCATGAATCTTTTCTTTTTGTGGCATTGTTTGCACTGTTAAAATTTAGCTCACTTACTGTATCACCAAATACATCTGTACAGCTGTTGCATAGCTGTGAATTGTGTACATAAACAAGTCACTGTATTTGTGTGTGTGTGTGTGTGTGTATATAGATGTCCAACATCTGAAGAATGTCAATAAATCAAAACAATTGAACTTCTTGTGTGTTTATTAAGACATAAGTTAAATTGTAAGCAAAAAATGGACTTTAGAAAAATATACAATTGTGCAAAATAAGTTGTCTTACAAAACAGTGGTCGGCGCAGGACAGTTTGTAGCCATACAGTCTGTTAGAGCAAGCCTAACAGCTTGAGCACGGAACTTGTGAACACAGAACTGCCAGTGTTGCCAGATTGGGCGGTTTTAAGTGCATTTTGGCTGATTTGAACATGTTTTGGGCTGGAAAACGTCAGCAGTATCTGGCAACACTGCTGATAACTTTGTTTATACTCTTGAATAGCTCTTCTTCATGATGACAACCGGAAGTGTACCAACACGATGGGGCGTGTAGCCCCACCTGTGGCTCGGGTGCACAATGTACCCGATAGCTCGATTTCCTTGTGTGCATGTAGGATTGGATTTCTCTGACACCCCTGCTGGGACCCTTAGCTCGATTACCGACAGTAGCTCGATTTGGATGTGCATGTAAACGCACTGAATGTGCAATAGTTTCCAGAGAATCTCTATGATCTCTAGCCGTTTTGATAATTTTCAGTCAGGATTTCGTGCCAATCATAGCACTGAAACAGCGCTGATTAAAGTTATAAATGACATACGTCTTAATACTGAGGCAGGCAAAACATCGGTCCTGGTATTACTGGACCTCAGTGCAGCTTTTGATACTGTTGATCACAACATACTGCTATATCGACTTGAACACTGGGTTGGATTGACTGGTAAAGTTATCAATTGGTTAAAATCATACTTAAAAGATAGAAGTTTCTTTGTTACCCTGGGAAATTGTTCCTCAACGTCAATGTCCTTGACCTGTGCTGTCCCCCAGGGGTCGATTCTTGGACCATTACTTTTCAACCTTTATATGCTCCCACTTGGGCAAATTATCAATAAAAATTCAATTTTGTGTCACTGCTATGCAGATGATACCCAAATTTATTTTGCTCTATCACCTAATGATTATACCCCCCTTGAATGTCTCTACCAGTGTATCGATCAAATCAATAGCTGGATGTCAAAATTTTCTTCAGCTGAACACAGATAAAACAGAAGTAATTCTATTTGGAAAAAAAGATGAAAGACTCAGGATTACCACTATTCTTGACACAAAAGGGATTAAAACTAAAGAAATGGTTAAAAATCTTGGTGTTTTCATTGACAGCGAGCTAAACTTTGACAGTCACATGAAAGCAATCACTAAAACGGCATTTTATCACCTAAAAAACATTTCCAAACTAAGAGGACTTATGTCAAAAAATGATCTGGAAAAACTAATACATGCCTTCATCTCTAGTAGGGTTGATTACTGCAATGGCCTTTTCACAGGCCTGCCAAAAAAGACCATCAAACGACTTCAGGTGATTCAAAATGCAGCGGCGAGGGTTCTCACACGAACAAAAAGAACAGAGCACATTACTCCAATTCTAAGGTCCCTTCACTGGCTTCCAATAAGCTACAGAATTGACTTTAAAGTATTGCTGCTGGTATACAAATCTCTAAATGGTACAGGGCCCAATTACCTCTCTGATATGTTGCAGCGGCCTAACCCAATCAGATCTACCAGATCAAAACAGAAAAATTTACTATTAAAACCAGTTGTTAAAACAAAGTGTGGTGAAGCAGCTTTTAGCTACTATGCAGTACAGCTATGGAACCAACTGCCAGAGGACATCAAAAATGCTCCTGCTGTTGGCAGCTTCAAATCTAGACTAAAGACCAAGCTGTTTTCAGATGCTTTCTGTTAAATAATTATATTGTCTTCTTTACATTCTTTATAATCTTTACTTCTCTGCATGTTTTAAATTTACTTTAACTTTATCCTATTTTATTCTTTATTCTATTCTGCTGGGTTTTTTTTCTTTTCTTTCTCATCCTATTTGAACTACTACTTCATTTTATTATTTTATTTTTACTATTGTTTAATTCTTATTTTCTTTTAATTTCTTTTAATTCTTTTAATTAATTGTTTTAGAATAAAAATAAAATTATTTTATGTAATTTTATTTCTCTATTGTTTACTGTTTTTGTTTTTACTTCTGTAAAGCACATTGAACTGCCATTGTGTATGAAATGTGCTATATAAATAAACTTGCCTTGCCTATGATCACTTGAATACATGGGCTGATAGAGAGTTTCTCAAGTTCACACACACACACACACACACACACACACACACACAGATGTCCCATTAAGGCGTATTCAGTGCAGTTCATATGTGTGAAGCTGGCATGGCATGTCTACAGATGGATGTCCTCTCTCAGAACAGAAGGGTTGCATGATTATGAGAGCTAATAAATATGAGCAAAATGTCAAGAGGAAGTCAGCAAAAATGAACACTGTAGATGAAAATTCTACCATACACCAATTAATAGCGATTTAAACTCACTGATGTCAAAACTTAATGAAACAGTGGTTGAATATTCTTACATTTCTTCGGTTCTTTGGTTCGTCTTTGTGGGGAAGCCATGAACAGTTCAGTATAGAACCTCATGTAGAACCCTTTGGTCTATGTAGAACAGATCAGGTTTCCCATCAGAGGGTTTCAAGCAAAGTGCCCTGAATTATCCACAGAATCACTGAGGAGCCCTTTTTTCCCCCCAAAGAGTGCATGTATGCAGTATATTTCACAAAAGATTCATGATAGTTTATGATAATGAGTGTCTTCCTGTCCTGTCAGTCTTCACTCTCACTTCTCACTAGGATTTCATCAATGGTTCTGACATGTAGAACTGTATCAAGTGCCCACACTCAGGTTTTAAGTTTTTTATTTTTATCCCCCACTGGCCGAAAGCCCCAAAAGGGGATTATGTTGTGATGATTTCCATCCATCCATCCATCCATCCATCCATCCATCCATCCATCCCAGGAAGGGTACTCACCTTCTAAAATCAACTCCTCTTACAATTTTTGGAGGAATTTCACCAAACTTGGCAAAAGGCATTGTTATATGTCAGTAGTATACATAATATTATTTTGTTCAATTCGGTCGCATTTTACCAGAGTTACAGCCCTTGAGTCACCAAATTATAATTTGACAATTTCATGAAGGTGTGCTTGCCTTCTGACATCAACTCCTCTCAGAATTTTTGGACGAATTTCTCGAAGCTTGGCAAAAGGCCTTGTTATATGAGGGTAATGCGCATATTATAATTTAATTTCGTTTGTGGAAATTTTACCAGAGTTTTGACCCTTGATTAAATAACTTGTACTTTGACAATTTCATGAGGGTGTACGTTCTTCTGAAATCAACTCCTCTCACAACTTGTGGAGGAATTTCACCAAACTTGGCAAAAGGCTTTGGTATATGACAGTTATACACATATTGAAATTTCGTTTAATTTGGGCAAATTTTCCCAGAGTTATCTCCTTGATTATTAACAAACCTGTACTTTGGCAATTTCATCAAGGTGTGCTTGCTTTCTGAACTCAACTTCCCTCACAATTTTTATCCCCTGCTGGCTGAAAGGCCCAAAGGGGGATTACGTCATGGCGATGTCCGTCTGCCCATCCAGCCATCCGTCCGTCCTTCCCAGGAAGGGTACTCATCTTCTGAAATCAACTCCTCTCACAATTTTTGGAGGAATTTCATGAAACTTGACAGGATTCTTTGTTATATGTCGGTAATACACATATTGCAAATTTGTTTGATTCAGTCACATTTTACCAGAGTTATGGCCTAGTTACCAGCAGGAGATATTGTGCTCTCGGAACACTCTTGTTTCCTTTTTTTCTTCTCCCCCCCCCCCAAATTACAGCACATTTCTCACAGGCCAAAGCACATGGTAAAATGAAGGCTATTGCTTTTTTTTTTAATTCATTTCCAACTTCCCCTTTAAAAACTTGTTTATGCAAGAAGTACACTTAATATCCATCCTCAGTAGTAAATGGAGCTTGAGCAGCAGCAGCAGTCATCCTCTTTATTGTGATATTATCCAGTTCTTGCGTGTTGCTCTGTATCTGTTTCCTGTTTTTACCCATTTGTTCCTGAAAGAATTTCTCAAATAAACCACAGTCATGTCCAAAATCATTTAAACTATCCCCTGAGGCTGGAGACTGGAACACATCTCAATAACTATTTGGATCTGTTTTATTCTTGCTGAGTAGAAATGGGGGAAATGTGTTCAGCTCTCCTTCAGCTACTCCTACAGAAATGGAATAGCCACCAGGTAGCCACTTTAGGGGACATGTTGCATCGTTACACTCTGGGGTCTTGGTAGCCGGTCATTGTTCAACAAAGCTGCTTTGCTTGCCATTGTCTTCAAGTTTAGGATTATTATTTTGCAGGGATTTGGGGCTACATCCCAAGAAAAACAGGGAGATAAGATAGAATACTGAACAATGCAAACAATGAACTTTGCATGTTGGACCATTAGTACAGGCAACAACTCTACCCTGAAGAGTAGCACAGGGGAAATACTCACTGGACAAACTAACATACCGTAAAATACCAAATAATAGCCCGGGCGATTATTTGTCTCAATCACGTAAGAGACCCGGCGCGTATTAGAGACTAGGCGGCTATTTGGAACAGGCGATTAATTCCTTCTTCACAAATACCTTCCCCAAAATCTACCTCAAAACGGGGGAAAAAATCATTCTCAGATAGGCCTACTTTTAACCAGTATAACTTACGGTTTGTTTAGAGTTAGATTACAGATAGCACGGTGCCGACTTCGGGGAATTTTGAAGACGCAGAATGCATCTTCGCATGGCACAGTCGGGGTGGATAAAGGATAAATCACACACCTTTTCCTGTTAATGACTAGTTAAGCGCATGCTTTACAAAATAATCAAGAAACCACACCATTGTCTGTGCGCAGCACTGTGATTTAATTACTCTGCAAAGTTATGGTCACTTGCTATCACCCTCACCCATGCAGCCTCCACCCTTTGCGCTTCGCGATGTCTGTCAATCTGAAATTGCATGGAGGGCGCGATGTAGAAGCAACATAATTAGGGTGCGAAGTGTCAAACCAAAGGGTTTTTTCTTATGCTGAAAAATAAGTGACCTGCAGTGGCTACATACTGTCATCTTGCATCACGTTTCTCTCCAAGACGTCTCCCTGTTTGGCCGATATGAGCCTATTCCCCGAGTGAGTTGGTACGGTGGCTCGACCCCGTAGAAAACTTAAAGTTCGGATGAAAGTTAGTTGAATAGGTTACTGACTTGTAGGCCTACATGTTGCCTGCCTGACGCGTGCTTCTGCCCAACTTGCACGACAGATTACTTGTTGAAAAGGCCCCTTGGATTAGATTGGCCGCGAGCAGACTGAAATGCATGTTAGAACGCTCTCACCTTTTTTGTAAAGCGTCTTCCAGATCCGAATGGGTAAGGGCAAGTGAAATGGTATAAGGTCTTTAATAAAACTCAGTGTGTGCTTTGACGCATGCATTCGGCAATTTAGGTCGTTTAACAGAAGCAGCAGTCCAACCTTGGAAACCCGCAGTCCTCAATGTCACCACACACGCTGGCTTTCGTTGGGTATACCCAAAGGGGTGGCTAAGACATCTGTCAAAAGTTACGGAGTTGCATTCCTCAAGAAATATTACGGTAGACCAAGATTATAACATTGAAATGGCATGTTTATTATCACGTAACAAAATGTTGTAAACAGTATTATAGAAATAATTTCATTCATTCATTCATTCATTCATTCATTCATATTGTTTCGGTAGAAAACTATGCAATGCAAAATCGTTTAAACACCAGAAAACCAGAAAAGTGCTGGGCCTCAAGATTCTAGATAGAACGTTCGGACGCTTTTTTTTTTTTTAGACCCCGGCGAGTATTCGGAACCGGCCTTTATTTGTCACAACACACGCGTACACCCGGCCGTTAAAGGGAACTCGGCGGTTAATTGGAACTCGGCTATTATTTGGTATTTTACGGTAACAGACTGCTGGATAGAGTATTTTCAGGATCTCCTTAATGTGGAAGGAGAAGATGACCCTCCCATGCTGAGCTGACCAGTGATGCATCAGCTGAACAAGTGACAGAGAACCTGAGAACCACGGAAGAACTTGACATAGTCATCAAGTTGACCAAGAACAACAAAGCCCCAGGACCAGATATGATTCCCATTGAAACTATCAAAGCAGGAGGGGACGAAATGAAAAACATCATACTGAAGCTACTTAACCATGCATGGATGACAGCAACAGTACCACAAGAATGGAACCAGTCAGTGATATGCCCTATTTTTAAGAACAAGGGGGACCCACTAGAATGTAAGAACTACAGGGGAATATCACTTAGAAAGGAGATTAGAAAGGAGGCTGAGATCCCACACAGAAAGTGTCCTCTTGGAGAGCCAATGTGGTTTTAGACCAGGAAGAGGAACTGTAGACCAGATTGCAGCTTTGAGATTATTTCTGGAGAAAAGCTGGGAAGATGACATCAATCAACACATCGGTTTCTTGGACCTGGAGAAAGCTTTCGATAGAGTACCTCGAGATAAAATGTGGAAAGTAATCGAGGAAACAGGGATTAGCAGCACTCTGCTTATAGCCATCAAGAGTATGTACAAGAAGCAAAAACGGCACCATCTTTGGAAGCACAAAATACTTTGCCATCAACACCGGCGTACGACAAGGAAGTGTCCTTTCACTGCTCCTGTTCATCCTCTCCCTCAACCATGTTATACTAAATGTAGAATGGGAGGATTACAAAGCTGAGCGGTTTGGGTATGCTGATGACATAGCACATACAGGAGAAAGTATCACCCGTCTACAAACCATCATGAACCAGTGGGACCAAGAGCTAACCAAAGCGGGCCTGAAATTAAGTTACAATAAAACAGAATACATGAAAGTAGGAAGACAACCAGGGGAAGGTGACATCATTATAAATGGAAATGTCCTCAAACAAACAACAAGCTTCAGCTATCTAGGCAGTAAGCTCTCATCAAACAATTTTATTGAAGAGGAAGTCAACAACAGAATCACCAAGTTCACCAAAAATCTTAATGCACTGTACCCACTCCTCAAAGAAAGGAAGATACCAAAAGATGTGAGAGTGTGCATTTACACAGCCATCTTAAGACCAGTGCTTCTGTACAGCAGTGAAACATGGACTCTAACACAAAACCTCAAAAGTAAAATCCAAGCCATAGAAATGAGAGTCCAATGACTGATCTATGGAGTGACTAGGAGGAACAGGATCAGGAATGAAAAAAAATCAGAAATTCACTTGCTGTAGAGTCTGTTCTAACCGTCATCGAAAGGAACCAGCTGAGATGGTATGGGCATGTACGTTGTACTTAGGATGCCAGATTCCAGGAACACAAAAATAATGTACAACTGGAAGCCAAAGACCAAAAGGCCAACTGGCAGAACTAGAAAACGATGGGAAGATCAGATCAAAGAAATCACTCAAAGGGAAGAGAAAGACTTTAGGAAAATCAAGGATATGGCCCAAGATAGATTGGAATGGAAGGCATTAGTTAAGAGGCTTTCAACTGACAGGCCAGCCGGCCTACAGGCGTCCAGGTGAGCAGTACAGGCGACCATACTGTATAACACTGGGTAGACCTGCAACAGTTTGACATTTGGTTAATAGTTTATTGTCAATGACTGACATACAGTAATTGCAATCAATGACTTAATTGTCTTTTCTGTTGACTTCATGCCATATTTATATTATAAGCTTAACAGTAGTTCAATAATGCACACACATTGACATTTATCAACTCAACATTCAATTTCTGTTTCTGTAAAATAATTCCAAAGTGAATATATGTTTACACAAATAATAATGTAAATTTAAGTCATTGAAATATACAAACAGTTTGCTGGACAACAAACATTGTAAGATAGTAGAAAAACTGTAGAAATATTAAATAATGTGCAATTCTGTAAATCTTACTATTAAACACATTTTAGTGAGTGTTGTTACAAGTCCACTGAATATTCCTGTTTCATGACAAATAATTACAAGTAGTGTTTAGATCAATACATTATGACTAAGAATTAGTATTAAATCAACGAGACCATCAGTGACAGTGTAGTTCACTCCGGCCCCATCTAGTCCAGAAGGAACAATCTAAAATGGGCCACCTTGAGCAATAAATGTTGCAAGCTATATACACTATATACAAGCTATATATATAAGCTATATACACCCTAAGAATACTTAGCTATTTGCCAAAAAGAATCCAAAACCGCGAGGAATTGACCAAGAAGAAGCGATTTTTGTTGAACTGCTCATTAAGGCTTAATTAGTCCTTAACTTCATAAATAATTGTAATTAAGCAAATCTGGGTAGAAATCATATGTACTCTAGGTACCCCTACCTTCATGCCAGAAAGAATCAAAATCAGTGAAGAATTGAGGGAGAAGAAGCGATTTGTGTGGAAACTGTTCGTTAGGGCTTAATTACACCATATCTTCATTGTTAATTGCAATTATTCAAATTTGGGTAGAAGCTATATGCATCCCAGGCAGCCCTACCTTCCTGCCAAAAAGAATAAAAATCAGTGAAGAACTGAGAAAGAAGAAGCGATTTTCGTGAAATATGGACGACGCCAAATGGATGACGGACAACACATGATGGCATAAACTCATCGCCTGTTGGCCGCAAGGGCGTAAAAACAGTGTTGATATTGGTGGGGACATAATTTGGCCAAGCGCCCCAGTGCGCCATGGTTGTCGCACGAAATGTGGCCTACACTGTACAAATGATTGGTTGTCCATTCCTTTGTGTTATTTTGATTTTTAGCACCAGGTACACTTAGTCTTAGACTTAGGCTAACATCTGCATGTATACGGGCAATACATTATCACACAGAGAAAGTGGACATTGAAGTTGCTGTGAATTTCGCTGTAGTGGATGACCTACCCAAAATACAACAACACAATCAATCAAAATTATGTGCTGCTGCTTCATTTTCACACAACTTTTACTATTTTCACACATTTGAAACATCATGTGCTTCCTTTTGAGTTACTGCAATTTCAGAATCTGGAAGTAATGTAGGTACGGGTGGTAGAAGTGTGAAGAGTTTTGGTAGTTGTAGTGCATTTTGCAAAAATGTTTATTCATTAAGTTGAAAGGGTTAAGTGACAATTGTTTCACATTTTTACATTTTCACATTTTATTGCAGAGGTTACATACATATGCATATACACATGCATATATACATATGCATATACATGCAAACAATGAGCAAGAAAAAAAGTAAATATAAGTAAACATTTAGCATTACCTACACGCATTTATTAGTGTGTGTGTGTGAGAGAGAGAGATTGCAAACAGAAACTCCTTGCTCATCTCATCTCATTATCTCTAGCCGCTTTATCCTGCAGTGGTTCTCAACCGGGGGGGGCGCGGAGGTACTCCAGGGGGGTCGCGAGTAGGCTTCATGTATGGAGGAAAAAAAAAATCTGGGGCTAACAGGCTATAGTAGCTAAGCAGATGCAACACATTTACCCATGTCAAAATGCAGGACATTGGACTATTACATACAAATCAATACTATTATAAAATCTATCATCAATCTATCATAAAATCTTGTGTGTAGGTTATTTTAAGCCCGTGACGCAAACATGACGCAACGTCACGTGAGTGAGTCTGCATACCGTGGCCACCGTGTGAGTGCTTGCCACACACACACTAGTCTGGTTTCTTGCCGAGTTAACTCGTGCCGACTCTCGCTAGTCTACTATCATCAATCCATCGATACAGCGCAAAACCCTAACAGTCTTTTTAAAGACTACTACCCACACTGTATTTTTGCTTTCCCCATTTCAGCTCTACCCAAATAATTTGTTGTTTTTGTTGTTTTCTTACTGCTAGTCTACTACCCCTTTGCCTTTTTCACCCTGCGTGTGAAAAATCCAACTGTCCCACACACACACACACACTAACACACACACTCACACGAGTAAGTACACCATTCACACCTCGTTAAAATTTGCAACTATAAAATCCCCGAATAAAGATATCGATCGTGTTTCTCACTGATAAGCCCCATACGTTCCCTCTGGTTAGCCCCCTTAGCCTACTACAGACTTATCGTTACAACTTTATTATACACGTTTATTCACAAATACTTTAACAAAATGGATAGATTTCTTGTCAAAAAACCCAAGACAACTGACGTAGGTCTACCACCAGCTGCGAGAAAGCTTCGGAGGTACGATGAATCATACCTGCAGTTTGGTTTTACTGTCACCTCTGATCTTCGTCCTCAGTGTGTCGTGTGTGCCGAGGTGCTGGCAAACGAAAGCATGAAGCCATGCAAACTTAAAAGGCACCTCGAAACGAAGCATGCTGGCCTGAAGGACAAACCGCTTGAATACTTTCAAAGAAAGCGTGATGGCCTGCATCAGCAACAGGCAACAATTTCCGTGCACAGCACTGTATCTAAGCAGTGCCTGGAGGCATCATATGTGGTGGCAAAAAGAATAGGTAAGCTAGGCAAACCGCACACTGATGCCGAGAAATTCATTTTGCCAGCTGCGCAGGACATGTGCAGAATATTCTTCGGGGATAGTGCAGCAGCCAAATTAGGCACCGTGCCACTTTCAAATGACACAGTTGCTCAGAGAATTGCTGATATGTCCAATGATATCAGAGAGCAATTAATACAGTTTATTAAAAATAGTCCATACTATGCCTTGCAGTTGGATGAGTCTACCGATATTGCTGGACAGGCACAGCTTCTTACATATGTCAGGTATGTCAGGGATAAATTAATTGAGGAGGATGTCCTTTTTTGCCGCCCTCTTCAGTCACACACAACTGGAGAGGCCATCTTCAATGTCCTTGATTCATTTATTCACGAGAATGGGTTGGCGTGGGACCGATGCGTTGGCTTGTGCACGGATGGCGCACGAGCAATGACGGGCCGTGAGCAAGGTCTAGCTGCTCGCGTTAAGCAGGTAGCTCCACTTGTAAAATGGACCCATTGCATGGTTCATCGCGAAGCACTCGCTGCAAAAAAAATGCCGTCTCTGTTGGAATCCGTGCTGAACCAATCAGTAAAAATGATCAACCTCATCAAGTCACGGCCGCTAAACTCTCGCTTGTTTGAGGTCCTCTGTCAGGAGATGGGGTCAGAGCACGAACAGCTGCTTCTGCACACTGAGGTTCGCTGGCTGTCCAGGGGGCGGGTGTTACAACGTTTGTATGAGCTGCGAGATGAGGTGAAGCGGTTTTTGACACAAATCAATTCAGACCTGGCGAAAAATCTGGATGACCCTTTGTGGCTGGCGTGTCTCTCCTATTTGGTCGATATATTTGACCGCTTGAATGGCTTGAACCTGTCTTTGCAAGGCCGAGAAACTCACATTTTGCTTCTCGCAGAGAAAGTGGATGCCTTCAAGCAAAAACTTGACCTCTGGTGTGGCCACATCAGTCGGGGGAACTGTGATATGTTCCCAAGCCTTGCAGACTTTATCAGTAATGCAGGCACTTCCCACGATTTCTCATCTGTCTTTCAAGCAGCGTCAGAGCACCTGTCGGTAATGAGAAAACAGTTTGCGGCATACTTCACAGAGGATTATCGCTCTTTTGCGTGGGTTCGAGATCCATTTGTGTGTACTGCTGACGAACTTCCAGTTGACATGCAGGAACAGCTTATTGAGCTGAAGAGTGACAGTAGACTTAAGGCAGTCTTCACCTCATGCCCTCTTTCGACATTCTGGGCAGCATTGATGCAGGAGTACCCGCAACTGTGTGACGTAGCCTTGAAACTGCTCATCCCATTCGCATCGACCTACTTGTGTGAGGCAGGATTTTCAAAAATGACTGCGCTCAAAACGAAATATCGCAATCGTGCGCAAATTGAGGATGACTTGAGACTGTGCTTGTCAAACATTTCGCCAAGAATCGAGGATCTTTGTAAGGCAAAGCAGGCTCAGGTCTCGCATTAACGCAAATGCAGATCACAAAGGCACAGTAAAAAGTAAAACCTAAATTCACGCCTGGTCCCAATTCCCAATGATATCAATAGCCAGCTAATGATAAGCCTAATAAAATACCTAATAAAAACACTAATAATAATAATAATAATAATAATAATAATAATGATGCCTATTAATAATAATAGCATTAATAATAATAATATCAACAACCAACAACAGCAATAATAATAATAATAATAATAATAATAATAATAGGCCTAATAATAATAATAATGCCTGAAAGAACATAAGTCTTGTACTACTGCCAACAGCTTAGTAATGATAATAGGCCATAATAATAATAATAATAATAATAATTATAATTATAATAATGCCCGAAAGCAGATTAGAAATGTGGTGCTACTGCCAATTATAACAATAGCCTAATAATGATAATAGGCCTATGTATTTCTATGGAATGGATAATGCTACTACTGCTGCTACTGCTACTACTACTACTACTACTACTACTAATAATAATAATAATAATCTAGCCCAGGGCTATCTATCTATCTATCTATCTATCTATCTATCTATCGGTCGATATAAGGTGCTGTAGGTCGGGTGGCGTCACTGCGGGTGAGTGTGTTGGGGGATGGGGGCGGGGCGAGAAGAGGGGCCCCCAACTGCAATGAACCAGCTTTGGTGGGGCCCAGGTTGCAAAAGGTTGAGAACCCCTGTTCTACAGGGTCGCAGGCAAGCTGGAGCCTATCCCAGCTGACTACGGGCGAAAGGCGGGGTACACCCTGGACAAGTCGCCAGGTCATCACAGGGCTGACACATAGACACAGACAACCATTCACACTCACATTCACACCTACGGTCAATTTAGAGTCACCAGTTAACCTAACCTGCATGTCTTTGGACTGTGGGGGAAACCGGAGCACCCGGAGGAAACCCACGCGGACACGGGGAGAACATGCAAACTCCACACAGAAAGGCCCTCGCCAGCCCCAGGGCTCGAACCCAGGACCTTCTTGCTGTGAGGCGACAGCGCTAACCACTACACCACCGTGCCGCCCGAAACTCCTTGCTGTTACAGTAAATATAAGTAAACATTTAGCATTACCTACAAGCATTTATTAGTGTGTGTGTGTGAGAGAGAGAGAGACAGAGAGAGATTGCAAACAGAAACTCCTTGCTGTTACAGGATCATATGACAAAAGGTGTTTTTGCCTTCTGAGGCAGAAGCTAAACAATTGGAGTCGCGCGCTTGGCAGAAGAAAACGTCACTGTCTGAAGAGGTTCTCTAACAAGGCTATTTTGTTTTGAATAGCTTACCGTTGACTGGGTAAAATAATGTCTTATGTCCTCCTTACGTTTTCTTTTATTACCCGACATCACTGCCTGTGTGCTGTTTTGCTGTAGCAGCGAGCTGGATGCTGATTTTACCGCTTGCTACTGCTTACAGCCAATGACAACAAAAAAACATAGCAACGTCAAGGCAACGGGAGGTGGGCCAATCAAAGCTTCATAAAGCTTTTTTACCTGTCCCCACCAATAGTCAGCCATCTTTGAGAGGTCTGTTCACAACTGAAAATCAGCTGGAAGCGATACCGTGTTTGGTGTTTTTATTCAGCGTTTCCCGCATCACGGCTTCTCCATTCAAAAATGATATGGACATTTTAAACTCAGCTGAATATTGGTATGGACGCGTCCATACCGTCCATACGCATTTTTACGCCCATGGTTGGCCGGATGAGCTAATAAACTAATAGAGACATACAGTACATACAAAACAATTAAAACTTTCAATACCCTGGACTGAATATATACAATACCAGGTAAAAGTTCGGATACACCTCCTCATTCATAGTTTTTTCTGTATTTGGACTATTTTCTACATTGTAGAACAATACTGAAGACATTAAAACTCATCTCATCTCATTATCTCTAGCCGCTTTATCCTTCTACAGGGTCGCAGGCAAGCTGGAGCCTATCCCAGCTGACTACGGGCGAAAGGCGGGGTACACCCTGGACAAGTCGCCAGGTCATCACAGGGCTGACACATAGACACAGACAACCATTCACACTCACATTCACACCTACGGTCAATTTAGAGTCACCAGTTAACCTAACCTGCATGTCTTTGGACTGTGGGGGAAACCGGAGCACCCGGAGGAAACCCACGCGGACACGGGGAGAACATGCAAACTCCACACAGAAAGGCCCTCGCCGGCCCTGGGGCTCGAACCCAGGACCTTCTTGCTGTGAGGCGACAGCGCTAACCACTACACCACCGTGCCGCCCGACATTAAAACTATTAAATAAAATATGGAACATATATAGAATTATGAGAATCTTCACAGACATAGATGGAATTATGTGGTAAACAAAAAAAGTGTTAAAAAAATGTTTCATATTTTAGATTCTTCAAAGTAACCAGCGTTTACCTTGATGATGCTTTGCACACTATTGGCGTTATCTTAACCAGCATCATGAGGTAGTCACCTGGAATGCTTTTCAATTAACAGGTGCCTCGTCAAAAGTTAATTAGTGCAATTTATTGACTTTTTAATGCATTTGAGATCAAACAGTAAGGCCACAACAATTTAATTAGTTGGTTCTCTGATTTTTTCAGGAAAAATATGAAGCGAGCGCGCGAGATAAAAAATAAAATTTAAAAAATGCTCTGATGGTAAAATTAGCAGTGGAAATAGAGGGCTTTCATAAGAGAGAAACAAAACAAAGACAATACATTATTGTTACACATTTCATATGGCTCTTTTAATAGCTTATCTTATTTCCACCCATATGCATTAAGGGCTAGCTCTGGCTGCACGTCTTTTATCAGGCAAACCAGTAAACAGATAGGCTAAATAAACGATTGAATTACAGTCAATTGAACATCTACAATGCACAGAAAAAAAGATTTGACCAGGAGTAGGCTACTTCTGATGGCTAAATACTTCAAATAATTTTTTGTTTGCCCCTCACATCAATCAATGAAATACAGTTAGGTCCATAAATATTTGGACAGAGACAACATTTTTCTAATTTTGGTTCTGTACATTACCACAATGAATTTTGAACAAAACAATTCAGATGCAGTTGAAGTTCAGACTTTCAGCTTTAATTCAATGGGTTGAACAAAATGATTGCATAAAAATGTGAGGAACTAAAGCATTTTTTTAAACACAATCCCTTCATTTCAGGGGCTCAAAAGTAATTGGATTGGACAAATTAAATAATTGTAAATAAAATGTTCATTTCTAATACTTGGTTGAAAACCCTTTGTTGGCAATGACTACCTGAAGTCTTGAACTCATGGACATCACCAGACGCTGTGTTTCCTCCTTTTTAATGCTCTGCCAGGCCTTTACTGCAGCGGTTTTCAGTTGCTGTTTGTTTGTGGGCCTTTCTGTCTGAAGTTTAGTCTTTAACAAGTGAAGTGCATGCTCAATCGGGTTGAGATCAGGTGACTGACTTGGCCATTCAAGAATATTCCACTTCTTTGCTTTAATAAACTCCTGGGTTGCTTTGGCTTTATGTTTTGGGCCATTGTCCATCTGTATTATCAAACGCCGACCAATCAGTTTGGCTGGATTTGAGCACACAGTATGTCTCTGAATACCTCAGAATTCATCCGGCTGCTTCTGTCCTGTGTCACATCATCAATAAACACTAGTGACCCAGTGCCACTGGCAGCCATGCATGCCCAAGCCATCACACTGCCTCCGCTGTGTTTTACAGATGATGTGGTATGCTTTGGATCATGAGCTGTACCACGCCTTTGTCATACTTTTTTCTTTCCATCATTCTGGTTGAGGTTGATCTTGGTTTCATCTGTCCAAAGAATGTTCTTCCAGAACTGTGCTTGCTTTTTTAGATTTTTTTTAGCAAAGTCCAATCTAGCCTTTTTATTCTTGAGGCTTATGAGTGGCTTGCACCGTGCAGTGAACCCTCTGTATTTACTTTCATACAGTCTTCTCTTTATGGTAGATTTGGATATTGATACACCTACCTCCTGGAGAGTGTTGTTCACTTGGTTGGCTGTTGTGAAGGGGTTTCTCTTCACCATGGAAATTATTCTGCGATCATCCACCAGTGTTGTCTTCTGTGGGCGTCCAGGTCTTTTTGCATTGATGAGTTCACCAGTGCTTTCTTTCTTTCTCAGGATGTACCAGACTGTAGATTTTGCCACTCCTAATATTGTAGCAATTTCTCGGATGGGTTTTTTCTGTTTTCGCAGCTTAAGGATGGCTTGTTTCACCTGCATGGAGAGCTCCTTTGACCGCATGTTTTCTTCACAGCAAAATCTTCCAAATGCAAGCACCACACCTCAAATCAACTCCAGGCCTTTTATCTGCTTAATTGAGAATGACATAACGAAGGAATTGCCCACACCTGCCCATGAAATAGCCTTTGAGTCAATTGTCCAATTACTTTTGGTCCCTTTAAAAACAGGGTGGCACATGTTAAGGAGCTGAAACTCCTAAACCCTTCATCCAATTTCAATGTGGATACCCTCAAATGAAAGCTGAAAGTCTGGACTTTATGTCCATGTCCATTATATAACTATAACTTGAACATATTTCAGTAAACAGGTAAAAAACCAAAATTTGTGTCAGTGTCCAAATATATATGGACCTAACTGTATATAAATCAAACCCACCTCCACAGAGTTGGAGTCCAAGTTGGCACATCGCAGGGTAACAAGCTCACAGCATCTTGAGTACAACTGTGCAAAGTTTTCCCCCTCTTGAATTTTGACACACCTGTCAAAGATTTTACGCTTCTGTTCGTTGAATATCCTAACAATCACAAACAGGCTTTGCAGGATTCCCCTTCACAGGCATGTTTCTTCCACAAATCTTTATCTAAAGTGAAAGGGGCGATTTGATTAGTTTTCGACGTCATGTGACCTCAACCTGCAGTCGATTTCAATTTTTTTTTCATTTTGCATTTTCTTCAAGCGGCAATTCTGAGAACCAACTAATTGAATTTGTGTGGCCTAAATAGTAAATAATAAAAATACACTAAATAGCCCTCTTCCACAACTGTAGAAATCTATATTATATTAAGAACCACTCAACTAAGTAAAGACAAATGACCTCCATCATTACTTTAAGATATGAAGTGTCTTTTAATTAATAACAGTAACAGTCAGAAGCAAATTTTCTTCAGGATGGAAGGCTTTGAGGTTTCTCAGGAAAAAAAAATTGCATTCTTTTGTTTTATTAACATCAAAAGAGAGTCTGATGAAGGAATAACTGTTTATAGCTCTTGTAATGTAAGTCATAACAGGAACTTGTTTCACGGATGTTCCAAAAACGTAGCTGTAAATTTTTAAAAATTTTAATGTGGTGTTCTAAATAATAATATAAAAACTGTAATTGTTGGCAATATCTGTGGTATAAAAGGAATAAAACACTTCAGGGATATGTTATGTTATTGGAAAATAATCAACTTGGGGTGGTAACACAGCACATTATCATTGATTGTGGTTGCTAAAGAAGGCAACTGGACTTGCTTGAAATTCTTGAAGATGTTTCACCTCTCATCTGAAAGGCTTCTTCAGTTCTGTCTGACTAGTGGGGAGTTCCAGGTATTTAAAGGTGTCATTCCACGACAAACCGTTTAATACTTGCTCTTTTTGAAATACCATAGGTCACTCCGAGTTGCATATGCATGCTGCACGTGAAAATGTTCTTCTACCCCCATTCCCTGTATCAGCCTATGAAAGAAAATAGACAGAAAAATGAGCGAATCAGAAAAAGCCCTACGAACTTGCGTCACTTCGAAAATTAGTAGTCATGGCCTCGCCCATAACCCACTGGAGGGAGCGTCACAGTGCTGTTAGCCAATCAGAAGCGATATGTTTACATGTCATGAATATTCATGAGTAAGAGCTGAAATCCTGTCGTTCTCTCCCCACCCACTCCTCCACCAAACTAGAACAGCCTGAAACAGGAGCACCACAGTAATTTTTTTTAACCAAAACTGGCTCACAGGGCATTCATTCATACGAGAGACCACCGCACAATTAATGAAAAAATGATGCAATGACACCTTTAACCTCTAGTGGACCAAAAGCAATCCCTAAGGAGAGTTGTTGAGGTCACCTGGGCCGTTGAGTCATCCTGTAGATGTAGGTCCCTGGGGGCCAGGTGTAAACAGTCAGTGCGTTTACATGCACATCCAAATCGAGCTGCTGTCGGTAATCGAGCTAAGGGTCCCAGCAGGGGTGCCAGAGAAATCCAATCCTACATGCACACAAGGAAATCGAGCTATTGTGTGAGGTACATTGTGCACCCGAGCCACAGGTGGCGCTACACGCCCATCGTGTTGGTACACTTCTGGTTGTCGTTATGAAGAAGAGCTATTCAGGAGTGTAAACAAAGTTATCAGTTCCGTGTTCTCCATTGCGCGTTTTTCTCCCATCCATGAATTTTAATATATTCAACTCCTTAAGCTGAATGAGCATGAAATCTGTCTCCTCATTGCTCCAGAAGTGCACGTTTCTGCTCGCCATTTTCTCTTCTTCGTTTGTTCCTCCTGACCTCTTCTGCTGCTCGCTACTACTGTTGTCATGCCGACCGAGGCTGTCGTGTTTCCCGCTTGTGGTCTCGTCACTTGTCACTTCCGGAAGGGGCAGTGCTGAAGTAAGTAGCTCGACTACGTAGCTCGATAGGGTATACATGCACTAAGTAGCTCGGCAAAAATCGCAGAATCTAGGTCGTGTAGCTCGATTACGAGAAATCAAGTTCGGTTCAATTTCAGCCTAGCTAAGGTGTTTCCATGGCATTTAGAACTTCGATTTCAGTCGAGTGACGGCAGAAATTCGATTTTCTCTATGTGCATGTAAACGCACTGAAGGCCAATTTATGCTGACAACCCAGTCCTCGCAGACGGCATCGCAGATAGCGTCTGCGTAGCCCCCCCACCTTCGCAGACGCTCTGCGCGCACCTCCCAAAAATTGTGACCACCGCAGAAGCCTCGCAGACAGCATCGCAGACAAGAGGGCTCTGATTGGTCCACTCTACATCCGCTGTACACGCACTTCCGCTTCCCTACTTTCCCGGTTTTTGTTTTCACGACCGGCATTTTTAAAAACACGAGCGAAGATGGAGCAGCATGAAGAGCGGTTGATTGAGGAAGTACGTACGTCTATACGACTCCAGTTCTAGTCATTATAAAAAAAAAAAGTTCTAGTCATTATAAGTAACTGGAGGATAAACACTCCACTAACCACACCCACCAACTACTCCTAGCGACTTCGCGCCCCCTTGCGTTGTGCTGGTGAATAACATCGCGCACGCCTATTACTCCCCGCTCAACAATAAATTACAACTGTCTGCGAAAAGCTATCTGCGAAAGCCTTGTCGCAAGAGCATGCAGAGGCCTTGAGTGTTAGCAGCCTAGAGAGTCGGTAGGGTGATCTGTGGGTCATTGGCTCTCTGCCATCATGTGAGTCATTTGAAGTCAGCTGAATCTTGGTGTGGATGTGTATTCAGTTTTCTGGGAAGTGTGTCAAAGACTGCATTGTAGGTGGCTGATAAGTGGTGTCTCAGTCCATGTTTACATTAGACCGCATCAGCGGATCATCAGATTAACGTTTTTAAAACGATTAGTGTGCACACAGCGACACCAATACACTATTTGCGTGCACACAGCAACACCAATACACGGATACGCTCGGCTCCGCAGGCATCCTGCGCTCCAAATCACTCTGCCCTGAACAGCGAGTGCCCTCTGGAGGGTGCGCACTCCAGCCCTGCGCAGCTCACAGATCGCGCGACTGAAGTGCACAAGCTGTGATTCGGGACTGAGCCGCTGTGTGTGTGATCCCAGCGCATATCACTTACCACTTGCAAGTGGAAGGATGGCAAGCCTAAAGACAATCATAACTACACAATGGGCAGTATTTGCATCAGTATTTGCAGTATTTTCATACTTTTATACTCTTTAATGAAAGGTGATACAAGGTGGAAGTCCGCGCCGTTTTTCAGCAGTCGTGTCACATGACCAACGCCAGCGAATCAGGAAGGTGGATGTCACAGTGACGTTGTCCAATGACGACGCCAGCTAGAGCTCAGCACAGCGTATCCGCGTATTCTCAATGTTTACACAGCACCGGAGCTGACACGATCTGGATTGAATACGTGGACGCTGGCGGATTCCCGTTTCCCGGCGTTTCCAGGCGGTTTAATGTAAACGGACAGTGCATCCGCGAAGAAAACGAGACAGATACGGTCTAATGTAAACTTGGCCTCAGACCACCTCCTCTGTTCAGTGATGGTTGTTCCAGGTTGAAGAAAATGGCTTCTTTTACTCCTCTTTTAAACCACCGGTCTTCTCTGGCTAAAATGTGTACATTGCAGTCCTAAAACGAGTGTTCTTTGTTATTAAGATGAAAATAGACTGCGGAGTCCTGGCCTGAGGAACTGGGTCTCCTGTGTTGAGCCATGCACCTGTGAAGCCATGCGCCTTAGATCACCCTAACGACTCTCTAGACTGATAACACCATTCACACCTGGGCCCCAGGGACCTACACTTACAGGATGACTCAATGACCCAGGTGACCTCAACGACTCTCCTTATGGTTGCTTTTGATCTACTAGAGGATAAACACCTGGAACTCCCCACTAGTCGGACAGAACTGAAGAAGCCTTTCGGATGAGAAGTGAAACATCTTCAAGGATTTCAAGCAAGTCCAGTTGCCTTCTTTAGCAACCATGGTTTACTATGACCTGGATGACTGAGAACCTTCACAGACATATTATCATTGATTTATTTTCCTATAACAGCAATGTATTATTTACTGTTGGGTTTTAATTCGTGCATAGTCTTAGCAATGACCACAGTTATTTGTGCTTTATTCTGCAAAACGTACAGGTGGATAATTTCTTTTGAATGACCATAATAAACAGGGCGATGGCTTGGCAGAGGACCAGGCTGCTCCATGTAGGAGATGTTCTGTGTCGCACTGTGTCCTAAGAACTGAGTTCAGCATTCGCCACTGCTGATGCTGCATGGTTAATGATCAGTCAGCACATTGCCCTGTCATGGGCTTGGCATTTTTCCATCATCTCCTCTGCTGAGATGAGTTTTCTCACCTCAACATTTTCTAACACTTTTTTCCATCTACCTTTTCCCCCTTGTTCGGTCACTGTATGGCACCAGAGAGGACACACTTTTTTTCACAAGCTAGCAGGGATCCGTGCCAAGATTCATTACTAGCGCAAAGGTTTTCTGCAGTGTACATTTGGACATATGGGGTGGTGTCGCAGTGTGCATTCCCCCTAGCATAATTGCACTCAGGTTTTCCTCAAAGTGTATCGTTTTTATGTACTGCATTTAATTTGGCCTGGTCTTCTGCCTCTAGTTCAAAAATTATTTGGTTTATGAAGTTCATCTAAGTATACTTCCTATTTTGATCATGTCACATATTGAGGACTCAAAGTATTAAGCACTAAAGCATTTTGAATAGGGTATGTGACAGTTCCATCAAAATGTTATTAGACAGCGGATAATTGCACAGACATCTCTACGCATATCAAGAAATTCAGATTTGAAATTCCCCTAACACACCTCCAGCCCTTCACCTGGAAAACCTTCATTTCCATATTGGTGCATTATTGAATCTCTTATTTTCATGACACAAAATTAAAATTTGCTTGTCACGGATTTTCAGAGCTTCCAAATCTTCCTCATTCAGAAAGACCCATTTCTTATTGTCCATATACAGGATGGAACATGAAAAAGGATGATGAAATACAGCTTTCAATGGGCAGACACCTTTGTGTTTACCTTTTGACGAACAGTTAGAGCATTGGTGGCTCTAAAAAATAGGAATAGAAGATGGCAAGCACTGAAATAAATATCTACCGTACTAGTATATAGTATTTGGCGGCACGATGGTGTTGTGGTTGGCACTGTCGCCTCACAGCAAGAAGGTCCTGGGTTCGAGCCCAGCGGCCGACGGGGGCCTTTCTGTGTGGAGTTTACATGGTCTCCCCTTGTCTGTGTGGGTTTCCTCCGGGTGCTCCAGTTTCCCCCACAGTCTAAAGACATGCAGATTAGGCTAATTGGTGGCTCTAAATTGACCATAGGTGTGAATTTGAGTGTGAATGGTTGTGTCTCTCTATGCCCATGTTTACATTAGACCATATCAGCGGATCATCAGATTAACGTTTTTAAAACGATTAGCGTGCACACAGCAACACCAATACACGATTCGCGTGCACACAGCAACACCAATACACGGATACGCTCGGCTCCGCAGGCATCCCGCACTCCAAATCACTCCGCCCTGAACAGCGAGTGCCCTCTGGAGGGTGCGCACTCCGGCCCTGCGCAGCTCACAGAGCGCGCGAGTGAAGTGCACTACCTGTGATTCGGGACTGAGCCGCTGTGTGTGTGATCCCAGCGCATATCACTTACCACTTGCAAGTGGAAGGATGGCAAGCCTAAAGACAATCATAACTACACAATGGGCAGTATTTGCATCAGTATTTGCAGTATTTTCATACTTTTATACTCTTTAATGAAAGGTGATACAAGGCGGAAGTCCGCGCCGTTTTTCAGCAGTCGCGTCACATGACCAACGCCAGCGAATCAGGAAGGTGGATGTCACAGTGACGTTGTCACTACGCGGATACGCTGTGCTGAGCTCTAGCTGGCCTCGTCATTGGACAACGTCACTGTGACATCCACCTTCCTGATTCGCTGGCGTTGGTCATGTGACGCGACTGCTGAAAAACGGCGCGGACTTCCACCTTGTATCACCTTTCATTAAAGTGTATAAAAGTATGAAAATACTGCAAATACTGATGCAAATACTGCCCATTGTGTAGTTATGATTGTCTTTAGGCTTGCCATCCTTCCACTTGCAAGTGGTAAGTGATATGCGCTGGGATCACACACACAGCGGCTCAGTCTCGAATCACAGGTAGTGCACTTCACTCGCGCGCTCTGTGAGCTGCGCAGGGCCGGAGTGCGCACCCTCCAGAGGGCACTCGCTGTTCAGGGCGGAGTGATTTGGAGCGCGGGATGCCTGCGGAGCCGAGCGTATCCGTGTATTGGCGTTGCTGTGTGCACGTGAATCGTGTATTGGCGTTGCTGTGTGCACGCTAATCGTTTTAAAAACGTTAATCTGATGATCCGCTGATACGGTCTAATGTAAACCCCACCTATGTGTCAGCCCTGCAATGATCTGGCGACTTGTCCAGGGTGTACCCCGCCTCTCGCCCATAGTCAGCTGGGATAGGCTCCAGCTTGCCTGCGACCGTGGACAGAATAAGCAGCTACAGATAATGGATGGATGGATGGATGGATGGATGGATATAGTATACTGTATATGTACAGTGTCTTGCAAAAGTATTCATTCCCCTTGGTATTTGTCCTGTTTTGTCGCATTACAAGCTGGAATTAAAATGGATTTTTGGAGGATTAGCACCATTTGATTGACACAACATGCCAACAACTTTAAAGGTGAAAATTGTTGTTTTATTGTGACACAAACAATAATTAAGATGAAAAAACAGAAACCTGGAGTGTGCATAGGTATTCACCCCCCCCAAAGTCAATACTTTGTAGAGCCACCTTTTGCTGCAATTACAGCTGCAAGTCTCTTGGGGTATGTCTCTGTTAGCTTAGCACATCTAGCCACTGGGATTTTTGCCCATTCCTCAAGGCAAAACTACTACAACTCCTTCAAGTTAAATGGGTTGCATTGGTGTACAGCAATCTTCAAGTTATGCCACAGATTCTCAGTCAGATTGAGGTCTGGGCTTTGACTCGGCCATTCCAAGACATTTAAATGTTTCCCTTTAAACCACTCCAGTGTAGCTTTAGCAGTATGTTTAGGGTCATGGTCCTGCTGGAACGTGAACCTTCATCCCAGTCTCAAACCTCTGGCCAACTCAAACAAATACAGTTAAATACAGGTTTACATGAATTAACAAATCACAGATTTTTGATTTTATTGTATTTTGGAAAATATCCCAGCTTTTCTGGTAATGCGGTTAGTAAGATATTCTGATACTTTTAAATGTCATTTAAGGGTTTCTCAGGCAGCTTGTCATTATTTTGCCTCAGAAATTTGCCTTAGTAATAGCAGTGTTTTGGATCATAATACTATATATTAAAGACATAATTATTGGATATTATACAACAGTTACTTCCAGTCCACTAATTTGATTGGTCGAGTGGCGTTCCAAGAGTTCTGATATTTCGCATAACACACCGAGTCACGGGCGGCACGGTGGTGTAGTGGTTAGCGCTGTCGCCTCACAGCAAGAAGGTCCTGGGTTCGAGCCCCGGGGCCGGCGAGGGCCTTTCTGTGTGGAGTTTGCATGTTCTCCCCGTGTCCGCGTGGGTTTCCTCCGGGTGCTCCGGTTTCCCCCACAATCCAAAGACATGCAGGTTAGGTTAACTGGTGACTCTAAATTGACCGTAGGTGTGAATGTGGGTGTGAATGGTTGTCTGTGTCTATGTGTCAGCCCTGTGATGACCTGGCGACTTGTCCAGGGTGTACCCCGCCTTTCGCCCGTAGTCAGCTGGGATAGGCTCCAGCTTGCCTGCGACCCTGTAGAAGGATAAAGTGGCTAGAGATAATGAGATGAGATGAGACACCGAGTCACTTCATTGTGTGTATCACTCCAGTTATCTTTGTACTTGAAACAAATAGTTTAATAGAGTAGTGTTAGTGACTGTTAGCAAATTATATTTTTAGGAATATAACTTTTGGCTTAAAATATGAAAGCTCATCAGATGAAGATGAAAAGGAAGAAGGGATGCCAATTTTACCCGAAGCACCTTTAATGGGAATATACAAATCAATATGAGCTAGCTCATGTGCCATAAAGTGATTGTGGCTTCATTAGGATCTATTCCCACTAGCAGAGCAAAAATAAACAGAATATTTAAATAATATTGCCTGGCTTTGAGTGGTATATCAGATGTATTCCATTCAGCTAGGGGCGGCACGGTGGTGTAGTGGTTAGCACAGTCGCCTCACAGCAAGAAGGTCTTGGGTTCGAGCCCCGTGGCCGGCGAGGGCCTTTCTGTGTGGAGTTTGCATGTTCTCCCCGTGTCCGCGTGGGTTTCCTCCGGGTGCTCCGGTTTCCCCCACAGTCCAAAGACGTGCAGGTTAGGTTAACTGGTGACTCTAAATTGACCGTAGGTGTGAATGTGAGTGTGAATGGTTGTCTGTGTCTATGTGTCAGCCCTGTGATGACCTGGCGACTTGTCCAGGGTGTACCCCGCCTTTCGCCCGTAGTCAGCTGGGATAGGCTCCAGCTTGCCTGCAACCCTGTGGAAGGATAAAGCGGCTAGAGATGATGAGATGAGATGAGATAATGCATTTTATGAGTCAGTAAATTTTAATATAATCATTAACATTATTGCTTTGCTTTTTCTATCAAAACACCAAAATGTTTCCGTGGTTAGATGAAGCAGCCATGTATATGCCTTGATTCCTCGGGCACTGCCCTCAGTTTAATTAAATACTATAAATGAAGGAAGGGAATGAGTAGTCCTTAAGCCATCATTGCCTCCCACGTGCTCTTTGGTTAGTGAACATTGGAAGCTGACAGCTAACCAATAAAGCTCTGACCTTTTCCGCAGTGCTGCAGAAACCTGCCTCTGTGCACTGTGATGCTGCTGCTGCCGCTCCTCACCGTTTATAGCCACACTGCCAAACTGATTAATGCATAAACATCAGGGCAAATGGTGTTTCCCTCCTATTTGAATAAATGTTGCTCACCTGGCTTGGGACAAATTTTATGAAATATGTCGTTTTCAAGACAATGCCTCGTTAACAATAGGTTTCAGTGAATTTAGATTAATCCAAAGATAGATGTATAAAAACACTGTTCTTATATCTTATATAAACTGACAGACTTGACAGTTACATCAAAATAAAGATGCTTTTCACCAGCCCAAGTTTTAGTGCAGTGATAATAGAAGAAATAATTTCCCGAATTTGTCTGGGAAAAAAAAAAGTAATTCTGGATACATTTGGTAGATATTGTGTAATACCTTTTGATTGGGGATTGTAAATGTCAAGCTGTTGCAGCTGGAAAAAGCTCAGCTGATTTTTTCATGATTTTATTCCCCAAGGTGTCTGTGAGTCAGTCGGTGGTAAATTGACAACATCTGCACATTATTATAGTGTTATATGAAATATACTTGGGGGGAAAAAAGTTTGGATTTACGATGTAGGTTGAAGGAGATATTTTATTCGAATTAATGCATTGCATTTTAACTATGAAGGTTTCAGTATAAAAATCTCATTTATACATGATCTAATGACTGTATGGTCTGTGAAGCTATATTTATTTTTGTGTATTGTTTTATTTGTTTGTTAAAACTACTCAGGATGTTTTCTACCTTCATTAGCCCTGGCTTGACTTTCCTTCTCATTAGAGGCATTTGCTGAAAGTAGAAAAACCATCTAAAACATTACATGCCTTTAATGGGACAGGGTTTTGCTGCACGTTAGATTTAACGTCTTACTGCTTAGTCTGCTTCAAGTTTGTTTGTTTGTTTGTTTGTTTTATTTATTTCCTTCCCATGCAAATTGACACTGAGATTGTGAAAGTCACTATATAAATGTAACATTATTATTATTATTATTATTATTATTATTATTATGTTCCATTTGCATTCCATTTGAATATAAATGCTGTAAAATGGA
This sequence comes from Neoarius graeffei, assembly GCF_027579695.1. Lineage (NCBI taxonomy): Eukaryota > Metazoa > Chordata > Actinopteri > Siluriformes > Ariidae > Neoarius > Neoarius graeffei. Next base: position 99,846,745 of record NC_083571.1, read on the forward strand.
AAGAAGAGAATTTTAGCTTTCATCACACCCAACTCAATGTCTGATCTGATGTTTGTCCTTTGGGGTCAAAGATGACCATGACCCCAATTTGCTGGGTGGTGCCCGTGGGTCCGGAGATGACCAATGAGGCCAACCCAGACCCCGAAGGTATGCCCACATGTTGACATTCCATGTGCCAAGGTTGAGTACCTTCACTATCTTTTTGTTGTATTTCGACTGCTGAGTGGAATCCCCGCCAGGCGTGGTGTGCTGGCCAGGGTCAGTTAAAGCAGGCTATGTTTGGGGCACCTCTTCTAGCCCCTTTCTCCATGGAGGTGAGCAGAGCGAATCTCAAACAGGGCTGCTCAGACATCCAGGTGGCTGCCGAACTCCACTGCTGCTTCGTTCCAGCAGAGAGTGACCCTATGCTCTGGGCCACCTGTGTGCAGGTTTGTGACTACAGCTTCCAGTGTTTCCGCACCTGCTGCTTCACCATGTGCCCATCACCACAGGACTTAAATTTGAATTTGAAGTCATGACTTGTGCGTGACTTGGATTAGTGTGAAGGAGAGTTGTGCAGCCATCAGCCTCACTCTCTTGTCCCAACCTAACTGGGTCCAGGGGCAAAACGGAATCAAGATGGCTGGAGCTAGGTCGGGATGCAGTGGATGGCCAGCAGTGTTCTATGTGTTGCACTGTGCCCTGATTGCGCTCCACAAACACTTTACTGGGTCTGCCTTCCTGCCCGTTGAGCCACCAGGCAGTGGTCTCCTCCACGCAGTCTGCCGAGTCCAGTCTTCGGTTGTAACCCTTACCAGGGGGAGCGAGGGGTTGCTAGTGCTTGCTCAAGGCACCACCCCAGGCTAGTGGAGGGAGGAGATGCCTTACGACTCCATTGCATGGCGGTCAAGGACAGCACATGCCCACTGCCCTCATACAGATTCTACACTGTATTCTGTAAAACATTCTACACTATATTCCATAACACATCTTCCACTATGTTCTATAACACTCTTTATAATATATTCCATATGCATTCTACATTATATTCTGTAACATGTTCTACACTATTTTCTATAACATACTTAAATATATTCCACGACACATTCTACAATATATTCTATAACATATCCTACACTATATTCTATAACACACTGTGCACTATATTCCACACATTGTATAGGTTTACCAAGAAAAATCTATAGGTCAACCAAGAAAAAAAAAAAACGGTCCTCTATATAATTAATCAGCTGACAGAAGTGTGTAGTTGCTGCCTCACAGATCCAGTGTCCTGTAGTGTCTCCAGTTTAAAGTGTGGATCCCTCAGTAGTTCAGAGAGCAGCTTCACTCCTGGTTCTCCTGAGTCTCCAGGGCCAAGCTTTTATGGAATAGCTTCAGTCCTACAGAAGACGCTCTTCCCTCCAACACCGTCTGAATTACCAGACCAAACATCATCTGAACTACAAGAATAAAAAACAATCTGAGCTAGCAGACCAAACACTGTCTGAATTATGAGCCCAAACATGGTCTGAACTACCAGACCAAACACTGTTTGAACTACCATACAAAACATCGTCTGAATTACCAGACCAAACACTGTCTGAACTATTAGACCAAACATCGTTTAAACTATCAGACCAAACACTGTCTGAACTATCAGACCAAACACTGTCTGAACTACCAGACCAAACATCGTTTGAATTACCAAACCAAACACTGTCTGAACTATCAGACCAAACATTGTTTAAACTACCAGACCAAACACTATCTGAACTATCAGACCAAGCATCGTTTAAACTACCAGACCAAACACTGTCTGAACTACCAGACCAAACACTGTCTGAACTACAAAAACTACACAGTCAGACCAAAATGTACTAGTATCATAGTCATATGAATTATGAAAGTTATCAGAGCAAGGATTTAGGTTCTGGAATCAAAGTTAATTGGCATTTTTAAATGGTTCATGATTTCACAGTAAATGATAATCTATGAAACATGCCTGGCTAAGCAGTGCAATCTGCTAGAGGGATGGGATCCAAACTGAGAGAACAGATTGTGAGCCTTCACCAAAATCTGTGCGCTCACATTCAGTGTTGGGCAGTAGCATCACTACAAGTAGCGTCGTTAGTAACTTAACTACATTTCTCAGTAGCTTGGTGGTAATGTCACTATTTCCTGAATCAAATAGCTTTTCAGTAACTTAACTCTTTTATTGATCAAGTAGCGTGGTAATGGCCACACAAGCTACTTTTTTTATTGGGTATTTCTGTGCTAAACACAGCGGAGCAGTCGCCTGCAGTCTAAAAATATTCCCGCGACACAAGCACTCAGGATTGTATGGGAGAGCGAAACATGCACACAGCTGTGTGCGTCGCCAGCGGAAGCATTCTGCGGCCCTTTCTGAAACTAACTACTTCGCCCTCCCCCTACTCACTTCCACTCAATGGATGCATTATAAGGCTATGGGCAAAGCAGACGTAAACATACTACAAACTCAGTCTCCTGATCACATGCAGACAGAAGGCAAGGATCAGCGTGAAGATCATGATGAGGTAACTGGATACTTCCTGTCACTGAGAACAACAGAGCAGGATGAAGTGGACATCTACTTTGCATTCCGAAAGCTGCCATTGATGAAGAAAATCTTTCTGAAATACAACACAGGATTCCCTGCTAGTGCAGCCTGCGAGCGTCTCTTTAGTGTAGGGCAAGATATTTTCCGAACAAAGAGAAACCGCCTCTCGGATGCAAACTTTGAGAAACTTCTCTTGTGTAGGGTAAATATAAACACCTCTTGTGAGATGAGTAAAGGCCTCTGCATGCTCTTGTGACAAGGCTTTCGCAGATAGCTTTTCGCAGACAGTTGTAATTTATCGTTGAGCGGGGAGTAATAGGCATGCGCGATGTTATTCACCGCCACAACGCAAGGGGGCGCGAAGTCGCGAAATCGCTAGGAGTAGTTGGTGGGTGTGGTTAGTGGACTGTTTATCCTCCGGTTACTTATAATGACTAGAACTGGAGTCGTATAGATGTACGTACTTCCTCACTTCCTCGATCAACCGCTCTTCGTGCTGCTCCATCTTCGCTCGTGTTTTTAAAAATGGCGGTCGTGAAAACAAACCAAACCGGGAAAGTAGGGAAGCGGAAGTGCGTGTACAGCGGATGTAGAGTGGACCAATCAGAGCCCTCTCGTCTGCGACACTGTCTGCGAGGCTTCTGCGGTGGTCACAATTTTTGGGAGGTGCGCGCAGAGCGTCTGCGAAGGTGGGGGGGGCTATGCAGACACTGTCTGCGACACTATCTGCGAGGACTGGGTTGTCAGCATAAATTGGCCTTTAGCCCACATACTGCCTTCACTCCCTCATACACACACACACAAAATGTTATTTAGGAGACTTTTTTTTCAATTTTACTGTTTGTATTAATTTCGTAACTGGTTAATTTGTTAACCAAATATGTTTTGTTGCCTTTTTCTTTCAAGATGAGTTTTTATGTCATAGTACAGTAACTGATTAATTTGTAAACCAAGTCAATATTTTGAAAAATGAGGCAAGCTTTTTTCTTTTAAGAGGAGCTTTATTTCACAATGGCACCGCCTAATGGTTAGCGTGTCCGCCTCTTGATCGGGAGATTGTGAGTTCTACTCATGGTCGGGTCATACCAAAGACCATCGTGGAAATGGTACCTACTGCCGTCTGGCAAGGCACGCTGCAATACAGATGTGAGTGGGGAGTCAAAACTCTCGCGGTTACCAGAGGACTAGCCCCCCACTGTAACCCTAGCTATGTAATAGGCGCTACGGAGATCATGTCGCCACATGGCGTGGGAAGGACGTTGATTATTTCACAATGAAATTATTTTTGATATACCGGATGGCTTGAAATGTGAGTGTGAATGGTTGTTTGTCTCTGTGTCAGCCCTGCGATGACCTGGCGACTTGTCCAGGGTGTACCCTGCCTCTCGCCCATAGTCAGCTGGGATAGGCTCCAGCTTGCCTGTGACCCTGTAGAACAGGATAAGCGGTTACAGATAATTGATGGATGGATGGATGGATGGATGGATGGATGGATGGCTTGACCTCTGCAGATGTGTTTATAGTTCGCCTACATTGTTACCCCAGACATTGTTTGACCATCTTGGAAAATGTTTCCTTGTTAAGGGAGGTCCTAATAAAGAAATTAAATGCATTCCAACAGGCTTTTGTCTTGGATTTAACTAAAATGGCAGGTACATTGATAACCACAATAGAATTGACTTGGCATGAAGTTGGTTCAACTTAAGCAAGTATTCTCATGTTGATCGCCACGTGAAGTTGGTTCAACTTAAAGTAGCTTCTCATGTAGTGAACTACTTTTGCTGTGTTTGTATAACTTGGCTTACTACATTTTTCTGGGTGGTAGCTTCTGTGTAGTGAAGCTTCATTTATTGCAGAGTAACTGCTAGCTTAGCTCACAACACTTTCCATGTAGCTTGCCCAACACTGCTCACATTCTCTTCAGGACTGTAATAACTTCCTGTAATTTGTTGGATGCCCTTGTATTCTACTCTATTTCACATCTTGATATAATAACAGGATTTAAATTATGTAAATATATGAAGCCAAAAGCCATGAATGACATTTGAACTAGTGGCTCCTGGTGCGAAGGAGGAAACACACCATTCAGTTGTATACTGTACAGTTGTAGTATGGTTTCTCAGGAGTCTAGGAACCAAAGATTACTTAAAGTCAAGTCAAGTCAACTTTATTGTCAAATATGCTATACATGCTCGACATACAGCACAGATGAAATATCAGTCCTCTCTGACCCACGGTGCAAACAGGCAATGCAATAAATAAAAATAGAATAATTGAAAAAAACAAACAATATAAACAGTATAAACACTCTAAATAGGAACTAGACATAGACTAAACACTCATCTCATCTCATTATCTCTAGCCGCTTTATCCTTCTACAGGGTCGCAGGCAAGCTGGAGCCTATCCCAGCTGACTACGGGCGAAAGGCGGGGTACACCCTGGACAAGTCGCCAGGTCATCACAGGGCCGACACATAGACACAGACAACCATTCACACTCACATTCACACCTACGGTCAATTTAGAGTCACCAGTTAACCTAACCTGCATGTCTTTGGACTGTGGGGGAAACCGGAGCACCCGGAGGAAACCCACACGGACACAGGGAGAACATGCAAACTCCACACAGAAAGGCCCTCGCCGGCCCCGGGGCTCGAACCCAGGACCTTCTTGCTGTGAGGCGACAGCGCTAACCACTACACCACCGTGCCACCCAGACTAAACACTCAAACAATATAAATAAACAGTATAAACACTAGATAAGAACAAGACGTAGACTAAACACTCAGACAATATAAACAGTGTAAACACTAGATAAGAACTACACACAGACTAAACACTCTAGATATGAACTAGACGTAGACTAAACACTCTCTCTCTCTCTCTATATATATATATATATATATACACACGGGGCGGCACGGTGGTGTAGTGGTTAGCGCTGTCGCCTCACAGCAAGAAGGTCCTGGGTTCGAGCCCCATGGCCGGCGAGGGCCTTTCTGTGCGGAGTTTGCATGTTCTCCCCGTGTCCGCATGGGTTTCCTCCGGGTGCTCCGGTTTCCCCCACAGTCCAAAGACATGCAGGTTAGGTTAACTGGTGACTCTAAATTGACCGTAGGTGTGAATGTGAGTGTGAATGGTTGTCTGTGTCTATGTGTCAGCCCTGTGATGACCTGGCGACTTGTCCAGGGTGTACCCCGCCTTTCGCCCATAGTCAGCTGGGATAGGCTCCAGCTTGCCTGCGACCCTGTAGAAGGATAAAGCGGCTAGAGATAATGAGATGAGATGAGATATATACACACACACACTGGTTCAAATAACCAAACAGTCAAGGGCACTTGAGGTATAGTAGGTAAACATGAAATAAGCAGTATAAACAAACTAGCAGCTGTTAAGATGAGGTAGTGCGGAATAGTGCAAACGAACGAGGTAAAGTGAGATGTGCGGTCCCTGAGTTCAGTGTGTTAAAGCTAGTATATAGCATACTATTTCCTTCACCATATTTAGTATACAGAGTACAAGGTTTTTCATTTAATACTCATTATTTACACGACTCCATGCATTGTTTTGTGAACGGCCTGTTGCTGAAGTCACTGAGTAAGCAATTTGTATCAGCAAAGCAGCAGATTTGCTGTGTGGAGAGTAAGTGAGCACCAGTGTCCCTTGTCCACCCTGAAGATTACACGCTTGACTCAATCAAATGGGTCATTTTAGGTAATAAGTAAATGTATACACATTTTGATGAACTGACTGACTCTGTTACAGGGAAAGCACCAAAGTACTGAAATATTGAATTCTCTTTCATATACAGTACAACAATGACCAAACATTTGGGAGCAGCACAAACTTTAGAAATAATATTCTTCAAGTATAATGCCAGCATTATTTTGTGACACTTCAGGACATAGGATTGAAGAGGTAGTGTATATATTGTATGTATCTAACCGTAATGTTAACATCAGTTACCACAAATACATTGTTTTCTCCTTTCAGATTTGAAAAAAAACCCCACTCTCAGGATCTTGCCGGTCCTGAAAAGTTTTTCCCCTCATTTTCTAAAATATTTCAGACATCTTCGTTCTAATAATTCACAAACATACACGCGCACGCACACACACACACACACACACACACACGTGCATGCATGCACTGTCAAGTTGTTTGTGTGGTTGTGCAGATTCTCCAACTTGAAAAGAGATTTGAAACATCTACTTGGAGATTAAAACTGGATTTCACTCAATAACCAGAAAAGTTGTTTCCTTCCCCCTCTTTATTTTGATTTCAGCAGATCAGCTCCATTAAGCATTACATTGATGGCAGAACAGTTAGCTTCACTTAGCAGGTTGCAATGGCTAATGGTCATTAGCTGATAGCAGTTGGTTAGTTAGGTAACTAATAGGTCAAATAGGTAAAAAACCTTTAGATAAAACAGAAAGAAAAGAAAATGTATACATGAGCTATTGCATACGATGTACATGAACACTAGTTAACAGACAGTATGTGCAAACATGCAATAGTCTTCTTCTTCTTCTTCTTCTTCTTCTTTTGGCTGCTCCCGATTAGGGGTCACCACAGCGGATCTTTCGTCTCCATTGCTCCCTGTCTTCCGCATCCTTCTCTACCACACCTGCCACTTTCATGTCCTCTCTCACCACATCCATGTATCTCCTCTTTGGCCTTCCTCGTTTTCGTCTGCCTGGCAGCTCCATCCTCAACATTCTCCTTCCAACATGCTCTGCATCTCTTCTCAGGATGTGCCCATACCATCTCAGTCTCATCTCTCTTAGCTTAATTCCCAAGCTTTCCACATGTGCTGTCCCTCTGATGTACTCGTTCCTTATCCTGTCCAACCTTGTCACTCCCATCACAAACCTTAACATCCTCAACTCTGCCACCTCCAATTTTGCCTCCTGTCTCTTCGTTAAGGGTACGGTCTCCAATCCATACATCACAGCTGGTCTCACGACTGTCTTATACATCTTACCTTTCACTTTTGCTGGGACTTTCCTATCACAAATGACTCCCGAAATCCTTCTCCAACTGCTCCACCCTGCCTGCACTCTCTTTCTCACCTCACTATCGCAGCCCCCATTTTCCTGCACAGTTGACCCCAGGTACTTGAATTCACCAACTTTCTTTACGTCTGCTCCTTGCATCTTCACTACAATCTCGTCGCCGTTCTCATTGATGCACATGTATTCTGTTTTGCTACTGCTCACCTTCATTCCTCTTCGTTCCAATGCATACCTCCATCTCTCCAAACCCAGCTCAACCTCCTTTCTACTTTCACCACATATCACAAGATCATCCGCAAACATCATGTTCCATGGTGACTCTTGCCTCACTTTGTCCGTCAAGCTGTCCATCACTATGGCAAACAAGAAAGGACTCAAAGCAGATCCTTGATGAAGTCCCACCTTCACCTTGAACCAGTCAGTCGTTCCAACTGCACACCTCATTGCTATTCCACTGTTCTTATACCGTACATGCCGAAATAGCTCAGTAGGGAGAGCGTTAGACTGAAGATCTAAAGGTCCCCGGTTTAATCCCCGGTTTCGGCATTGAGGAGCAATGGTTTGTGTACATCTTAGCAAACATGCAATAGTATTAAGCTTAAATATTACATTTCAGTAAAAAATAGCATCAAAAATACACCTGCAATTTACCTCGGTGTATGATGCTGGTGGCTTTCCGGATGCAGCGTGTGGTGTAAATGTCCATGATGGATAGAAGAGAGACTCCAAAATCTCTATGACCAGAGCTCAGAGTTTCTTTTGCCAGTTCTTTGAGATGGACGTCCAGCAGGCCCCACAATGAACCAGAACACTAATTAAATCTTCTTTTTCCAGAAGCAGGCTTTGACACATGAACAGTTTTTCTACATCTTGCTTACAAAATCACAGAGCCAGAGAATGACTCTATTCCCACAACCAAAGTATTTTTACTCAGCCCTCATCTAATAATCACCATTGTGATCTGCCATTTGGACAGCGACAAAATTCATAGACATGAGCAGTCAGACATGGTGCCTCGGGTCTGCTGACAGATTTCCTCCCTTGCCTCACAGTCATGCACAAATCAATAGGAAACATGAAAATGCTAATACAGAGGGATAAGCAGGATGCTTGTGGTGGTTTTGAGTGGTAGTACTGCTCTGAATTCTGCCATTAGCAATGAACAAGTGATGTGATGTTTTCATGGTTTTTGCTGTTTGTGGGTTTTGAAGTTATGCATGATAGGCCTAATTATCTGCTGGAAAATATCAGTTATTACAGCCACTTCCACTCATTTCCGATCTCACTTATGAATTTGCTTTGATTTTTGGATGGCAATCCAGATTTGTATCGTCAGTAATAACGTGTGATTTATTGGCACGTGAATCGTGAGTCTGTTCTTTATTGATTAGGCTTCTAATGACATCTCATATCCACCTGGCACATTTTTACACTCTGTCAGATCAGAGGCTTCAGCTTTGCAGCAATGCTCTGCTAGGAATGTTTCTAGCATGCAAATGGAGCTGGGTTCTGCATCAGAACCTCTGCAATGCAATGCTCCTGTATGTATCAATGAAACTCTCCAAGCTAGACTACATTAGCCTTCTGAGATCGAGTTACAGCCTGAATGAGTTTAGCTGTCATATAGTCATTCAGGGTGGCACGGTGGTGTCGTGGTTAGCACTGTCGCCTCACAGCAAGAAGGTTCTGGGTTCAAGCCCAGTGGATGATGGGGGCCTTTCTGTGTGGAGTTTGTATGTTCTCCCCGTGTCTGCGTGGGTTTCCTCCAGGTGCTCCAGTTTCCCCCCAGTCCAAAGGCATGCAGATTGGATTAATTGGTGGCTCTAACTTGACCATAGGTGTGAATGTGAGTGTGAATAGTTGTCTATGTCTATATATCAGCCCTGCGATGATCTGGCGACTTATCCAGGGTGTACCCCGCCTCTTGCCCATAGTCAGCTGGGATAGGCTCCAGCTTGCCCGCGACCCTGTACAGGATAAGCGGTTATGGATAATGGATGGATGGAATAAAAGGTACTTCTGAGGCATGCGGTACTTGAGAAATGCCCATTCTAATGGGCTCTAATGATTTGTCCTCAGTTTCACATTTATCAGTCACTTCAGCACTAGTTTAATGCACCCTGTAGAACGCTACTGGCTCCCCTGTGATAATAAAAATGCTATATAGAAGGAGCATTCTTACTGAGCAGTAAAAGTTCATAAATCAATACTTGGCCTACAGCAATAAGGATTAAGGTTTAGGACTATATATATTCAACTGGTAGCTCCAATACAGAATGTTTCAGGCATGTGCTAAGTAGAGAAATAGCATTTACTTAAAGAGAAAGCCATACTTTTACCAAAGTATGTCTCACACCATTAATTATATCGCTCTTTCATTGTATAAAGAGCTGAAAAAAGGTTTGAATTCTGCTATTTTTTTCTGTCCTCAAGAAGTTTGGAACTGAAATCACACTTGAGACCTTGAAAATGTGGAAAGGAAAACAAAATAATCATGCTAATACACTTACAGTGTGCCTTGAAGCCAAAGTCTGACGTGATTGGGGGGCGTACAGAGGACATTTATCACTGCGGCACAGCACATCAATGCTCTTTGTTTGATTGAGTAAATTAGTGGAAGCTAATTTGCTTCTGCTCCTGAATCCTTCAGTTTGTGTGTGTGTGTTGATTAACACAAAAATTATTGAGTATGCCCCATGCACGCTGGTTCAAGATAGGGGAGAAAAAGAAAAGGCAATCTTGTTCACTGCCCGTGCTAGAAAACACAGAATCATACATATTTTTATGGCTATTCAGTATGATGCAGTTTTCTTTCTTTCTTTCTTTCTTTCTTTCTTTCTTTCTTTCTTTCTTTCTTTCTTTCTTTCTTTCTTTCTTTCTTTCTGTTTCCATTACTCTGCCATATTGGACAGAGAAGAATTTAAATTCAAATGCTCAGTTCATTTCACAAATAACAAGTCTGATATAACTCAATTCCAAGCTCATCATTACGCTTTATTAAAACATTCACATTCATTTCGTATCCTCGGTTTTAAAGTAGGCCTGGTGTCTGAAAAATGGACCACACGGAATAATTCACATTAGTTGTGTCTAATGGCATTAAACCATTCATCATCTGGTCATATGACAAAGCTGTTGCTGTCTGTAGTTATTACTTTTCACACTGAGAAATATAATATAGTATATTAAGCCTATATGGGCCTGCCTGATCCATCCTGATGCCCTACGTCTGGCTGACGTCTCCTCGCATTGCTCCTGTGGAGGACGGCCCCATATGGACAGTCGAGAGTCGCACTTGGAAGACGCTCTGGACACTTACAGTAATACATTTATGTCTGAGGACTACAGTTATCTTGCTAACTTTAGGACTGCAGTTGTCATGAACAGTTTTGCACTCAAGTTTCTATCAATGAACAGTTTATAACTTCAACGAAACGGACTTCATGTTAAACTATAATGAATTTCCTGGTTTCACAGTTATACTTTGTGACTATATAGGACACTGTTATAGCAGTGAGTTATTTATAATCACGCTATCTGTTATCACCCAAATGAGGATGGGCTCCCTTTTGAGTCTGGTTCCTCTCGAGGTTTCTTCCTCATGTCGTCTGAGGGAGATTTTCCTTGACACCATCGCCACAGGCTTGCTCACTGGGGATAGACTAGGGATAAAATTAGTTCATGTTTAAAGTCTTTAATTTTCTGTAAAGCTGCTTTGCGACAATGTCTATTGTTAAAAGCGCTCTAAAAATAAACTTGACTTGATTTATACTGATTATATGCTGGTAGGTAGGTTCAATTAACTCAGTTATGAATTACCTTATAGTGGGATGTACATGCCTATTTAAATAACAGCTGTTTTCAAGAAAGACTACGTTTTTTTGTTGTTGTTTTTTTTAGCTTTATACAGTTGTGGTCAGAAATGTACATACAGTGACATAAATGTCATCTTGGATATGAATGTCATGCCAATATTTGGGCTTTCAGTAATTTCTTTGAACTGTTCTTTTTCTGTGGCAGAATGATTGTACAGCATACATCTTTAATTAAAAAAAAGCACTCGAATTTGGTGCACAAGTTTTAATTTTCTTTGGGTTTTCTGAAATCAACACAGGGTCAAAATTATACATGCAGGGTCAAAAATTTACATACGCTCACTTAGATTATTAATTCAGAGGTGCTGAAAAATCCAAAATGTCTTTTATCTTGCCAAGGCCGAGGTCTCTTAACTTCCTGTTCAGGGTTTTTTCTAGAAAAATTTAGTATGAGAGTGCTCACCGTGGTGAGGGAGCGAAGCGGGGGGGGGGGGGGGGGGGTTGCCGGTTGTCCCCCCCCGCCATGCAAAGCCTTTGAAAAATGCTCCAATGGGACATTCTGAGGCTATCTGAGAGGGAAATTGTAACAAATTGTCTGTCAACATTGAAAAAGAAAGGAGTAATCATCTTCTGCCCCGGACAGTCTTTGGCTTTCTTCCGCTTCGTGCCGCAGGATGATATCTTTAAATGCCTAAGTGTCAACAAAAACAACTCGCGAACTACTTCTGTCAAAAGCTCCCGCGCCGGTGGGTGAAAGGTCATTCAGTCTCGAGAAATCTCGCTCTACAAGTCAGCTGACCTTGTATGTAACCCATGTCAAATCTCGCGAGAGCAGCCGCGACAAGTAAACAACTAAACAACATGGCGCCTCAGTCTGGAAAATGCCAATTCGGATTGTTTTTGCACCATCTGGCGGTGTATCGCCTATGATTGGAATATTTTTGGAGCAATTATAACGTATTTGATGATCAGACACATTGTCACGTAGTGTTGCTGGGATGTTTTCACAGAGTCGGTAAGGGGGCGCACGCTGAGAGTAAGAGGGCGCAGCGCCCCTGTTCCCCCGTTTAGACGAAGCCTGCTGTTAGTGATCATGATTGACTACAGCTGGTAGCTTCTCTGTACCTTCATAAAAAGGGTTTGTTTACAGCACTCATTGGATTGACCAACACACAGTAAAATGGGAAAGTCCAAGGAGCTCAGTGCAGATCTGAGAAAGAGGATCGTACCGTAGATATACACAACTCCGGAATGTCTCTTGGAGCCATTTCTAAACAACTGCAAATTCCAAGATCAGTTCAAACAATTGTATCCAAGTTATTGTGAGGTATAGTCACTTTGCCAAGCCACTTTGCTTCAAGAAAGCCCAAACTGTCACCCTCAGCTGAAAGGAAATTGGTTTGGATGGTCAGGAACAACCTGGGAACCACCATGGCACAGCCCTGCCATGAACTGGAAGCTGATGGATCACTGTCTACAGTTCAGATCACCATGGACTAAGAGGCTGCTATCCAAAAAATAACCCCCTGCTCCAAAATTGACACCTTCAAGCTTAACTAAAGTTTGGAGCCGACCACACGGACAAAGAAAAAGCCTTCTGGAGGATAGCTGTATAGTCAGATGAGACAAAGATTGAGTTGTTTGGCCACAATGACCACCATGTACAGAGGAACACTATACCAGCTGGTGGTGGTGGTAGGATCATCATGCTCTGGGACTGTTTTGCTGCCAGTGGAACTGGTTCATTGCACAAAGTGGATGGAATAATGAAGAAGGAGGACTACCTCAGAATTCCTCAGCATAAACCATCAGAAACTTGAACACGACTTGGGACTTGGGAGTTACAACAGGACAATGAACCCAAACACACATCAGAGCTGGTTGTGGAGGATAAAGCAGGCTAACATTAAGCTTAAAACAAGTCCTGACTTCAACCCTATTGAAAATATATGGGACGTGCTTATAAGTTGAGTCCATGCCAAGAAAAAAAAAATTTAACTCTACCAATTCTACCATGAAGAGTCGTGAAATATCCAACCAGAATTTTGCCAGGAGCTTGTTCATGGTAAACAAAAATGTTTGGTCAAGGTGAATCTTGTGAAGAGACATTTTACCCAAATATTAGGTGTGCTGTATGTATATATTTTTTTTTTTTTAGATATTTTTTTGGGCTTTTTGCACCTCTATTGGATAGGACAGTGCAGAGACAGGAAACGAGCGGGAGAGAGAGAGACGGGAAGGGATCGGGAAACGACCTCGGGCCGGAACCGAACCCGGGTCGCCCGCATTCATGGCATGGCGCCTTAACCACCTGAGCCACGACGCCCCCTGTATGTATATTTTTGAACCTGTGTTGATTTCAGAAAACCCAAAGAAAATTAAAACTTGTGCACCAAATTCTAGTGTTTTTTTTTAATTTTATTAAAGATGTATGCTGTACATTCTGCCACAGAAAAAGAACAGTTCAGAGAAATTACTGAAAGCCCAAATATTGCCATGACATTCATATCCAAGATGACATTCATGTCACTGTATGTAAACTTCTGACCACAACTGTATATATTCATTTAAAGTTCTGTTAAATCAGTAATTAATGAAAGGGTCTATTACTCCATCATTATTATTATTCTGATGTATTCCGTGCAAAAGTTCACACTCCCACACTTAGTTTCAGGGGGAAAATATACCAATCACTAAGTAAGCTCTGGTACGTTTGTACCCTCATTGACATGCTCTAGTTAATATATTTCAATGTGCCTCATTAAGATGTCAAAGCACGTTAACTTTTAAAGTTCAGCCAAGTTCAAACTCTCATAGTTTTCTGTGAGCAGTTGAGAAACAGCTATTGTAAGACCTAAAAGAGAAAATAGTTACCTTTCACAGAACTAGGCGTATAAACAGATAAAGTATATGAAAGTGTTGAAGGATATCATTATCAATGACAAACATACTTGAAAAATAGCTACCCTATGGGTACATGTGGCTACTTCTTATAAATAAAATAGTTTTCTGATCCCATGTCCATACAGTAAATATAGCATATATACATGTTATCAATTCTACAACCCCGATTCCAAAAAAGTTGGGACAAAGTACAAATTGTAAATAAAAATGGAATGCAATGATGTGGAAGTTTCAAAATTCCATATTTTATTCAGAATAGAACATAGATGATATATCAAATGTTTAAACTGAGAAAATGTATCATTTAAAGAGACAACTTAGGTGATTTGAAATTTCATGACAACAACACATCTCAAAAAAGTTGGGACAAGGCCATGTTTACCACTGTGAGACATCCCCTTTTCTCTTTACAACAGTCTGTAAACGTCTGGGGACTGAGGAGACAAGTTGCTCAAGTTTAGGGATAGGAATGTTAACCCATTCTTGTCTAATGTAGGATTCTAGTTGCTCAACTGTCTTAGGTCTTTTTTGTCGTATCTTCCGTTTTATGATGTGCCAAATGTTTTCTGTGGGTGAAAGATCTGGACTGCAGGCTGGCCAGTTCAGTACCCGGACCCTTCTTCTACGCAGCCATGATGCTGTAATTGATGCAGTATGTGGTTTGGCATTGTCATGTTGGAAAATGCAAGGTCTTCCCTGAAAGAGACGTCATCTGGATGGGAGCATATGTTGCTCTCGAACCTGGATATACCTTTCAGCATTGATAGTGTCTTTCCAGATGTGTAAGCTGCCTATGCCACACGCACTAATGCAACCCCATACCATCAGAGATGCAGGCTTCTGAACTGAGCGCTGCTAACAACTTGGGTCGTCCTTCTCCTCTTTAGTCTGAATGACACGGCGTCCCTGATTTCCATAAAGAACTTCCAATTTTGATTCGTCTGACCACAGAACAGTTTTCCATTTTGCCACAGTCCATTTTAAATGAGCCTTGGCCCAGAGAAGACATCTGCCCTTCTGGATCATGTCTAGATATGGCTTCTTCTTTGAACTATAGAGTTTTAGCTGGCAACGGCGGATGGCACAGTGAATTGTGTTCACAGATAATGTTCTCTGGAAATATTCCTGAGCCCATTTTGTGATTTCCAATACAGAAGCATGCCTATATGTGATGCAGTGCCGTCTAAGGGCCCGAAGATCACGGGCACCCAGTATGGTTTTCCGGCCTTGACCCTCACGTACAGAGATTCTTCCAGATTCTCTGAATCTTTTGATGATATTATGCACTGTAGATGATGATATGTTCAAACTCTTTGCAATTTTACACTGTCAAACTCCTTTCTGATATTGCTCCACTATTTGTCGGCGCAGAATTAGGGGGATTGGTGATCCTCTTCCCATCTTTACTTCTGAGAGCCGCTGCCACTCCAAGATGCTCTTTTTATACCCAGTCATGTTAATGACCTATTGCCAATTGACCTAATGAGTTGCAATTTGGTCCTCCAGCTGTTCCTTTTTTGTACCTTTAACTTTTCCAGCCTCTTATTGCCCCTGTCCCAACTTTTTTGAGATGTGTTGCTGTCATGAAATTTCAAATGAGCCAATATTTGGCATGAAATTTCAAAATGTCTCACTTTCGACATTTGATATGTTGTCTATGTTCTATTGTGAATACAATATCAGTTTTTGAGATTTGTAAATTATTGCATTCTATTTTTATTTACAATTTGTACTTTGTCCCAACTTTTTTGGAATCGGGGTTTGTTCTCGCCTCATCTCTTACAAGCATCACCAAGCTGTGAGCAGCATCAGGGTTTGTAGTATTTTGGTTACCAATTTTGTTTACTGTGTTTTGTTCAAAGTACAGTGCTGTGAACTAGATCTGTTTTCAAACTAGTAAGAAAGCACTTGTTCATGAATTGTCCTAGAAGCATTATTTAGTACCGATGAGCACATTCTGTTTCACAAGTCTTGTGTAGACACTAAATGTCTTTTAGAGTCTTAGAGTGTAGAACTCTAAAATAAATAATCCCTCGAAAGGGCTCAATTATCCCCCGATGGAGCTGATTTATTCCCACATGGAACTTTTGTAATTGCAAACCAAGTGGATCGCTCAAAAGATTCCAACGTTGTGGTCGCTGCATTCTTGAGTTTTTGTTGAATGGCTGGAATTCTTGGTGTAAATATCTGCCAAAAAGCTAAAAAAAAAAACTTAGAAAACCTTTCATTTGACCTTTCAGAAGGACCAAGCTGTGATAATAAAAAGATAAATTTTCTTAAAATAAACACCACTTAATTTATATCGAATCAGTAGCCTTGGCGAACCACGAGGTGAATTTCGTTTATCTTTTTATCTGCCGATTATCTTCCGATACTACCAAATTATAATGAGGTTTCTCTTATTTCGTTTCTGGTTCTGATTAGTTCTGAAGTTGATCAATAAGTAGAAAGGGTAATCGAACTTGATCAAGATAAATGCTGATTGGTTACGATGTTTCGCTATTGTTACACTCATTCTTATATTCTTATACTTGTTCTTGTGTACCTTTTGATAATGCAAGATCAACTGTTTGTATCGCGAGATCACAATTCGCCATTCTGGTGATTGTAATGTTTATGTGTATGCGCATTAGGGATCGACCGATATGTTTTTTTCAGGGCCGATACCGATACCGATTATTATGGAATTGGGATGCCGATAACCGATATGTGGAACTGATAAATGTAAACATTATAATTCACATGAAATTAAACATAGCACACACTGACACAGACCTTCATATCCATGAAATGTATGTTTAATTGTAAAATTGAACATGAAATTTTGTGCAGGGAGATGCCAGCAGTATTTGTACAATAAAGTCAAACATTAGTTAGAATAAAATGAGAAATAAAATAATAATAAAATAAATATTCACCAATAAAAAAATAAATCACTCCCTACTATATTACAGCTCACCATTTTCAGTGGAAAATAAATGAAAATACACTCTGGATTATTTTACACTAAGAACTAAGTAAGACTTACCAACTTCAAGTAGTTTTTAAATAACAAATCAAGTGTAGGGAGCTACCTGCAGCATTTTTTAAAAAGTAAAATCAAACATACAGTAAAGTAGGCTATCACTCCCTATTAGGAGCGGCTGCTCCTTTAAGAGCATATCGCTTTCCGAATCAGAAGCGCTAGCGAGGAGAATCACTTGCGCAAGAATTATAAATACTAGTCACACCTGGCTTGTTTAAATGTTCAAATAGCGCTTTATAAAGTTACCTAACATATACAAGTGCAATGCGCTTTTTGAGCACGAGTCACGTCATGAAGTTTACTCATCACCATAACAAATAGCCAGTAGGCTTGCGCTAGCCTACAGAACACAAACACTACGTTTTATTTCGTCTTCCCTTGACCACCTCTCTGTATGGCTGTCATTCTACTGTTCGAGTAGAACTACTGACACATTCACAACGTTTCCAGACGGGGATTTAAAAATGACTGCAGCCTACGTTATGCTGTTTCAGCGAGACTAGTTGGTTGTAGGCTAATTCAAGTGCTTCCTTCCATAAGCTAAGTTTGCCTGGCTACGCAGATGCAAATGGACAATTTTAACGAGTAGTAGATGAAGAATGTAAACATATAATGATGTTGTGCTTTTGCAACTTGTGTGTTTGTGACTTATTGCGGGAAAAGCAGCGTGTCCTTACCTTGATACGGGCGCCTTGAAACAGTTCACAGCGTTTAGCTACGCGTGTCGATTGGCTATATCTCTTGTGCCAAACAAATCAGATGTTGTGGTGGGCGGGACCGTGTTCTTGAACTCAGAGAGGCGAGTGCAGGAAAGGACGTGCAGTGACAGTCGCGTTAGGAACGAAGTGGCTGCAAAAAGGCATGTTATCGGCATATCGGTGGAAATTATGGCCGATACCAATAACCCTAAAAATGCAGAATATTGGCCCGATATATCGGCCAGGCCGATTATCGGTCGACCCCTAATGCGCATGCACAGTGTGCTATTGTTACACTCATTCTTACAACACGATGACATAGTGGCTTCGCCTCTAAGAGGCAGTAGCCACAAAAATGGAGGAAACACAGTGACAAAAAGACAACCAAAGCAGAAAAATAACTGAAAAGAAATTGCAAGAAAGATCAGCAAAACTCCAAAACAAAGCACAGGAGAGAGAAAGAAACCCTTAGAGGCAAGTGCAGTTCAAGTCCATACTGTAAAAAAACAACACATTTTTATCATTCCTTTTTTTTAAACTATTTAAATATTATCATAACTTACACTTTCTGATCATTCTTGTTACTTATGGTAATGAAGGAACAGCTACTGTCATGATGTTGGTTTCATCTTATGACATAAGGGTGTGCAAACTTTTACACACAACTGCATGCATAATCCAGTTTGTTCTGCTTTTACAGGATGCTAAAGTGCGGGAGCAGCTGGGAGTGGCCGGTGTGGTGGGAAAGATTGAGAACAGAATGCTGACAGTGGTGACTGGTCCAGACATGGTGAACATCAGCTACCTGAACTTCATGGCCTTCCAAGACGAGGTGGCTAAGGTAAATACCGCATAGTCAAGTTACTATTGGATCACATGTGAATGCAAACAAAGGGTTATGTTATTTATATGATTTATTATTTAGATTTGTAGTTCTTTTGTAACAAGCCTGAATCTGATTTTTTGAAAGACGGTACATCAGTGTACAGTGGAGCTTGAACGTTTGTGAACCCTTTAGAATTTTCTATATTTCTGCATAAATATGACCTAAAACATCATCAGATTTTCACACAAGTCCTAAAAGTAGATAAAGAGAACCCAGTTAAACAAATGAGACAAAAATATTATACTTGGTCATTTATTTATTGAGGAAAATGATCCAATATTACATATCTCTCAGTGGCAAAAGTATGTGAACCTCTAGGATTAGCAGTTAATTTGAAGGTGAAATTAGAGTCAGGTGTTTTCAATCAACGGGATGACAATCAGGTGTGAGTGGGCACCCTGTTTTATTTAAAGAACAGGGATCTATCAAAGTCTGATCTTCACAACACGTTTGTGGAAGTGTATCATGGCACTTCCACAAAGGAGGTTTCTGAGGACCTCAGAAAAAGCGTTGTTGATGCTCATCAGGCTGGAAAAGGTTACAAAACCATCTCTAAAGAGTTTGGGTTCCACCAATCCACAGTCAGACAGATTGTGTACAAATGGAGGAAATTCAAGACCATTGTTACCCTCCCCAGGAGTGGTCGACCAACAAAGATCACTCTAAGAGCAAGGTGTGTAATAGTCGGCAAGGTCACAAAGGACCCCAGGGTAACTTCTAAGCAACTGAAGGCCTCTCTCACATTGGCTAATGTTAATGTTCATGAGTCCACCATCAGGAGAACACTGAACAACAATGGTGTGCATGGCAGGGTTGCAAGGAGAAAGCCACTGCTCTCCAAAAAGAACATTGCTGCTCATCTGCAGTTTGCTAAAGATCATGTTGGCAAGCCAGAAGGCTATTGGAAGAATGTTTTGGGGATGGATGAGACCAAAATAGAACTTCTGGTTTAAATGAGAAGCATTATGTTTGGAGAAAGGAAAACACTGCATTCCAGCATAAGAACCTTATCCCATCTGTGAAACATGGTGGTGGTAGTATCACAGTTTGGGCCTGTTTTGCTGCATCTGGGCCAGGACGGCTTGCCATCAGTGATGGAACAATGAATTCTGACTTATACCAGCGAATTCTAAAGGAAAATGTCAGGACATCTGTCCATGAACTGAATCTCAAGAGAAGGTGGGTCATGCAGCAAGACGACGACCCTAAGCACACAAGTCGTTCTACCAAAGAATGGTTAAAGAAGAATAAAGTTAATGTTTTGGAATGGCCAAGTCAAAGTCCTGACCTTAATCCAATCGAAATGTTGTGGAAGGACCTGAAACGAGCAGTTCATGTGAAGAAACCCACCAACATCCCAGAGTTGAAGCTGTTCTGTACGGGGGAATGGGCTAAAATTCCTCCAAGCCGGTGTGCAGGACTGATCAACAGTTACCGGAAACATTTAGTTGCAGTTATCTCTGCACAAGGGGGTCACACCAGATACTGAAAGCAAAGGTTCACATACTTTTGCCACTCACAGATATGTAATATTGGATCATTTTCCTCAATAAATAAATGACCAAGTATAATATTTTTGTCTCGTTTGTTTAACTGGGTTCTCTTTATCTACTTTTAGGATTTATGTGAAAATCTGATGATGTTTTAGGTCATATTTGTGCAGAAATATAGAAAATTCTAAAGGGTTCACAAACTTTCAAGCACCACTGTATGTGATATAGATGCACATGTTCCACTATATCACCGATATGTTACGGGGTGGACAACTCATAGGTTTATTCAGTAGGCCACCAGGCAAGTAAAACCTCAAGTGTGATGTTATACAACCCCAATTCCAAAAAAGTTGGGACAAAGTACAAATTGTAAATAAAAACAGAATGCAATGATGTGGAAGTTTCAAAATTCCATATTTTATTCAGAATAGAACATAGATGACATATCAAATGTTTAAACTGAGGAAATGTATCATTTAAAGAGAAAAATTAGGTGATTTTAAATTTCATGACAACAACACATTTCAAAAAAGTTGGGACAAGGCCATGTTTACCACTGTGAGACATCCCCTTTTCTCTTTACAACAGTCTGTAAATGTCTGGGGACTGAGGAGACAAGTTGCTCAAGTTTAGGGATAGGAATGTTAACCCATTCTTGTCTAATGTAGGATTCTAGTTGCTCAACTGTCTTAGGTCTTTTTTGTCATATCTTCCGTTTTATGATGGCTAAATGTTTTCTACTGGTGAAAGATCTGGACTGCAGGCTGGCCAGTTCAGTACCTGGACCCTTCTTCTACGCAGCCATGATGTTGTAATTGATGCAGTATGTGGTTTGGCATTGTCATGTTGGAAAATGCAAGGTCTTCCCTGAAAGAGACGTCGTCTGGATGGGAGCATATGTTGCTCTAGAACCTGGATATACCTTTCAGCATTGATGGTGTCTTTCCAGATGTGTAAGCTGCCCATGCCACACGCACTAATGCAACCCCATACCATCAGAGATGCAGGCTTCTGAACTGAGCGCTGCTAACAACTTGGGTCGTCCTTCTCCTCTTTAGTCCGAATGACACGGCGTCCCTGATTTCCATAAAGAACTTCCAATTTTGATTCGTCTGACCACAGAACAGTTTTCCACTTTGCCACAGTCCATTTTAAATGAGCCTTGGCCCAGAGAAGACATCTGCACTTCTGGATCATGTTTAGATATGGCTTTGTAGTGGTTCGTGTGGAAGGGTGGAGCACAGAAGACGGCAGGACAGGGATCAGGGTCAAAATAGGGCTTTATTGCCATACTTTTCAGTCTAACAACTTTTCACACACACACACACACACACACACGACTGGCGTCTTGTTCGGGGATGAGCTCCTCTGCTCTCTGCTCTCCCTCCCTAAATAGGGCGCGGTCACTGGGAAGACACACACAAACAGGTTAATTGCAGTCAGGTGTAGTGATTCTGCCACTTACCTTCCCTGACTCTGCCCTCCTGTCACAGATCGGCGCTTGACCACGCCTCCGCTGCCACATACCCCCACCGCCCGACTCAGGCCGGGCGGCCGTCCGGCCTGCAGCCGACTCCCCCCCCCTTGACGGGAGAGGAAGTCCGTCACGACCATCTGCGCCCCTGGCCTGTGGACCACCTTAAAATTGAAGGGTTGGAGTGCCAGATACCAATGGGTGATCCGCGCGTTGGCATCTTTCATGCGGTGGAGCCACTGGAGGGGCGCGTGGTCCGAACAGAGGGTGAAAGGGCGTCCCAGCAGGTAGTAACGGAGGGTGAGGACCGCCCACTTGATCGCCAGACACTCTCTCTCTATCGTGCTGTAGCGTCCCTCACACACTGACAGCTTCCTGCTGATGTACAGGACGGGGCGATTCTCCCCCTCCACCTCCTGGGACAAAACCGCCCCCAGCCCTCTGTCCGATGCATCGGTCTGCAACACAAAGGGGAGAAAAAAGTCAGGGGAGTGTAAAAGTGGCCCCCCACACAGTGCAGCCTTTACCTCCGAAAAAGCACGCTGGCATTGCTCCGTCCACTGGACCGGATCTGGTGCCCCCTTTTTAGTGAGATCAGTCAGCGGGCTGGTGACGTCCGAATAATTAGGTATAAACCTACGGTAATAGCCAGCCAGCCCCAGGAACTGTCTCACCCCCTTTTTGGTCTTGGGCCTCGGGCAGGCCACAATCGCTGCCGTCTTATTAATTTGGGACGCACCTGCCTGTTGCCCAAGTGGAAGCCCAGATACCGTACTTCTACCCGCCCAATCGCACACTTCTTTGGGTTGGCTATGAGCCCTGCTCGCCTCAGCGACCTAAGGACGGCCCTCAGATGTTCGAGGTGCCGCTGCCAGTCATTACTATAGATGATGATATCATCTAGATAAGCGGCCGCATAAGTGGCGTGAGGGCGGAGGACTCTGTCCATCAGCCGCTGAAACGTAGCGGGCGCCCCAAACAGCCCAAACGGAAGAGTGATGAATTGGTGTAAACCAAACGGTGTGGAAAAGGCCGTTTTTTCTCGGGATAGTGGAGTCAAGGGGATCTGCCAATATCCCTTCGTCAAATCCAGCGTCGAATAAAAGCGAGCAGTGCCGAGTCGATCGAGCAACTCATCAATACGAGGCATTGGGTACGCGTCGAATTTAGACACCGCGTTGACTTTTCTGTAGTCCACACAGAACCGGATCGACCCGTCGGCCTTGGGTACCAAGACCACAGGGCTGCTCCAGTCACTGTGGGACTCCTCGACGATGCCCATTTCGAGCATGGTCTCAAGTTCTTCCCGAACCACCTTTTTTTTGTGTTTGGGTAGTCTGTAAGGGCGGCTATGCACTACTACCCCCGGGGGCGTCTCTATGTGGTGCTCTATGAGGTTAGTGCGACCGGGCAGGGGCGAGAACACATCCGAAAACTCGGTCTGCAACTGGGCGACCTCCGTGAACTGGGTCAGGGAGAGGTGGTCTCCACAGGGGACCGGAGGGGTACATGATGTCAATGCCCCTTTTTGAACCTCCGGCCCCAGCTCCGCCTTCTCCGGAACCACCAACACCAACGCCACGGGGACCTCCTCCTTCCAGAGTTTAAGGAGATTGAGGTGGTAAATTTGTAGCGCCCCACCCCTGTCCGCTCGCCTCACCTCATAGTTGACGTCCCCGACTCGCCGTGTGACCTCAAAGGGACCTTGCCACTTGGCGATCAATTTGGAGCTCAAAGTGGCAACAGTACGAGTACTTTATCTCCCTGGGTGAACTCCCTAAGGCACGTACCCTTGTTGTACAGGCGGGCTTGCCGTTCCTGGGCCTGCCGCAAATTCTCCTGGGTTAGGTGGGTGATCGTGTGGAGTTTTGCGTGCAGGTCCATAACGTATTCAATTTTGTTCTTGCTTTGTGAAGGTCCCTCCTCCCAATTTTCCCGCAGCACATCTAGGATGCCGCGTGGCTTACGCCCATATGATAATTCGAACGGGGAGAACCCCGTGGAGGCTTGGGGAACCTCTCGCACTGAGAACAACAAGGGCTCGAGCCACTTATCCCAATTACGTGCGTCCTCACTTACGAATTTTTTAATGATATTTTTGAGGGTGCGATTGAACCGTTCCACTAAACCGTCCGTTTGTGGGTGATGCACACTGGTGCGGATTGGCTTAATCCCCAATAACCCATACAGTTCGCGCAGTGTCTGTGACATAAATGTAGTGCCTTGATCAGTCAGAATCTCTTTCGGGATTCCGACTCGGGAGATAACGCGGAAGAGTGCCTCCGCAATACTGCATGCTGAGATATTGCTCAGAGGCACTGCTTCCGGGTATCGCGTTGCATAGTCCACCAGAACTAATATAAAGCGGTTACCCTCGTGCTGACCGATCTAATGGCCCGACAAGATCCATCCCAATTCTCTCAAACGGGGTCTCGATCAATGGAAGAGGGCCAAAGGCACTTTTGAAATGGCCGCTGGATTTACTAACTGGCATTCACGGCATGCCGTACACCACCTACGAACATCGCCGCGAATCCCCGGCCAATAGAATCGGGCCATTATTCGGGCTAGTGTCTTGTCCTGCCCTAGGTGTCCAGCCATGGGATTAAAGTGAGCCGCCAGGAATACCAATTCCCGGCGGCTCTTTGGAATTAAAAGCTGCGTGATTTGCTCTTTCGTCTGAGTGTCCTGCGTCACTCGGTATAATCTGTCCCTCATAATAGAGAAATAGGGGAAGGACGGGGTGGCGTTCGGCGGGAGCGTTTGACCATCGATTACTCTCACTTGGTCAAACGCATGTCGCAGAGTCTCGTCTCGCGATTGTTCTAACGGGAAATCCGGGAGGGATTCCCCGAGAGAGAGAGGAGGAGCCTGGGGCTCCTCACTCTGACGCGGAGATGACGTAGACGGCTCTGTGACAGCTGCTCCCACCAAAGCGACACCGGGACCTCCCCCTGCTAAATGGCAGGACCCACTCTCTACTAAGCATGTCAACAAACCCCGAAATCCCGGCCAATCAGTCCCCAAAATCAAAGAGTGGGTAAGGCAAGGATTAACCGCCGCCTTCACTATAAATTTTTCACCTCGGAAAAAAATGTGGACTGACACCAAAGGGTAGCTGTGAACATCCCCGTGCACACACAACACCTTCATCCCCTGTGCTCCCCCCAATGCCTCATTTTGCACCAGGCTTTGGTGAATTGAGGTCTGATTACAACCAGAATCCACCAAAGCCTGATATGTATCCCCTTGGATACTCACCGGTATGCGATACGCTCCAGCCCGATCGAGGGCGGCTTCTGGCACGTCGGGGATCTGAACCACCGCGCCCACCTCCATTGCCATGCACTGCTGTTGGAGGTGGCCCGGTTCCCCGCAGCGCCAGCAAACCGGCCCGGGCTTCCTCTCTGCACCGGTGTTCTGGGGCTCACTCACCTGAGGGGGGGAGAGACAGACACAGAAGGGAGAAACGGGAGTGCACCACGGGTGCGGCGGGCTGGCTGGGGTGGTGCCGGCCCCCGCCTCCGCGGTGGGGGAATGGGGCGAGGACGGGACACAGGAGGAGGGGGAGAGAGAGAGAGAAGAGAAGAGAAGAGGTGGTCTGCTGTCCTGCCGCCGGAACAGCCGCCAAATGGTCCTCCGCCAGCCCGATGGCCTGATCCAGCCACGCCGGGCGGTGGCACTGGACCCACTCCGCGGTTCCTGTTGGCAAGCGCGCGATGAACTGCTCCAGCACCACCTGATCGATGATCCCCTCAGCGTCGCGGTTGTTGGCCCTCAGCCACCGCCAGCAGTCGTCCCGGAGTTGCTGGCCAAACGTGAACGCCCGGCCGACTTCCTCCAAGCGCAGAAGCGCTGGCGCTGCTGTTCGGGTGTGCGCCCCACACGCTGGAGAATGGCCCGGCGAAGGTCCGCGTAGGCCAGCCGGCGATCGGCGGGGAGCTGTAGCGCGGCCAGCTGTGCCTCTCCCGTTAGCAGGGGGAGGAGGCGCGCCGCGCGCTGGTCCATTGGCCACCCCGAGGTTTCCGCGACTTGCTCAAAGAGCATGATGAAAGCCTCGGGGTCATCCTGCGGGCCCATCTCTGTCAGGGTGAGGGAGGACGGGCCCGTGGTGGAAGCGTCGGTTGTCCCCGCCGACGCGAAGAGGTGCCGGAACGCCTGTCGGTCCTCTTGCTGGGCCAACACCAGGGCCTCGAAGCGCTGCTCCTTCTCCTTACGGAGCGTGACTAGCGCCTGGTGCTGGCTTTGCTGGGCTGTGGCGAGGGCGTGGACCAGGTCGGCGAACGGGGAAGACTCCATGGGGTGCTCCACTCCCGGGTTTCAGCACCACTGTAGCGGTTCGTGTGGAAGGGTGGAGCACAGAAGACGGCAGGACAGGGATCAGGGTCAAAATAGGGCTTTATTGCCACACTTTTCAGTCTAACAACTTTTCACACACACACACGACTGGCGTCTTGTTCGGGGATGAGCTCCTCTGCTCTCTGCTCTCCCTCCCTAAATAGGGCGCGGTCACTGGGAAGACACACACAAACAGGTTAATTGTAGTCAGGTGTAGTGATTCTGCCACTTACCTTCCCTGACTCCGCCCTCCTGTCACAGACCAGTGCTTGACCACGCCCCCACTGCCACAGGCTTCTTCTTTGAACTACAGAGTTTTAGCTGACAACAGTGGCTGGCACGGTGAATTGTGTTCACAGATAATGTTCTCTGGAAATATTCCTGAGCCCATTTTGTGATTTCCAATACAGAAACATGCCTGTATGTGATGCAGTGCTGTCTAAGGGCCCGAAGATCATGGGCACCCACTATGGTTTTCCAGCCTTGACCCTAACGCACAGAGATTCTTCCAGATTCTCTGAATCTTTTGATGATATTATGCACTGTAGATGATGATATGTTCAAACTCTTTGCAATTTTACACTGTCGAACTCCTTTCTGATATTGCTCCACTATTTGTCGGCGCAGAATTAGGGGGATTGGTGATCCTCTTCCCATCTTTACTTCTGAGAGCCGCTGCCACTCCAAGATGCTCTTTTTACACCCAGTCATGTTAATGACCTATTGCCAATTGACCTAATGAGTTGCAATTTGGTCCTCCAGCTGTTCCTTTTTTGTACCTTTAACTTTTCCAGCCTCTTATTGCCCCGTCCCAACTTTTTTGAGATGTGTTGCTGTCATGAAATTTCAAATGAGCCAATATTTGGCATGAAATTTCAAAATGTCTCACTTTCAACATTTGATATGTTGTCTATGTTCTGTTGTGAATACAATATCAGTTTTTGAGATTTGTAAATTACTGCATTCCGTTTTTATTTACAATTTGTACTTTGTCCCAACTTTTTTGGAATCGGGGTTGTAGTTTCCCAGAAATATTTAATAGTTATTCCACAAAATTGAGTCGTACATGAGCTCTGATAGCCGATGAGGTGCGTAGCACCGAATCGGCTATAAGCCATGTATGACTAGATTGAGTGGAATAACTGTTTTATTATATCCACATTCACTGGATTTTGAGAAACAGAGCATTTTAAAAAATATTTTTTATTTTTTGCAAATTTGATAAATAAAAACTTTATATAAAACGTCCGACAAAATAATTTCTGCTTAGAATGTAAACAAACCGGCGAAATGATGAGCAATCTGTGAAAATGCGACAATAATAATTCTTGAAAAATAAATGTTCTTTCCATGAAATACTTTTTTTTTCCATATTTTGTTGATTTTTTTTTCTATTTTTTGGGGTTTTGTTTTCAAGTAGAGTTTTTGTTTTGTTCTCGGTTGGTTCAACAAAACGCTCTGCCATTTTGTTTTTCTCTACTCACAGTATATTAGCTGATAGCCTAGTAGTAGAGTAGCCAATCAGAGTGTGTGATTGCTCATATCCAGTGAATGTGGATAGAATAAAATCGATTAGACTTAAAATAACAGCTAACATACTATATTAAAGTTTAGAGTGTTAGTTTGGGAGACGCACACATTATAATTTTGGCTTTGCCTTAGTCATTATTCTTTTGTAAGACGGTGTCTGAGTTATGATATTGTGTTTGTGCCTTTAACAAAAAGTCAGGAAGTCTCGGGTCAGTGTTTTGACTAGGGGCTATGGTGTTTTCTCGTCACATTGAATCTAAAAGATATTCTTAAAATCTGGCTAGCATCTTTCTTTGTTTCAACATGTTTAACTACAAGGTGATGTGTATTGTTCTATTGCTGGGTTTCACGTGACGTCACATCCGCCTCATTAGTTATTCAAAACTTTAGCTGGTGGTCTACCAAAGCTCAGTTGACAAAGCGTTTGTACGGAGAAGGTGCATTGCTCACATGAAAAATGCCTTACGCTTGCGTTGTTTTAGGTTGTTCGAATCGATCAAACCGTGAAACTGATAAAAGTTTCTTCAGGGTTCCCTGTGAACAAATAAAAAAGGGTGAACGAGCACAGGATTTCACAAAAAGATGTCAAGAAAGGTGGCTTTTGAACCTCTCACTGAAATCGAAGGGAGCCGAGTCGATGCATGCTCGAGTTTGCAGTGATCACTTGGTGAAAGGTTTGTATTTCCCTCTCAGCTCTGTCTGTAGTGTTTTCCAAGTACTTTTCTTGCTATGTGTTGTTATTTTATGTTACTTTTTTTAGTCACGGCTTGCTAAAGTCCCCAGCTGTTTCTTTGTTTACTCCTCACAAAGTCTGTATGCATGAAGGTTGCGACAAAATTCTTACCCAGCCATACAGTTACAACGCGCCGTGATCACTTCTCCATCTTGTTTAACTAAGATCCAGGTCTTTAAAGGGGTTTCTGATGATCTTTGTGAATGATTTATCTGAGAGATAAGAGCCAACACAAGTGAGAATCAAACGAACTGTTGTTTGTTTACACTTCAACTTGCAGCGCTTCGTTGTAAAGACGCGAACAAAAAGCTTAAAAAAAAACATACTTACACGGGCAAAAACAATCCAGGATTCATTCGGCAGCGACTTGACACCCAGCCACATACAAAAAAGTTGTAAGCCTCCATACTCTTCCACGCTTTCATCTGCTTTGCGGTGTAGAAGGACGTCTGCAACACCAGATAGTTCGAGATGTCGGGGAACTCGACTGAAGGGTAGTTTTCGAGATCGTATGACAAATCCTTCTTTCTCAGACTGTAGGGGTCGATTCCATTGCACATAGCAATCTTCTGAATCTATCTAAAGCAAGCAGTGGCTTCTAGATTACGAGCATACTCTGATAAGTTATCGCTAGTAGTTTGCACTACGGCAGCCATTTAGACCACCAGCTATTTCACGTCCCATAAAACCGCTAAGAAAAGTCACATGACTGAAACCCAGCAATAGAGGGAGAGTTACGTCATGGCTTTGCATTGGACATTATTTTGCTTAGTGTTGTCTGTGTTTCCACATACTGTATCTGCATGTTCCTGGTTCTGAATAGGTCGTATGTCCCATAATGTAGCAGGCAGATGATTGAGAATGAGTATCTCAGGCTATAGTTACAGCATCAAGGTGCAAGGAAAAGAGAAGTGAAAAACACTGGTGAACATTACTGAGCCTACAAATAGCCCAGACATGAAATCTGCTTGTCCTGGGTGCTTGGGTTACTGATTTATAGACCCCTGTTAATATAAAAGAGTATTTTACTCTATTATTTTATAATAATTAATAGGATGACAAAATTTACAATAAGAGAAAACTAAAAATCATTAATCCCATGTACATTTAAGATTTTAACAGTTTAGGATAATTTGCTGACTCGAAGGCAAGCTGATGAAGACTTCTCCTGTAGTAACAGAGACTAATATCGATTGCTAACTGTGTGTTGTATAATGTGTGCAGGTCAGTGTTACAGATACAGCACTGTTCAATGTTAAATATACTCATGCAAAAGCAGGTTATGGACCAATGTAAGCTTTATGTCTGATATACAGGAGTGGTCAGACGAGCTCTTCAGCTTGGCCTCCAACCTCCTGATCCAAAACATGTCCCGGGAGTCCTGTCTCGAAAAAGTGTGAGTGTACCTTTTACAATACCTCGTGTTTCTTTCACCACTTTTATAGCTGTTTGCTATCAGTCCCCCTGAAATTAACTGTTCAGATAAAGGTACTTTTGAGGCATGTAGTATGTGAGAAATATACATTCTTACTGGATCAAACGATTTGTCCTCAGCTTCACATTTATCAGCCATTTTAATGCACCCTGTAGAACTATACTGACTCCGCTATGATAATAAAAAATGCTATATAGAAGGAGCGTTCATACTATGCAGTAAAAGTACGTAAATCAAGACTTAATTTGCAGAAATGGAGATTAAGGGTTACACGAAAAAAAAGGAAACTGGCTCGCTGTTGCATTTATGTAAGTGTAGCATGTATTTTCTATGAAATAAATTCATGTTTCAAAGATGAACATGATTAAATCGTGTAGCATTTTGCATGAAATTCAACAACCTCACATGAATTAGATTAATTCATGTTAAACTGAACCAAGGCTATCAAGTTTCAGTGCGTAACTGGGAAAATCAAGGCCATTATCACAGAAGAGATCGTGAGAGGAGAAGGATAATAAAATAAGAGAAGGAGTGTGCTCTATTATTTATCAGTTTTTCATTAAAAATGGAGGCACAAACTATTTTTTATTGTTGTGCTGTTTGCAAGGAATTGACAGTGTTAATTATTTGTGCACTATCATTTTATGGCAACATATTTTGTTTGTCTTGTGTTAAGTTTCTACTATTGATGCCAAACAAGCTGTAAACTTATCACTTAATTTGCAGTCATTGTTCACTGTAAATGTTGTGCAAATGTTCAAAGGGAATGTGATTACACAGACATGGGCACATTGTTACACTTAAAGGAGAACTGAAGGCAAATTTTTTATTATCAAAATTCTATTTATCTCATTTTATTAAATATAGGAGTGCATTTTTGATACAGTGGTGCTTGAAAGTTTGTGAACCCTTTAGAATTTTCCCTTTTTCTGCATAAATATGACCTAAAACATCATCAGATTTTCACACAAGTTCTAAAAGTAGATAAAGAGAACCCAGTTAAACAAATGAGACAAAAATATTATACTTGGTCATTTATTTATTGAGGAAAATGATCCAATATTACATATCTGTGAGTGGCAAAAGTATGTGAACCTTTGCTTTCAGTATCTGGTGTGATCCCCTTGTACAGCAATAACTGCAACTAAACGTTTCCGGTAACTGTTGATCAGTCCTGCACAGCGGCTTGGAGGAATTTTAGCCCGTTCCTCCGTACAGAACAGCTTCAACTCTGGGATGTTGGTGGATTTCCTCACACGAACTGCTCGATTCAGGTCCTTCCACAACATTTCGATTGGATTGAGGTCAGGACTTTGACTTGGCCATTCCAAAACATTAACTTTATTCTTCTTTAACCATTCTTTGGTAGAACGACTTGTGTGCTTAGGGTCATTGTCTTGCTGTATGGCCCACCTTCTCTTGAGATTCAGTTCATGGACAGATGTCCTGACATTTTCCTTTAGAATTCGCTGGTATAATTCAGAATTCATTGTTCCATCAATGATGGGAAGCCATCCTGGCCCAGATGCAGCAAAACAGGCCCAAACCATGATACTACCACCACCATGTTTCACAGATGGGATAAGGTTCTTATGCTGGAATGCAGTGTTTTCCTTTTTCCAAACATAATGCTTCTCACTTAAACCAAAAAGTTCTATTTTGGTCTCATCCGTCCACAAAACATTTTTCCAACAGTCTTCTGGCTTGGCCACGTGATCTTTACCAAACTGCAGACAAGCAGCAATGTTCTTTTTGGAGAGCAATGGCTTTCTCCTTGCAACCCTACCATGCACACCATTGTTGTTCAGTGTTCTCCTGATGGTGGACTCATGAACATTAACATTAGCCAATGTGAGAGAGGCCTTCAGTTGCTTAGAAGTTACCCTGGGGTCCTTTGTGACCTCGCCAACTTGCTCTTGGAGTGATCTTTGTTGGTCAACCACTCCTGGGGAGGGTAACAATGGTCTTGAATTTCCTCCATTTGTACACAATCTGTCTGACTGTGGATTGGTGGAGTCCAAACTCTTTAGAGATGGTTTTGTAACCTCTTCCAGCCTGATGAGCATCAACAACACTTTTTCCTCAGGGCCTCAGAAATCTCCTTTGTTTATGCCATGATACACTTCCACATTTTCTACATTTATTGAGGATCATTTTCCTCAATAAATAAATGACCAAGTATAATATTTTTGTCTCATTTCTTTAACTGGGTTCTCTTTATCTACTTTTAGGACTTGTGTGAAAATCTGATAATGTTTTAGGTCATATTTTTGCAGAAATATAGAAAATTCTAAAGGGTTTACAAACTTTCAAGCACCACTGTAGCTATTTTGTCACTGCTATAGCGAGTTATGAGTGTTTTGAAATATGCTATGTAATATATCCGTCCATATGTCAAAGCAATGGCCATAAATGAGATTCGTTGAGACCTGTCCGAGACATTGTAGGACGGAAATAAAACATACAGCGGAAATCAAAGTGACCAACATCTGCCAACGTTGTCAAAAGACGCGCACGCCCTCTTTCGAATGCTGATGTAATCAAGTCGGAAGTTTTGTTTGTTTTGATAGCAGTCAGGAAAGTTTGAACGTAATAGGCAGTAAATGTCATTTAAACAAGTTTTTGTGCAATATTTCATTTGGAAAACAGTTTTCAAAATGGCAGCACTGACACCTGGCTGACACTTCACGTTTCGAAGTCTTGC
Source organism: Neoarius graeffei (assembly GCF_027579695.1). NCBI lineage: Eukaryota > Metazoa > Chordata > Actinopteri > Siluriformes > Ariidae > Neoarius > Neoarius graeffei. The sequence continues at coordinate 99,879,352 of NC_083571.1, forward strand.
ACAAGTCTCGTGAAGTCCCTACTCAGTTTGGTTTCTGGGCCAATAGATTGACAAGTGATCCCATCTTTGTCATATGTCAGATACTGGAAATCTCGAGAAAATCAAGAACCACTCTCTTAGTAGCCTTCATTGACCTCAAGGCTGCATATGACTGGATTCCAAGAGACACCTTATTTCACTGCCTCGATATTTGACTCAAATGTCCACATTTTATAGCTATACTATGCACCTTTTACACAGGCACCAAAGTATGTATTAAAGGTACTACCAGCTTCTTCGAAACCCTAGCAGGATGCCGACAAGGTGCCTTAGAGTCACCCCTGCTCTTTAACATCTTCATGGACTTTGTAGTGAGAATAGCACGCAGTGAAATACTGAAAATATTCGCTGAGACTGGTTTTAGACTGGAGTACTGCATTCCAAATGAAGTAACAACAAGAGAACTATGCCGTCAAGCACCATCATCGGGTCACAGCCAAATCACTGAACTACTTTATGCAGATGACCAGGTCATATTTGCGAACTCAGCAGAAGAACTTCAGAAAGTCTTTTTGTTGTATGATAACACCTTCAAACGATTTGGCTTGCAGCTGTCCTATGACAAGACAGAGACAATGGTGTTTAACGTAAATGAAGAACTAATGCAACGGGAGAGTTTGATTACTCTTGGAGAAAACAAGATAAAGAATGTCAGAAACTTCAAGTACTTAGGATTTACTATTACAAACTCTGAGCTCACCGTATCCTCCGTCCATGCAAGAATTGGTGCAGCATTCCAGAAGTGGAACGAATTAAAGCATGTATTAACTGACAAACTCATAAAGCTGGCAAGCAGAGTTAAATTCTTGACCACGTGTATAAGATCATGCCTTCTCTATAGTGTCCAAGCATGGGAAATGTCAGAGTATGAGCTCAGTAAGGTGGAAGTGATCTGGCATGGTTTTCTTAGAAAAATGGTCTGTGGAGGCTTTGAACGTAAGAATGTTCCGAAGGTTGATCATGAGAAAGATAAGGACTCAAAAACACAAGTAGAGGGTGACGTTGACTGGAGCTTTAAGATCTCCAATAAACAACTACAGGATATAACCAAGACACTCCTGATTCGAGACTTCTGCCATTTGCAGCACCTTAAATATATTGGTCACGTATGTTGGCTGAAAAACAACGAACCCCAGAAACAGGTGATGTTCGATATACTTAATTCAAGAAAGATATGGAATGAAGTGGAAAGGCTGCTTAACATCGATGCTCAGCAGGCCAGAAGGAGTATGATGGATAGAGACAAATTCAAGCAACTGCTGAATCATGTATTCAGCCAGGAGCACCCCAAGGCCAAGTAATTGCGCCTAGAGGGAAGGATGACGACGATGATGATGATGGTGAAGATCGCACGGATAAGTGATGCCTGCCATGGACCAAATGAACTAAATTCAACATGGCTAAAAACTGAATAGGCTGATAAGTATTATATTTAATTGCAATTAGTTGCCAATACGAGTCACAATACAAGGTTACTAAAACCGAAAACATAATTGAATAACACGTTAATTAAGAAATAAAGCAAGTTTAAAAATGACTTCAGTTCTCCTTTAAATACAGTTACAGTTTTATTGCAAGATCTCCTGTTTGTGTTTTGTTTCCACCCTTGACACTAAGCAGGGTAGAGATTTTGCTGTTTATATTCAAAGGGTGGCACAGTGGTGTAGTGGTTAGCACTGTCGCCTCACAGCAAGAAGGTTCTGGGTTCGAGCCTAGCGGCCGACGAGGGCCTTTCTGTGTGGAGTTTGCATGTTCTCCCCATGTCTGCGTGGGTTTCCTCTGAGTGCTCCGGTTTCCCCCACAGTCCAAAGACATGCAGGTTAGGCTAATTGGTGGCTCTAAATTGACCGTATGTGAGTGTGAATAGTTGTTTGTCTCTGTGTCAGCCCTGTGATAATCTGGCGACTTGTTCACGGTGTACCCCGACTCTTGCCCATAGTCAGCTGAAATAGGCTCCAGCTTGCCCATGACCCTGCACAGGATAAGCGGCTCCAGATAATGGACGGATATTCAAAAGTTTGTCTTTGAAGTAACATAATTGAATCCTGGAAAGTATTTCCACGTGATGAAATGACATTCTTTCAGCATTAAGCAATTCTGTTGGCCCAACTTATTTTACTTGGGGTAGATCAATCTAATTTAGTAGTGTAATTTTACAATTGTAAAAATTAGTTGGACTAACCCAATTAAATTAAATTTGACTGAATCCTTATAGTTAAGTTGAATCGACCCTAATAAATTTTATCGACTGGACCCAAGTACATCAAGTCAGACCCAACCATAGTAAATAAGTTAATTCAGCTGAAATAAATTAAATTGATTCAACCCAAGTACATTAAGTTGGACCAACAGAACTGCTTAATGTTCAGAGAAAGCCATCTAATTGTGTGGAAATACTTTCCATGAGTCATTTTTTTGAGTGTAGGTCTATATATTTAACAAGTGTTGCCAGGCAAAACAAACCTCGCCTGGCAGCAGTTTTTTTTATACCTATATGTTGATAATGGTAATATTTCTCAATCATCAGCTGTCACATTATAGTCCTATGAAAACCCATGACCTTGAATTTGGCATTTCAAAGTCATTCAAGGTCAAAGGTCATGGCGGCAACTGAAAGCCCATATGGGACTTTTCTTATATGTTGATAATGGTAAACATCTGGGTATTATGAACCATTTTAAAGTTATAACCCTTTGAAAACCCACGAACTTCAGTTTGACCTTTCAAGTTCACTCAAGGTCAAAGGTCCTGGTGCCAAATGAAAGCCCATATGGCACTTCCTATAAGTTGATAAGGGTAAATAGCTGTCTACCATCAACAGTTTTCAAGTTACAGCCCTCTGAAAATCTGTGACCTTGAGTTTGACCTTTCATGGTCACTCAAGGTCAAAGATCATGGTGCCAAATGAAAGCGCATATGGGAATTCCATCCATCCATCCATCCATCCATCCATCCATCCATCCATCCATCCATCCATCCATCCATCCATTATCTGTAGCCGCTTATCCTGTTCTACAGGGTCGCAGGCAAGCTGGATCCTATCCCAGCTGACTATGGGTGAGAGGCGGGGTACACCCTGGACAAGTTGCCAGGTCATCACAGGGCTGACATATGGGAGTTCCTATATGCTCATGATAGTAAACATCTGTCTATCAGCACCCATTTTTGAGTTATCATGGAAAATATGTTATTTTGACCGAAAGGTTGACCTTTCCGGTGACCTTGATCTTGACCCGATTACTCCCAAAATTTAATCAGGTAATCTACTGACCGTTGCTCACCTACCCTGAAAATTTGAAGTCAATTGGTGCAACCGTCTAGACGCTAGATTGTTAACAGACAGACAGACACAAACAAACAAACAAACAAACCGCACTGATTACAATACCTTGCCCTGCTTACTCCGTCGTGGGTGAGGTAACTAGTAGCCCCAAAGTGAAATGTTTAAGGAGTGTGTTATCTAGAGAGGTAGCAATTAATCAAACAGAAAGCCATACTTCTAGCAAAGTATTCATTTCTCACCATTCAATACATAGCAGAAACATTTATACAGAATCATTGATACACTTCATTAAAACAAATAATTTGAATAACATTTTTTATTCTTCAAGGTTATCACAAATTTTGCTGCATGTTTCTGGAGTATTATTATTTTTTACTAACTTCATACAAGGATCTTCTTTTTTTTTCAAATGCTTTTGTTAAAGGCTTGCCTTCCCTTGAAGGAAACATTTGTGAATGCTTTCTTAGGAACATCCAGTGACTGACAATTTGCCAGGTGGTAAGGCCTTGAAGATGAGAGTGGTGAGAAATAAATGATTGGTTCAAGCTGACCGGTAACTCAAATAACCACTCTACAACTGTGGTGAGCAGAAAAGGATTTCAGAATGCAAAGCATGCAGAACCTTGAGACAGAGGGACGACAACAGCAGAAAGCCATATCGGTTTCCACTCCTCTCATTCCATTCCTTATTCCAGTCTTCAGCTGTCCAGTTTTGGTGAGCCTGTGCCACTGTAGCCTCGGTTATTTGAGTTATCATGAACTTCCTGTTAGCTGGAAACAGTCTAGGTATTCTCCTCTGACCTCTCATCAGCAAGCTGTTTCCACCCAGAGAACAACCATTTTGTGGATCCTTTTTGTGTTTTGCACCATTCACTGTAAACTATAGACACTCTAGCAGTGTTGTAGTCGAGTCACTAAACCTCGAGTCCCAGTCTAGTCTTGAGTCCCCAGTGTTCAAGTCCAAGTCAAGTCCAGGTCATTAAAGGAGATACATAGAACCTTTATTTTTAAATACATTTCTGAGTGGATAGTATCTCCATCCTTGACTCTTGTATGCTGCATAAATGGGAATAAAAAATATATTTTTGCGAGTTAAAATCGACCACAAAGTTGCCATTTGAGCTGCCCTGCTGAGCCAGCTAGCCCTGAGTGCGTGACGTCACAGCGGTAACCAGTTTTAAGGCCGAGGCCTTTGACAGCTATAGACCAAAGTCATATAAATAAAAATTTCTGGTGAAAGTAAGAAATCCCATTACCAACTTGCTCAACTAAGACTGATTTGACTTCACTGATTGTGGGTTGATTCTCATTAAAACAGGATAGGTGTTATAACTTATGCAACATACATGTACATGCATGCATTTTCACTGATAAAACATAAAAGGCTAATTAAATAATCAGATGAACTGAGACAATCACATTCTGAAGCAAATTAAATAATCTTATACTGGTAACTTAAATACACAATACAAGTTACATGTATGTAGAACCAGAGCAGGTGGGTGGAGCACAGAAGCACGGCAGGCCAGAACTGAATTCTCAGAAACTTTTATTTTCTGTTGTATATGTGGCTTTTCAGCTCATTCACTCTCTCACACACGCACACACATGCATTCTGGTCAGGAGAGAGCTCTCTTTCTCTGCTCTCTCTCCTTTTATAGGGCGCGGTCACTGGGGAAGACACACAAACACAGGTTAATTCACGTCAGGTGCAGTGCTTCTGCCACTTACCTTCCCTGACTCCACCCTCCATTCACAGACCGACGCTTGACCACGCCCCCGCTGCCACATATCCCACTGCCCAATTCAGGCCGGGGAGCCGTCCGGCCTGCAGCTGACCCCCCCCCCAACGGGAGAGGAAATCTGCCACAACCATCTGCGCCCCCGGCCTGTGGACCACCTCGAACTTAAACGGCTGGAGTGCCAGATACCAACGGGTGATCCACGCGTTGGCATCCTTCATGCGGTGGAGCCACTGGAGGGGCGCGTGGTCCGAACAGAGGGTGAAAGGGTGTCCCAGTAGGTAGTAGCGGAGGGCGAGGACCGCCCACTTGATGGTGAGGCACTCCTTTTCTATGGTGCTGTACCAGCCCTCACGCACTGACAGCTTCTGGCTGATGTACAGCACTGGACGGTCCTCTCCCTCTACCTCCTGGGACAGAACAGCCCCCAGCCCTCTGTCCAATGCGTCTGTCTGCAAAACAAAGGGGAGAGAAAAGTCAGGGGAGTGTAACAGTGGCCCCCCCACACAGTGCAGCCTTTACTTCAGAGAAAGCCCACTGGCATTGCTCCGTCCACTGGACCAGATCTGGTGCCCCCTTTTTAGTGAGATCAGTCAGCGAGCTGGGGACGTCCGAATAATTAGGTATAAACCTATGATAGTAGCCAGCTAGCCCCAGGAACTGTCTCACCCCCTTTTTGGTCATGGGCCTCGGGCAGGCCGCAGTCGCTGCTGTCTTTTTGATTTGGGGACGCACCTGCCCATTGCCCAAGTGGAAGCCCAGATACCATACTTCCATCCGCCCAATCGCACACTTCTTCAGGTTGGCTGTGAGACCTGCTCACCTCAGTGACTTAAGGACAGCCCTTAGGTGTTTTAGGTGTCACGGCCAGTCATTACTATAAATAATGATGTCGTCCAAGTATGCGGCCGCGTAGGTGGCGTGGGGGTGGAGGACCCTATCCATAAGCCGCTGGAACATAGCAGGCGCCCCAAACAGCCCAAAAGGAAATGTGACGAACTGGTGTAAGCCAAATGGTGTGGAAAAGGCCGTTTTCTCTAAGGGATAACGGAGTCAAGGGGATCTGCCAATATCCCTTTGTCAAATCCAGTGTTGAATAAAAACGAGCCGTGCCTAGTCGATCAAGCAACTCGTCAATACGAGGCATTGGGTATGCATCGAATTTAGACACTGCGTTGACTTTTCTATAGTCCACACAGAATCGGATCGACCGGTCGGCCTTGGGAACCAAGACTGGCTGCTCCAGTCACTGTGGGACTCCTCGACGATGCCCATTTCAAGCATGGCCTCGAGTTCTTCCCGAACCACCTTTTTTTTTGTGTTCTGGCAGTCTGTAAGGGTGGCTGTGCACTACCATCCCCGGGGGCGTCTCAATGTGGTGTTCTGTGAGGTGGGTGCGGCCGGGCAGGGGCGAGAATACGTCAGAAAATTCTGTCTGCAACTGGGCGACCTCCGTGAGTTGGGTCGGGGAGAGGTGGTCTCCACAGGGGACCGGAGCGGTGGGCGATGTCAATTTTCCTTTTTGAACCTCCGGCTCCAGCTCCGCCTTCTCTGGAACCACCGACACCAATGCCATGGGGACCTCCTCGTTCCAAAGTTTTAACAGATTGAGGTGGTAAATCTGTAACGCCCCACCCCTGTCCGTTCCCCACACCTCATAGTCGACATCCCCGACTTGCCGTGTGACCTCAAAGGGTCCTTGCCACCTGGCGATCAATTTGGAGCTCAACTTGGGCAACAACACGAGTACTTTATCTCCCGGTGTGAATTCCCTAAGGCACGTGCCCCTGTTGTACAGACAGACTTGACGTTCTTGGGCCTGCTGCAAATTCTCCTGGGTTAGCTGCGTGAGTGTGTGGAGTTTGGCGCGCAGGTCAATAAAGTATTAAATTTCATTTTTACTTGTTGAAGGTCCATCCTCCCAATTTTCACGCAGCACATCTAGAATGCCATGCGGCTTACGCCTGTATAATAATTCGAACGGGGAGAACCCCGTGGAGGCTTGTGGGACCTCTCGCACTGCAAATAACAGGGGCTTGATCCATTTATCCCAGTTGCGTGCATCTTCGCTTACAAATTTCCGAATTATGTTCTTGAGGGCGCGATTGAACCGTTCAACTAAGCCATCTGTTTGTGGGTGATACACGCTGGTGCGGATAGGCTTGATTCCCAGTAACCCATACAGTTCGCGCAGTGTGCATAACATAAACCTAGTGCCTTGACCAGTCAGAATCTCTTTGGGGATTCCGACCCGGGAGATGACGCGGAAGAGCGCTTCTGCAATACTACGTGCTGAGATATTGCGAAGAGGCACTGTTTCCGGATATCGCATTGCATAGTCCACCAGGACTAAAATAAAGCAATATCCTCGTGTTGACCGATCTAATCCATCTAATCGACGAGATCCATCCCAATTCTTTTGAACGGGGTCTCGATTAATGGCAAAGGGTGCAAAGGTGCTTTTGGAATGGCTGCGGGATTTACTAACTGGCATTCGCGGCACGCCATACACCACCTACGGACATCGCCGTGAATCCCTGGCCAATAGAACCGGGACATCATTTGGGCTAGTGTCTTATCCTGCCCCAAGTGTCTGGCCATGGGATTAAAGTGAGCTGCCTGGAATATAAATTCCCAGCGGCTCTTTGGGGTTAAAAGCTGCATTATCGGTTCCTTAGTCTGAGTGTCCTGCGTCACTCGGTATAATCTATCCCTAATAATGGAAAAATAGGGGAAGGACGGGGTGACGTTTGGCTGGAGCATTTGACCATCTATTACTCTCACTTGTTCAAACGCATGCCGCAGAGTCTGGTCTCGCGACTGCTCTAATGGGAAATCCACGAGGGATTCCCTGAGAGAGGGAGGAGGAGCATGCTGCTCCTCACTCTGATGCGGTGATGACATAGACGGCTCTGTGACAGCTGCTCCCGCCAATGCCACACTGGGACCTCCCCCACTAAATTATGGCGTGCGGAAGCGCTGCCGTTGCTGCTCTGGGGTGCGCCCCACACGTTGGAGGACGGCCCTGCGGAGGTCAGCGTAGACCAGCTGGCTGTCGGCGGGGAGCTGTAGTGCAGCCAGCTGCGCCTTGCCCATTATCAGGGGGAGGAGGCACGCCACGCGCTGTTCCACCGGCCAACCCCATGCCTCTGCTGCCTGCTCAAAAAGAGTGAGGAAGGTTTCGAGGTCGTCATGCGGACCCATCTTCGTTAGGGTTAGCTGGGGAGGGTCCATGGCGGTGGTGATGGTGGACCTCACTGACACGAGCAGGTGCTGGAACGCCTGGCGATCTTCCTGCTGTGCCAGCACCAGGGCTTTGAACCGTTGGTCCTGCTCCTTCCGGAGGGCGACCAGTGCCTGGTGCTGGCTCTGTTGGGCTGAGGCGAGGGCATGGACCAGGTCCTTGAAGGGGGAGGACTCCATGGAGCTGTCTCCTTCTGCGCTCCGTCCTGGGTTTTGGCACCACTGTAGAACCAGAGCAGGTGGGTGGAGCACAGAAGCATGGCAGGCCAGAACTGAATTCTCAGAAACTTTTATTTTCTGTGGTATATGTGGCTTTTCAGCTCATTCACTGTCTCACACACATGCACACACATGCATTCTGGTCGGGAGAGAGCTCCTTTTTTCTGCTCTCTCTCTCCTTTTATAGGGCGCGGTCACTGGGGAAGACACAAACACAGGTTAATTCACGTTAGGTGCAGTGATTCTGCCACTTACCTTCCCTGACTCCGCCCTCCATTCACAGACCGATGCTTGACCACGCCCCTGCTGCCACAATGTATTCATCTAAATGCAGGTAAACAACGTGTTGTTTTTGTTGTTTTGTATCCAAATGAGAGTCGGAGCTTACCCATCTGTGTTCTCGCTTCTTGAAGGCCGATTTTGTGGCTGATTGTTTTGAAACAATCTGACTTTCAGTTGTTCGTTCAGTTCTCCGTTCATTTGCTTCTTCCACATAAGGGCGAGATGGCAGCAATATCCAGTTTAGAAATCAGACATCTGGTCCACTCATTCTCTATTTTCTCCATACGGAGTACTCCGCCATTACTGCTTGGCTCAGGCAATTACTAAAACCCGGGATGGGACGAGATGTCACTGGTTTTAGCAACAACCGCGGGGAGGTCATTGCCCAAGCGATAATATGTCCCGTCCCGTTCCATCCCAGGTTTTACCAACAACCCTCAGCTCACACTCCGGAAGAACTGGTGCAACTAAACTCATCTAATCTCATCTCATTATCTCTAGCCGCTTTATCCTTCTACAGGGTCGCAGGCAAGCTGGAGCCTATCCCAGCTGACTATGGGCGAAAGGCGGGGTACACCCTGGACAAGTCGCCAGGTCATCACAGGGCTGACACATACACACAGACAACCATTCACACTCACATTCACACCTACGGTCAATTTAGAGTCACCAGTTAACCTAACCTGCATGTCTTTGGACTGTGGGGGAAACCGGAGCACCCGGAGGAAACCCACGCGGACACGGGGAGAACATGCAAACTCCACACAGAAAGGCCCTCGCCGGCCCTGGGGCTCGAACCCAGGACCTTCTTGCTGTGAGGCTACAGCGCTAACCACTACACCACCGTGCCGCCCCGCAACTAAACTCACTTTCCTTTTTTAAAAAATAAATAAATAAAATAAATACTTTCCTTTTCTTGTAGTTTTATTTCCTTGTTGATACTGCACCCTCTTTCAATACAGGCTTATAGCCAACGCTCCTCAATAGATCAGAGGTCTCGTACAAGTCTTCAGTAAAATGTGCAGAGCAGAGGCGAGACCACTGTTGGTAACTCGCCAGCGCCCCCTATAACGATCCCACAATTTCCTTGCGCACTCCACCCGGATGTGACGTGAAGTGGAACTGCTTTAACTGTATCGAGAGCGCCTCGATTCGCTCTCTCATGTTCTGACTACTGGAGTGGTCGGACGGACTGTAGGCACGCAAGCTACAGTGTTGAGACTAACCGCTATTGTCTGAGAACAGCCTGTTCAAATTAGTTTCGGCCGAACTTTTGAACGACCCGCTAAGTTTCAGCGATATAGTGGTTTCGATTCTAAACCTTTGCAAAGTTTAACTACAGTTAAGTAGTTTTCCACGCTAAGAGGCATTTGCGGACAGCTTCGCTCCTCTCAGCCTTTTTCTCGTCGACGCATCACCGGAGGTTTCTCCTGAAGCACCGTGGGCCAGCTAGGCTTTCATCTCCCTGCTTCGTTAGCCGCGGTTGGACGCAACGCGCCGCTAACCTCCTCTCCTCGGACTGCGACCCTCAGCGCGGACATCGGAGAAAGAACTTCCATCGCATTGAGTAGGCACTTGGGCAAATTTTTAATTTGTAGCTTATTCAGATGGTTGTTAGGGTCATGTTTAAGCTTTGAGCTATTTAGCATACCCGCTCAGACACGGAAGGTGTTTGTTTGTTTTTTTTGTTTGTTTGTTTTTATTGTTTGTTTTGGTTCTGTTTTTTTTCTTTGAACTTGTTAGACAGGGTATCTTGCATGATATCTTTCCTTAACTCCATTGCTAGCTTCCCTATCTGATTAGCAGCGCAGCGACAAGTTTGTTATTTTAAGCTCCGAGGCTAGACCGCTACAAGGCCTAGTTCTCTCCATCCAACACATATACACACTCTCTCACACTCTTTCTCTCTCTCTCTCTCTCTCTCTCTCGCGTTGAGTTCTTTGCCTAGATAGTCTGTTGGAAATTGTTGTTAAGTGCAGTGTTTGGATCCAGCTGTAGCGTGGTCAGATTCTCCTTAGCAACTTATTGCTAGCTACCTCAGGGTGATACGCTAGCTGGTAGGCTTGTGTTCTCGACTAGGCCTGCAGGCGCCATTTTTCCGACGCCATTTTGATACCTTCCTCATTGAGTTACCTGTGATACGACACCTAGGCACTGACCGCCATTTTGTTTAAGCATTGCCAGAGTGGCTAGTCATTAGCATCTGCCCACAGATACCTACACAAAGCACACATTAGCCACAGAGCTAATCCTTTGTTCTATTTAGCTAACATTCCTTTGTTTTAGCTAACATTCCTTTGTTTTAGCTAACGACAAGCTAGGTCACACACACACACACACGCATCGGCTTGCCCTAGCCTCACACACGCACACACAAGGGATTCTTTTCTTTTTCCTTCTATCTCTTTCTCTCTCTCTTTCCCTCAAATTTATAGTCCAGGTGTAATTGTTCCATTGTTTTGTCTTGTTATTACCTTTGCTGACATTGAATGTATTTTGAGTTTATTATTATTAGTGAGTAGTAGACAAATAAAAGCTAATAAAATTGAATTGCATTTTACTTGTTCCTGTTGTTTATTCACAAGGTCAACTATTTAGAACTCCTTTTTCCTTCAGAATTTAGCTTTTGTACACAACTGGGTTTCCCCTCTAATACAGAGCTACCATTAATCTTGAATGTAACCATTCATGGTGAGTATTAAGATTAATAATTTAAGATTTTATGAGACTGATCTTTATTTATAAATTGATTAATTTAATTATCAATTCTTACATAATTTATAATTTAATTAATCCCAATTCAACCTACATTAAAGTGGTGCCCCGTGTGAGGAATAGTTTAATGACCTTGTGAATTTCTCAACAATAACTTGTAAACTGCTGTATACCCAAAATCAACTGCCAAGGTATAACACAGATGACTTTAATGGTGAATCATTAACAGTGTGTTAATCACAGAACTGAAATTCAGCTGCCAACCACAGTTAGCTGATAAACTGGTTTAATTGATTAGTACATTAGAGTAATATCTAATCCAAGTACTTAATTAATATTATTAATAATAATAATCATTATTGTTAACTAATTATTAATTGAGCTAATTAATACAAGTGAAACATTAGTGAAAACAAAGTAGCTAAGAAACCACATCAATTATTTAGCAACTTGGATTAAATTAAATTCTAACCTAATCAACACCTAGTATTAATTTCCTTTAAGTTAATTAATACATTTCGAACAAAATGTCGCGTTCCCCATCAAGGGAGTCAGAAGGGCCCCTCCTCTCTCTCTTCGACGTTGTAGGTGATTTAGGCCAAGTCCCGGAGGATAGGAGAAATTACTTCTGTGATCTGGACCAAAAGGCTCGCTTTGATGAAATACACATAGCCGTTAGGGAACTTAAGGAGCGTACTATGACTCTCCCAGAAGGGCTACCCAAATTGTTCATGATCTACTATAAGGAAATGGAACATGTGTGTATGACCCTCGAACAAGAGAAAAGAACACTAAAACGACAACTGGCCGAAGCTCAAAGGAGAGCAGAAAGCGCGGAGAGTAGCCTCGTGGGCCTGAGAGCCACACAAGATGAACTAAAGCGCGAAATAGAATACCTCAGAGAAGAAGTGACGCAAGCACGTCGCTCAGATGAGGGATCGGCCAAACCCTCCCAAGAACAGAGTTCCGCTCTGGAGGAGGAAGAACCTGAGCTTAGAACGGTAGATCAGACACCGCACTCAAGCTCAACTCGCGTGAAAGTCGCGCGATCGCCACCTCGTGGCGCTGGGAGTTTTTACTTTACTCCCCACTACACCCCCTCGCGCTTCAATATCGCTGCAGCCTCTAGCCCGCAGAAAACGCCGCGCTACGTACCCTCAGACTCCTCTGACGGAGAGGCCGCCTCCAAGCCGAAACGCAGACATAGGCGATATGAGAGCAGCTCAAATAGCGAAGACAGCGAGGACCCCTACGGGTCAAAATCAAAACGCCTCGTCGCAGAACGCAAAACTAGGATCCGCCAAATCGACGTCCTTGCGAAAGACATAGAGCGTTTTGAGCCGGAAAATCATAGACACCGAAGCGTTAATGATTATTTCCGGGAAATCGAGCGTAGCCTCCTGGACCTGCCAGAGGCTACGTCGCATGAAAAGGCCAGACTAGTCTGGAAAACTTTAGGTAGCGGCGTACGAGCATTCGTTGAGACCCTACCGCAGTCAGTCCTCGACAACTACAAGAAAATACGTAAGTACTTGAAAGAGGAATACTCGTTGTACGAGGACGAGACTGCTGCGACGATGGGTGCTATTCTGATCAGACAGAAACGAAGCGAACACCCTCGCGAGTACTACCGTCGGCTCCGTGCAGCGTACTTTCAGGGCAGAAGCGAGCCCGGGCTAGAGGAAGATCGCAACTTCAAGTCCCTCTTCCTCCATAACCTTCACCCGTGCATCCGTAACCAAGTAACACTCGCGTGTCGCCAGCGCCCCCATACTATGAGAGAAATGCGTCGCACCGCACAACTAACGTGGGAGACGTTCGTCCGACCCACAGACCGCCACGAGGACGATCCCAGAGTCCTCAGCCTATATGAGCAGGAAGATCAGTCCTTAGGCCTAGAAGGGGGTGAAGCCCCAAACCGCGGGCCCCCTTGGGCGAACCCAAACCCCGGCCACCAGACGTCGAGTCAACCCAAAGGTAACTGGAAAGTTCGACAAGCTGGAGCCAAGGGGGAACAGGGCCCCAACGCCAAAGGGCAAGGTAACCGCAAACCTGGCAGTCACGGCCCTAAATCTCAGAATAGCGGACAGTCAAGGCCCCATCGCAACTCCTCTCGAAGGGAGCGGAGCCCTAAGCTAGCTACCGCTAAACAAGCCAACCAAGAGCCACTTGGGATGGCAGAACTGAGGGCTGAATTAGCACGGATTAAACAAGCCAACCAAGAGCCGCTTGGGATGGCAGAATTGAGGACCGAATTAGCACGGGTTAAACAACTGCTGAGCAATAAGAACAGGAAGGGTAAGCCGAGCAAGGACAGGGACGAACCGTCAGCATGACTAGGCCGGGACCCATCCCCACCACCACCGCGTGTCTACCTCGTGGGGTGGGGAAAGGACCCCTGCCCAATAGGCAGCGATGAGTTGAAACCACCCCCTCCGTTAGTGAAGCCTGACCCGCAAGATGCACCCCTGACGCAGTTTCTTGGAGATTTGGTTAGGAAAGGCAACGCCAAGCGTATCTATACCCCAGTGGTGGTAGAAGGCAACGTTTCCCTCCAAGCTCTCTTGGATACCGGGTCAGAAATCACCCTGATGTGTTCCAAAGTCTTCGCAGAGGTTTCTGATGCGCGGCGCGCGCAAGGTAGACCCATCAGAACCGAACGTTGTGACGTCAACTTGGTTAGCTTCACCCAGAATCAAGCCCCAGTAACAACCATTGCATGGTTAGAACTCACCTTCCAGGGCATGTCCATCACTCACCCCACTTACATCTGCTCTGTTGGTGTAGAACCGTTCCTCATTGGCCAAGACCTACTAGATAGGCTAGCGCCCCTCATTGACTGTCGTCGTGGGCAACTGTGGGCCCAGGTCGCGTCCCCACAGACCCCAGATCCTCGTCGTCACGATCGAGCCTGTTGCGATGAAGTTAGGGTGGAGGCTACTCCACCGATAGCTGAGTCAGGGCAGGTCCCCGAGAACCTCGAGACCACTCCGCTCCACCCTGAGCCGAGTCAAGACGCACCAAACTCAACCGACACTCCTCTCAACCGCAACGCGCTTGATGGCCACCCGTCTTTCCTTTGCTTTCTTGGCGAATCTGCCCCAACCAGGTACTACCCCTGGATATCTGGCAACATTATTGTCAACGGCGTCATGGCACCTGGCGTCAGGTTAGCGCTTTGGTCAGAGAAGTCAGCCATCAGCCAAACGTGGTTCGACATAGTGCGTCAGAGCACTCCTTCCCCTGTCTTTGTGCAGAAGAGCCACCGGCTACTGTCAGCCGAACAACCCCAGAGCCCCATCAAAGCCACAGGCGTCTGCGCCGTGTCGCTCGCCATCGGTCAGAGAGAATTCCTTCATTTCTTGAGTGTCGTCCCCGGACTTCCTGACCCACTGGTCATTGGGGCAGACATCTTGGTCAGACTGGGAGCCCAACTGGACCTAGTCAACCGGGTCATCTGGACCCAAGCCGACGCTGCTAAGCACCCGTTCCAAGCTGACCCGGAACAAATGCGGTCAGGACAAACGATTCCCCAAGCCTGCCATGTCGCTAGCGAATTTGATATTGTCATTCCCGCTAGGACTGCTGGTTCCCCTCTTAAGCTGGTCATCATGAAAGACCAACAGTTTCGTAGCTCCCAGGCGTTCTTCCAGCCTCTCAGATTCTTCATGGAGCTCGATTTAGCCGTGTGTGGGACTCCGCTGCTTGAAGTGAGTCATCGTTCCGCTTACCTCCTGGTTCAAAACTCCACGCGGGACGCCATCACGATCCCCGCCCGTCGGCCTTTAGGCCTTCTGATAGACCAGGCATTCCATGACTTTGAACTCACCATTCCAGTCATCGGTGAGCTGCCAACGCCGGACACTCATTCCGATCCAGTGGAACCTCCCTGGATCACTCTTCCTTTCCACATGATCCACGTCGAACCTCACGACATGCTTCGCGACGAGCGCATAGTCATGACCAGAACTGACACCCCGAAACACATGCTGGTGTACGCTCTTGCCACGCAATCGAGCAACGACACCCCTGCAACTGAGGTCGTCGATTCAGCTCTAGGTGAACCGTACCCAGGCTTCGAACGAGAAGTTCAACAACAGCTGGTGAAAGCTGACAGCCTGACCACGGACACCCAGAGACGACAGCTCCGTGAACTGTTCTACGACTTCAAGGCGATCTGGGCGCGAGATTCTAATGACTGCGGAGTCACGGACATCCACACCGTCCGAATCCCAACAGATCCGAACGCTCCACCGACGTTCGTGCGGCAATACAAAATCCCGTTAGCCGCATACGACTCAATACAAGAAACACTGGACACTCTGCTGGAAAAGCAGATCATTCGTGAGTGTAACTCGACTTACAACTCCCCCTTATGGCCAGTGCTGAAACCGAACGGCAAGTGGCGTCTCACCATTGACTATAGGCAGCTGAACAAGCAAGTGCCCTTGTCAAGATGGCCCATGATCCATCTGGATCAAGAACTTGCCAAGGTGAAGGGTGCAAAGTTCTTCTCCACCGCCGACGTGGCGAGTGGATTCTGGACCATGCGCGTGGATCCAGCTGACCAGCACAAGCTGGCCTTTTCCTTTGGGAACCGCCAGCTAACTTTCAACCGATGTCCGTTCGGCTACGCGAACTCCCCCGCTGAATTCAACATCTTCTTGCATAAGGCAATGAGCGATGCCGCAGCTCGTGGCAACTTGATCTATGTCGATGACATCCTCATTAGGTCACAGACTTTTGATGCACACCTCGAAGAGATACGCCATGTTCTGTCCCAGCTGTCCAGAGCAGGAGCGAAGCTCTCTGTCACCAAAGGGCAGTGGTGTCGCACCAAAGTTGAATACGTTGGACTGTGCGTCGGGCCAGATGGCATTGAACCCCAGTCAGGGAGGGTGCGGGCTATCCAAGATATCAAAGCCCCATCCAACGTACCCGAACTCAGGAGCTTCTTAGGGGTCTGCAACTACTCCCGACAGTTCATCGAGGACTACGCGGAGATAGCACGACCGCTCACCGAGCTCCTCCGGAAGGATAAACCCTTCCAGTGGAGTGAGCCTCAAGAACTCGCGTTCAAGAGCATGAAGCAGAAGCTCTGCTCTGCTCCCTGCCTCGCGTATCCCGACAAAGACAAACCGTTCTTCTTGGAGGCTAGTTTCTCCACCCACTGCCTGAGCGCTGCACTGTCACAGCAGCATGACAAAGATCGCCGTGTCGTAGCATACGCCAGTCGGCCCCTCAGTGCTGTGGAGTTTAAATTTTCAGACTGCGAAAAAGCCCTGCTGGCCACGGTCTGGGCCGTTGAACACTTTCGCAGTTACATTGGTGGCCAGAAGGTGGTGATAGAGACCAATCATCAACCGGTCTTGTTCTTGAACAGCCAGAGGCTGAGAGAGGGAAGAGTTTCGAACAGTCGCATCGCAGCTTGGATGATGGCACTACAGGGCTACGACGTCGAGGTGAAGTACGCCCAGAACCACAAGATGGCGCTTGGCCGAGGCCTGGCGGAATGCCAGCATTGCGACTGCGAGAATAGTCCGGATCAAACCGAACTAACAACCGTACCTGCTCTCCCCTCCGACCACCACTACTATGACGAGAACGTCTGCAAAGACCTCCCCACCGCTTACATAGATGGATGCTCATTCCATCATGAACGCAAAGTCCAAGCCGGTGTCGGTATCGTATGGGCGAACGGCCCTAGACAAGGGAAATACCAACACCGACTTGGGGCTAAGACTAGCCAATATGCGGAGGTAGCAGCCGTGCTCATCGTCCTGCAACAAGCTGCCCGTGAGAACATCAAGCGGTTAGTCCTCTGCTCTGATTCAAATTATGCCAGGCATAGCTTCGTCTCACACTTTCCCTCGTGGAAGGTGCAGGACATGAAAAACGCAAGGGGCAAGGAAGTGAAACACTCCGAACTCTTCCTAGCATGCAATCGACTCATAACCGAACAGGGAATGTGCGTCTATTGGAAGAAGGTGAAGGGACATTCTCAAGTCCCAGGACCTGACAAAGTCGGTAACGATGAGGCAGATGGCCTCGCCAAAGCGGGAGCCGTAGACGGCCCCCTTTGGGAATTCCAGCCGTCATGGCTTCCCGAGACGCCACGCCATAACGTAACCGCGATTACTCGCCGACAGGCTAGAGCAGGTCAAACTGACGCAGTACCCCAAGCAGGAACCGTGCAACTCGGCCGACTGCCCCAGGACGCCGACCTGGTGTCTATGCAGGAAAGGGATCCCGTGATCCACCAAATCCGTAAGTTCCTTGCGGACCCCGTGGCGTCCCCAATTTCCCCACAAGAGTTGCAACAGTCCCGAGACTTAAACCACCTTCACAATCTCAAAAACTGCTTAAAACTCGAGAAAGGACTCCTGGTGTACACACCACGCAACCAGGGACCTCCCCGGTGGGTCGTGCCCACAGATCATAGGGGGGTCATGTTGCAGTACGCTCACGACAGCCCGTGCGGGGGCCATAGGAACGCTCAGGCGACCTACCAGACACTCCAACAGATTGTCTATTGGCCCTTCATGATTCAGGACGTTACCGAGTATGTTAAAGGGTGCTTGATTTGCTGCCAATTCCGACCAGCCCAACCGTTGAACCGCGCCCCACTGCAAAGCAAAGGCATCTCATTCCCCTGGTCTAATCTCCAGATAGACTGGGTCGGACCGGTGCCGAAATCAGCTCGAGGTAATAAGTACCTCCTGACCGTCACTTGCGCGTTCACGAAGTGGGTGGAATGCTTGCCCGCCCCAAACGAAACCGCAGAGACCACCGCTCTCCTTCTTATGAACCATGTGTTCAGCCGTTGGGGCTTGCCCCTATCCATTGATTCCGACCGAGGTACTCATTTCACCGCAGAGGTCATGAGAGTGTTGTGGGAGATGCTCGGAGTCGAGGCAAAATTCCACATCGCGTATCATCCTCAGTCTTCCGGTCAGGTCGAACGCGCCAACCAAACCATCGTGAGCATGCTTCGCAAGTATGTGAGTCACCATGGCAAAGATTGGGACATCAAACTCCCTCTGGTGCTGATGGCCATTCGGTCCACTCCTCACCGCACCACCGGAGTCACCCCGTTCGAAATGATGACTGGCCGTGAAATGGTTCTTCCCTTACACCTCCTCTACCGACCAGAGGACCTAAGCGTTGCCACTGCGTACACCGCACACCAGTACGTCACCGACTTGCAACGCCACTTGCAGGCCACGTTTGCGTGGGCCCAGGAACACCTCGAAAAGAGTGCGAAAGGACAGAAAGCTTACTACGACAGAAAGGCGACACACCGTGAGTACGAAGTAGGCGACAGAGTCCTATACTTCAATTTCACCAAACCGGTAGGAGTAGCCAGAAAATTCTTACCCCGTTGGTCCGGCCCTTTCGAAATCGTCGGTAAACTGTCCCCCGTCGCCTACCGCATCAAAACTTCGAAGCCCAGCCAGGCGCCTTCGTATAGATGGGTCCATAGCAACCAAATAAAGCTTTTTGAGCAGTCCACACTCCATAGGGGGGTGGACAAACAATAAGTTATAGCCTGCCCAACTTAGTTGCATGCCTCTCAATCCATAAGCGTGCATCTATAAGTAACCACCCTCGTTACCACTCAAATCGGAATAACAAACTCCTGTATGTTGCAGAATGGCCCCTCTCTGGATCCTCGGCATCTTCCTAGTCCTGCAGACCACATTGGCCGGTAACATAGTGGAACCAGGTCCGCCGAGTGGCATTGTTCTCCAAGATGCCCCAGGACTGCTCCTCACCAATTGCCGCGTCCATACCCAGCGCGTGTACACCCGCCTCGATCCTTGGGACGTGTACCGTAAGCATTTTAGATCGCCCACACAAACAAACCTCGAAACCGGGCCTGACTCCGAGATTGGGTCCAACATCGAACACGCCAAGCGTACCACAGTTCACATGCTCGAACAGTTACAGAAGTTCATAGTCACTGAGGAGGAACTCAGCGGCAAAACACGCCCTAAACGGTTCCTCGGAGGACTACTTACTGCTGCATCCGCCATTGGCTCTCTGTTCTCAATGGGCCTCTCTGCCGTTAACACCGTTAGCCTAACCGCGGTCAAACGAGAAATGAACATTCTTAAGGAAGAAATGCCAGAAATCCAGGGTAGACTACTAACTCAACAGGAAGAGCTGCAGGGCCTAGGCAAAACCCTGCAGGGAACCATACTAACCGTTAACATGCATTCTACATTAATCAAGAACACCGTACATGCCGTAGACAGGCTAGCGACAATCATGAGAAGCGAGGTCAAGTACGTCCGAGTAATCCGAGACCTAATGCAGGACCTGATGAGAGAAGTAAGTAGCTCTCTCAGCACCCTGAGTGGAGGTAAAATCCCACCATATTTGATACCCCTCAGCATGGTTGACAGCATACTCCGATCTACTACCACGACTAACGTTTACTCATCACAGATTCATCTGGCTTATAGTCTTGGCAGTGCTATCCCCATTTTTGTGAACCCTCAAAACCTAGAAATAGGCTTCATCCTCAATCTCCCCGTTATTGAACGGCAAAACATATACAGAATCAAATCTGTCCTTAATGTAGGTTTCTGGAACAACGACGTACACGTACGTTTGCAGACACCTTCCACCATAGCCTATCACGATGACAACCCCTCTATCTACCTCGTCCCTAATTTAGACATGTGCACCTCTACCAAAGATATCCACTGGGTCTGCCCCAGCAATCCCTTTATCCGAGACACCACAGACCGTCTCTGTGGATTGACAAAAGTCCCCGAGCAGAAGTGTGCAGGCAAATTGTCTATTAAAGATGAAGGAATAGGAACTAGAGTAGAAAGAGCTGGTAATCGGTGGCTAATCAACACTCCCCAAACTGAGATTCTGGTATCATATGATCAACATAACACTGCCACTAGAATGAAGATACCTAACGAAACCTCTCTCCTAAGTGTCCCACTTGGAGCCACTGTTCACGTGGGTGACATCACCCTCCATCACCTTAGCGCTGACCAGTATGAGACCGAGATAGAAATGCCCGATGCCTTCCCAGGTCACGAACTTGAGATAAACTCCACCCTCCAAGCACAACTACTGCTGGAAGGGACCAAAACCGTGCAATTCGATCTTAAGCCCACTGGCATCGCTACCACTTTCTTGAATAACCGCGCAAACCCTTCTTCCGATCAAGGATCTTTAATAAGCCGAATTGCGCTGGGATTTCTAGCTAGCGGTTGGGTTATCACAGTCTTCATAGCCATCACTCTACATAGGTACATACTGACACTACACCGCAAACTGGACAAAATGATCTACGCACCTGAGAAATTAGATCGTGGCATTGTCCGATTCTCCATCAGGCCTAAGGCCTCCACTAACTTTCTTGAAGAGTAGGCTTGCTAACACGCTAACTAACCCCTCTTTTCCATTTTCCTTTATGGAGTTTTGATTATTTTTGTTTGCTGTGTGAAATATTGTATGTAGAAGGTAGTTAAGTAGCCATAGTGTAATTGTTTTCATGTCCAAGTGCCTATGCTTTCATGCCCAAGTGCCTATGCATCTTATGGACTGTATGAAATGAATTGAACTGTTGAACTGTGTCTGAAAGACTTTTCACAGAAAGGACCCTTGGAACTACCTCATTGTGGAACTACCTCATTGTGGATTACTAGGGACCGTGGGTCGCAGACTAAACACCATGTGCCCATAGGGTATCACTCCTTTCAGCGCCTATGGCCAAGGGGGGAATGTTGGTAACTCGCCAGCGCCCCCTATAACGATCCCACAATTTCCTTGCGCACTCCACCCGGATGTGACGTGAAGTGGAACTGCTTTAACTGTATCGAGAGCGCCTCGATTCGCTCTCTCATGTTCTGACTACTGGAGTGGTCGGACGGACTGTAGGCACGCAAGCTACAGTGTTGAGACTAACCGCTATTGTCTGAGAACAGCCTGTTCAAATTAGTTTCGGCCGAACTTTTGAACGACCCGCTAAGTTTCAGCGATATAGTGGTTTCGATTCTAAACCTTTGCAAAGTTTAACTACAGTTAAGTAGTTTTCCACGCTAAGAGGCATTTGCGGACAGCTTCGCTCCTCTCAGCCTTTTTCTCGTCGACGCATCACCGGAGGTTTCTCCTGAAGCACCGTGGGCCAGCTAGGCTTTCATCTCCCTGCTTCGTTAGCCGCGGTTGGACGCAACGCGCCGCTAACCTCCTCTCCTCGGACTGCGACCCTCAGCGCGGACATCGGAGAAAGAACTTCCATCGCATTGAGTAGGCACTTGGGCAAATTTTTAATTTGTAGCTTATTCAGATGGTTGTTAGGGTCATGTTTAAGCTTTGAGCTATTTAGCATACCCGCTCAGACACGGAAGGTGTTTGTTTGTTTTTTTTGTTTGTTTGTTTTTATTGTTTGTTTTGGTTCTGTTTTTTTTCTTTGAACTTGTTAGACAGGGTATCTTGCATGATATCTTTCCTTAACTCCATTGCTAGCTTCCCTATCTGATTAGCAGCGCAGCGACAAGTTTGTTATTTTAAGCTCCGAGGCTAGACCGCTACAAGGCCTAGTTCTCTCCATCCAACACATATACACACTCTCTCACACTCTTTCTCTCTCTCTCTCTCTCTCTCTCTCGCGTTGAGTTCTTTGCCTAGATAGTCTGTTGGAAATTGTTGTTAAGTGCAGTGTTTGGATCCAGCTGTAGCGTGGTCAGATTCTCCTTAGCAACTTATTGCTAGCTACCTCAGGGTGATACGCTAGCTGGTAGGCTTGTGTTCTCGACTAGGCCTGCAGGCGCCATTTTTCCGACGCCATTTTGATACCTTCCTCATTGAGTTACCTGTGATACGACACCTAGGCACTGACCGCCATTTTGTTTAAGCATTGCCAGAGTGGCTAGTCATTAGCATCTGCCCACAGATACCTACACAAAGCACACATTAGCCACAGAGCTAATCCTTTGTTCTATTTAGCTAACATTCCTTTGTTTTAGCTAACATTCCTTTGTTTTAGCTAACGACAAGCTAGGTCACACACACACACACACGCATCGGCTTGCCCTAGCCTCACACACGCACACACAAGGGATTCTTTTCTTTTTCCTTCTATCTCTTTCTCTCTCTCTTTCCCTCAAATTTATAGTCCAGGTGTAATTGTTCCATTGTTTTGTCTTGTTATTACCTTTGCTGACATTGAATGTATTTTGAGTTTATTATTATTAGTGAGTAGTAGACAAATAAAAGCTAATAAAATTGAATTGCATTTTACTTGTTCCTGTTGTTTATTCACAAGGTCAACTATTTAGAACTCCTTTTTCCTTCAGAATTTAGCTTTTGTACACAACTGGGTTTCCCCTCTAATACAGAGCTACCATTAATCTTGAATGTAACCATTCATGGTGAGTATTAAGATTAATAATTTAAGATTTTATGAGACTGATCTTTATTTATAAATTGATTAATTTAATTATCAATTCTTACATAATTTATAATTTAATTAATCCCAATTCAACCTACACCACTTCGTAGGCGCCCAATGTGCCCATGAACTTCTTGCAAAACACATCCAAATCTTTGCAGTTTGAACATTCTTGGGCCATGAATGCAACGTAAATCCACCTTCTGTCGTGTTGCTGCACCCGCCAGCAACACATCTATATGGCATGGCGATAAATTAGCTCAAAATGGAGGATCGGAGTTGCAGTCAGCTCTGTGTTTTAGTATAGCAGAAATGGCGATGAGACCAATAGACTTCCTGCTGTGATGTTACGGATGTCAAGGTCATTCACTCAGACCGCTACCTATATAAGTAACTTTAATCATAAAAATTACTATATTAGATTATTGTTAACGCTTAAAACTATTCCTGTGCTATTCTTGAGGTCTCAAGGCATTTATAAACGAAAGTGAGGCCATGGTTCTGCGTGTATGCTTGAAAGAAAATTTTGAGTCGAGTCCAAGAACAAGACTACAATTGTACCATTTGATGGTGGCTGTTGCTACCTTTATGTGAAAACATCTCTGCTACTGTGTTGGACTAATGTTACTGCTTGACTGCCACATTTTAGTTAATAGGCTACAGATAAAAAGCTTGTTCATCGCTCAGCAAGCCCCGCCCACTATCAACAGGGCAAATAACATGAGAGAGGGTTAACACTAGCTAGTTCATTCCTCAGCAAGCAAGCCCCGCTATCAACAGAGCAATGAACATAGCGTGTCACTTCCTTCTCTGCGTGGAGTTTTACCAAATGACGAATGAAGTTCGAGGTTGTCCCTGTCTTCTCCTCAATAGTTCTTCTACATATGGAACACACAGCAGTGCATTTTTTCCCACTGCATGAGAAGTCTGTGTAAGCAAAGCGGACAATCCTAGGGGCGTTCTCTCCAGGCATTTTAGCACCATTAATGTTAGTTTATTCCTGAACATAACGTTAGTTTGTTCCTGAACATGACGTATGAACAGGTGAATGTGCATTCTCTTGCATGAAATTAGTATAAAAATTAATGTAGATATAAATATCTTATGCCAAATTATTATGGCTTGTTACAAAAAATAAAGAAAATATCCGAGTCCTCATCTCCAATTTACGAGTCTGAATGCAGTTAATGCATGAGTCCGAGTCATCAGTGCTTGAGTCCAAGTCAAGTCACAAATCCTTAAAATTAAGGCACGAGTCGGACTCGAGTACTACAAGCCTGCACTCTATTGCATGAAAATACCCAGAGATCAGCAGTTTGTATAATACTCAAAGCAGCCTGTCTGACACCAACAAACATGCCATGGTCAGTGACAGATCATAATTTATTTCCATTTTGATGCTGGATGTGAATATTTACTGAAGCTCTTGACCTGTATGTGCATGATTTCATGGATTGAGCCAGCTGTTTATCGGATTGGATAATTACATGAATTAGTAATTATTCTATCCACATTCACTGGACATGAGCAATCGCATGCTCTGATTGGCTACTCTACTACTAGGATATCAGCTCATATACAGAGCGTGTTACTGAAGCAACCGAGGACGAAATGAAAAACTCTACTTGAAAACAACCCCCCCCCCCAAAATACAAAAAAAAGCAACAAAATATGGAATAAATGTATTTGATAGTAAGGACATATCTTTTTTTTCCCCCAAGAATTATTATTGTAGCATTTTTCACAAATTGCTACTGTCATTTCACCAGTTTGTTTATATTCTTCATGTGAACAAATTCACATTTAAAATTTGTTGATTTTTTTTTTTTTAGACTGGGTCAAAAGCTCAAAGTTTGAAAATTGCAAAACTGAAATGTCCAAAGAAGAATTAAATAAATGTCTAAAGCTATTCTATACCTTGGCATGACAGCAAGACGGCACTTTGTACAAAAAAGCAACACTAAAGTCAATTTGTGCAGCCATCGATAGGTTTTTTGAGAAGTCCACCTAAGCAGAAATGATTTTGTGAGACATTTTGTATAAAGTTTTTTTTAATCAAATTTGCAATAAATAAATCTCATCTCATTATCTCTAGCCGCTTTATCCTTCTACAGGGTCGCAGGCAAGCTGGAGCCTATCCCAGCTGACTACGGGCGAAAGGCAGGGTACACCCTGGACAAGTCGCCAGGTCATCACAGGGCTGACATTGACACAGACAACCATTCACACTCACATTCACACCTACGGTCAATTTAGAGTCACCAGTTAACCTAACCTGCATGTCTTTGGACTGTGGGGGAAACCGGAGCACCCGGAGGAAACCCACGCGGACACGGGGAGAACATGCAAACTCCATACAGAAAGGCCCTCGCCGGCCACGGGGCTCGAACCCGGACCTTCTTGCTGTGAGGCGACAGCGCTAACCACTACACCACCGTGCCGCCGCAATAAATAAATAAATAAATAAATAAATATGCTCTGTTTCTCAAAATCCAGTGAATGTGGACAGAATAAAACAGTTAATCCACTCAATCTTGTCATACCTGGCTTATATCCAACTTGGTGCTATGCGCCTCGTCGGCTATCAGCTCGTGTACGACTCGATTTCGTGGAATAATTGTTAAATGTACATTTGTTCTTCGTAAAGTGGATAGTAAGTGTACAGCAAGTTCCATTGTCATATAACACATTTACATTGATCAAGTAAGATTAGTATTGAAATATAAAAATCACTAGGGCCTGGATAGTCTCTGACTTATTAGATCATGATTCAAACTGCTCGTGCTGTTTTCCAACATATCCATCTGTAGAACCAAGCCAAAAATATTTGCATTCTAGCATAAGCAGTGCAGGAAATTCCAGCGTGTGTCTTGGAGAACATGTGAATAAACATAAGAATGCCAGATGTCTAGCAAAGTCTTCAATAACTAACATGTACATAAATGATGCACTATCTATGTATATAAACAATGATTGATAATAGCTAAAACAATAGATTTCAAAACCAAAGCAGCTCAGATTACCATTTTCTCAAAGTAATGTCCAGTTCTGGAATAACTGTTTAGGATGTATCGTACCTCTATTACAAAATATAGCACATCTGGGAAACATGTGAGCAGGGTGGAGGTTTCAGCAAACATGACAGACACGAGGCCAACCTCATGTACATACAGTTTGTATCACCTACATCCGAGAAGCTCTGGGAATTAAATCCTATTTTCTGGGCTAAAAGTGGAAGATTCCTTAATGTTAAATGAACACTTCATGTAAAATCAGTGGACTGTACATTTGCACGCTGATGACATAGAAGGTCAGAAGAATGAGAAAAGAATTGAAGGGTAAAATCTGTAACACTACTGTGGATGATATGTAGCCAGCTGTCAAACATCAAACAATATACAGTGTCTTGCAAAAGTATTCATCCCCCTTGGTGTTTGTCCTGTTTTGTCGCATTATAAGCTGGAATTAAAATGGATTTTTGGAGGGTTAGCACCATTTGATTTACACAACATGCTGACAACTTTAAGGGTGAAAATTGTTGTTTTATTGTGACACAAATAATAATTAAGATGAAAAAAAACAGAAATCCGGAATGTGCATAGGTATTCACCCTCTTTCATATGAAACTCCTAAATAAGAGCTGGTCCAACCAATGCACTTCATAAGTCACATAATTAGTTGACTAATACCCCTTTTCCACCAAATCAGTTCCAGGGCTGGTTCAGGGCCAGTGCTTAGTTTGGAACCGAGTTTTCTGTTTCCACTGACAAAGAACTGGCTCTGGGCCAGAAAAAAACGGTTCCAGGGTAGCACCAGCTCTTTGCTGGGCTAGAGGAAAGAACTGCTTACGTCAGCGGGGGGTGGAGTTGTTAAGACCAACAACAATAGCAAGACCGCGAGAGGCTGCCATTTTTAAATAAGCGACGAGATATCATGGATGCAGTAAAGCAGCAGTCATCCATTATTGTTGTTGTTGCTGCTTCTTCTTCTTCTCTGTGTTGTTGTTGCTTCGATGTTCCTGCCAAGGTTTATGCAAACGCAGCGACGTAACTGACGTATACAGTGACGTAATGACGTGGCTCCTCTTAGCACCCCGAGCTATGGAAAAGCAAACTGGTTTTCAGCTGGTTCACAAGTTGAACAAGTTGTGAACCAGCACCAGCACTGGTCCCGAACCAGCCCTGGAACTGATTTGGTGGAAAAGGGGTATAAGATCCACCTGTGTGCAATCAAAGTGTCACATGACGTCTGTATAAATCAACCTGTTCTGGAAGGACCCTGACTCTGCAACACTACTAAGCAAGCAACATGAAAACCAAGGAGCCTCCAAACAGGACAGAGACAAAGTTGTGGAGAAGTATACTGTAAATCAGGGTTGGGTTATAAAAAATATCCCAAACTATGAATATCCTACGGAGCACCATTTAATCCATTATAGCAAAATGGAAAGAATATGGCACCACTACAAACCTGACAAGAGAAGGCCACCCACCAAAACTCACAGACCGGGCAAGGAGGGCAATTAATCAGAGAGGCAACAAAGACACCAAACATAACACTGAAGGAGCTGCAAAGATCCACAGCGGAGATGCGAGTATCTGTCCATAGGACCACTTTAAGCTGTACACTCCACAGAGTGGGGCTTTATGGAAGACTGGCCAGAAAAAAAAAACACTGCTTAAGAAAACACGTTTGGAGTTTGCCCACCAGCATGTGGCAGACTCCCCAAACACATGGAAGAAGATTCTCTTGTCAAATGAGACTGAAATTGATCTTTTTGGACATCATGGGAAATGCCATGTGTGGCGCAAACCCAACACCCTGAGAACACCATGCCTACAGTGAAGCATGGTGGTGGCAGCATCATGCTGTGGAGATATTTTTCATATGCAGGAACAGGAAAGCTGGTCAGGACTGAAGGAAAGATGGATGGCACTAAATACAGGGCAGTTCTGGAGGAAAACCTGTTTGAGTCAGCCAGAGGTTTGAGACTGGGATGAAGGTTCATGTTCCAGCAGGACAATGGCCTTAAACATACTGCTAAAGCTACACTGGAGTGGTTTAAAAGGAAACATTTAAATGTTTTGGAATGGCCTAATCAAAGCCCAGACCTCAATCCAATTGAGAATCTATGGCATAACTTGAAGATTGCTGTACACCAAAGCAACCCATCTAACTTGAAGGAGTTGGAGCAGTTTTGCCTTGAGGAATGGGCAAAAATCCCAGTGGCTAGATGTGCTAAGCTAATAGAGACATACCCCAAGAGACTTCAGCTGTAATTGCAGCAAAAGGTGGCTCTACAAAGTATTGACTCTGGGGGGTGAATACCTCCAGATTTCTGTTTTTTTTCCATCTTAATTATTGTTTGTGTCACAATAAAACAACAATATTCACCTTTAAAATTGTAGGCATGTTGGGTAAATCAAATGGTGCTAACCCTCCAAAAATCCATTTTAATTCCAGCTTGTAATGTGACAAAACAGGACAAACACCAAGGAGGATGAATACTTTTACAAGACACTGTAAACCTATTTAAATGTTTAACACTGAAATTAAATGAAAATATGTCAACTGTGCTGGGATTTTTAAAAATGGCTATGAAAAAAAACCTTTTAAACACGCTTCCTTATTTCAACACATTAGAATACAGAACAAAAACATCACATGCACTATTTACCAAAGACACTCTTTCTTCTTTTTACACAACCCATCAAATAAATATGCACAGCAAAAACATGTGATCATCTGATAAGGTCTCTACAGCAGCAGTTTTTGATGTCCTTGTGCTGTGGACCAGATTCATCTGATCATGCAGTGTGTGACCTGGCTGAGGGTTTCAGAAAGAGTTCACTGAGTTCAGACCCTTCACACTGATGGTTAATTAATACCAGCATAACTTAGCAGTCTTTAACGCTAGCATGGGCACCTGCATAATGGTCATTAAAAATCTGATGGGAAAAAAAGCTATGCGTCATCCATAACAATAACCCGAGGTGCATTTAGGCTATTTTTAGCGTGTCCTTGCGGTCCAATGCTGATGCAGAATATCCTGCTTTGAGTGCATAAAAAGTAAATACCTGCATTGTAAGGGGACACACACACACACACACACACACACACGCTTTCACACACAGAGTTTCTATAATTAGAAACACGTGGGGACAGTTATGCACTGCTGCATGCACAAAAACAAACCCTGACAGAAGGTTTGTTGAGGTTAGGCAAATGAGGCTGGCTGATATTCATGCATAGAGATATACACAATGTCAGTAATATTTATAGAGCGAAGCAACAAATGCCTCAACAGTTTATACTTTTGTCCAACAGAAAGAACTATTTGTAATTTGCAAAAAAAAAAAAAAGTGACACATTCTGAAAATAATTCATTTCCTTTTACAGGTATACTAGACTAGTGCTGCAGCTCAATCCTGAAGGATTTATTCCTGTGAAGAAGTAAGTAACACAACCCAAACTGCATACATAAGTAACACAGCCTGCTCAGGCATCTGTCTGTGATTGCTTCTCACTTACTGAATCTGTAACAAATGCTCCTGCAGTTAATGAAACTCATTTAATCCCATCTGTGTGGCGGCTCAGGCAGAATGTCACACTTAGCTAACAATCTAGCAGTAAAAACATCCTTAAACCTTAAAACAGTCCTTATGGATCAAATGTGAGCTTTGCAGAAAGCCGAGACACATGTAGAAGTAATATAAAGACTTTTTTTGCATTGCTTTATGCAAATATATTTGTGTTTTCTTGAGGTAGCGGTGTTAGTGTAATGCTGTAAGCAGAAAAAAAATGTGTTTTGGTCAAAACCTGACTTTTCGTTATTTTGGATGTTTGCCAGAATTCAGTCACAGCAACATCCAACATCTGAAAGATCAAGGCACCAGGCGAGGCGTACTGCACGTTTTGCCATCAGGATGTAAAATACGGATCGGGAGGAAGAACACGCTTAGTCAATCATGTGCAGTGAAAGAAACACGCAGAACTGGTGAAATTAAAGCTGTCAAATTACAGATTACCAGGTATTTATATCTTGCTTTCATATTTGTCTGTTGATCATGCTACTGTGTGGCATGATCAACAGACAAATATGATCATGATCATCTACTTTTTACTAAATGTTTATTAGTTTTATAACTTATTTTTAATTTGCCACGCTGATCGTCGTGTAAATGCATTTAGCATGATAGCCTTAGCATGATCACACATACACACATATGTGTGTGTATATACAACCCCGATTCCAAAAAAGTTGGGACAAAGTACAAATTGTAAATAAAAATGGAATGCAATAATTTACAAATCTCAAAAACTGATATTGTATTCACAATAGAACATAGACAACATATCAAATGTCAAAAGTGAGACATTTTGAAATTTCATGCCAAATATTGGCTCATTTGAAATTTCATGACAGCAACACATCTCAAAAAAGTTGGGACAGGGGCAATAAGAGGCTGGAAAAGATAAAGGTACAAAAAAGGAACAGCTGGAGGACCAAATTGCAACTCATTAGGTCAATTGGCAATAGGTCATTAACATGACTGGGTATAAAAAGAGCATCTCGGAGTGGCAGCGGCTCTCAGAAGTAAAGATGGGAAGAGGATCACCAATCCCCCTAATTCTGCGCCAACAAATAGTGGAGCAATATCAGAAAGGAGTTCGACAGTGTAAAATTGCAAAGAGTTTGAACATATCATCATCTACAGTGCATAATATCATCAAAAGATTCAGAGACTCTGGAAGAATCTCTGTGTGTAAGGGTCAAGGCCGGAAAACCATACTGGGTGCTCGTGATCTTCGGGCCCTTAGACGACACTGCATCACATACAGGCACGCTTCTGTATTGGAAATCACAAAATGGGCTCAGGAATATTTCCAGAGAACATTATCTGTGAACACAATTCACCATGCCATCCGCCGTTGCCAGCTAAAACTCTATAGTTCAAAGAAGAAGCCGTATCTAGACATGATCCAGAAGCGCAGACGTCTTCTCTGGGCCAAGGCTCATTTAAAATGGACTGTGGCAAAGTGGAAAATTGTTCTGTGGTGAGAAGAATCAAAATTTGAAGTTCTTTATGGAAATCAGGGACGCCGTGTCATTCGGACTAAAGAGGAGAAGGACGACCCAAGTTGTTATCAGCGCTCAGTTCAGAAGCCTGCATCTCTGATGGTATGGGGTTGCATTAGTGCATGTGGCATGGGCAGCTTACACATCTGGAAAGACACCATCAATGCTGAAAGGTATATCCAGGTTCTAAAGCAACATATGCTCCCATCCAGACGACGTCTCTTTCAGGGAAGACCTTGCATTTTCCAACATGACAATGCCAAACCACATACTGCATCAATTATAGCATCATGGCTGCGTAGAAGAAGGGTCCGGGTACTGAACTGGCCAGCCTGCAGTCCAGATCTTTCACCCATAGAAAACATTTGGCGCATCATAAAACGGAAGATACGACAAAAAAGACCCAAGACAGTTGAGCAACTAGAATCCTACATTAGACAAGAATGGGTTAACATTCCTATCCCTAAACTTGAGCAACTTGTCTCCTCAGTCCCCAGACGTTTACAGACTGTTGTAAAGAGAAAAGGGGATGTCTCACAGTGGTAAACATGGCCTTGTCCCAACTTTTTTGAGATGTGTTGTTGTCATGAAATTTAAAATCACCTCATTTTTCTCTTTAAATGATACATTTTCTCAGTTTAAACATTTGATATGTCATCTATGTTCTATTCTGAATAAAATATGGAATTTTGAAACTTCCACATCATTGCATTCCGTTTTTATTTACAATTTGCACTTTGTCCCAACTTTTTTGGAATTGGGGTTGTATATATATATATATATATATATATATATATATATATATATATATATATATATATATATATATATAAAACAAGTTTTAAAGTGAAACTTTTTTCCTCGGATTTTACTTTTTCCATTTCGCAGCCCTGTATGATGTAAGCCAGTGGAACAAAATTCCATTCAAATGTGCATTCTGAATGTACAGGTGAATGACAAAGCTATTTATCTATCTATCTATAAAGACAGATAGATAGATAGATAGATAGATAGATAGATAGATAGATAGATAGATAGATAGATAGATAGATAGATAGATAACTTATTGTTAACAACATTTCGTTCAAATGTGCATTCTGAATGTACAGGTGAATGACAAATCTATCTAGATAGATAGATAGATAGATAGATAGATAGATAGATAGATAGATAGATAGATAGATAACTTTATTGTCATTCACCTGTACATTCAGAATGCACATTTGAATGAAATTTTGTTCCACTGGCTTACGTCATACGAGGCTGTGAAATGGAAAAAGTAAAATCCGAGAAAAAAATGTAGGGTTCTGGGGGGCCCCAGAAGCTGTGGGTATGGAGTCCACATGGCCCCAGAAACCAAGTAAATCTTGCATCAAATAGAACATTCTTAGCATCTCCTGAAAGAGAAAATTGCTCCCAAAATGTGCATATTGAAAATACTGATAGGCATTTCAAGAACCATAGTAAAACCATTTAGAAACTTTATAAAATCAAGTAAAAAATATCAATAACATACCTTTGTTTTAAAAATGTCACTTTAAAACTTGTTCTCTTTCTTTATATATATATATATATATATATATATATATATATATATATATATATATATATATAATCTGTATGTATGTGTGATCATGCTAAGGCTATCATGCTAAATGCATTTACACGACGATCAGCATGGCAAATTAAAAATAAGTTCTAACGCTAATAAACATTTAGTAAAAAGTATCATGCATGATCAACAGACAAATATGAAAACAAGATATAAATACCTGGTAATCTGTAATTTGACAGCTTTAATTTCACCAGTTCTGCGCGTTTCTTTCCCTGCACATGATTGACTGAGCGTGTTCTTCCTCCCGATCCGTATTTTACATCCTGATGGCATAACCCGCAATACGCCTTCCCTGGTTCCTTGATCTTTTGGATGTGTTCACAAAGATATTCGTTTCCGACTTTAAATTCCAGCCACCGCCAATTCCACGGGTTCTTGATGCCGTTTTCCTTGTCTACTTTTTTCACATTGTCATTATCACCATCCTCCCTCTGTACAATGTCTCTCCGCAACACAGACATACCGAAAAAATCTTTTATTATCACTTAATCGCAAGCTATATCGTCAGCAGGTGTTTGAAAAGAGTAACCTGAAAATGGTACGGAAGAAATGGCGCTGTGTTGTAAAACGGTCTACGATGTCGTGTGTATATATATATCCGACATCTTACGAGTTTTATATATATATATATATATATATATATATATATATATATATATATATATATATATAACTCGTAAGATGTCGTAAAATACAGGGACACCTCGCATTATATTCCCCCCCATCCAGTAAACAATGTACTCGTCGGCGATTACGATCCCCAACCATTAGCAGAGTACCCCCAGCCCCAACATTTATTTGCAAAAATACATGATTTACAAAAATTATATTTTTGCAATCGAATCCGCAGAATTCCGCAAATCCGTGGATTTTTCACAGCCCTGGTCATAAAACTGCAGCATATAAACTATTGCACATAGTCCGGTAAACACAATATCACATTTTATGATTAGATACTTTAAAAAAAAAAGAACTTGACTAAAATGTACTAACTATGCTACATATATTAAATATGAGATATATTGCAAAATAAAGGATACGGGGGCATCATGGCTCAGGTGGATAAGGCACCCTACCATAAATCCGGGGACCTGGGTTCGATTCCGACCCGAGGTCATTTCCCGATCCCTCCCCATCTCTCTCTCCCGCTCATTTCCTGTCTCTGCACTGTCCTATCCGATAAAGGTGAAAAAAGCCCAAAAAATATCATAAATAAAGGATACAATCACAGAAAATGTAAAAACGTACCGTAAGTCAATAGTTAGTTGGTTATATAACAGATTCTCAGGTTATACAGTGTTTCATTGTTTTATGTGTAAATAGAGTATAATAGAATTTACACTGCTGCTTATTTAATTGAAACTTGGAGCAGACAGTGTAGATTTAAGTTATTCTACAAAATTGAGTCATACATGAGCTGATAGCCGACGAATCGCGTAGCACGGAGTCGGCTATAAGCCATGTATGACGAGATTGAGTGGAATAACTGTTTTATTCTATCCACATTCACTGGATTTTGAGAAACGGAGCATTTTTATTTTTATTTCTTGCTAATTTGATAAATAAAAACATTATACAAAACATCCGCCAAAATAATTTCCGTTTAGAACGTAAACAAACCGGCGAAATATCAGGAGCAATTTGTGAAAAATGCTATAATAATGATTCTTGAAAAATAAAAAAAGATACGCTCTTACCATCAAATACTTTTATTCCATATTTTGTTGCTTTTTTTTGTATTTTTTATGGTTTTGTTTTCGAGTCAAGTTTTTATTTTGTCCTCGGTTGGTTCAGCAACACGCTCTGTCATTTTGTTTTTCTCTATTCACAGTATATGAGCTGATATCCTAGCAGTAGAGTAGCCAATCAGAGTGTGCGATTGCTCATATCCAGTGAATGTGGATAGAATATAAAAAAAGATACGTACAAAAGATTGCACATCTTGATGAAATATTTGTTGCCATGTTCTACACTTCCCTAAAAGAGCTTCTTATGTGCTTTGCTCTAGCATCTTCCGTGTGTTTTCAGCAGACAGGAAGCGGGTTGAGAATGCACTGGAGATCTGCAGTCTTCCATCGGGCAGAGTAAGCCCAGGTTTATGTCTGTCAGTGCTGCTGGGTTTGTTTACTGCCAGTGTAAATGTGTAATAGTATATTTTCAATGTTCAGCTTCAGTTCTAAAGAAACATTATGAGATTATGTTCAGTTTGTCGTTAAAGGTGCAGATTACACAAAAACTAATAGTACATTAAAACATAATTATTTAATAAAATAAGTATAATATCATACAGTGGTGCTTGAAGGTTTGTGAACCCTTTAGAATTTTTTATATTTCTGCATAAATATGACCTAAAATATCATCAGATTTTCACACAAGTCCTAAAAGTAGATAAAAAGAACCCAGTTAAACAAATGAGACAAAAATATTATACTTGGTCATTTATTTATTGAGGAAAATGATCCAATATTACATATCTGTGAGTGGCAAAAGTATATGAACCTCTCGGATTAGCAGTTAATTTAAAGGTGAAATTAGAGTCAGGTGTTTTCAATCAGTGGGATGACAATCAGGTGTGAGTGGGCACCCTGTTTTATTTAAAGAACAGGGATCTATCAAAGTCTGATCTTCACACTTATACTGGTATGAAAGTGGTATAACTGTATCGATACAAAGTATACCGGTACAGTTTAGTGCATCTGTCCACACTAGCGAGAAATGTTTGCGGTTTTCTTTCATGGTAGTTGAAATGTGCGTGCGCGAAATGTTTCCATGGTTACCGAGTAACTTCCTTCCGAGAATATACGGCATCCGTTATTTCGAGATCTCGAGAAAACAAAACAATTATTCCGTGATCTCGAGAAAACAAAACAATTATTTAATGATCTCAGCTGGATCACTGTATCTCCGTCGGTAGAGACGAAGCTGGGTCAGTCTTTGCGGAGGTGCCGCGGACTAATTTTGAAATTATCCCTTATTAAAAGACTTAATGCAATCTCTCCCTGTGTCAACCCCTGATCAAAATATTGCCTTATTAGGTGATCGATTATTCCAGACATTCTAATGACCAAAGTTGCGTCTATACAGAATGAGAAATAGCCCCAAAGTCAGCATATCACAAGTCTCTTGGCGCACCTGAATGAACCATTTCTCAGCTGTTTACTCGAGATCATGAAATAATTGTTTTGTTTTCTCGAGATCTCGAAATAACGTTTTTGTTTTCTCGAGATCTCAAATTAGTTGTTTTCTCGAGATCCTGAATTAATTATGTCGTTATCTCGGGATAACAAGGTGAATTAAAAAAGGATTATATGAAGGGCCTCTCTATGCTTCCGTACGGATGAAACAACGTGTGTGTGCTTTTTGTTGTCAATGTACAGTCTGTATTTCTGGTGGTCATTTATTCAGTCGAATCGTATAAAACGCGCGAGGCAGTTGAGAAAGAAACAAACGAATCTCCGTTCTTCACTATTTTATTCAGCGAAGACATTGATTGAGGTGTGTGACTTTGCGCATGCGCATTATATTTGTATTGATACAGAGCCACTTCATCTGTCCACACTACAGCGAAGCGCTACAGTACCGATACTGTACCGGTACGAAACCTATACATTTGTGGGTTTCGTACCGATACAGTTATACCGCTACAGTACCGGTATAGTTGCTAGTGTGGACAGGTGTTGCGGTACGAAAGTAGTTTCGTATCGGTACAAAATCCCTAGTGTGGACAGGGTAAAAGTCTGATCTTCACAACACATGTTTGTAGAAGTGTATCATGGCACGAACAAAGGAGATTTCTGAGGACCTCAGGAAAAGCGTTGTTGATGCTCATCAGGCTGGAAAAGGTTACAAAACCATCTCTAAAGAGTTTGGACTCCACCAATCCACAGTCAGACAGATTGTGTACAAATGGAGGACATTCGAACCCATTGTTACCCTCCCCAGGAGTGGTCGAACAACAAAGATCACTCCAAGAGCAAGTTGGCGAGGTCACAAAGGACCCCAGGGTAACTTCTAAGCAACTGAAGGCCTCTCTCACATTGGCTAATGTTAATGTTCATGAGTCCACCATCAGGAGAACACTGAACAACAATGGTGTGCATGGTAGGGTTGCAAGGAGAAAGCCATTGCTCTCCAAAAAGAACATTGCTGCTTGTCTGCAGTTTGGCAAAGATCACGTGGACAAGCCAGAAGGCTGTTGGAAAAATGTTTTGTGGACGGATGAGACCAAAATAGAACTTTTTGGTTTAAATGAGAAGCGTTATGTTTGGAAAAAGGAAAACACTGCATTCCAGCATAAGAACCTTATCCCATCTGTGAAATATGGTGGTGGTAGTATCATGGTTTGGTCCTGTTTTGCTGCATCTGGGCCAGGACGGCTTCCCATCATTGATGGAACAATGAATTCTGAATTACACCAGCGAATTCTAAAGGAAAATGTCAGGACATCTGTCCATGAACTGAATCTCAAGAGAAGGTGGGTCATGCAGCAAGACAACGACCCTAAGCACACAAGTTGTTCTACCAAAGAATGGTTAAAGAAGAATAAAGTTAATGTTGTGGAACGGCCAAGTCAAAGTCCTGACCTTAATCCAATCGAAATGTTGTGGAAGGACCTGAAGCGAACAGTTCATGTGAGGAAACCCACCAACATCCCAGAGTTGAAGCTGTTCTGTACGGAGGAACGGGCTAAAATTCCTCCAAGCCAGTGTGCAGGACTGATCAACAGTTACCAGAAACGTTTAGTTGCAGTTATTGCTGCACAAGGGGGTCACACCAGATACTGAAAGCAAAGGTTCACATACTTTTGCCACTCACAGATCTGTAATATTGGATCATTTTCCTCAATAAATAAATGACCGAGTATAATATTTTTGTCTCATTTGTTTAACTGGGTTCTCTTTATCTACTTTTAGGACTCGTGTGAAAATCTGATGATGTTTTAGGTCATATTTATGCAGAAATATAGAAACTTCTAAAAGGTTCACAAACTTTCAAGCACCACTGTATCTTAGACACTGGTGTTGTTTGCGATTATGAGCTCATTGCCTCTGGATTTAAACTTCCTTTTAAACCCTGATAAATCTGGTTATTTGTGATGCTGCCTTAAATTACGTTAGAGAGTCCAATCATAGAGGATGAAAATACCCAGTGTTAGTAAATATGGAACTGCAAAGGGTCAAAAATAAAAAAAAACCATGACCAACATGGAACATTTTTTTAGGACATCTCCTGTCCTGGAACATCTTGTCACCCAAAGATTCAACGTATAGATTGTATATGCATGCCATGGTTATGGTGGAGCTGTACCTCTGCTCCTGTGATCACGTTTATCTGATATGCAATAACCCTAACTTGATATATAGCATATTACATGCACACATACACACACCCTGTCTACAGAAGAGTAGTGCACTGTTAAGTTCGAGGTTGGCTGGGATTATTATTATTTGTTTGTTGTTATATTTGTTGTCGTTTTTGTTGTAATGTTAAGTTAATTAGAGCTAACTGTCAGCAGTGCTAATCCCTCTGCTCTGTCTTTAACCCTGTGTCTGTAAGCGCACATGCCTCTGCCTTTGCTCTGATGAAACCATGCATGGATACATCATCACATAAACAGCTCAAAGTGTGCAAGATCTATTTTGGTTTTATGCCTGCTGCTAAGATTAATCTTTCTTTTTCATTTGTGTCTTGTTTCTTTCTTGTTCTGTTAAGTCCTACATTCTGCAAAATAGATGGGATAAAAGCAAGCACTTGCATTGCTCAAATGTAATGTTCTTTAGATTCTAAACAATAAATGTGTCAGGCGGCGGAGATGGTGATAGTTGCAGGTTCAGTTGTTTTATTATAAGCAGTGGCAAGCAAATCCAAATCGAGAAGCAGAATTAAAGTTATCAAACAGGCAGAAGTCAGGGGACGTGCAAACAGAGTTACTTAGGCAAGAGAGAAAGACATAAACCAGAAACCTAGTCGTAACCATAAACACAACAGCACAGAAATAGAAGGCTTGGTGTAGTGGAGTATGTGACAGGTACAGGTACAAGCGTGTACTTCACAATGAACTGGTGGCATGTGAGTCCTTAACCCTTGGGGTCTGGGTATGCTCTGATTTTGTTTTCGATTTCAACAAATCTAAGCAGTATTTTCAAAGTCATATGACTTTTTTTGTATTCAGCACAAGTTCAGCTACAATAATATCTATATAGTATGTATGTCATGATTGTACTTTTAAGAAAAATAACAGATAAATGAAGCTGTTGTAAAAAGCAGTTTTAGAACGGTGTTGGAATGTGTGAAAAAAACATGACCTTACCTATTGTGATGAACTATTTTGATCACTTGAGGTGATTCTGTTCAGTCTTAGGAATGTATCAAGCACAAAAACTTAAATCTGCTCCATTGATTTGGACAATTAACTGGCCATCAAAAAAATTATGTCCTGTTGTTTTGGGATAAAGGGTTGGCAGTGGGAGGGGTATTCAATGAGAAGGGTAAAAATTTCTATTCCATCCAATGAGAAGAGTGAAAACCCCTCCCACTGCCAACTCTTAATCCCATCAGGTCAAGTGATCAAAACGGTTAGTCACAATGGGTAAGATAATGTTTTTCACACATTCCAACACAGTTCTAAGACTGCTTTTTACAACAGCTTATTTATCTGTTTTTGTTGTTGTTGTTTTACTCTATTCAGTGTCTTGAAATGAACTCTTGTACTATTTTTCTCAGTTCAGAGCCACAACCAACTCTGTTACACTGTAATTTTGCTCCAGTCCAACTCCAAATTTTACTCCTCTAAACTCAAAATAGAGCAAAATTAACAATTTTTGAGGAAAATACTTTTAAATATGGAAAAATTGCTCAGTCATTTTTCCTGTGTGTGCCCTACAGCGCACGCATATCAACCGATATGCTCATAAGAAATAGAAGAAATATTTACACTTACTCCAGTTGATCTTCGGCTGGATTGAGTCGAAGTTCAAAACGACACCGCTCATCATCAGTATTGCAGTTCTCAAGAGCCGATAAACCGCTGAAACTGAATCGCTGTCCTGAAACATGAATTGAATTGCTGTCCTGAAATTGAATCGCTGTCCTGAATCATCTGAAGTGCCATCTCGCAATAAGTATTACTTCCAAAAAGGTAGCCTAAACTGCGGCTGACAGGTTTTTATCCTGTTTACGGTGGGCGTTCCTACTGTGAAAAAGAAACCAATCGAAACCGAAAGAGTGAAAGTGATTATCATGCCGTTACCATGTGAATAGTCTTTTATGAATGTGTAAGTGGGCACTCAGTGCTCCGACTCCGGTGTGACTGAGGGTGACAAGTTTTATGTTTCATCACATTTAGGTCATTTAAAAAATATAATATTATTTGGCAGTGGGCACATAGGAACGTGTACAGTATAAAGTTTCTGTCAATATGTTTATCTTGCTTGTATGATTAAAAAAAAAAACTTGCAAAGATATTTATCTAAATACATGACCTACTCATTTTAAACCTGCTGAGTTTTGCCAGCGAAGCTCTTGACCCCAGAGGGTTAAAGTGTGTGTGTGTGTGTGTGTGTGTGTGTAAAATTGAGTCCAGGTGTGTGCAATCACACCTGGAATCAGAAGGATGGTGAATGTGAACGTGAGAGAGTTAGTGATGGATTGGTGATGTAGTCCTCGGCAGCCATGTTTGTAGGCTATGTTGGACTCTGGGAATTGTGGTTGGCAGCCATGTTTGTAGTCTGTTCTGTGTTACGTGATCCAGGAATGCCGCTTCAGGCACTCATGTGACAAAACATTACTAAATTTAACGACAGGACAATTTAATAAAGCATACATTTAGTTATTGTGTAATAATAATAATAATAATATAATAATAATAATAATAATAATAATAATAATAATAATAATAATAATAATAGTTGTATTCTTTGCAGCCAAGTTTCTAAATTTGCAAATGAATGAATCCAGATCATTTGAGACACAATTTTAATACTTTTTATTTTTCTATTTATTTGTTTGTTTGCTTATGTATTTTAAAAAAATATATTTTTGCACAAAAATGCACAATGACTTCCAGAATTAAAATGAAAATATAAAATACATTTAATACTTTCCTTTCAAAGTGGTTAAATACTGCCATTTTGAAAAAAAGTATTCATCCAACTGGCTATGTTGAGTTCCCTTTTCCCTGTCTTTCTTTTCCTTTTCAATTAACTTCCACTCATGCTGCTCTAGAAATAGCACTTAAGTGCACTTATGATGTCTTTTTTTTTCTCCTTCAGAATGACTTAATTCCCCAGGAACAGTTCACTCCAGATATATTCAGAGTGTTCCTCAATAACATTTGTCCCCGGAAGGACATCGATACCATCTTCTCAGAAATGTAAGCCTCTTTCTTTCATGGTTCATGCTGAGTCCAGGTTTATTGCTGTATCCCTCCTAATTGGGATGTATAGCCAGCTGGGAGGCTGCAATAACCCAAGAAAGAAATGCAGACACAAGCTCGCAAATTATGCCCATTGGTTAAACCTATCAAATTGAGCATTGGATGAGCGATAGCATGAATGAAGGAGTCACTCATGAGACTGCATGACAAATTGGAGGTGACAAAGACCCTCCGGTGGATCTGATATCCTGCTTAGAATCAGGTATTGGTTATAACGAGTTACCCAAACCCAGCTGAATGGTGAATTAGCTATTCTTAAATGGCTCTTGGTGTGAATTAGTGTATGAGGGAGTGAACACCGTTTCCACTGCAGACCTACCACGACTCCGACAGGAGAATAATCAATGATCGGGTGATCCATACCAGCGTTTCTCAACCTTTTTTCAGTCACGGCACCCTTCAGAAGTATGCAAATTCTCAAGGCACCCCCATATAAAATATACACAGTCACGCTGACCATACGCTGACCCCGGCAGTGACGTTGTGACATGGGAAAGGGGGCCGTGAGACAAATTTTGATGATGCATGAGGCGGCGATGATCTGCATTAGTGTAACTATCATTTTTTGGAATTTTAATTCATTTTATTTATTTCAATGTTAGAATATATAATTTTTTGACGGCACCCCTAACGAAGCCAGACGGCACCCCGGTTGAGAAAGGCTGATCCATACCACCAAAAAGTTCATTATTTTTCAATGTCATCATGTTCCAAAGTGTTTTCCTTTTATACCACAACACTTTGCAAGCAATGAAAATTTGAACTGTATTAATGAACTTGTCATGTTTTACCATTGATTGTTATATTTAGTATTATGGAACACTCCTGAAAGAAGTTAATTCCTGTTATCATTTCCATTACAACAGATATAAATACTCGTTTCATCACAAGTCTCTCTTCTCAAATGTTACAGTAAAACCAGAAAGCACACCGTACTGAAGACTCTTCTTTAATTTACAAAGCCCTAACACTGGAGACTCCTTCCATAAATATTACATTTCATTACATTGATGGCATTTAGCAGACGGTCTTATCCAGAGTGACAACATACCCAGAGCAGTCTGGGGAGCAGTTAAGGGTTAGGTGCTTTACTTCAGCCATTCCTGCCAGTTGAGGGAATCGAACTGGCAACCTTTTGGTCCCAAAGCTGCTTCTTTAACCATTAGACTAAAAAACATCACCATATCAAAAATTGCAGATTTGTTTTTCTTAAATAACACATTTATAATTAGTTATGTGGAGCGTTCAGCATACGAGTCCCTCTTAATGAGTTGTTAAAGCTAGACTGACTTTCAGATTTTTCAGGTTTAGGTCATAAAAAGAATTTTCCCTGACACCCAATTATTTTTGTTTAGTGGACCGAAAGCTACTGAATTCGAATCACAGATGGAATGATTAGTGCAGTTCTTCTGAATATGAACAGACACCACCTGGAAGCTCCGCCCCTCCCCATCTCACATGCCCTTTGAGACTTACCTTGTACCTTGCTTGCTGTCAAATTAAAGCTAGACTGCCTTTTAGATTTTTCAGGTTTAGGTCATAAAAAGAATTTTCCCTGACACCCAATTATTTTTGTTTAGTGGACCGAAAGCTACTGAATTGACTCACAGACTTCCAATTTTATTAGTTTTTTTTAAATAGAACAATTAATGAATTCAGGGCCACATGGTCCTAAATTCTCTGCTATTATTTCGTGCTTCACCATGACGCAATCCAAGATACTATGTCATGCATCACGTAGTGGGCTTGTCCCGTTCGTGCAAGGCATTGTGAGATACAAATTTGAAAGAGGAGAGAAAAATGGAGGACGTGAGTGTGCGAATGAAACGTGAAAGACCAACTACAGTAACGGAGAGTGAGAAGAAAAGACATTATGTCGTGAAGGAAAGGAAACCCAGGACCAAACTAATAAATATCGGTGGTCAGCGAGCACCTCGGTGTGATCAGCTGTTTGTTTCGCGACAGAATGATGTAACTGTCAGTGCACGGTCAAAGTAAACCTGTAGATGGCAGTCATGCAACAGAAGAAGACGATACTGAAAGGTAAACTTGCACATGCGTACATGGACTTCCTCTGTCTGCTTGACTGCGCAAAGTGAGCGATTTCATGCACATTATTTGCTCGGGAATCCCCTCAAATTAAATAACTTCCCAGCCACAGAATGGCCTGTGTTTTGTTTTTTTTAAAGATATTACAGAAATAAACATATATCACAATGACGAAATTTCAGAGAGAGCTAAATTTCACCAAATTTTGAAATCAAAAGGCCACCTACATTTAATGTAGAAATGATAACGTGGATGAATTGAATTACAGCTGGAAGTTCTGTCAGAGCTATGCTTTGATAGAAAATTAATCAACACATTCTGAGCAAACTGGGCGGCACGGTGGTGCAGTGGTTAGCGCTGTCGCCTCACAGCAAGAAGGTCCTGGTTCGAGCCCCGTGGCTGGAGAGGGCCTTTCTGTGCGGAGTTTGCATGTTCTCCCCGTGTCCGCGTGGGTTTCCTCCGGGTGCTCCGGTTTCCCCCACAGTCCAAAGACATGCAGGTTAGGTTAACTGGTGACTCTAAATTGACTGTAGGTGTGAATGTGAGTGTGAATGGTTGTCTGTGTCTATGTGTCAGCCCTGTGATGACCTGGCGACTTGTCCAGGGTGTACCCCGCCTTTTGCCCGTAGTCAGCTGGGATAGGCTTCAGCTTGCCTGCGACCCTGTAGAACAAGATAAAGCGGCTAGAGATAATGAGATGAGATGAGATTCTGAGCAAACTGATGTGGTATAAAATGATATAAATTCTGA
This sequence comes from Neoarius graeffei, assembly GCF_027579695.1. NCBI lineage: Eukaryota > Metazoa > Chordata > Actinopteri > Siluriformes > Ariidae > Neoarius > Neoarius graeffei. Next base: position 99,923,222 of record NC_083571.1, read on the forward strand.
ATGCTGTGTATTTCTCCCTGAGCAGTCGCTTTCCTTACTTTTTCCTCATCTCTCCTGTCAGCTTCCTGTTGATACTCAGCTGTACTTCAGCCACTTTGTATTATGTTTCTCTCTGTCACTTCTTCTGTCTCTGTAGTGGTGCTAAGAGCAGGCCATACCTCACAGTAGATCAGATGACTGACTTTATCAACAACAAGCAGCGAGACCCTCGGCTGAACGAGATCCTGTACCCTCCCCTGAAGCCCGAGCAAGTGCAGGCATTGGTGGAGAAGTATGAACCTGACACCATGCTCTATCAAAGAGGTTAGAATAGCCACCTGCCACTGAAATAATGGTGGCCCACTAAAATACTTCCATGTTATGAGCGAATAACTGCAACTGTGTTCAAGGTAAAATCAGGTGTTTTAAAAGTGCAGGACAAACACATGTCCAGAAGGGCAGTTCTTTACTATAACATACTAAAACTGACGTGTACACACACTAAAATCACATTACTGATGAATCAAACAGTGTAAATATATGTGTCAGTCCACCAGATTTTCATACCAGATGCTCAGATGATGGCTTTTGAGTTATACCTGCTGCATTAAACTACCAAGCCTCCGTATGCAGGAAATACAAACCAAAGTGAAACTGGACCAAAGTAAGTTACTATAAATCTGACATGAAATCATGTGTGCGCAACCCAAAATGGTCCATTTTCCAGGCACTGACTACAGATGATCCAGAACCTTGTGAATCTATCAGGAAACAATCTCGACTGTAGATTATTGGTGAATTTCCCAGATTTGTTGAGCAACAGACCACAAAATGCTGCTCAGAAGGTCAAGGAAAGACGTGGTGAACTATTAGTGCCATCAAGCAAACTGTGCTCGCATGATCGACGCATTTTCACTACAAATCAAAATGTCATTCGCCGATTTTTATGGCAGAAGGAAGATTTATACTTGTCTCAGTTGTGGATGATGTGGTAAATGTTTCCTGTAGGGGCGATCATTCGTTGATAGTTACTGGATTAGCCAGCGACAATGGTGCAAAATATCACTCGCTTCTCAACGTTGTTTCTACACATTCTGTAAACAGAACATCTGGTAGAAAAATCTCATGGAGCGACACATATGAACAGTTTACATTTATCAGTATGGCAACTGAAGCCTCGTCCACACTAACACAACTTAAATTTTTAAAATGCTTCTGTTTCTTTTACTTTTGAGTACTTTACATTGACACTACAATTAACAGTTATTCCACGAAATCGAGTCGTACATGAGCTGATAGCCGCCTCATCGGCTATAAGCCATGTACAACAAGATTGAGTGGAATAACTGTTTTATTCTATCCACGTTCACTGGATTTTGAGAAACAGAGCATTTTTCTTTTTATTTTTTGCCAATTCGATAAATAAAAACTTTACAAAACGTCCGACAAAATCATTTCCGCTTAGAATGTAAACAAACCGGCGAAATGACAGTAGCAATTTGTGAAAAATGGCCTTACCAGGGCAGCACGGTGGTGTAGTGATTAGCACTGTCGCCTCACAGCAAGAAGGTCCTGGGTTCGAGCCCAGTGGCTGATGAGGGCCTTTCTGTGTGGAGTTTGCATGTTCTCTCCGTGTCCGCGTGGGTTTCCTCTGGGTGCTCTGGTTTCCCCCACAGTCCAAAGACATGCAGGTTAGGCTAATTGGTGGTTCTAAATTAACCGTGAGTGTGAATGGTTGTCTGTGTCTATGTGTCAGCCCTGCGATAACCTGGTGACTTGTCCAGGGTGGACCCTGCCTCTCACCCATAGTCAGCTGGGATAGGCTCCAGCTTGCCTGCGACCCTGTAGAACAGGATAAGTGGTTACAGATAATGGATGGATGGATGTTCTTACCATCAAATACTTTCATTCCATATTTTGTTGCTTTTTTTTATTTTTTTGGGGTTTTGTTTTCGAGTAGAGTTTTTATTTCATTCTGGGTTGGTTTGGCGACATGCTCTGCCATTTTGTTTTTCTCGACTCACGGGATATGAGCTGATAGTCTAGTAGTAGAGTAGTCAATCGGAGTGCACGATTGCCCATTTTCAATGAGTGTGGATAGAATAATTATTTTTATTTGCCTTCAGAAGCGAAGGCTCGGTCTGAGATGTATTTGTAGCCGACAAATAAATAAGTAATTCAAGCACCTGGAAAAGTAAGATACTCATCAACTGGCACATCTTTTTCAAGACGCCTGTCCAGGCAACATCGCCTGCAGTGCGACACTCCGCCGCAGGTTTTGGTGAAACTTTCACAAGATCCAGCCATGTTCATTTTGCTTAAATGTTTTTTGGTTGCTTTAATGAATAGTATGTTTATGTTCTCTCAACAAAAAAAAATATTTTGTGTTTTCTCAACATGTACAAGGGCCAGTGCTTTTTGTGTGTGTTTGTTCCATCAATAATTGAATGGTGCAGAAAGAGAAATGCCTTTCAGTTTGTGTTTTGTGTCTGATTTCATTCTCAGCAGCTGAACCCAAAGCTTATATTCCACAAAGCAAAACCAAAGAAACACTTTGGACATCGAACAATTCTTTTGGTTAATCCAAGCAATGTTGGCCAGGAGTACATCACTCCTCATCAACAGAACGGTTTGAAGCATGTTTGCAAAATTCATTTTGCTCCTGGAGGCACTGCTGCTGCTGCCATCTGTGTAACACTGCTTCCACGTGGTCTTCTCAAAGTCCTGTCGACTGTTTACATGAGCTTGTGCTTTTATCCGTACTTGTGGAAGAAGCATCTGTAGAACTTATAGTACCAGTGAAAAGTTTGGACACCCCTACTCATTCATAGCATTTTCTGTATTTTGACTAGAGCGGGGGCGGCACGGTGGTGTAGTGGTTAGCGCTGTCGCCTCACAGCAAGAAGGTCCTGGGTTCGAGCCCCGGGGCCGGCGAGGGCCTTTCTGTGTGGAGTTTGCATGTTCTCCCCGTGTCCGCGTGGGTTTCCTCCGGGTGCTCCGGTTTCCCCCACAGTCCAAAGACATGCAGGTTAGGTTAACTGGTGACTCTAAATTGACCGTAGGTGTGAATGGTTGTCTGTGTCTATGTGTCAGCCCTGTGATGACCTGGCGACTTGTCCAGGGTGTACCCTGCCTTTCGCCCGTAGTCAGCTGGGATAGGCTCCAGCTTGCCTGCGACCCTGTAGAAGGATAAAGCGGCTAGAGATGATGAGATGAGATGACTAGAGCGGCGGCTACAGTTATCGACACCTTAACGATCTTTTGGCCGTTGCAAAAGTAGAAAAGACTTTCAATACATAAATTGTGCATGAATAATTACTCAAACTTCCATTGGAAAAAAATGAGTTGATTCCAGATCACTTAGCGTATCAAATCACGTGACACTGTTCCACAATTATCGACACCTTTGTCCACAGTTATCGATACCGTTCCACAATTATCGACATCCAGATGATTATTTATTAAAAAAAATCAGTATGTTGTATTAAGTTAACAAAACATAGTTTTTATTTAAAATTTGTCTTCCATAGACTTATCTCATCTCATCTCATTATCTCTAGCTGCTTTATCCTTCTACAGGGTCGCAGGCAAGCTGGAGCCTATCCCAGCTGACTACGGGCGAAAGGCGGGGTACACCCTGGACAAGTCGCCAGGTCATCACAGGGCTGACACATAGACACAGACAACCATTCACATTCACACCTATGGTCAATTTAGAGTCACCAGTTAACCTAACCTGCATGTCTTTGGGCTGTGGGGGAAACCGGAGCACCCGGAGGAAACCCACGCGGACACGGGGAGAACATGCAAACTCCACACAGAAGGGCCCTCGCCGGCCCCGGGGCTCGAACCCAGGACCTTCTTGCTGTGAGGCGACAGCGCTAACCACTACACCACTGTGCCGCCCCCCATAGACTTATATTTAGTACAAAAGATATTTTATATAAATATCTGGATGTCGGTGCTTTACGTAAATGAGGAAGTAATTCTAATGTTTGTACACAAATGAACTGATAATGTTTAACCTGCATCAGAAAATCTTTTTGTTCCACTTTCTAAGTATTTTCGTAGATCACATTTTGTTAATCGTTTTGTTGTTGTTTGTATTCATTTGTAGTTTACCAATAAATATCAACAGGCAATTGACGTTGTAATCACATGAAAATCCAGGTCAAAGGTCGCATGTCATTCCTCGAGCCAAAATATAAAACGTCTACTGATATTGTAATATGTGGTAGATACAGTATTTACAACAAACTGCAAAAAAATATTTTCTGAATGGAATAGAAAAATTTCCAGCATGTAATTTTTTATATGCAAGGAATTTAATTCTGGTCTAATTCTATTTATTGCAATAGGATTCCAAATACTCTATAAACATTCCATTCTGTTATGATCGGAAAAAAATTATTATAAATCACAGCACTTTTATTTTTTAAAGTACTTCATCTACTTCAACAATGTTACACAAAGATCAATCCATAAGAGTTGTAAATGTCCCTTAATTCCACAGGGTGTCGATAATGGTGGACACCGGTGAAAGTGATCACTATTATCGACACCTCACGTGACTTCTCAATTGTGCGTTTACTGTAGATACAAAATGGCGACTGTCAAATGAAAGAATAAGAAACAAAGTAGGTTTCAACAAGGAGATCATGAAATATCAGTGAATTTGAGAAGTAAAAACATGTCCATGATCTTTCCACCATGCTTACCTGTGATGATAACGTCCGGGTTTTCCTCAAATTGCTGATTGTGCTGAAAAAAATTCCATCTCAAGTAACGAGCTGCGTCATTAGACGACAAGCTCGAAGGGCGAGGAGGGTCTTCCGGTTGATTAATTAACCAATAATAACTGTTGTCACTGAAACTCACCTTTGTAAAATTATTTTTTATTGGTAAATCTGAAAAGGTGTCGATAATTATGGACTGTCGATAACTCTATTTTCTACATTGTAGAACAATACTGAAGACATCAAAACTATAAAATAAAATATGGAACATATCTGGAATTATGTGGTAAAAAAGGGTTAAAAAACAAAATATGTTTCATATAGATTCTTCAAAGTAGCCAGCGTTTACCTTGACGCTTTACACACTATTGGCGTTATCTTAACCAGCTTCCTGAGGTAGTCACCTGGAATGATTTTCAGTTAACAGGTGTCTCATCAAAAGGTAATTAGTGCAATTTCTTGCCTTCTTAATGCGTTTGAGATCAAACAGTAAATAGTAAATAATAAAAATACAGTAAATAGCCTTATTCCACAACTGTAGTAATCCATAGTATGTCAAGAACCGAACAACTAAGTAAAGAGAAACGACATCTATCATTACTTTAAGACATGATGTGTCTTTTAATTAATAAAAATAAAGACAACCTATTGAATTAAAAGGTGTGTCCAAACTTTTGACTGGTACTGTAAATTGATCGAGTACAAAAATTAAAGAAATACAAGAAGAAAGAGAGTGAGGAAAAGAAAAAGGAAGAGAGTAAGGAAGAAAAGAGAATGAGGTAGAGAAAGCGAGCCCTGTAATGTACGGGTGTGTTACTTGTGTGTGAGTTTGAAGCAAAGCTACTGATTGGTCAGCTGTAAAGCTTATGATGAAATCAGTTGGTCACATTTGGAATTCGAATTCCATTAAGCAATATCGCCTTAATTAACTGAATGCTCCTGAATTTATATATATATATATATATATATATATATATATATGGGCGGCATGGTGGTGTAGTGGTTAGCGCTGTCGCCTCACAGCAAGAAGGTCCTGGGTTCGAGCCCCGGGGCCGGCGAGGGCCTTTCTGTGTGGAGTTTGCATGTTCTCCCCGTGTCCGCGTGGGTTTCCTCCGGGTGCTCCGGTTTCCCCCACAGTCCAAAGACATGCAGGTTAGGTTAACTGGTGACTCTAAATTGACCGTAGGTGTGAATGTGAGTGTGAATGGTTGTCTGTGTCTATGTGTCAGCCCTGTGATGACCTGGCGACTTGTCCAGGGTGTACCCCGCCTTTCGCCCGTAGTCAGCTGGGATAGGCTCCAGCTTGCCTGCGACCCTGTAGAAGGATAAAGCGGCTAGAGATAATGAGATGAGATGAGATATATATATATATATATATGACACAATATAAACAATTATTCTATCCACATTCACTGGATTCACTGCTCCTCGGACCTGCCTGATCCATCCTGATGCTCTACGTCTGGCTGGAGTCTCATCACATCGCTCCTGTGGAGGACGGCCCCATATGGACAGTTGAAAGTCACCCTTGGAAGACGCTCTGGACTCTTACAGTAATGCTTTTATGGCTGAGGACTACAGCTGACTTGCTAACTTTAGGACTGCAGTTGTCATGAACAGTTTTGCACTCAAGTTTCCATCAATGAACAGTTTATAACATCAACGAAACTGACTTCATGTTAAAACTGTTAAAAATGTTATAATCACGCTATCTGTTATCACCCAAATGAGGATGGGTTCCCTTTTGGGTCTGGTTCCTCTCGAGGTTTCGTCCGCATGTCGTCTGAGGGAGTTTTTCCTCGTCACCGTCACCACAGGCTTGCTCATTGGGGATAGATTAGGGATAAAATTAGCTCATGTTTAAAGTCACTAAAATTCTGTAAAGCTGCTTTGCGACAAATGTCTATTGTTAAAAGTGCTATAAAAATAAACTTGACTTGACTTGGATATGAGCAATCGCGTGCTCTGATTGGCTACTCTACTACTAGGCTATCAGCTCATATACTGTAAGTAGAGAAAAACAAAATGGCGGTGTGTGTTGCTGAACCAACCGAGGATGAAATAAAAACTCTACTCGAAAACAAAACCCCAAAAAATAAAAAAGCAACAAAATATGGAATGAAAGTATTTGATAGTAAGAATGTATCTTTTTATTTTTCAAGATGAATTATTATTATAGCATTTTTCACTAATTGTTTCTGTCATTTGGCCGGTTTGTTTACATTCTACGAAGAAATTATTTTGTTGGACGTTTTGTATAAAGATTTTATGAATCAAATTTGCAAAAAATAAAAATTCTCTGTTTCTCAAAATCCAGTGAATGTGGATAGAATAAAATAGTTATTCCACTCAATCTGGTCATGCATGGCTTATAGCCAGCTTGGCGCTACGCACCTCATCGGCTATCAGCTCATGTATGACTCGATTTCATGGAATAACTGTTACATATTCTGTTTATTTCTGCTTTGCTAGTAGAAATAGATCTCAAAGAAGCAATACTCACTTTAGATAATGTCAGCTATCTCATTGATTATGTTGCTAACATTACTGTTGTAACCATTTCAAACTAGGAAGGATAATTTCACATGGCAAACACAGATGACTGGAGAGAAATACAGTGGTATGCAAAAGTTTGGGCACCCCTGGTCAAAATTGCTGTTACTGTGAACAGTTAAGCAAGTTGAAGATGAAATTATCTCCAAAAGGCATAAAGTTAAAGATGACTCATTATCTTTATATTTTAAGCAAAACCAATTTTTTATTTTCATCTTTTACATTTTCAAAATGACAAAAAAGGAAAAGGGCCCGAAGCAAAAGTTTGGGCACCCTGCATGGTTAGTACCTAGTAACACCCCCTGTGGCAAGTATCACAGCTTGTAAACACTTTTTGTAGCCAGCTAATAATCTTTCAGTTCTTACCTGGGGGATTTTCACACATTTGTCCTTGCAAAAGGCTTCCAGTTCTACAAGTTTCTTGGGCTGTCTTGTCTCTTTTGAGATCTATCCACAGATTTTCAATGATGTTTAGGTCAGGGGACTGTGAGGGCCAGGGCAAAACCTTCAGCTTGTGCCTCTTGAGGTATTCCATTGTAGATTTTGAGGTGCGTTTTGGATCATCGTCTTATTGTAGGACCCATCCTCTTTTTAACTTCAACTTTTTTTACAGGTGGTGTGATGTTTGCTTCCAGAATTTGCTGGTATTTATTCGAATCCATGCTTCCTTCGACCAATGAAATGTGCCCTGTGCCACTGGCTGCAACACAACCCCAAAGCATGATCGATCCACACCATGCTTCAGAGTTGGAGAGGTGTTCTTTTCCTGGAATTTGGCACCCTTTTTTCTCCAAACATACCTTTGCACATTGTGGCCAAAAAGTTCTATTTTGATTTCATCAGTCCACAGGACTTGCTTCCAAAATGCATCAGGCTTATTTAGATGTTCATTTGCAAATTTCAGATGCTGAATTTTGTGGCGAGGACGCAGGAACGGTTTTCTTCTGATGACTCTTCCATGAAGGTCATATTTGTTCAGGTGTCGCTGCATAGTAGAACAGTGCACCACCACTCCAGGGTCTGCTAAATCTTTCTGAAGGTCTTTTGCAGTCAAACAGGGGTTTTTATTTGCCTTTCTAGTAATCCAACGAGCAGTTCTTTCAGAAAGTTTTCTTCATCTTCCAGACCTCACCTTGATCTCCACTGTTTCTGTTAACTGCCATTTCTTAATAACATTACAATCTGAGGAAACAGCTACCTGAAAACACTTTGCTACGTTCTTGTAGCCTTCTCCTGCTTTGTGAGCATCAATTATTTTATTATTCAGAATGCGAGGGGGTTGCTTAGAGGAGCCCATGGCTGTTGATTTTAGAGACAAGTTTGAGGAGTCAGAGAATTTATACAGCTTTGAAATCTGCATCATTTGACCTTTCCTAACGAAGAATTTGAACAAGCCACAGCTCAATAAGCTAATTAAGGTCGGGAACCTTGGTAAAAGTTACCTGAGAACTCAAATGTATTGGGGTGCCCAAACTTTCACATGGTGTTCCTTTTCTTTTTTCACTCTCCAATTGTATAAAACAAAAATAATACACAAATCTTGCATAAAACACTGAAAAGAAATGTGTCATCTTTACCTTTATGCCTTTTGGTGATCAGTTCATTTTTTGCTCACTTAACTATTCACGGTAACAGACATTTTCAGTAAGGGCGCCCAAACTTTTGCATGCCACTGTATAGGCGCTCTTGGAACACCACTCGACCAAGCAAATTAGCAGACCGGAACTAACTGTTGTCCATTGTATTTTAATGGAAAAGTTTAAAACTTTAAAATTAGAATTTATCATGTAAATATATTCATTAATATTCATCTAAAATGTCTACAAAACTTTAAGAAAGTTTTGTAGACATGAATAAAAAAATGAATAAAAGGGTGGTTCAAATAAACAGTGGTTTAGTTTACCTGCTGTTCCAGTGCAGATTATGTTTAGACTTAAGAAAGCCTTCTTTGTGCTACATGGTTTTTAGTTTTAAGTTGATCTAAGAACAGCAGTGACTCAGCGCTTATGGTTCTTCACTAGTGATCAGAAGATGAATTCAGAGCCACCATTGGGCCCTCAAGCAAGGCCTTTAACCTTCAAGTAGACCTGGATAAAAAAAATTTAACAAAAGCAATAATTGGTGGAAGATGTATTTTCAGGACTCAACTCCATAATGAGGGTTAGTACAATCAAATAGTGACACTCTCGGTGTGATCTACATCCACAGGTTCTTCTCTCACAAGGCTGAAAAGGTGAAGTCCTGCTGTGATAAAAGTCACCCACCTCATTATAGAGACTGTGTTCATGTGTCAGTGGAAAAAAAATGTTGTTAATTAGGCTGTGGAAGTCTTCTGAGTGCAGGGCACGATTAATTAGTGCAAAGTGGCCAGAGGGACTGAGGAGATCTCACATAGACTGGAACCTGGAGGAACTTGGGGTGTTGAAACCAGCTGTCTTTGGCTACGTCTACACTAATACGTTTTAGTTTTTAAATGAAAACAATCTCTGTCCAGATGAGCATTTTAGCTCCGTGTCAGAAATAATCTCTGTCCATACGAACATGCCTGAAAATATATATCGCATGACTACTAGGCATGCACCTGCTGGTATAAACAGCTGATGGCGCTCGCTTTATTTCAGAAAAGAGTCACTTGATATGAGTGTGACGAATCAGGGAAGGATACATCATGACTGATAAGACCCAATCAGAAAGCCAATGTGGGTGTCTACGTCATCGTTTCCAAATGTATACATTTTCACCCATCTAAACTAAAACACACTAGAGTTTTCTAAACTAAAACGGGACCAGCAGCCTTTCCAAAAGTCTCTGTTTTTTGGGCTTGAAAACTCTGGAGTAGTGTGGACACCAGGTGTAAACGTAGCAAAAGTGATGTGTTTTAAAGCTCAAATGTATTCGTGTGGATGTAGGCTTTATCTTCCCAAGAGACGAGACACCTACAGTGGATATAAAAAGTCTACACGCCCTGTTAAAATGATAGGGTTTCTGATGTAAAAAAAAAAAATGAGATCACGATAAATAATTTCAAAACTTTTCCCACCTTTAATGTGACCTATAACCTGTACAATTCAGTTGAAAAACAAACAAATCTGTTAGGGGGAAAAACAAAACATAAAAAAAACCCAACATACAATAAGCTGGTTGCATAAGTGTGCACACCCTTAAACTGATACTTTATTGAAGCACCTTTTGATTTAATTACAGCATTCAGTCTTTTTGGGTCGAAGTCTATCAGCCTGTCAGTCTATCTAGACTTGACAATATTTGCCCATTCTTCCTTGTAAAAGCGCTCCAAATCTGTCAGATTGCAAGGGCGTCTCTTGTGCACAGCCCTCTTCAGGTCACTCCACAGATTTTCAATTGGATTTAGGTCTGGGCTCTGGCTGGGCCATTCCAAAACTTTAATTTTCTTCTGGTGAAGCCATTCTTTTGTTGATTTTGATGTATGCTTGGGGTCATTGTTGTGCTGAAAGATGAAATTTCTCTTCATCTTCAGCTTTCTAGCAGATACCTGAAAGTTTTGAGCCAGAACTGACCACTATTTAGAACTGTTCATAATTCCCTCCACCTTGACTAAAGCCCCTGTTCCAGCTGAAGAAAAACAACCCCAAAACATGATGCTGCCACCACCATGCTTCACCGTGGGTTTGGTGACGTGTAGTGTTGTTTTTGCGCCAAGCATACCTTTTGGAATTGTGGCCAAAAACTTCAACCTTGGTTTCATCAGACCATAACACATTTTCCCACATGCTTTTGGGAGAGTTGATGTATTTTTTCTTTGCAAAATTTAGCCCGGCCTGGATGTTTTTCATTGTAAGAAAAGGCTTCCGTCTTGCAACCCTACCTCATAGTCCAGACATATGGAGAATACGGGAGATTGTTGTCACATGTAGTACACAACCAGTACTTGCCAGAAATTCCTGCAGCTCCTTCAGTGTTGCTGTAGGCCTCTTGACAGCCTCCCTGACCAGTTTTCGTCTTGTCTTTTCATCAATTTTGGAGGGATGTCCAATTCTCCGTAATCTCACTGTTGTTCCATATTTTCTCCACTTCTTGATGACTGTATTCACTGTGCTCCATGGTATATCAAATGCCGTGGAATTTTTTTTTTTGTCCCCTTCTCCTGACTGATACCTTTCAACAATGAGATCCCTTTGATGCTTTGTAAGCTCTCGATGAACCCTGGCTTTTGCTGGAGGATGCAACTCAGTAAATGTCTGAACTTTATTTGGGGTTAATCAGAGTCATTTTAACTGATGGCGGGTGTGTACCCAAAAAGACTGAATGCTGTAATTCAGGGGTTCTCAACCTTTTGCAACCTGGGCCCCACCAAAGCTGGTTCATTGCAGTTGGGGGCCCCTCTTCTCGCCCCGCCCCCATCCCCCCCCAAACACACTCACCCGCAGTGACGCCACCCGACCTACAGCACCTTATATCGACCGATAGATAGATAGATAGATAGATAGATAGATAGATAGATAGATAGATAGATAGATAGATAGATAGATAGATAGATAGATAGCCAGCCCTGGGCTAGATTATTATTATTATTATTATTATTATTATTAGTAGTAGTAGTAGTAGTAGCAGCAGTAGTAGCATTATCCATTCCATAGAAATACATAGGCCTATTATCATTATTAGGCTATTGTTATAATTGGCAGTAGCACCACATTTCTAATCTGCTTTCGGGCATTATTATAATTATAATTATTATTATTATTATTATTATTATTATTATGGCCTATTATCATTACTAAGCTGTTGGCAGTAGTACAAGACTTATGTTCTTTCAGGCATTATTATTATTAGGCCTATTATTATTATTATTATTATTATTATTATTATTGCTGTTGTTGGTTGTTGATATTATTATTATTATTATTATTATGCTATTATTATTAATAGGCATTATTATTATTATTATTATTAGTGTTTTTATTAGGTATTTTATTAGGCTTATCATTAGCTGGCTATTGATATCATTGGGAATTGGGACCAGGCGTGAATTTAGGTTTTACTTTTTACTGTGGCTTTGTGATCTGCATTTGCGTTAATGCGAGACCTGAGCCTGCTTTGCCTTACAAAAATCCTCGATTCTTGGTGAAATGTTTGACAAGCACAGTCTCAAGTCATCCTCAATTTGCGCACGATTGTGATATTTCGTTTTGAGCGCAGTCATTTTTGAAAATCCTGCCTCACACAAGTAGGTCGATGCGAATGGGATGAGCAGTTTCAAGGCTACGTCACACAGTTGCGGGTACTCCTGCATCAATGCTGCCCAGAATGTCGAAAGAGGGCATGAGGTGAAGACTGCCTTAAGTCTACTGTCACTCTTCAGCTCAATAAGCTGTTCCTGCATGTCAACTGGAAGTTCATCAGCAGTACACACAAATGGATCTCGAACCCACGCAAAAGAGCGATAATCCTCTGTGAAGTATGCCGCAAACTGTTTTCTCATTACCGACAGGTGCTCTGACGCTGCTTGAAAGACAGATGAGAAATCGTGGGAAGTGCCTGCATTACTGATAAAGTCTGCAAGGCTTGGGAACATATCACAGTTCCCCCGACTGATGCGGCCACACACACAAGATTTTATGATAGATTTTATAATAGTATTGATTTGTATGTAATAGTCCAATGTCCTGCATTTTGACATGGGTAAATGTGTTGCATCTGCTTAGCTACTATAGCCTGTTAGCCCCAGATTTTTTTTTTCCTCCATACATGAAGCCTACTCGCGACCCCCCTGGAGTACCTCCGCGCCCCACCAGGGGGGCGCGCCCCCCCGGTTGAGAACCACTGCTGTAATTAAATCAAAAGGTGCTTCAACAAAGTATTAGTTTAAGGGTGTACACACTTATGCAACCAGCTTATTGTACGTTTTTTTATTTTTTGTTTTCCCCTTAACAGATTTGTTTGGTTTTCAATTTAACTGTACAGGTTATAGGTCACATTAAAGGTGGGAAAAGTTTTTAAATTATTTATTGTGATGCCATTTTTTTACATCAAAAAAACCTGTCATTTTAATGGGGTGTGTACACTTTTTATATCCACTGTAAATGTTCAGAAAGCTTTGCCTGCCATTGACCATCTCTAATTGGTTTATAACTTGGGCTCGGTTTCTGCTAGTTACTGTTGAATTGTTTCTGGATTGTGATTGTTCTATCTAGTAGAAGCTATACTTTTTCTTTTTTTATTTTCTGAAACTTCAAAGTGCAATTTGTATGATATGCTCTTACTGTCAGTTTATTATAAAGTGCACACTGTCAGCTTTTATTTGTATTCATATAAGGTGAAATGTATAGAAATTAGAAATCGAGCATAGCGTAAGTTCTGGCAGGCCACGAAGTCAAGGTCAGCCCTCAATCCCAGGTACATCAGCTGACTGCAACTGATCTTAAGCCAGCCCACATCAGCTGATTCCATTCTACGCATTCTATTAGCAAATATCTCATAGAGCACCTTATTTAAGCTGTTTTAACCTGCCTTCCTTTGCTGCTTCCTCTGCAAGCCATTTTCGAAACCCATCCCCAGCCTAACTCCTTCCCTTTCATGCTATCTGAATTTAATCAATGACATTTCTGTATCATTGATGCCTGCTCACAACCCAGTCCAGGCCACCTTCTTCAATTACTCCATGGTCCAGTTCTGATGCTCATATGCCTATCGTAGGCACTTTCCTTGGCGAACAGGAGTTAGCATGAGCGCCCTGACCAGTCTGCAACTACTCAGCCCATACAAGCAAGCTGTGATGCGCTGTGCATTCTAACACCTTCTATCAGAGCTGGCATTAACTTTTTCAGCAGCTGTGCTACAGGTGCTCTTCTGTAGTTCACCGATTGTCGTTCCTCAGACCACATCTGATAGATAATAGTCACTGCATACTGGGAACACCCCCTTAATCCATGCCATTTCCATTGCTGCCACCCTTCCTGCTTTAGACATTCCATCCAGGCACATGGAAGAGCAGGGAGGTGCTCTCCCTGCCTCAAGGCTTTCCACGTAGGCACATGGAAGGGCAGGGAGGTCCCATATTCTGACCTTAATCAGTGTCATCTCTGTTGTCATTGATGCCTGCTCATTGATGCCTTTAACCTTTCCATGTAGGCACATGGTAGGGCAGGGAGGTGTGCTCTCCCTGCCCCAAGGCTTTCCATGTAGGCATGTGGAAGGGCAGGGAGGTCCCAGAACAGAGCCACCCACCAAATACAACTTGTTGCAAATATTGCAATGTAAATAAAGTTCCTTGATGAAAGTGGTCCTGACAGAACTGTTTATATAATGTCCCACCATTTTACAGCAGTCTACTCAAGTATTGCTTGTCAGAATGACTACACACAAGACAGCTATATGATGCTGTATTGGTATCAGGGACTTGGTGTCATTGGACTTGATTCTCGGCTTCATAATTTGATATTAACTACAATATCTGCAGTGGCATGGTGGTGTAGTGGTTAGCACTGTCGCCTCACAGCAAGAAGGTCCTGGGTTCAAGCTCAGTGGTTGACGAGGGCCTTTCTGTTTGGAGTTTGCATGTTCTCCCTGTGTCTGCATGGGTTTCCTCTGGGTGATCCGGTTTCCCCCCACAGCCCAAAGACATGCAGGTTAGGTTAATTGGTGGCTCTAAAATGACCATGAATGTGAGTGTGAATAGTTGTTTGTCTCTATGTGTCAGCCTTGCGATGACCTGGCGACTTGTCCAGGGTGTACCCCACCTCTCATCGTTAGCTGGGATAGGCACCAGCTTGCCTGCGACCCTGTACAGGATAAGCGGTTACAGATAATGGATGGATGGATGCAATATCTGCATGAATTTTGAGGTGCTTGGGAGCATACAGAGTTCAATGTTTCAAAATTCCCCATGTTGATTTTTTGTCTTGCAGCTAGACAAGAACCCAGAACTTACTCACAAACTGATTATGAAGGGTTTTATCACCAAAATGTTCTTGGTGGGCCAAAGCATTTACCTAATGTGAGCACACAGTAAAACAAGCAAGCATTGCGCAATCAGCAACTAAAAGAATGATAATTCACCCTAATATTAATGTTCTCCTGAAATAAATGGACTACTTTTTTAATTAAAAAAAGGTTTGTGCTTCCTTTATGGTTCCCCAGTGTGTGTGTAATCTCTCTCTCTCTCTCTCTCTCTCTCTCTCTCTCTATATATATATATATATATATATATATATATATATATACAACCCCGATTCCAAAAAAGTTGGGACAAAGTACAAATTGTAAATAAAAACGGAATGCAATAATTTACAAATCTCAAAAACTGATATTGTATTCACAATAGAACATAGACAACATATCAGATGTCGAAAGTGAGACATTTTGAAATTTCATGCCAAATATTGGCTCATTTGAAATTTCATGACAGCAACACATCTCAAAAAAGTTGGGACAGGGGCAATAAGAGGCTGGAAAAGTTAAAGGTACAAAAAAGGAACAGCTGGAGGACCAAATTGCAACTCATTAGGTCAATTGGCAATAGGTCATTAACATGACTGGGTATAAAAAGAGCATCTTGGAGTGGCAGCGGCTCTCAGAAGTAAAGATGGGAAGAGGATCACCAATCCCCCTAATTCTGCGCCGACAAATAGTGGAGCAATATCAGAAAGGAGTTCGACAGTGTAAAATTGCAAAGAGTTTGAATATATCATCATCTACAGTGCATAATATCATCAAAAGATTCAGAGAATCTAGAAGAATCTCTGTGCGTAAGGGTCAAGGCCGGAAAACCATACTGGGTGCCCGTGATCTTCGGGCCCTTAGACGGCACTGCATCACATACAGGCATGCTTCTGTATTGGAAATCACAAAATGGGCTCAGGAATATTTCCAGAGAACATTATCTGTGAACACAATTCACCGTGCCATCCGCCGTTGCCAGCTAAAACTCTATAGTTCAAAGAAGAAGCCGTATCTAAACATGATCCAGAAGCGCAGACGTCTTCTCTGGGCCAAGGCTCATTTAAAATGGACTGTGGCAAAGTGGAAAACTGTTCTTTGGTCAGACGAATCAAAATTTGAAGTTCTTTATGGAAATCAGGGACGCCGTGTCATTCGGAGTAAAGAGGAGAAGGACGACCCAAGTTGTTATCAGCGCTCAGTTCAGAAGCCTGCATCTCTGATGGTATGGGGTTGCATTAGTGCGTGTGGCATGGGCAGCTTACACATCTGGAAAGACACCATCAATGCTGAAAGGTATATCCAGGTTCTAGAGCAACATATGCTCCCATCCAGACGACGTCTCTTTCAGGGAAAACCTTGCATTTTCCAACATGACAATGCCAAACCACATACTGCATCAGTTACAGCATCATGGCTGCGTAGAAGAAGGGTCCGGGTACTGAACTGGCCAGCCTGCAGTCCAGATCTTTCACCCACAGAAAACATTTGGCGCATCATAAAACGGAAGATACGACAAAAAAGACCTAAGACAGTTGAGCAACTAGAATCTTACATTAGACAAGAATGGGTTAACATTCCTATCCCTAAACTTGAGCAACCTGTCTCCTCAGTCCCCAGACGTTTACAGACTGTTGTAAAGAGAAAAGGGGATGTCTCACAGTGGTAAACATGGCCTTGTCCCAACTTTTTTGAGATGTGTTGTTGTCATGAAATTTAAAATCACCTCATTTTTCTCTTTAAATGATACATTTTCTCAGTTTAAACATTTGATATGTCATCTATGTTCTATTCTGAATAAAATATGGAATTTTGAAACTTCCACATCATTGCATTCCATTTTTATTTACAATTTGTACTTCGTCCCAACTTTTTTGGAATCGGGGTTTTTTTATATATATATATATATATATATATATATATATATATATATATATATATATATATATATAAAGTGCCACTGAATTAAGGGTCTGCTCTTCAGCCTCACTGTTTCTAATAGTTATTTAGTTGCAGATAGCGCTGTGATAACTATAGTAACCAGTCACACAGTTACAGACCAGTATGCGATACAGTGGAGAATTTCTTTCACATATACAGGATGTAAACACAGTGTGTTGTTCCTCAGGGCAGATTTCTGTTGAGGGTTTTGCCAGGTATCTAAACGGAGAAGAGAACAGCATCATCCCTCCTGAAAAATTGGACCAGAGTGAGGACATGACACTTCCTTTGTCCCACTACTTCATCAACTCCTCCCATAACACCTACCTCACAGGTCAGTGAAGCAGACAATGTGTATTTCTGGCTTGGCTCTCATTTTCTTCTATTAGATATACATTTTGTCAGCTTGCATAGCCATAGCACTTGGCTAATCAATCCTTAGTCCTCTGTATTTACAGTGTCTTGCAAAAGTATTCATCCCCCTTGGCGTTTGTCCTGTTTTGTCGCATTACAAGCTGGAATTAAAATGGATTTTTGGAGGGTTAGCACCATTTGATTTACACAACAGGCTGACAACTTTAAGGGTGAAAATTGTTATTTTATTGTGACACAAACAACAATTAAGAATAAAAACAGAAATATGGAGTGTGCATAGGTACAGTGGTGCTTGAAAGTTTGTGAACCCTTTAGAATTTTCTATATTTCTGCATAAATGTGGCCTAAAACATCATCATATTTTCACACAAGTCCTAAAAGTAGATAAAGAGAACCCAGTTAAACAAATGAGACAAAATTATTATACTTGGTCATTTATTTACTGAGGAAAATAATCCAATATTGCATATCTGTGAGTGGCAAAAGTATGTGAACCTTTGCTTTCAGTATCTGGTGTGACCCCCTTGTGCAGCAATAACTGCAACTAAACATTTCCGGTAACTGTTGATCAGTCCTGCACACCGGCTTGGAGGAATTTTAGCCCGTTCCTCCGTACAGAACAGCTTCAACTCTGGGATGTTGGTGGGTTTCCTCACATGAACTGCTTGCTTCAGGTCCTTCCACAACATTTTGATTGGATTACGGTCAGGACTTTGACTTGGCCATTCCAGAACATTAAATATATTCTTCTTTAACAATTCTTTGGTAGAACGACTTGTGTGCTTAGGGTTGTTGTCTTGCTGCATGACCCACCTTCTCTTGAGATTCAGTTCATGGACAGATGCCCTGACATTTTCCTTTAGAATTCACTGGTATAATTCAGAATTCATTGATCCATCAATGATGGGAAGCCGTCCTGGCCCAGATGCAGCAAAACAGGCCCAAACCATGATACTACCACCACCATGTTTCACAGATGGGATAAGGTTCTTATGCTGGAATGCAGTGTTTTCCTTTCTCCAAACATAACGCTTCTCATTGAAACCAAAAAGTTCTATTTTGGTCTCAACCATCCACAAAACATTTTTCCAATAGCCTTCTGGCTTGTCCATGTGATCTGTAGCAAACTACAGATGAGCAGCAATGTTGAGAGCAGTGGCTTTCTCCTTGCAACCCTGCCATGCACACCATTGTCGTTCAGTGTTCTCCTAATGGTGGACTCATGAACATTAACATTAGCCAATGTGAGAGAGGCCTTCAGTTGCTTAGAAGTGACCCTGGGGTCCTTTGTGACCTTGCCGACTATTACACGCCTTGCTCTTGGAGTGATCTTTGTTGTTCGACCACTCCTGGGGAGGGTAACAATGGTCTTGAATTTCCTCCATTTGTACACAATCTGTCTGACTGTGGATTGGTGGAGTCCAAACTCTTTAGAGATGGTTTTGTAACCTTTTCCAGCCTGATGAGCATCAACAATGCTTTTTCTGAGCTCCTCAGAAATCTCCTTTGTTTGTGCCATGATACACTTCCACAAGCATGTGTTGTGAAGATCAGATTTTGATAGCTCCCTGTTCTTTAAATAAAACCAGGTGCCCACTCACACCTGATTGTCATCCCACTGATTGAAAACACCTGACTCTCATTTCACCCTCAAATTAACTGCTAATCCTAGAGGTTCACATACTTTTGCCACTCACAGATCTGTAATATTGGATCATTTTCCTCAATAAATAAATGACCAAGTATAATATTTTTGTCTCATTTGTTTAACTGGGTTCTCTTTATCTACTTTTAGGACTTGTGTGAAAATCTGATGATGTTTTCGGTCATATTTATGCAGAAATATAGAAAATTCTGAAGGGTTTACAAACTTTCAAGCACCACTGTATTTACCCCCTTCCGTATGAAACCCCTAAATAAGAGCTGGTCCAACCAATTCACTTCATAAGTCACATAATTAATTGATTAAGATCCCCCTGTGTGCAACTAAAGTGTCACATGATCTGTCACATGATATCTGTATAAATCAACCTGTTCTGGAAGGTCCCTGACTCTGCAACACTACTAAGCAAGCAATATGAAAACCAAGGAGCCTCCAAACAGGTGAGAGACAAAGTTGTGGAGAAATATGGATCAGGGTTGGGTCATAAATATCCCAAACTTTGAATATCCCAGGGAGCACCATGAAATCCATTATAGCAAAATGGAAAGAATATGGCACCACTACAAACCTGACAAGGGAAGGCCGCCCACCAAAACTCACAGACCGGGCAAGGAGGGCATTAATCAGAGATGCAACAAAGACACCAGAGATAACACTGAAGAAGCTGCAGATATCCACAGTGGAGATGGGAGTATCTATCTATAGAACCACTTTAAGCGGTACCATCCGTACAGTGAAGCATGGTGGTGGCAGCATCATGCTGTGGGGATATTTTTCATCTGCAGGAACAGGAAAGCTGGTCAGGACTGAAGGAAAGATGGATGGCACTAAATACAGGGCAATTCTGGAGGAAAACCTGTTTGAGTCGGCCAGAGGTTTGAGATTGGGATAAAGGTTCACATTCCAGCAGGACAATGACCCTAAACATACTGCTAAAGCTACACTGGAGTGGTTTAGAGGGAAACATTTAAATGTCTTGGAATGGCCTAATCAAATCCTAGACCTCAATCTAATTGAGAATCTGTGCCATAACTTGAAGATTGCTGTACACCAACGCAACCCATCTAACTTGAAGGAGTTGGAGCAGTTTTACCTTGATGAATGGGCAAAAATCCCAGTGGCTAGATGTGTTAAGCTAATAGAGACATACCCCAAGGGACTTGCAGCTGTAATTGCAGCAAAAGGTGGCTCTACAAAGTATTGACTTGGGGGGGATACCTATGCATACTCCAGATTTCTGTTTTTTCATCTTAATTATTGTTTGTGTCACCAAAAAAAAAGGTTTACACCTTTAAAGTGGTAGGCATGTTGCATAAATCAAATGGTGCTAACCCTCCAAAAATCAATTTTAATTCCAGCTCGTAATGCAACAAAACAGGACAAACTTCAAGGGGGATGAATACTTTTGCAAGACACTGTATATTGTATTTAATTGAGAGTATGGGTATTGTAGATTATTGAACAAAAATTCAACCACCTTGCTTTCACTTGTGTAAATTTGTAGAAATTTATTATGAGATTAGGTCCTTTTTTATTGCATTTATTTTAATGTATGATTGAAAAAGCATAATAGCAAATTGGTTAAACTCATGCAAATTGGATTTGTTTTGAGTGAATGTATTAAATATCTCATCTCATCTCATTATCTCTAGCTGCTTTATCCTGTTCAACAGGGTCGCAGGCAAGCTGGAGCCTATCCCAGCTGACTACGGGCGAAAGGCGGGGTACACCCTGGACAAGTCGCCAGGTCATCACAGGGCTAACACATAGACACAGACAACCATTCACACTCACATTCACACCTACGGTCAATTTAGAGTCACCAGTTAACCTAACCTGCATGTCTTTGGACTGTGGGGGAAACCGGAGCACCCGGAGGAAACCCACGCGGACACGGGGAGAACATGCAAACTCCGCACAGAAAGGCCCTCGCCGGCCACGGGGCTCGAACCCGGACCTTCTTGCTGTGAGGCGACAGCGCTAACCACTACACCACCGTGCCGCCGTATTAAATATTGTTAATGTTAAAATGCACAGAAATGTGATTGATTTGGTAGCTGCGCGTATTATGGCATAGTGTGAAAT
This sequence comes from Neoarius graeffei, assembly GCF_027579695.1. Taxonomy (NCBI): domain Eukaryota; kingdom Metazoa; phylum Chordata; class Actinopteri; order Siluriformes; family Ariidae; genus Neoarius; species Neoarius graeffei. The sequence continues at coordinate 99,944,471 of NC_083571.1, forward strand.
GATAAAACCATGGGTCATCATTTCTGAGAATTTTTGCAAACAAGCATTTTGAAAAAAAGATTAAAGTTATTTTTCATGATGCAATTAAGTAAGAGTTCTAAGATGAGTATTATTTTAAATTCTATAACTATCCTGTAATTAAATTACAGTACCTATGTAGATGCTAAATATTCAGGCTGGACATTTAGGATGAGGATCATTGTCCTTCTCAATGACCTGCATTTACAATGGTAATGAGAGAAAACGTAAATGCATTATGCCCAAATGCCTTTTGACCTCAAAGCTTGTTTGTTCCATGTCTTACCCAATACATTTGGAGGGAAAGTTGCTCTGTAGGCGTTTAACTTGATTTTCTGTGATGTTACAAATTACCGGCATATAGCTCACCCCTCCGAGATTGCCAGAATTTTCTTGAACAGAGCTCCGAGATGAGTTTTTAGCTGCATTTGGGATCACTCCCTTAAAATTGACAGGTGACATAAAATGCAGACTCCAAAAACAAATCACATTTTATGCGTGGATATTAACAGCTAAACACTGAACATTCTATAATAAATCAATTTATATTTGCAAAGCTTACAATGTGTTATAGCTCTTTTGAGGAAATATTGAATCTCATCTCATCTCATTATCTCTAGCCGCTTTATCCTGTTCTACAGGGTCGCAGGCAAGTTGGAGCCTATCCCAGCTGACTACAGGCGAAAGGCGGGGTACACCCTGGACCAGGTCATCACAGGGCTGACACATAGACACAGACAACCATTCACACTCACATTCACACCAGGGCTTTACATTAACTTTTTTGCTCACTGGCCACTGTGGCTAGTGGTTTTCTCGAGTCACTAGCCATTCAGCCTTTTCACTAGCCACAATTTTGTTGCCAGGAAATCACAGTTTTTTCTTCACCATGATACGTTAAAGTTCGGAAGATCTAGATTTAATTATGAATGGCAGCGTAATGTATCTCTACAGTAGCACTCATGTATTCAGTGCTGTTAAGGTAGCTCCCTATATGAAAACATGCAACAAATTCAGACAAAAATATAAACAGAGTATTCTGTTTATTGAACTCAAATTCAAGCCCCTTACAATATGAAATATCGTATAATATGAAAAATAACATTCAGTACAACTGAACTGATTCTAATATTAAAAGTCCAATTCAAAACATTTATCATTGAAAAACATTTGATGTTTTGATATGCAAGTATTATGTGTATTATCAAGTATTATTATGCATATTATGTATTATCTATTAATAGTGTGTGTGTGTGTGTGTGTGTGTGTGTGTGTGTGTGTGTGTGTGTGTGTGTGAGAACATGTGTAGAGAGAGACATTAAATGTCCTCATTACATTCATCATCAGATGAGTCTGAATGGTCCATGAAAAATGGTCTTCGTGACCTGAGGCTTCCAGCAGGCCATAAGTTGATAGCTGGGGCGGGATCAACTTCTTTCCAATCGCATGAACATTTCTAAACAGCAGCTCCATCCTCTCCAGCTCAGCCGACTTCATGACAGCCAGGGACTGAAAGCAATGCTGTCCTGTAGTGAACTAGCCGTCTTCTTCTGTTTTGATGTTATAGTACCGATGTGTGCATTTGATTTTTCATGGTCCTTTATAGTTTCGAGTTTAAAATTACTGGTGCCTGTCTTTGCCAGACTTTCTACAGTCTTCGCAGTACATGGTATTTTCGGTTTTGCTATGAACTAGCCAATCTCACCCGAACTTCCATTTGTCATTGAACTGTCTTATCTTCCTATTAGCGTCTTGTTCATCTCCATGGCCGCAGCCAGCTCTGAGGCCCCCACGGTCCGGACCTCGGTCATTTTTAAGAGCTGAAAATACATTTGTACGCTAAATATTCAAATGGATAAAAAAATAAAGAATAACATTAAAACATCTCCGTAAAAAGTGCATTGTTAATGATGTTGAACATTGATTCTGTCTCTGTTCGGTGAGCGCAGCTCTGAGACCAAGAACACAAAAGCGAATGAGCGCACGGGCGACTCGGGGGAGGAACGCAGTGCAGGAGACACAAGGTTTCCATGGTAACCATCAGCGCACTTTCATGAAGCTGTTAAATTTACATTTTCAAACTTCATAGTCAGCTGGGATAGGCTCCAGCTTGCCTGCAACCCTGTAGAACAGGATAAAGTGGCTAGAGATAATGAGATGAGATGAGATGAGATGAGATGAGATGAGATGAGATGAGATGAGATGAAAAAAATATATATATTATTTCCCAGCTTAAGGTTGGTCCGTATCGTGAAATACCATGACCTTGGCCCAGAGGCCTCGGTCAGTATTTTCAAGACCTCAGTCATGGTATTTCACGATATGGACCCTCCCAGCTGGTAAATAATACACACACACGATGGTACTGTTCCGTCCCAGGTTATGAGAGATGCGTTACACTGATTCTGACAACATGATGACATCGTGGCTACAGCCTACAAAAAAAAAAACCCTTACGAATGAGTAGGTACGCCTTTTCGACCAACAGGGAACAGGTTCTTGAACCAATTCCATTCAGGATTCTTTGAACAAGAACAGAATCCGTTCTCTTTGGGTCGAAAAGGGGTAACGCCCCAGTTCGGTTATACTAAACATAGGCACTAATGGAACGCTGCTCAGCCAATCAAATTAGTGAGTCTGTATATTACTGAACTGTTGTATAATTAGTTAATTAGCTGATTATAGCTGAACCAAGGGAAAACGGTGCATTCCAGGACCACATTCAGGAACCTGTGGTGTAATGTGAACGTGGCCATGTTTTGCCTCTAGTGGCTTTCCATATAGGATGCGCCATCAAAACCCTATATTCAATATCTTGAAAGAGGCTAAAGAGGAGCTCAAGAGGAGCTCTTATGACTCTCTGAGCAGATTGGGTTTACTTTTCAGGTTTACTCCGTACTACATGTGCAGCAGCGCAGTTGTAGCCTGCCTTGTTTGTGATTTTAAAAATAAATCATTCGATAAGCCAAAGCAATAGAGTGGAAAGTTTCAACTTATGTTTGGCTTGGATAACTTTGCCTAAAACATGGTGGTGTATACTGATTTTTTTTTTTCCCAGAATTTTTTTTTTGTGTGTCGGTGTAACGGATGCCAGATTGTTAATGTATCTCAGTTCCACAGGCTACATGGTTAGGGTATCTCTTGTCCTCATTGCTTGGGCCAGATCAAACCATTAAACAAGCTTAAATTATTCTTACTCTTGCCACATACATGATTTTTTTTTTTTCAAAACTGACGATATTCAGTTCAAACACCATTAAAAGTAATTTCAGGAATAGATCTCTTGTATGGCGGCACGGTGGTGTAGTGGTTAGCGCTGTCGCCTCACAGCAAGAAGGTCCGGGTTCGAGCCCCGTGGCCGGCGAGGGCCTTTCTGTGCGGAGTTTGCATGTTCTCCCCGTGTCCGCGTGGGTTTTCTCCGGGTGCTCCGGTTTCCCCCACAGTCCAAAGACATGCAGGTTAGGTTAACTGGTGACTCTAAATTGACCGTAGGTGTGAATGTGAGTGTGAATGGTTGTCTGTGTCTATGTGTCAGCCCTGCAATGACCTGGCGACTTGTCCAGGGTGTACCCCGCCTTTCGCCCGTAGTCAGCTGGGATAGGCTCCAGCTTGCCTGCGACCCTGTAGAACAGGATAAAGTGGCTAGAGATGATGAGATGAGATGTATGACGTGTAATTCACCCCTCTCATTTAAATACGTCGAACATTTTTCAGCGTGCGCTTTGTGCATCACGGACCTCGGTGATTTTAAAATGCTGCTCCGGCCCTGCGCATCTCTGCCCCTTTTTCCCTGAGCAGCAGGGTTTGAAACTCCAGCTATACGCCGCCACATAGTGCGCTTGTCAGTCGTCAGCAACTTTGTTGCTTTGTTCATTAACCGCAGGTTACCGTATCACTGATTTTATCTGAGCCGTTAACAAACGTTCTAAACAATTCTAACATGTTGTGTCAGAATGTTTATGCAGGTGCTCATGGGAGTTGTAGGCGCGTAATATTACATTGCAATGCGTTTATTATATCGGATGCCTTCAGAGAAAACTACAATTAAAATATAGTCATACCACAGAATAAACCACCTGCCAAAGTGGCTAGTGGGACTAAAGTCATTACCCGCCAATGCCGAATTTTACCTGCATTTGGCGGGTGCTAATGTAAAGCCCTGATTCACACCTATGGTCAATTTAGAGTCACCAGTTAACCTAACCTGCATGTCTTTGGGGGAAACCGGAGCACCCGGAGGAAACCCACGCAGACAACATGCAAACTCCGCACAGAAAGGCCCTCGCCGGCCACGGGGCTCGAACCCGGACCTTCTTGCTGGGAGGCGACAGCGCTAACCACTACACCACCATGCCACCCCTGAACTAATACATATATAAATAAATAAAAATAATCCTCAAATGATTTTCTGAATGGACTGCATCATTAAATATTTAATCTGCTCGTTCTAATGGACTGGTTTATTCCCAGAGAAAGACATTAAAAGAATATGCAATTGCAGCTATTTATTAGGAGATACTATATGAGAAGATAAGACATTTCTGGAAATGACAAAATGAATTTTCAGAAAAGAAAGAAAGAAAGAAAGAAAACCTAAGAGGCTTTTGGCTGGAAAATGACCCCTCGGTTGTCTCTAAGGCTTCTTACTCTGCTGCAGTATTGTGATACTAATAGGGACATACTGTAACTGCTTTACTAATGATGGTAATATATTCAGATTTATCCCCATTACCCATTATTTCCAAGAACTGTGGCAAATGTAATGTTTTGTTTGACTGGAAATTTTAGACACTGTGCTGTTTCTTTTACAGCGAGTAAAATTTCTGTGTTTGATTTTACAAACTGAGCCAAGACATGTTAAAATTCTTTATAGCAGCGTCACTTTATTTTATGTATTGTTTGCAGAGGTGGACAAAGTACCCAAGTTTATTACTTAAGTCAAAGTACAGATCCCACTGGTTAAATATTACTCCAATACAAGTGAAAGTTGTCCAGTCAAATTTTTACTTAAGTTAAAGTACTGAAGTACTTGCTTTTAAAAATACTTAAGTATTAAAAGTAAATTTTTTGCCAATGCATTGTTGTATTATTGCCACAATGCTTACAAAACCTAATGCCTCTGAAGCAACCGACTGGATTTTCTGACTAGTTTGTAGAACCTGTAGAGCTGAAACTCCACCTGACATGCTAGCAAACTCTTTTCAAACTCGAAATCATATTGGGTAGCTAACGCTACTAGAAAAGAAAGATTTCTACATTCTGTTTATTTGGCAAGATTATGCTAAAACATATTTCTGAAAGGACTTCAGATAAGTTAATGTTATTCATCTTAGCGTAACTCCGTTTTTACCTGCTAACTAACAGTGTCCAAGTTAACTAGCTATGTGTTAACGTTAGCCATGGACAAGGCGGGCAAATCCATAGAAAGTCATTTGACTAACCAGACTGCATAGCTATTGCAATGTTACCGCTAGCTCTAAAAGCACAGACAACTTCATTGCAAGCTTTCTCTTGGAATAAAACTTTTATATACCTCAATATGCTTCCGCAGGTCAGATGGCGAGTTTTTGAAGGCTGTGATGTGGTTCGTTTTAGGCAAGCAAAGCAAACATTTAAAACGAAACGAATCTTTAATCCTTTCTGAAACTGAAACATGGGTTCTAGGTAAAGCCACGAGTGCGTGCGTTCCCCAGAAGAACGGCTTCCTTCCATTCTGCCATCAACTGATCTTGTTCAAATGATACTGCTGAGAAATTGAACTTGATTTTATACAGTCTATGGCCATGACGTGACCCTAGCGATTACTGATAGGCTGTCTCAGTGTCACCTGTGAAAAAAACAATCACATTTTATAAAAGAAGACAAAAAACATCCACTTTCAAAGCCGCTTCATAGTCACGAGGACCTTGATAGAAATGTCTCATCTCATCTCATTATCTCTAGCCGCTTTATCCTGTTCTACAGGGTCGCAGGCAAGCTGGAGCCTATCCCAGCTGACTACGGGCGAAAGGCGGGGTACACCCTGGACAAGTCGCCAGGTCATCACAGGGCTGACACATAGACACAGACAACCATTCACACTCACATTCACACCTACGGTCAATTTAGAGTCACCAGTTAACCTAACCTGCATGTCTTTGGACTGTGGGGGAAACCGGAGCACCCGGAGGAAACCCACGCGGACACGGGGAGAACATGCAAACTCCACACAGAAAGGCCCTCGCCGGCCCCGGGGCTCGAACCCGGACCTTCTTGCTGTGAGGCAACAGCACTAACCACTACACCACCATGTCGCCCTGATAGAAATGTAGTGGAGTAAAAAGTACGATATTTGTCTTTCACATGTAGTGAAGTTAAAGTCATAAGTTTCCAAAAAATAATAATACTGAAGTAAAGTACAGATACTCAAAAAGTCTACTTACCGTAAGTAGAGTACTCAAGTAAATGTACTTCATTACTGTCCACCTCTAATTGTTTGTAACAGTTTGCATTTTCTCCGAGATGATTTTTCTCAAAAAAAAAAAATCAACTTTGTGTTTGGATGCTGTGATGTTACACTTGATGGGTGGTCTCTGCTGGGTTCTGAGCATCAGTGTGATTTGTGTGTGCAGCGGGGCAGTTGGCAGGAAACTCCTCAGTGGAGATGTACAGGCAGGTTCTGCTGTCAGGTTGCCGCTGTGTGGAGCTGGACTGCTGGAAGGGACGCACAGCTGAAGAGGAGCCAATTATCACCCACGGCTTCACCATGACCACCGAGGTCTCCTTTAAGGTAAATTAACACTAGCAGTGACTAACCAGGTCATCAGAAATCTATGAGACATGAATGAGATATGAGGTAGGTACATTATGGTGTGCTGGGACATTGGGACGGGGGGTACAGGAACATGGGTACAGGTGAATGTTGTAACAGTGACATTGATTGGACTGAGAGCCAGTCGAGGATCTATAAGTGAACAAAGGTCTGACAAGTAGGAAGAAACACTATCTGTGTATACAGCTGATTGCAAAAGTTTGCATTTCTATAAAGTAATCTATTTTACACCAATCCAGTGTTGTAGCTGAATCACTAAACCTCGAGTCCGACTCCAGTCTTGAGTCCCCCGTGTTCAAGTCCGAGTTATGTCCAAGTCATTAAAAAAGGTACACTCACTGTACCTGAGACTACTATTTTTTTTTTTAACCCTTTGATGCAAAACATATGCACACCCCTTCTAATGCACAACATGGGTCAAAAATGACCCGCATTCATTTACCAGGTTATTTCATGCTGACTGAGTTTTTCTTTGCTCTATTTTTTGAAACCAATTTATTTTATGATTGAATATTCCAAGTATTCTTTAAATATCTTGTTTTTAATTACCACAAATCATTAATTTAATTTTTTTCTTTCCTACTTTATGAATAAAAATACTTTTTATATTACTACACATGGGTCAACCAAGTGTGATTTAAAATTAAATGTCTTAATACTATAATAAGAATTTGTTTCAAGTAATTACTTTAGCAGTGAATGGGGCCAGTTATTTATTTATTAACTATGTAGTTAGCTAAGCCAACTACAATAAAATTAGCTAACTAAAGTAGAATATGTCAACAGCTCGGTAGCTAATAGTAATTACTTATAACTTTCTGACAAGTAATCTACTCACTCTCAAGAGAACCTAAACATCTCATCTCATCTTATTATCTGTAGCCGCTTTATCCTGTTCTACAGGGTCGCAGGCAAGCTGGAGCCTATCCCAGCTGACTACAGGCGAAAGGCGGGGTACACCCTGGACAAGTCGCCAGGTCATCACAGGGCTGACACATAGACACAGACAACCATTCACACTCACATTCACACCTACGGTCAATTTAGAGTCACCAGTTAACCTAACCTGCATGTCTTTGGACTGTGGGGGAAACCAGAGCACCCGGAGGAAACCCACACGGACACGGGGAGAACATGCAAACTCCACACAGAAAGGCCCTCGCCGGTCATGGGGCTCGAACCCGGACCTTCTTGCTGTGAGGCGACAGCGCTAACCACTACACCACCATGCTGCCCCGTAACCTAAACATAATCAATTTTTTTCTAAGGTAATGTTCGAACAATTAAAAAACATTACTTACATGTATTAGATGGGCAAAGGGCGCTGTGCTGAGCTGTGAAATGTCTGACACAAGCACAATTCACAGTTCCCACCAAACGCTGGAGTAAATGCATGCGGGTCGGTTCTGACCCATGTGTGTAAACTTGATGTAGAATTACAAAAGCTGTGCTTGTTCATAACTTAAGAAAGGAAAAATAAAAATGATTTGTGCTAAACAAAAACAAGATATTTACTGCGTATTTGGAAAAGTAAATGACAAAATTAATTTATTTCAAAAGTATATAATAGAAACACTCAGCCATACATGAAATAACCTGGAAAATGAATGCAGGTCGTTTTTGACCCATGTTGTGCATTAGAAGGGTAGTGGTACAAAAAGGGTTTTTATTCAAAAAGTAAGAAAGGAAAAAATAAAATAAGGATGTATGATGATCAAAAACAAGTTAATTGAGGAATACCTTGAATACTGAATGATGGAATTAATTTATTGCAAAGACATAGAAGATAAATCTCAGCCGGGTCACTTTTGACCCATGTTTTGCATCAAAGGGTTAAACAAAGGGTCGTCTCACACCAAATATTGACTTTGTTTCATTTATTATGGCTTACTGCTTACTGTTTAAAGTATTTTTTTTAATGTTGAAACATTTCATTTCATTATTTTAATCCATTTTTAGACGACAGCATTTCTTTACATGCGCCGAAGACTTTTGCACACTACTCTATATGCATGTGAGAGAAGGTTTTTATGGCAACTTTACTGTAACAGCAAGAAATTTGCCGAGTGAGAAAAGCAGCGACGGCACGGTGGTGTAGTGGTTAGCGCTGTCGCCTCACAGCAAGAAGGTCCGGGTTCGAGCCCCGTGGCTGACGGGGGCCTTTCTGTGCGGAGTTTGCATGTTCTCCCCGTGTCTGCGTGGGTTTCCTCCGGGTGCTCCAGTTTCCTCCACAGTCCAAAGACATGCAGGTTAGGTTAACTGGTGACTCTAAATTGACCGTAAATGTGAGTGTGAATGGTTGTCTGTGTCTATGTGACAGCCCTGTGATGACCTGGCGACTTGTCCAGGGTGTACCCCGCCTTTCGCCCGTAGTCAGCTGGGATAGGCTCCAGCTTGCCTGCGACCCTGTAGAAGGATAAAGCGGCTAGAGATAATGAGATGATAATGATGAGAAGAGAAAAGCAGCTACTATCAGTTTAGCGTTATGGCCAAGTTTTTAACCACCTCGCTTGTGTTTTTTACTTAAGTCTTAAGAAATGTCCATCTCAGCATAACATGCCACAAATAACTTTCGTAAACAGAGTGAGGATAAGAATGTTTCATGCATCGTTCTGTGTATCAAAGTTAGTTCAATACCCATCACAACCCCCATTCAACCAGATTTCAATTGAAATTTTATCAAATCAGTATGGCATGCACTTTGATGCTCAGGATCTCGTGACACAATCACACATATTCTGATTTCTTCACCAGACAAATATGTCCAGCCGTATTAAGTACAACATGAGACAGAAGGAGAAAAAAAAGATCGTACAACACTGTGGCAAAGATGAGAGTGCTATGAGAGATGGGAAAAAATTATTTTAGCACAGTCAGAACCAGCAAAAGTAATGTAATTTTGTGGAAAAAAGTCTTGAAGATAATTTGTACTCTCTTATTAGGTCATCATAGCTCATCTCCCACTTCTCATGAAAAGGTTAAAGCAACGTAGATTGATTTGTAATAAGATCGCATTTCCATTTTGAGTGGCATTAGAAATATCTCATTATCAGCATTCATCCCAGCAGCATGAGGTCCTTGGTGGGTCCAGAAAGTGTTTTGTGGCTTGATGATGATTGCAATGCCATATGTCTTTTTTCAGGAAGTAATTGAGGCCATTGCTGAGAGTGCTTTCAAGACATCCTCTTTTCCTGTCATCCTTTCATTTGAGAACCATGTGGACTCGTAAGTGAAAGCAGCACTCCCACCACTCAGACTACGCAATTCTCAGTTTCTCAGACAGTGCTGTTCTGATAAAATGATTTCACGACACAAAAGTTAGCTGCTAGTAATGGTTTCAATGGCGCAACGACAGTAAGGATGCTTTCCCAGATCAGTGTTACATCGAGACAATGTGAAAGATGTCTCAATTATCATAGAAGACAGGTACATAGCTCATGGGATGCAATTTTAAGAGCAGATGTGCAAATAAGTTTTGTCTTGACAAGGACAAGAAATTGAATTGTCTTTGGTCAGACAGTGGGGAGTTAATGTAAATGTATGTGAGGTCATGGCCGTGTCGCTGATTGTCTCTCTGTTTGTTTTGTCTTCGCAGCCCCAAGCAGCAAGCTAAGATGGCTGAGTATTGCAGATCAATATTTGGAGAAGCTCTGCTTACAGAGCCACTGGAGAAATATGCAGTGAGTTCATAACCAGATTCTACTAATTCAACTTAACTTCCGGATGAATTTTGAATTTGTATTTATTCTAGAAGTTCATTCCGCATGTTAGGTTTAGCACAGTTTTATGCCAGATGCCCTTCCTGATGCAACCCTCTCCGATTTATCCGGGCTTGGGACCGGCACCAAGAGTACGCTTATGCACCCCCAGTGGCAGTACGGGTTTATGCCAAGGAAGAGCACATCAGATGCAATTTTTGCTTTAAGAATGTTAATGGAGAAGTACAGAGAAGGCCAGAGAAAGCTACATTGTGTGTTTGTAGACCTGGAGAAGGCATACGATAGAGTGCCGAGAGATGAGTTATGGTATTGTATGAGAAAGTGTGGAGTGAATGAGAAGTATATTAGAGCGGTGCAAGACATGTATGAGAACAGTGAAACAGCAGTGAGGTGTGCAGTTGGAACGACTGAATAGTTCAAGGTGAAGGTGGGACTCCATCAAGGATCTGCTTTGAGTCCTTTCTTGGTTGCCATAGTGCTGGATAGCTTGACGGACAAAGTGAGGCAAGAGTCACCATGGAACATGATGTTTGCAGATGATACTGTGATATGTGGTGAAAGTAGAAAGGAGGTTGAGCTGTGTTTGGAGAGATGGAGGGATGCATTAGAACGAAGAGGAATGAAGGTGAGCAGTAGCAAAACAGAATACATGTGCATCAGTGAGAATGGGGATGAGAGTGTAGTGAAGATGCAAGGAGCAGACGTAAAGAAAGTTGGCGAATTCAAGTACCTGGGGCCAACTGTGCAGGAAAATGGGGGCTGCGATAGTGAGGTGAGAAAGAGAGTGCAGGCAGGGTGGAGCAGTTGGAGAAGGATTTCAGGAGTCATTTGTGATAGGAAAGTCCCAGCAAAAGTGAAAGGTAAGATGTATAAGCGAGTAGTGAGACCAGCTGTGATGTATGGATTGGAGACCGTACCCTTAACGAAGAGACAGGAGGCAAAGTTGGAGGTGGCGGAGTTGAGGATGTTAAGGTTTGCGATGGGAGTGATGAGGTTGGACAGGATAAGGAACGAGCACATCAGAGGGACAGCACATGTGGAGAGCTTGGGAATTAAGCTAAGAGAGATGAAATTGAGATGGTATGGGCACATCCTGAGAAGAGATGCAGAGCATGTTGGAAGGAGAATGTTGAGGATGGAGCTTCCAGACAAACAAAAACAAAGAAGGCCAAAGAGGAGATACATGGATGTGGTGAGAGATGACAGGAAAGTGGCAGGTGTGGTAGAGAAGGATGCAGAAGACAGGGAGCAATGGAGATGAAAGAACCGCTATGGCGACCCCTAATCGGGAGCAGCCAAAAGAAGAAGAAGAAGATTTATTCTAGAAGTTGCCTACATACAGTACCGTGCAAAAGTCTTAGGCACCCTACTGTGTGTATATATATATATTTTTTTTTTTTCATACAAACTTTGTAATAGATTTCTATTTTATGACTTCTATAGGGGGCGGCACGGTGGTGTAGTGGTTAGCGCTGTCGCCTCACAGCAAGAAGGTCCGGGTTTGAGCCCCGTGGCCGGCGAGGGCCTTTCTGTGTGGAGTTTGCATGTTCTCCCCGTGTCCGCGTGGGTTTCCCCCGGGTGCTCCGGTTTCCCCCACAGTCCAAAGACATGCAGGTTAGGTTAACTGGTGACTCTAAGGTGGGGTTTACATTAGACCGTATCAGCGGATCATCGGATTAACGTTTTTAAAACGATTAACATGCACACAGCAACACCAATACACGATTCGCCTGCACACAGCAACGCCAATACACGGATACGCTCGGCTCCGCAGGCATCCTGCGCTCCAAATCACTCCGCCCTGAACAGCAAGTGCCCTCTGGAGGGTGCGCACTCCGGCCTTGCGCAGCTCACAGAGCGCGCGAGTGAAGCGCACGAGCCACGATTCGGGACTGAGCCGCTGTGTGTGTGATCCCAGCGCATATCACTTACCACTTGCAAGTGTAAGGATGGCAAGCCTAAAGACAATCATAACTACACAATGGGCAGTATTTGCATCAGTATTTGCAGTATTTTCATACTTTTATACTCTTTAATGAAAGGTGATACAAGGCAGAAGTCCGCGCCGTTTTTCAGCAGTCGTGTCACATGACCAACGCCAGCGAATCAGGAAGGTGGATGTCACAGTTATGTTGTCCAATGATGACGCCAGCTAGAGCTCAGCACAGCGTATCCGCGTATCTCACTGTTTACACAGCACCGGAGCTGACACGATCTAGATTGAATACGTGGACCCTGGCGGATTCCCGTTTCCCGGCGTTTCCAGGCGGTTTAATGTAAACGGACAGTGCATCCGCGAAGAAAACGAGACAGATACGGTCTAATGTAAACTTGGCCTAAATTGACCGTAGGTGTGAATGTGAGTGTGAATGGTTGTCTGTGTCTCTGTGTCAGCCCTGTGATGACCTGGCGACTTGTCCAGGATGTACCCCGCCTTTCGCCCGTAGTCAGCTGGGATAGGCTCCAGCTTGCCTGCGACCCTGTAGAAGGATAAAGCGGCTAGAGATAATGAGATGAGATGAGATGACTTCTATATTACTGAGTCAGTACAAAAACATTTTAGGGTTCAAACGTTCGTTTCCCAGCACAAAATTAAATCTCATTTCTCATCTCATTATCTGTAGCCGCTTTATCCTTCTACAGGGTCGCAGGCAAGCTGGAGCCTATCCCAGCTGACTACGGGCGAAAGGCGGGGTACACCCTGGACAAGTCGCCAGGTCATCACAGGGCTGACACATAGACACAGACAACCATTCACACTCACATTCACACCTACGGTCAATTTAGAGTCACCAGTTAACCTAACCTGCATGTCTTTGGACTGTGGGGGAAACCGGAGCACCCGGAGGAAACCCACACGGACACGGGGAGAACATGCAAACTCCACACAGAAAGGCCCTCGCCAGCCCCGGGGCTCGAACCCAGGACCTTCTTGCTGTGAGGCGACAGCGCTAACCACTACACCACCGTGCCGCCCCACAAAATTAAATGTTACAGAAAAAAAGTTTGTATCTGAGCAGCATGTTACATAAGAGAGCACTTTTCAGATTAAAAAAGAACACATAATGAAGGCTGCTGGGTTTTGGTGCAAAACGAAGAAGCGAGTGTGACAGTCGAAGTGTCCAGAAGAACTGTGGCTGGTTCTGTAAGATGCTCAGTAAAACCTACAGATCATTTCCTTATAAAACTGCACTCATTCTACCTGAGACTACTATTTTTTTTTAAAGCAAAGGGTCGTCTCATTCCAAATATTGACTGTTTCATTTATTATGGCTTACTGCTTACTGTTTATAATATTTTTTTAATGTTGAAACATTTCATTTCATTATTTTTTGAGCCATTTTTGGTCGACAGCATTTCTTTACGTGTCTAAGACTTTTGCACAGCGCTGTAGGGTAGAGCAGTGTTGTAGTCGACTCACTAAACCTTGAGTCTGAGTCCAGTCTCGAGTCCCCAGTGTTCAAGTCCGAGTCAAATCCAAGTCATGAAAAAAATTTCGAGCTGCGTCCACTATTGATCCGAGTCGAGTCTGAGAACAAGACTCCAACCGCACCATTTGACGGTGGCTGTTTCAGCACCATTAACATTAGTTTGTTCCTGAACATGACGTATGAACAGGTTTTCTCTTTGTCAGGGAGTGTGAAGTATTCTGTCAGAGATGGTTGGGAGACGGATGTAAGTGCAGAAGGTGTGTTTATTAATACAGATGAAGACAGGTAAACAATCCAGAACGGCAGGCAAAATCGTAAAACAGGCAATAGGTCGAGCGAGGCACAAACAGGCTATCGTAGACTCAGCAGGATCAAAGATGAGAAACAGGAAATCAGGGATCAGGAAACCAAACAAGGAAATAACGCTTGGTAATGTATCAGCAACGCAACTCAATACTTCACTAAGTAAGTGTGTTTTCACAGTTTTTAGATTGGCACGCTGATTGTGCCTTAATCCTGTGCAGGTGCAAGTTGTTTACAGCGCACGCGCGAGAATCCGCTTGATATGCGTGCTATCTGGAACGTGCCCAAGAGTCTATGTGATGCACATGCCAAGGGGTGCAGGTGTGACACACTTGCATGAAATTAGTATAAAAATTAATGTCGATATAAATATCTTATGCCAAATTATTATGGCATATTACAAAAAATAAAGAAAAAAATCCGAGTCCTCGTCTCCAATTTACGAGTCCGAATGCAGTTAATGCATGAGTCCAGGTCCATGTCCGAGTCATCAGTGCTGAAGTCCAAGTCGAGTCACGAGTCCTTAAAATTAGGGCACGAGTTGGGCTCGAGTACTACAAGCCTGCTATAAATATAAATAAATAAATATATATGTGGGCGGCACGGTGGTGTAGTGGTTAGCGCTGTCGCCTCACAGCAAGAAGGTCCTGGGTTCGAGCCCCGGGGCAGGCGAGGGCCTTTCTGTGTGGAGTTTGCATGTTCTCCCCGTGTCCGCGTGGGTTTCCTCCGGGTGCTCCGGTTTCCCCCACAGTCCAAAGACATGCAGGTTAGGTTAACTGGTGACTCTAAATTGACCGTAGGTGTGAATGTGAGTGTGAATGGTTGTCTGTGTCTATGTGTCAGCCCTGTGATGACCTGGCGACTTGTCCAGGGTGTACCCCGCCTTTCTCCCGTAGTCAGCTGGGATAGGCTCCAGCTTGCCTGCGACCCTGTAGAAGGATAAAGCGGCTAGAGATAATGAGATGAGATGAAATATATATGTGGTATGCAAAGTTTGGGCACCCCTGGTCAAAATTGCTGTGACTGTGAACAGTTAAGCAAGTTGAAGATGAAATGATCTCCAAAAGGCATAAAGTTAAAGATCACTCATTCCCTTTATATTTTAAGCAAAACCAATTTTTTATTTTCATCTTTTACATTTTCAAAATGACAAAAAAGGAAAAGGGCCCGAAGCAAAAGTTTGGGCACCCTGCATGGTTAGTACCTAGTAACACCTCCTTTGACAAGTATCACAACTTGTAAACACTTTTTGTAGCCAGCTAATAATCTTTCAGTTCTTACCTGGGGGATTTCCACACATTTGTCCTTGCAAAAGCCTTCCAGTTCTACAAGTTTCTTGGGCTGTCTTGCATACACTGCTCTTTTGAGATCTATCCACAGATTTTGAATGATGTTTAGGTCAGGGGACTGTGAGGGCCAGGGCAAAACCTTCAGCTTGTGCCTCTTGAGGTATTCCATTGTAGATTTTGAGGTGCGTTTTGGATCATTGTCTTATTGTAGGACCCATCCTCTTTTTAACTTCAACTTTTTTACAGATGGTGTGATGTTTGCTTCCAGAATTTGCTGGTATTTATTTGAATCCATGCTTCCCTCGACCAATGAAATGTGCCCTGTGCCACTGGCTGCAACACAACCCCAAAGCATGATCGATCCACACCCATGCTTCAGAGTTGGAGAGGTGTTCTTTTCCTGGAATTTGGCACCCTTTTTTCTCCAAACATACCTTTTGCACATTGTGGCCAAAAAGTTCTACTTTGATTTCATCAGTCAACAGGACTTGCTTCCAAAATGCATCAGGCTTATTTAGATGTTCATTTGCAAACTTCAGACGCTGAATTTTGTGGCTAGGATGCAGGAAAGGTTTTCTTCTGATGACTCTTCCATGAAGGTCATATTTGTTCAGGTGTCGCTGCATAGTAGAACAGTGCACCACCACTCCAGGGTTTGCTAAATCTTTTTGAAGGTCTTTTGCAGTCAAACAGGGGTTTTTATTTGCGTTTCTAGCAATCCAACGAGCAGTTCTTTCAGAAAGTTTTCTTCATCTTCCAGACCTCACCTTGATCTCCACTGTTTCTGTTAACTGCCATTTCTTAATAACATTACAGTCTGAGGAAACAGCTACCTGAAAACACTTTGCTACGTTCTTGTAGCCTTCTCCTGCTTTGTGAGCATCAATTATTTTATTATTCAGAATGCGAGGGAGTTGCTTAGAGGAGCCCATGGCTGTTGATTTTAGGGACAAGTTTGAGGAGTCAGAGAATTTATACAGCTTTGAAATCTGCATCATCTGACCTTTCCTAATGAAGAATTTGAACAAGCCACAGCTAAATAAGCTAATTAAGGTTGGGAACCTTGGTAAAAGTTACCTGAGAACTCAAATGTATTGGGGTGCCCAAACTTTCGCATGGTGTTCCGTTTCTTTTTTCACTCTCCAATTGTACAAAACAAAAATAATACCCAAATCTTGCAGAAAACACTGAAAAGAAATGTGTCGTCTTTTACCTTTATGCTTTTTGGTGATCAGTTCATCTTCTGCTCGCTTAACTATTCACAGTAACAGACATTTTCAATATGCTGCAAAATTTTGCATTAACACTGCATCTGAATGCATAAATGATGACTGCTAAAAAAGTAGGAGAAGAAAATCATACCATTTACTTTAGCTCTGTTTTCACGTCAAACCAATTCATACACTCCCTCGAGTCAGTGTACTCAATCAGCCACACATTTATCAAATTGCAGAGCACTGTCACTCGGAACAGATTAACTGGAAATATGCCCCTGGCTGATGCTAAATGCTAGTGCTTGGCAAACCTTTATCTGTACCCAATCCCCCCTACACCCCCACCCACCCACCCCCCAGTTGTCATAGGAACCAGTCAAAAGCGTGCTTTGTGCTCATGTAGAGGAACTCTGAGCCCTCATCATTTGTCCTTACGTAACTGCTTTCCTCCTTTCATCCCTGGCGTTTCACTCATTAGGGAAGGTTGTGAATGACTTGCAGTAATACACTCATTGTTCTGGTAGATTTATTACAGTAAGAAAGGCCTGTATCTTGGCTAAACTGTCACTGTGGCCTTTGTGTAGGAGACCATGTGAAGTTAACTTTGTCTACGAAAGCCAGGCTAACTGTCCAACAGTGAAAAGTTTACTGAGCTTCAGATCCAAGTTATCTCTGTTTTCCCAAGAGCAAGATGAGAAGGCACAGAAAGCATTTCGTAAAACAGAATCAAGGTTCAAGGGGGGCACAGACTTTTGCATCTGATTATTCCTGGAGAAATCATCATGGAAAGATCTGGGTTTAGGATAAAGTTAATTGCTTTGAGTCACTTGTTTTACCCGTGATCTCTCTCTCTCTCTCTCTGTCCACATTAATACACGGTGTCCTAAAAGTCTCCATACAGGTACATCAGGGAAATTAACACTTTTTAGATTAAGAAAAATGTAATTTTATTGACAAAACATCCTCTGCATGATTACCATTTCTTTGCAAACACACACACTGAGGCTACATCCACACGACAACGGCAACGAGATATTTAAAAATATATCGCGTCCAAATGGGCAACGATCAGTAAAATATCAGGTCCATATGGCAACGCAACGCTTGCTGAAAACGATGCAATACACATGCCACACCTCTAGGGGCGCTGTAAGACGGTCCCTTCGGAGACACCAGAACAATAGAAGAAGTAAGGACGCATGCGCATAAACTATTATTTTGTAACCTTTTCCAGGCTGATGAGCATCAACAACGCTTTTTCTGAGGTGCTCAGAAATCTCCTTTGTTTGTGCCATGATACACTTCCACAAGCATGTGTTGTGAAGATCAGACTTTGATAGATCCCTGTTGTTTAAATAAAACAGGGTGCCCACTCACACCTGATTGTCATCCCATTGATTGAAAACGCCTGACTCTAATTTCACCCTCAAATTAATTGCTAATCCTAGAGGTTCACATACTTTTGCCACTCACAGATCTGTAATATTGGATCATTTTCTTCAATAAATAAATGACCAAGTATAATATTTTTGTCTCATTTGTTTAACTGGGTTCTCTTTATCTACTTTTAGGACTTGTGTGAAAATCTGGTGATGTTTTCGGTCATATTTATGCAGAAATATAGAAAATTCTAAAGGGTTCACAAACTTTCAAGCACCACTGTAAGAGTCTAGACCGAGTCTACCGCACTGTACAACAACATCAAATCTAAGAATGTCTTATTTCCGAGGACGTATATTGCACCAGCTAAACTTTATCGAGAAAACAAATCTATCTGAATATCGTGAATTATATGTAGCCTCTCTGAAATTGGCTGTCATGTCTATAGTGTTTATGGTGAAGTTACATTCATGTTAGGCCTATAGCAAAACTTTATAGGCCTAATCAACAAAAAATGTGCGAACAATATAAATAATTTTTATGCTAAATAATTTCATTCCTAATTTTGAAACATTTTGCGACATCAAGTCAAATCTTAAGAAATAAACTATTTTGTAAGTCTAATCTGGATTTATTTGTTGAACACGGATTGTTTTACAGGGTAAAGGACTTGATAAACAGTGGATTAAGTCGATACGTATGTGACCCAGATGGTGGCACATTAATAAATGCCGCAACTAAGGTACACTGAACATTATACAAACCCGAAAGAGAACCCTTCATGGTTTGGGAGTTTTATCGGTCTGACAGGCTTGTTTGGCTGCCGAGTGCTTCGGCACATTGAGAAGCAAAGGCCGAAGAATGCTTCTTTGTTTTACAGGCTTTGGAATATCGCTAGTTTCAGACAATGAACAGTGTCGATTGTTATAATCCTCTATAACCGAAAGCCATTCCGTAGATCATGGAAATATTTCTGAGTCACAGTTTAAGTACGTCTTTTTCCCACCAGAGAAATGTGAGCTACAAACACTTGTTCATTTCGATTCAGTTCGAAGGTTTTCATTGCGGATTAAACTTATCCATTTCTTTCTTCTCTTCTTCTCAACTGGCAGCTTATAAAAGCTCAAATTAGGTGTTCTCTTTGTTGTGGAGACACAGTTAGGCACACAGCAGTTCACTTTAGGCGCGGTTAAAACCGGTTAGACAGAACAATGCAGTGTTTAACAAAGGCGAAAGTAAACAATACGGCGGAGCTGACCCTAGGTATCGCCCATCATGCATTGCAGTAAACAGGCGATGACATAGTTATGGGTTAGGGTCATTAGACAATAATTATTAGATTGTACATAGACTGTTAGATTGCAGTGTGATGCATTTATAACTATGTTAATGAATCGTTAGTTGGTGTCATTAATATCCAGTGAGTCCTGACATGCCTCTGTTTTCAGCTGGAAGCAGGAACTCCTCTGCCCAGTCCCATGGACCTCTTAGGGAAAATTCTCATCAAAAACAAGAAGAATTCCCACAAGAATGAGGGCAGCACAAAGAAGAAGCTCTGTGAGCAGACCTCTAATACCTACAGTGATACATCCAGCGTGTGTGAGCCATCCTCTCCAAGCGCAGGTACATGTCCTCTTTATTCCAGCATGCCTTAACACTTACCTTTGGGAAGAAATCTTTGTCACTGGTCGCATCTTTATCACTAGAAGAGATATATGCTGTAGGTTATATACATTGGGTGGCACAGTGGTGTAGTGTTGCCTCATAGCAAGAAAGTTCTGGGTTCGAGCCCAGAGGCCGACAGAGGCCTTTCTGTGTAGAGTTTGCATGTTGTCTGCAACATGTGGGTTTCCTCCGGGTGCTCCGGTTTCCCCTACAGTACAAAGACATGCGGTTAGGTTAACATGGAGCAGCCATGGCCTGAAGTCGGGCTGAAGTGCCCTTGAGCAAGGCACCTAACCCACAACTGCTCCCTGGGTGCTGTAGCATAGCTGCCCACTGCTCTGTGTGTGTGTGCTCATTGCTTGCATGTGTGTGTTCACTGCTTCAGATGGGTTAAAGGGGAACTGAAGTCATTTTTAAACTTGCTTTATTTCTTAATTAACGTGTTATTTGATTACGTTTTCGGTTTTAGTAACCTTATATCATGACTCATATTGGCAACTAATTGCAATTAAATATTATACTTATCGGCCTGTTCAATTTTTAGCCGTGTTGAATTTAGTTCGTTTGGTCCACGGCAGGCGTCGCTTATCCGCGCGATCTTCACGAGACTTGTGCGAGACTTCGAAACGTCAAGTGTCAGCACCGCCATTTTGAAAACTGTTTTCCAAACAAAATATTGCACAAAATCTTGTTTAAATGACGATTACTGCTGACTTTTTTCAAACTTTCCTGATTGCTATCAAGACAAACAAAACTTCTGGCTTGATTACGTCAGCATTCGAAAGAGGGCGCGCGCGTCTTTTGACAACGTTGGCAGATGTTGGCCACTTTGATTTCCGCTGTACATTTTACTTCCATCCTATGACATCTCGCACAGGTCTCAACGAATCTCGTTTACAGCCATTGCTTTGACATATGGACTGATATATTACAGAGCATATTTCAAACACTCGTAACTTGCTGTCAACACTTGTTTGTACTCATAACACAAAATAGCTATCAAAAATGCATTCCGATATTTAATAAAATGAGAAATAGAATTTTGATAATAAAAACAATTGCCTTCAGTTCTCCTTTAATAATATAAAGTCTGCTTAAATCCCTGTTGTTGTTGTTGTTTTTTTTCTTTTGTTCTGAAGTACAACTGTTTTGCAGGTTAGGACAGAAATCTCATTTTTAATAATATATGGGTATCTCATAAAAAGAGAAAGCTATTAAAATAAACGTAACTAACACCCAGTTGATTTGTTCTACACACTCGTTTGCTTATCTATATTTCAGTTTCCGCTGTAGCCTGCATCTGTAATAACTTTTCAGCGAGGATGCTTTTGGCTGCTGTTTGTGCTGCTGATCCTCAGAGTGTGAATGATAGCAGGCGGCCTGGTTGATAATTTCACTGTTAGCTTTCAGCCACAATCACAGAGATCTGCATCAGCAGTGCTGCTGGAACTCATCATCTGCTATCCTGGACTGATATTGCCCTCTACTGGACAAGCAGCTCGAACACATTACCAAAAAACATCCACTCAGATGGATTAAGAGTCTCTCACACTACGTTCAGACTGCAACCTGAAACGACCCATATCCGATTTGTTGTGAAATCCGATTTTTTTGTTAGGCCGTTCACATTACCAATTATATGAGACTTGTATGCGATCTCCAATATGAACGGAAAACGACCCAAAAGTGTCCCGCATGCGCAAATTGACACGTAATAAGCACATCTACGTAATACGTAAACAAAAAAAGCGCACTCTTCATGTTTAATGATTTCTTTTTTTTTGTTTATTTGTTTAATTATCTGGTTAGTGTTAAAGTGTGAGGTCTCATGCGTGTTTTGGTTTCTGAACTGAAATGAAAACGTGTAGCCTGGTAACGAGGGTTGGCTCCTAAATGTCTCTCTAATTTCTATATAAGTGCACTACATGTTACTAGGAAGTAATGGATTTTTAAACTCTATATAGTGCACTCGAGCTTCAGTAGGCAGTCATTTGGGATACGGCCGCTGTATTACCAAACTCTTAATTCAGGCTTAATAATTTGCACATATTTATTTCGTCATATTAATAAACTTTTTCTACATTTTTATAAATATTTATTTAGATTGTTTATAGCCAGCTGAATTCTGCAACTTCTCTCAGCGCTGGCTCAAGGTGCATAAACACCAGTGCAGTTTGCGATGGAGATGAGGCGAGACCTGGCGATGTGGTTTTTGTGGCGGCGGCGGAACTCACACAATAATCTGATTAGCAGCAGACTAATGAGACCGAAGGTGTCAAATTACTGGAAATTTCCAGAACAATCTTATAATCTTGTAATACAGGATGGTTTAAGTTATAAATCAGTTATAGAAACTGTTTTATTTAATCAGGCTAACAGATCAACATCCAGGTCCCTACCAAATCCACCATTAGCTTGATCAATTCTATTAAAGTCTGTTTAAATTCTGAAAACTGTACAGATGTTGTTGTTTTCCACCAAAGAGGCGGGATTAGCCAACGCAGAATAGTGACGTTTGTCTCTTGTTGATGACGTGTAGGTCGCATGAATGCGACCTGTCCGGTCAGACTGCAGTCGCATGTGAAAATATCGGATATGCATCGGATTTAGGACCACATATCCAAGCGGCCTGGGTCGCATGTGAAAAAAATCGGATCTGTGTCGTTCAGATTGTCAATAACAAATCGGATACAGGTCGCATATGGGCAAAAAAATCAGATATGGGTCGTTTCAGGGTGCAGTCTGAACGTAGTCTCAGTGACTCCAGTATGCACTAAGTCAGATCTCCAGTGACTTTAGTTTGAAGATGGTCAGTCTGTACCGTAGCTTAACTCAAAATATTAAATGAAAATAGAAAGGTAAGACATGCTCTTAGAAATGCACAAGCAATATTTGTGAGGCTCAGTGCCAAATGACTCTCTCTTTGCAAATTCATTTTTGCTCCTCTAGAATTTTCATCCCTGTTTTATTGTGTTTCTCTCTTTGTATTTTTTCGCTTTATGTTTTGCTTCCCTCCCATGCATTCGTTCCTGTTTTGCTGTCACATTGTGGGCTTTTTATTTCGTTTTTCTTATTTATTACCTTACCCATGACAGTAAGCGGGGCAAGGTATTGTAATCAGTGCGGTTTGTTTGTTTGTCTGTCTGTCTGTCTGTTTGTCTGTCTGTTTGTCTGTCTGTCTGTTAACAATCTAGCATCTAGACGGTTGCACCGATTGACTTCAAATTTTCAGGGTAGGTGGACAATGGTCCGTAGATTGCCTGATTAAATTTTGGGGGTAATCGGGTCAAGGTCACTGGAAAGGTCAACCTTTCGGTCAAAATAACATATTTTCCATTCTAACTCAAAACCGGTTGCTGATAGACAAATGTTTGCTATTATGAGTATATAGGAACTCCAATATGGCCTTTCATTTGGCACCATGATCTTTGACCTTGAGTGACCTTGAAAGGTCAAACTCAAGGTAATGGGTTTTCAAAGGGCTATAACTTCAAAATGGTTCATGATAGCCAGATGTTTACCATTATCAACACAGAAGAAGTCCCGTATGGGCTTTCAGTTGCCTCCATGACCTTTGACCTTGAATGACTTTGAAAGATCAAACTCAAGGTCATGGGTTTTCAAAGGGCTATAACTTTAAAATGGTTCATGATAGCCAGATGTTTACCATTATCAACATAGAAGTCGTCCCGTATGGGCTTTCAGTTGCCTCCATGACCTTTGACCTTGAATGACTTTGAAATGTCAAACTCAAAGTCATGAACTTTCATAGGACTATAACCTGACAGCTGATGATTGAGAAATATTACCATTATCAACATATAGATATAAAATAAGTGCTGCCGGGAGAGGCTTGTTTTGCCTGGCAACACTTGTTTGTTTGTTTGTTTGTTTGTTTGTTTGTTTGTTTGTTTTTTCCTTCCTTTTTCAGTCTCTCTTTAAGGAGTGGAATTAAAACCCTGATATACTATACAAAGTCTTTCTTGTCCTCCGAAGAGAAGTAGACTGAACAAATTGCAGTTAAAATAAAAAAACATAATGCCCATGTGCAGGTGATTGAAGAAGTTGTCAACAAAGAATGAGGACACAGATGGAAATATTTTGTGAACAGACCTTTCAGACATTATATTAAAGCCTCCAGCTTTCACTTCGGCTTACTTCGTTTAATTTTTTCCTCATTTCACGATTAATTTTATATAACAAGGTGATTATAATATTAAAAACAAACAGAATAAAGTTTTCAAATTCTGTATTGAAGACGCATTGTCAGTATCCGAAGGGAAAAGTTTTTTTTTTTTTCCCTTTGCATTGGGAATGATTGAACCTGGACTTCTTCACAGGCTCCACAAACCATGACATGCCGGACTCGAGTCAGCCAAGTTCAGAGACGGGCAGTGAAACCAGGCTACAGGGGAGAAAATATATGGGTGAGAAAACATTGAGATTCCAAAAGGTCCAACACACATGAAAAAAGCTTGTTTCTTTATTTTACACTAAGAAGACACTCTATAAGTGTGCAGTCTGAAGCATCACATCTTTTGAGTTCAGAACAGAACTCAGCAGAGCGCCATATTTCAGAGAATATGGTAATATATCGACCTGATGTTTGATGGCTTTTGTGACCGTACGATGTCTGTACCACCACAGGGAACCCGATCGTAACTGCAAGGCAACGTATCTCATAAACACTTCACCACCGGACAACAAAATGTGTATCTTTATTTACATAAGATAGATGGGTTTTTATTCAGTGGTTATTATTTTTTTTTTTTAAATAAAGTGGAATTATTTACTCACACAATTTTTGGAAAATATTGATTTAAAAAATGTTGTTTGGTTGGGTTATTTTTTCATAGCAGGCAACGTATCTTTGCACTGTATGCTTTTTTACCTGAACGGTTTCTTACTCTGCACATTCGTGTAAACATAATTATTGTATAGTTCAATAGCAATTCTGAGCATTTTTCCTTAGTTTTAGATAATCTAAAATTAGCGCGGATTGATATTGATTAATTCTTATATCCGATAATATTTGATTATAACTATATAGTAATGACGCAAAGTGAAAGCGCTGGTTCACTGCTGTCCACCAGGCACCCAGCAGAGTCCCACCATAATAAAAGTTGTGGTGTTGTTTCTGGTGCATGGGATACGGAGTCAAAGACAGGAATAAATATGTATTTGTAACTGCGAGATGTATCTCATTACTGGTATGACTGTCACAAGACAATACAGCAATTTATTGACGAGAAATACATGACACTATACAATCCAGTGGTTCATATGCTATAATATTATTATTCTGTTCAAGATAAAATAAGGTAAGATAAACTTTATTCATCCCTCGGTGGGAAAATTTACATGTTCCAGCAGTTCACAGATAGAAAGAATCAGGAATAGACAGTAGCAAAAAGGAATAGAGTGCAATAAAATTATAAAATATAATAATAATAAAATAAATTTACAAAGTAAAAACACAGGCCATGTATCTAATGTACACAACAAAATAAGAAAGGAACTTAAATAAGAGTATTACTTCACCTGAAGGAGCAATACTGCACTAATTAAATATTGGCAGCTGAAATAGAAATAGGAATTGAAATATTGCACTAGGTAGTGTAAATAAAAATGGAATGCAATGATGTGGAAGTTTCAAAATTCCACATTTTATTCAAAATAGAACATAGATGACATATCAAATGTTTAAACTGAGAAAATGTATCATTTAAAGAGAAAAATTAGGTGATTTTAAATTTCATGACAACAACACACCTCAAAAAAGTTGGGACAAGGCCATGTTTACCACTGTGAGACATCCCCTTTTCTCTTTACAACAGTCTGTAAACGTCTGGGGACTGAGGAGACAAGTTGCTCAAGTTTAGGGATAGGAATGTTAACCCATTCTTGTCTAATGTAGGATTCTAGTTGCTCAACTGTCTTAGGTCCTTTTTGTCGTATCTTCCATTTTATGATGCGCCAAATGTTTTCTATGGGTGAAAGATCTGGGCTGCAGGCTGGCCAGTTCAGTACCCGGACCCTTCTTCTACGCAGCCATGATGCTGTAATTGATGCAGTATGTGGTTTGGCATTGTCACGTTGGAAAATGCAAGGTCTTCCCTGAAAGAGATGTTGTCTGGATGGGAGCATATGTTGCTCTAGAGCCTGGATATACCTTTCAGCATTGATGGTGTCTTTCCAGATGTGTAATCTGCCCATGCCACACGCACTAATGCAACCCCATACCATCAGAGATGCAGGCTTCTGAACTGAGCGCTGATAACAACTTGGGTCGTCCTTCTCCTCTTTAGTCCGAATGACACTGCGTCCCTGATTTCCATAAAGAACTTCAAATTTTAATTCGTCTGACCACAGAACAGTTTTCCACTTTGCCACAGTCCATTTTAAATGAGCCTTGGCCCAGAGAAGACGTCTGCGCTTCTGGATCATGTTTAGATACGGCTTCTTGTTTGAACTATAGAGTTTTAGCTGGCAACGGCAGATGGCACGGTGAATTGTGTTCACAAATAATGTTCTCTGGAAATATTCCTGAGCCCATTTTGTGATTTCCAATACAGAAGCTGTTAGGGTTTTGCTGGGATTCAAACCTGGTTCGTTGGTGTGATGATCCAGCAAACCCCCACTAGGCCACCAGGGGAATGACTCAAATGCAGAGGCGTGAGGCGGAAGTAGAAAAAGTAACAAAAGGTTTATTTATACTATGTACACTATATACAATCCAGGGTAAAACAAAAAAAACAAAAACAAAGAGTATAATTCAAAAAGAAAAAGGCAAAAATGCAAAAGCTCAGAAGATCCACAAAACACAGTACAAAGGAAACTGGAGATAAACATAACAGCACAAAGACTCCGTGACAAGAGGACTGAACTCAGGGGTATAAATACACAAACTAATTAAGGACACAGGTGAAGATAATTAGGACTAACAGGCAATTAACAAAAAAAAACACAAAACACAGGAACAGTGGCGGCCTCTAGAGGCCAAAATAAATATGACACGAAAAGGAAATAACAGCGGCCTCTAGAGGCCAAAACAGTCCAAGTCCTAACAGGACCCCCCCCTCTAGGAGCGTCTCCTGACGTTCCCAGGGCGATCCGGATGGGCCGAATGGAAGTCCCGACACAGTTCTTTATCCAGGACATCCCGAGCAGGAATCCAGCAGCGCTCCTCAGGACCATAGCCCTCCCAGTCCACCAGATATTGCAACCCGCCGCGGACCCGGCGGGAGTCAAGCAGGCGATGCACAGTGAACACAGTCTGCCCCTGGAAGATGCGGGGGGGTGGGGGGTTCCTAGGGGCAGGGGCATACGTAGACGTCAGTACAGGCTGCAACAGGGAAACATGGAAAGTGGGGTTGATCCTCAGAGTCCGGGGCAACTGGAGCCGGTAGGAGACAGGGTTCACCCTGCGCACCACCTTGAAGGGGCCAATGTAGCGAGGAGCAAGCTTGCGGTTCTCCACCCGCAGCGGAAGGTCCTTAGTGGACAGCCAAACCCCGCTGCCCAGGGCGGAAAGTGTGTGCAGGTCTTCTATGGCGGTTGGCCTGAGTCTGGTTGGTTCTGGAGGTCTGTATGAGGGTCTTCCTGACCTTGCTCCAGGTCTTGCGACACCGTCTCACATATTGGTTGACCGAGGGCACCCCCACGTCCTCCTCCTAGTCCGGGAACAGAGGTGGCTGGAACCCGAATTGGCACTGGAATGGCGACAGCTTGGTGGCCGATGACTGCAGGGTGTTGTGGGCGTACTCTGCCCATGGCAGCCAGGTGCTCCACGATGTCGGGTTATCCATAGCCAGGCCTCGCAGGGTGGTTTCCAGGTCCTGGTTGAGCCTCTCCGTCTGACCATTGGACTGTGGGTGAAACCCAGAGGAGAGGCTGGCAGTGGCTCCAATGACCTTGCAGAACCCGTGCCACACTCGGGAGGAGAACTGGGGCCCTCGGTCTGAGACGATGTCCTGTGGAAGACCAAAGACTCGGAAGACATGATTAAATATAAGTTTCGCTGTTTCAAGAGCAGAGGGGAGTTTGCACAGAGGTATGAAGCGGCAGGCCTTGGAGAATCTGTCAACAATGACCAAAATGACCATGTTACCTTGTGACTCAGGGAGACCCGTGATGAAGTCGACTGCCACGTGGGACCAGGGACGCCGGGGAATGGTCAGAGGATGCAGGAGACCCTGGGGACGCTGTCGTGGGTTCTTAGTTCTGGTGCAAACCTCACAGGACAGGACAAATGACCTTACTTCCTGCTCCATGTTAGGCCACCAGAAGCGTCTTTTCAGGAAGTCCAGGGTCCTCCGAGCTCCCGGGTGGGCGGTGAGAGGGGAAGAGTGACCCCACTGGAGAACCTTGGCCCGGGCTTGATGTGGGACGTACAAGAGGCCCGGTGGCCCCGTCCCAGGACCGGGGTCCTGGCGTTGGGCTCGTCGAACAGCCTCCTCAATACCCCAGTGGACAGGGGCCACAATCCGGGACACCGGGATAATAGGCCCGACTTCATTCTCCCTGTTAGTGGCAGAGAACAGCCTGGACAGTGCGTCAGGTTTGGTGTTCTTGGAGCCGGGACGGTACGAGAGGGTGAAGTCAAACTGACTGAAAAACAGGGCCCACCTAGCCTGTCGAGGGTTCAGTCTCTTGGCTTGCTGGAGGTACTCCAGGTTCTTGTGGTCAGTCCAAACCAGGACTGGATGTTGCGCTCCCTCCAGCCAGTGCCTCCACTCCTCAAGGGCCAGTTTGACCGCTAGCAGTTCTCGATCCCCCACATCGTACCGGGACTCCGCAGGACTCAGGCGGTGGGAGAAGTAAGCGCAGGGGTGCAGCTTTCCTTCCGAACGTTGAGAGAGTACCGCGCCGACACCACTGTCCGAGGCGTCCACCTCCACGATGAATGGTTGGGAGGTATCCGGGAGGACCAGAATGGGTGCCGTGCAGAAGCGGGCCTTGAGGTCTTTGAATGCCTTTTCTGCCTGAGGAGACCAGCCATAAGATCCACCTGTCCCTTTGGTGAGGTCTGACATGGGTGCTGCCACAGAACTGAAGTTCCTGATGAACTTGCGGTAGAAGTTAGCGAATCCTAAGAACCGCTGAACCTCCTTAACGGACTTGGGAGTAGGCCAGTCCCGGACGGCCAGGGTCTTGGCAGGGTCCATTTGGAGTTGGCCTGTCCGTACAATAAATCCCAGAAAGGAGACCTCGGGAACATGAAATTCGCATTTCTGGGCCTTGGCGAACAGATTGTTCTGTAGCAGCCTCTGGAGAACCTGGCGGACATGGTGGCGGTGCTCCTGCACGGTCTTGGAAAAGATAAGGATGTCATCGAGGTAGACAAAGACGTACAGGTTAATCATGTCCCTTAAGACGTCGTTGATTAGGGCCTGAAAAACAGCTGGTGCATTGGTGAGTCCGAAGGGCATCACCTGGTATTCGTAGTGCCCAGACGGGGTGTTAAAGGCAGTCTTCCACTCGTCTCCCTGTCGGATACGGATGAGGTGGTATGCGTTCCGTAGGTCCAACTTGGTGAAGATGGTGGCGCCTTGGAGCAGGTCGAAAGCAGTGGACATCAGCGGAAGGGGATATCGGTTGCGCACAGTGATCTTGTTCAGGCCCCTGTAGTCAATACATGGTCGAAGCCCCCCATCCTTCTTGCCGACAAAGAAGAAGCCGGCACCAGCAGGTGAGGTGGAGGGTCGAATGAACCCAGAGACCAGGGCGTCTTTGAGGTATTCCTCCATAGCCTTGCGTTCTGGCTGAGAGAGGGAAAACAGTCTGCCACGAGGAGGGGTAGTCCCAGGGAGCAAGTCGATGGCACAGTCGTAGGCCCGGTGCGGAGGAAGAACGGCGGCCCTGCTCTTGCTGAATACCTCCTTGAGATCCCAGTACTCTGTGGGAACTTGAGATAACTCGGTGAGATCAGGGGGCTCGGCAGGAGACACAGGAGAGCTAGAGAGAAGACAAGAGGCATGGCATGCAGGGCCCCATTCCACAACCTGGCTTGTTACCCAGTCTATGCGAGGGTTGTGGCGAGTAAGCCAAGGAAGGCCTAGAATAACTGGGAACTCAGGTGAAGGAATCAGGTGCAGGGATATTTCTTCCTTGTGACCTTGAGACTGGAGGAAGACTGGAGAAGTAACTTGGGTGACTCTTCCATCACCTAACGCTTGGCCATCAAGGGCAGACACAGACAGTGGGACTTCAAGAGGTGCAGTAGGTATATTGATGCTTTGGGCGAAGTGAATATCCATAAAGTTCCCAGCCGCCCCTGAGTCTATCAAAGCTTGACAAGAGTGGACAGACTCACCCCAGGAGATGGAGACCGGGATGTAGATTCCTTGGCCAGGGAGTCCGGGAGAGAGGGTAGGCCCCGTCACAACCCTCCCTCGGCTGGACAGGGCGGTCCTTTTCCCAAGAGTTCGGGACATGATGCTCGGAAGTGACCAGGCTTGCCACAGTAGATGCAGCACTTGTCCCTCCTTCTGCGCTCCCTCTCAGATGCGGAGAGGCGAGTACGACCCACTTGCATGGGTTCTGGACAGTCACTGAAGGAGGTAGACGGTCTCCAGGTAGAGGTAGGGAGGCTGGGGGGCCTCAAGGCTTGGTGGCGTTCTCTCATCCTGTTGTCCAGACGAATAGCATGTGAGATGAGGGTTTCGAGGTCACTTGGGCATCCAATAGAGGCCAGACCGTCCTTGATGGGGTCAGACAGACCATGGTGGAAGGCTGACACCAGGGCAGTCTCGTTCCATCCACTTACTGCTGCGAGTGTTCGGAACGAGATGGCGTAATCTGCGACGCTTCCTCCTTGCCGGATGGACATGAGCTTTCGGGCTGCGTCGGTACTGATGTCTGCCTGATCGAAGACCCGAAGCATCTCTTCAGAAAACAGCTGGAAATCAAAGCACTCAGGTCCCTGTCTTTGCCAGATAGCAGTAGCCCAGGCTCGCGCCTTACCAGCTAATAAGGTGATCCCAAAGGCAATCTTGCGGCGATCCGTAGTGTAGGTGGTAGGCTGAAGCTCAAAGGTGAGTTGACACTGGGTAAGGAACTCTCGGCACTCACTGTGCTTGCCGTCATACCTCTGTGGTGCAGGAAGGCTGGGTTCGCGAGGTGAAGAAGGCAGCATGGCAGGAGGCACTGGAGCAGGAGTGGGAGCTGGATCAGGAGCAGGAACTGGATCAGGAGATGCAGGCAGAGATGTCAGCTGTGCCAGGGTTTTCCCAATTTGCTGAAGCAGTTCCTCGCGGCGAGCAAGGGCCTCACGTTGGCTGGTGAGCGTACGTCCATGAGCGTCCATGGTCGCTCCGAAGCGTGTCAAAGCTGCCATAATTCCCTGAAGGTTGGCCGGGTAGACAGTTGAAGCAGCCTCTGCTGAGTCGGTCATGACGGAGTCTTTCTGTTAGGGTTTTGCTGGGATTCGAACCTGGTTCGTTGGTGTGATGATCCAGCAAACCCCCACTAGGCCACCAGGGGAATGACTCAAATGCAGAGGCGTGAGGCGGAAGTAGAAAAAGTAACAAAAGGTTTATTTATACTATGTACACTATATACAATCCAGGGTAAAACAAAAAAAACAAAAACAAAGAGTATAATTCAAAAAGAAAAAGGCAAAAATGCAAAAGCTCAGAAGATCCACAAAACACAGTACAAAGGAAACTGGAGATAAACATAACAGCACAAAGACTCCGTGACAAGAGGACTGAACTCAGGGGTATAAATACACAAACTAATTAAGGACACAGGTGAAGATAATTAGGACTAACAGGCAATTAACAAAAAAAAACACAAAACACAGGAACAGTGGCGGCCTCTAGAGGCCAAAATAAATATGACACGAAAAGGAAATAACAGCGGCCTCTAGAGGCCAAAACAGTCCAAGTCCTAACAGAAGCATGCCTGTATGTGATGCAGTGCCGTCTAAGGGCCCGAAGATCACGGGCACCCAGTATGGTTTTCCGGCCTTGACCCTTACGCACAGAGATTCTTCCAGATTCTCTGAATCTTTTGATGATATTATGCACTGTAGATGATGATATGTTCAAACTTTTTGCAATTTTACACTGTCGAATCCTTTCTGATATTGCTCCACTATTTGTCGGCGCAGAATTAGGGGGATTGGTGATCCTCTTCCCATCTTTACTTCCGAGAGCCGCTGCCACTCCAAGATGCTCTTTTTATACCCAGTCATGTTAATGACCTATTGCCAATTGACCTAATGAGTTGCAATTTGGTCCTCCAGCTGTTCCTTTTTTGTACCTTTAACTTTTCCAGCCTCTTATTGCCCCTGTCCCAACTTTTTTGAGATGTGTTGCTGTCATGAAATTTCAAATGAGCCAATATTTGGCATGAAATTTCAAAATGTCTCACTTTCGACATTTGATATGTTGTCTATGTTCTATTGTGAATACAATATCAGTTTTTGAGATTTGTAAATTATTGCATTCCGTTTTTATTTACAATTTGTACTTTGTCCCAACTTTTTTGGAATCGGGTTGTGTATATATATATATATATATATATATATATATATATACATACACACACACCGCATTCCAAATTATTATGCAAATAATTTTTTCTCCAATTCTCTGATTTTCCTAAATGGTCGATTCAAATGACAGGTACTATAATTTTCAAGTCATCAACCGTTAGAGTATAAATCGAATTTTATTGAACAAACCTCCCAATGATAACAGTATTTTTTCAAAAATAAAAAAAACCTCAAAATGCACAGTTCCAAATTATTATGCACAACAGAGTTTCAAAACATTTTATAGGCTGTAAAGAACTGAAAATGGTCATTTGTTGAATTTGCAGCATTAGGAGGTCATATTTACTGAAATCGAAAGCTTTTTCAATCAAAAACATCTTAACAGGCCAAGTTACATGTTAACATAGGACCCCTTCTTTGAGATCACCTTCACAATTCTTGCATCCATTGAACTTGTGAGTTTTTGGAAAGTTTCTGCTTGAATTTCTTTGCAGGATGTCACAATAGCCTCCCAGAGCTGCTGTTTTGATGTGAACCGCCTCCCACCCTCATAGATCTTTTGCTTGAGGATACTCCAAAGGTTCTCAATAGGGTTGAGGTCAGGGAGGATGGGGGCCACACCATGACTTTCTCTCCTTTTATGCCCATAGCAGCCAATGACACAGAGGTATTCTTTGCAGCATGAGATGGTGCATTGTCATGCATGAAGATGATTTTGCTATGGAAGGCACGGTTCTTTTTGTACCATGGGAGAAAGTGGTCAGTCAGAAACTCTATATACTTTGCCGAGGTAATTTTCACACCTTCAGGGACCTTAAAGGGGCCTACCAGCTCTCTCCCCATGATTCCGGCCCAAAACACGACTCCGCCACCTCCTTGCTGATGTTGCAGCCTTGTTGGGACATAGTGGCCATCCACTACTCCATCCATCTGGACCATCCAGGGTTGCACGGCACTCATCAGTAAACAAGACTGTTTGAAAATTAGTCTTCATGTATTTCCAGGCCCACTGCCACCGTTCCTGCTTGCGAGCATTGGTTAGGAGTGGCCGAATAGTAGGTTTATGCACAACTGCAAGCCTCTGGAGGATCCTACACCTTGAGGTTTGCGGGACTCCAGAAGCTTCAAATACCTGTTTGCTGCTTTGTAATGGCATTTTAGCAGCTGCTCTCTTAATCCGATTAATTTGTCTGGCAGAAACCTTCCTCATTATGCCTTTATCTGCACAAACCTGTCTGTGCTCTGAATCAGCCACAAATCTCTTGACAATACGATGATCACGCTTAAGTTCTCGTAAAATATCTAATGCGTTCATACCTTGTCCAAGGCGTTGCACTATTTGATGCTTTTCGGCAGCAGAGAGATCCTTTATCTTTCCCATATTGCTTGAAACCTGTGGCCTGCTTAATAATGTGTAACGTTCTTCTTAAGTAGTTTTCTTTAATTGGGCTGACCTGGCAAATTAATTATCACAGGTGTCTGAGATTGATTTCAGTGATCCAAAGAGCCCTGAGACACACTACCATTCATGAGTTTAACTGAGAAACAAAAAAATTAAATCTTGATGACACTTAAATCCAATTTGCATAATAATTTGGAACGCGGCGTATACAGTATATAATTTTTTAAGGGTGCATACAAATACAATGATTATTTTTATTGAGGACATGAAAAATAGAAGCGGCATCAACTATTATGTGCCGACTGTGTAATATTGCTGTAAATAAACATTTTTAAAATAATTTTTTTAAGGTTCAAAGGCACACATGTTGTAAACTAACAACACATTTATGAAGATTTGAGGTCCTCAAGTAATAACCTGTGATCTTAACTTTTGGGAACTGTAGACTATTCACCAATGGAGTTTTATATTGAAGTGGTGCTGGTCCATTTGCATTAAATCCCATTAACAAGTGCCATTTCATACTGTAGCTTATACAGCTTTATAACAGTTTATAACATTGCTATGAAACACCACTGTAAACCTACTATTGACTTAAACGACAATGAATTATTTCAGAAGCCCATATGTCACCTGAGTAAATGGAAATGGGGAATGGAAATAATACTTATGAATTAACTTTCTTAATTTTAATCAATGTACCAATAATGATCATTTCGATTCCTTCTCTTTTCATGCTGCATAAAACCTTTAATGTGGCCTCACGTTTGGACATCCTTAGGCACATTTATTTAAATAAAACAACAGGGTCGTCCAATCAGTGGTTCCACGCCTCTGCTATCGAAAGGAGCCCTGCTACACATTTCCAATACACAATGAGTAAAAACAACAAAAAAAATAGTTATGATCAATATCAAATTACAATGTCTTCAATATGTACATGTCCAAGATATTCAAATTAGTTACAAATACAAAAAACTACATAAATAAAATACATTAGTGTATAAAATACATAAGCCATCTCGCTCATTAACCATCAAGACAGAAATTTTTTGTCCTTTTATAAAGGCTTATAAATGTATTATGAAGGCTGAATGTTAGTGCCGTGTAAATCAAGCTTGATTAAAGCTAGACGGCCTTTCGATTTCATAAAATCGGTGAAATTTAGTTTCCTCTGAAATTTGGTCATTGTGATACATGTTTATTTCTGTAATATCTTTAAAAACCCAGGTCATTCTGTGGCTGGGAAGTTATTTAATTTGAGGGGAATCCCGAGCAAATAATGTGCATGAAATCGCTCACTTCACACAGTCAGGCAGACAGAGGAAATCCGTGTGCGCATGTGTAGGTTTACCTTCTGCTTCTTTTGGGTTTTACGGCAGCTGGCATCCACAGTGTTGCATTACTGCCATCTACAGGTTTACCTTGACCGTGCACTGACAGTTCCATCATTCTGTCGCTAAACAAACAGCTGATCACACCGAGGTGCTCGCTGACTGCCGATATTTATTAGTTTGGTCCTGCGTTTCCTTTCCTTCGCAACATAACTTTTCTTCTCACTTTCTGTACTCAGTCTTTCACGTTTCATTCACACACTCACGTCCAACATTTTTCTCTCCTGTTTCAAATTTGTATCCCACAATGCCTTGCACGAACAGGGAAAGCCCACCATGTCATGCATGATGTAGTATCGTGTACTGGGTCATGGTGAAGCAGGAAAAAATAGTGGAGAATTTAGGACCATGTGGCCCTAAATTCATTAATTTTTCTATTTAAAAAAATAATAATAATAAAATTGGAAGTCTGTGATTTTAATTCGGTAGCTTTCGGTCCACTACAGTGGTATGCAAAAGTTTGTGAACCCCTGGTCAAAATTGCTGTGACTGTGAACAGTTAAGCAAGTTGAAGATGAAATGATCACCAAAAGGCATAAAGTTAAAGATGACTCATTCCCTTTATATTTTAAGCAAAAACAATTTATTTTCATCTTTTACATTTTCAAAATGACAAAAAAGGAAAAGGGCCTGAAGCAAAAGTTTGGGCACCCTACATGGTTAGTACCTAGTAACACCTCCTTTGGCAAGTATCACAACTTGTAAACACTTTTTGTAGCCAGCTAATAATAATAATTTTGTAGCCAGTTCTTACCTGGGGGATTTTCACACATCCGTCCTTGCAAAAGGCTTCCAGTTCTACAAGTTTCTTGCACTGTCTTGCATGCACTGCTCTTTTGAGATCTATCCACAGATTTTGAATGATGTTTAGGTCAGGGGACTGTGAGGGCCAGGGCAAAACCTTCAGCTTGTGCCTCTTGAGGTATTCCATTGTAGATTTTGAGGTGTGTTTTGGATCATCGTCTTATTGTAGGACCCGTCCTCTTTTTAACTTCAACTTTTTTACAGATGGTGTGATGTTTGTTTCCAGAATTTGCTGGAAACAATTTGAATTTGAATCCATGCTTCCCTCGACCAATGAAATGTGCCCTGTGCCACTGGCTGCAACACAACCCCAACGCATGATTGATCCACACCCATGCTTCAGAGTTGGAGAGGTGTTCTTTTCCTGGAATTTGGCACCCTTTTTTCTCCAAACATACCTTTGCACATTGTGGAAAATCTATTTTTTGGAAAATCTATTTTGATTTCATCAGTCCACAGGACTTGTTTCCAAAATGCATCAGGCTTATTTAGATGTTCATTTGCAAACTTCAGACGCTGAATTTTGTGGCGAGGACGCAGGAACGGTTTTCTTCTGATGACTCTTCCATGAAGGTCATATTTGTTCAGGTGTCGCTGCATAGTAGAACAGTGCACCACCACTCCAGGGTCTGCTAAACCTTTCTGAAGGTCTTTTGCAGTCAAACAGGAGGTTTTATTTGCCTTTCTAGCAATCCAACGAGCAGTTCTTTCAGAAAGTTTTCTTCATCTTCCAGACCTCACCTTGATCTCCACTGTTTCTGTTAACTGCCATTTCTTAATAACATTACAGTCTGAGGAAACGGCTACCTGAAAACACTTTGCTACGTTCTTGTAGCCTTCTCCTGCTTTGTGAGCATCAATTATTTTATTATTCAGAATGCGAGGGAGTTGCTTAGAGGAGCCCATGGCTGTTGATTTTAGGGACAAGTTTGAGGAGTCAGAGAATTTATACAGCTTTGAAATCTGCATCATCTGGCCTTTCCTAACAAAGAATTTGAACAAGCCACAGCTCAATAAGCTAATTCAGGTTGGGAACCTTGGTAAAAGTTCCCTGAGAACTCAAATGTATTGGGGTGCCCAAACTTTCGCATGGTGTTCCTTTTCTTTTTTCACTCTCCAATTGTACAAAACAAAAATAATACCCAAATCTTGCAGAAAACGCTGAAAAGAAATGTCGTCTTTACCTTTATGCCTTTTGGTGATCAGTTCATCTTCTGCTCGCTTAACTATTCACAGTAACAGACATTTGCAGTAAGGGCGCCCAAACTTTTGCATGCCACTGTAAACGAAAGTAATTGAGTGTCGGGGAAAATTATTTTTATGACCTACACTTGAAAAATCTGAAAGCCAGTCTAGCTTTAAATCCAGTTGCTCATTTGAAGTGTGTTTTTAGGGTTTTGTATTTATTAGTTTTACACTGTATGCATGCATTAACTTAATTGTTACAGCATTTGTTTTGAGCTGTTACGGTACATTGCACTCTGACTTTCAAATC
This sequence comes from Neoarius graeffei, assembly GCF_027579695.1. Classification (NCBI taxonomy): domain Eukaryota; kingdom Metazoa; phylum Chordata; class Actinopteri; order Siluriformes; family Ariidae; genus Neoarius; species Neoarius graeffei. The sequence continues at coordinate 99,981,898 of NC_083571.1, forward strand.
ACAAATAAATACTGACTTTTTAATTGATATCCTATTTCATCAGGTGAGGTTGATGCAGAAAGCGAGGATGAGGATGATGAAGATGATGACTGTAAAAAGTCCATGGATGAGGTAGACACTGCTATCTGTGTATATAAAGGGCTTATTATAAGATCTTATCATATTAAGATACGATCCTGTGCTCTCACTGTTCTCCTAGCATCTGCCCACACCAGCCATAGATTTGGCAATGCATAAATACTCCGCCCTGCTACTACACACTACTCTATTACAAAGATGCCTTAATTACCCTCTACCGTTAATCCCACATACATGCAAGATCAATTACACAGAATAGCGCATTCACTTTACATGCACTCAGGCGTCTCTCCTAAACATGGACTAACTGGGTTCATTTTTCCAAAAGCAAGCATTTGCTTGCCTTCACTACCATGACTGCTCAGTATTAGGCAATGAGGGAGGTAAGTGTGGGTGCACTGCTTACTATGCATCTTGTTTAGGGGACAGCAGGAAGTGAAGCGTTTGCTACTGAGGAGATGTCCAACTTAGTCAACTACGTCCAGCCAGTCAAGTTCACCTCATTTGAAGCATCTAAAAGTAAGTTAGTTGATTTTAATACGATAATAATTGAATACATCCAGTATTTTACATCATGCGCTATAGTGCAACAGGCACACAACATGCTTCGTGCTGTACTGTAAATGCAATGTGTTATAAGCCGAATCTTACAGACACATCTGTGACATCTTATGTTACAGAGTCAAATAAAAGTTATCACATGTCATCATTTGTGGAGACAAAAGCACTAGAGCAGCTGACGAAGGCTCCGGTGGAATTTGTGGAGTATCCTTTTTGCAGTTGAATTACAGTGAAATTTTTATCCAAAATACTTTTGTGACTGATCATGTCATGTTCACAGTTCCAGCATTCAGGATGGAGTAAAGCATGGAATAAAATGAAACATAATGTTGTGTTACAGGGTAATAAGCAGTGATGAAGTGCTGTAATGCTCCTTGATGCAAAGTAGATGGTTATTAGCCTATCGTTGATTATTTTCCAGTAACAGTACCTCCCAAAGTGTTATATTCCTTTTATAGCACAGTCGTGTTGTGGTTAGTATTGTCACCTCACAGCAAGAAGGTTCTGGGTTCGAGCCCAGCGGCCGATGGGGGCCTTTGCGTGTGGAGTTTGCATGTTCTCCCCGTGTCTGCGTGGGTTTCCTCCAGGTGCTCCGGCTTCCCCCACAGTTCAAAGACACATGGTTAGGTTAACATGGGGCGGGCATGGGCTGATGTGCCCTTGAGCAAGGCATCTAACCCCCAACTGCTCCCTGGGCGCTGTAGCAATGGTGTGCTCGTTGCTCCCGTGTGTGTGCATGTGTGTGTTCACTGCTTCAGATGGGTTAAATGCAGAGAGGAATTTCACTGTGCTGAAGTGTACGTTTGATAAAATAAAGTTGTTGTTCTTCTGTTCTTAATTCACCAGTAATTATTTAGTAAGGGTAGTTTTTATCTGGTGGGCGGCACGGTGGTGTAGTGGTTAGCGCTGTCGCCTCACAGCAAGAAGGTCCGGGTTCGAGCCCCATGGCCAACGAGGGCCTTTCTGTGCAGAGTTTGCATGTTCTCCCCGTGTCCGTGTGGGTTTCCTCCGGGTGCTCCGGTTTCCCCCCACAGTCCAAAGACATGCAGGTTAGGTTAACTGGTGACTCTAAATTGACCGTAGGTGTGAATGTGAGTGTGAATGGTTGTGTGTCTATGTGTCAGCCCTGTGATGACCTGGCGACTTGTCCAGGGTGTACCCCGCCTTTCGCCCGTAGTCAGCTGGGATAGGCTCCAGCTTGCCTGCGACCTTGTAGAACAGGATAAAGCGGCTACAGATAATGAGATGAGATGAGATGAGATGAGATGAGTTTTTATCTGTTTATAGTTACAGTGGTCAGAAGTTTACATACACTATAGACATATAGATATGAATGGCATGGCAATATTAGGCTTTCAATGACTTCTTTGAACTACAAACCTGTTTCTCAGATCTGCACCGAGCTCCTTGGACTTTCCCATTGTACTGTGTGTCGGTCAATCCAATGAGTGCTGTCAAGCTAACTCTTTTATGTTAGCACAGAAAAGCTACCAGCTGTAGTCAATCTTGACCTCTAGCAGTAGGCCTTGGACTTTGTAAGTTAAAAGACATTTTGGCACTTTCAGCACCATTGAATTCATAATTTAAGTGGTTATGTGTAAAATGTTGACCCGGTGTTCATTTCAGAAAACCCAAAAATAAACAGAGGCAGATAGCAACAGTTGGTTGTGGCGTTATAGCCCACAAGGGCCAAAGAGGATTAAAAAAAAAATTCTGACCAGTCTCAGTGTTGAGAATTCACGGGTTCGATGAAATAATGAAGATTAACCAATGAAAGAAATTACTGCTTGATGTTCCTTAACTGAGTCCACACAGGTATAACAAACTCCAGCTTAGCCGAATCTACCCTAAAGGCACTAGGGTGGACTCCTCTAACTACATGCCTCAGGTGTTCTGGAACGCTGGATGTCAGCTTGTGGCATTGAACTTCCAGACGATAGGTAAATTAATTGTAAAAGTCAAAGTAAGCAGATTGCAGTCAGTGATTTACGAACGTTACTGTAACAGAATGCTCCTAATTACCTCCTCTACCAACTTTGCTAGAGGAGGTTATGTTTACGCCTCCATTTGTTTGTTTGTTACTTGTGAAAATTGGAGATTTTTGCAAGTATGTTGATGTGTCCGTTTGATTGTTTGTTGGTGCTCTAGTGTCGTCATTTCTTGACCAATCTTCACCAAAATGCACAGAACAACTCACTAGGGTCACACAAAGATATCATTAGTTTTTGGTGGGTCAAGGTGAAAGGTCAAGGTCACCAAGGTCAAATCTTGTTAAAACACCAAATCGGCCATAACTTCCGAACCAGCGTTCATATCGAGATGGGACTGGTGGCGTTGGAACGCATTTTTGAATCCCTTTCGAGTAAACCATTGATGTTTTACTTGTGATGTCATTTTGAGGTTGAAAAATGAGGTCAAATTTCGCAAGATGAGGAAATTTGTGCTTATTTCTCGTGAATTGTGAAAGTGTGTTTTTATTCGCCATGAATTGTGATCAGGGGACCCCCCCCCCCCCACACACACACACACACACACCCTCATATAGATTTCATTTGTAGAGTATTTCGTCTTTGAAGTTCTCGGGTCAAGTTACACTTCTTTTTACTACCACTGTTTTCTTCTGTTTTTGCTTTCTTTCTTGATTTTGTTTGGTTTTGCTTTGTTTCTTTGTGATTTTTGTCAGTAGTGTGCTCTGCACGACTTTTCATTTGTTTGTTTGCCTGTTTCCAACATAACTCCAAAAGTAGTGAATGGATTTTGAGGAAAGGTGAGCCAGGGGCCGAGGAACAATTGATTAGATTTTGATGCAAATCCGGATATGAATGTAGACCCATGATATTCTGATTTGTGGCTTGGTGGAGGTATGCACTCTACCAAGTACCCTTCTTGTTACTGTTATTGTTACTTTTAGAGTCAGCCTGGGTCAAAGTAAATCTTAATGTTAATCTGAAATGAAATATTATACACAATGATGTGTTGGAAACATTATTTGCAAACAAAAATAAAAAAAATGTATTGCATGTAACCTCTAGGAGATAATTTACTATAATTTACAATGTTTTTTTTTATTTTTATGGGTTTTCTTAACAATAACAATGTTTTACTATCAGTGGCCTACATTTCTCAGTATATGAACAGGTTACCAGCTATTTAAATTTTTGTAAGCAGTGATTTTAGTTTTGTAGGATATGCTCTGTTAATTAAAACTTGTGTACATCTCAGAGACGATTTTCAATTGAAAGTGTCTAAATTGTTGGTACTTCTATAAGATTACTAAGTCACGGTTTAATCACATCTACAGTACCAGTCAGAAGTTTGAACACACCTTCTAATTCAATGTTTTTTCTTTATTTTCATTAATTAAAGGACACGTCATGTCTTAAAGTAATGATGGATGTCGTTTCTCTTTACTTAGTTGAGCGGTTCTCGACATAATATTGATTACTACAGTTGTGGAATAGGGCTATTTACTGTATTTTTATTATTGTTTAACCTGTGTCAGAAAATCTTTTCGTTCCACTCTCTAAGTATTTTCATAGATTACATTTTGTTAATCATTCGTCGTTGTTTGTATTAATTTCTAGTTTTGTAGTTTACCAATAAATATCAACAGGCAATTGATATTGTAACCACATGAAAATCCAAGTCAAAGGTCGCATGTCATTCCTCAAACCAAAATATAAAATGTCTACTGATATTGCAGTATGTGGTAGATATTTACAACAAACTGTAAAAAAAAATATTTTCTGAATGGAATAGAAAAATCTGAATATTTCAAGCTTGTCATTTTTTATTCGCTAGGAATTTAATTCTGTTCTAATTTTATTTATTGCAATAGGATTCCAAATACTCTATAAACATTCCATTCTGTTATGAATCAGAAAAAAAATATTATAAATCACAGCACTTTTTTTTTTTTAAAGTACTTCATCTACTTCAACAATGTTACACAAAGATCGAGCCATAACAACTGTAAATGTTACTTAATTCCACAGGGTGTCGATAATGGTGGACACCGGTCAAAGTGATCAGTATTATCGACACCTCACGTGACTTCTCAAACGCGTGTTTAGATACAAAATGACGACTGTCAAACGAAAGCGTAAGAAACAAAGTCGGTTTTGACAAAGAGATCATGGAATATCAGTGAATTTGAGAAGTAAAAACATGTCCATGATCTTTCCACCATGCTTACCTGCGATGATAACGTCCGGGTTTTCCTCAAATTGCTGATCGTGCTCAAAAAAACTCCATCTCAGGTAACGAGCTGTGTCATCAGACGACAAGATCGAAGGGCGAGGAGGGTCTTCCGGTTGATTAATTAACCAATAATAACTGTTGTCACTGAAACTCACCTTTGTAAAATTGTTTTTTATTGGTAAACCTGAAAAGGTGTTGATAATTATGGACTGCTGATAATTGTAGCTGGCGCGCTACTTTTGTTAGATTTTAGTGCCAAGTTATCCTCACATACTGCTACATCACTATTCGTACATGCAAAATAGTACTGTGTCTGCAAGTAGCATGCAAAGGATTTATGTATTTATTATGTATTTATGCAAATGTGTTTGTTTATTTATTTATTTGCAGGAATTTTATAATCATATTTACAGAAAAAACAGGTATTATTTCAACCATTCAACGTTGTAATCACTTATAAGGGCCCATTCTTAGATTTATGCCCATCAGTCCCTCAGCCAAGTTATTTGCCCTCAAGCCTGAGCTAAACTTTACTGACCTTTTCTGATCTTATTCCAGATATGAGCACAATCTGTGAGAATGTGTGAGAAGTCCAGTTAGAAATATGTCGCGACTCATTGCTTTTGTATGTTGCTTTGACAGATCTGGCCATGCAGCTGAACCTGGGCATGTATGAATACAATGGAAAATGTGGCTATAGGCTCAAGCCTGAGTTTATGAGGAGGCCTGATAAAAACTTTGACCCCTTCACTGAAAGCACAGTGGATGGGATTGTAGCGCATACACTTTCAGTGAAGGTAACCCTTTGAATTATTGCGGGTACAGAACATGCTCTTTTTTATACTCTTTCTGATTCCTGGTGTCAGCTTTTCTGGAGTTTACGCTACTCTGATGAACTTGGAAGGTGGTATTTTTCTACTTGGAATTTCCTACTTTCCATATCAGATTGTTCACATAACCTCTGCTGTTTGAGGTTGAAAAAAAAATCGAGGCTCAAAGGAAACTAGAATTTTTCAGCAGTCAGATCATTTCTAAAATGCCAAAGAAGAATTGTTTGGATGCAGTGATGAAAAGTGGATACAAGTGTGCTATAGTTATTCATAACACTGGCCTACAACCAAAATGTTTCCGAAATAAATATAGTCAAACTTGACTAATTCTGGGTCGCTGAGAATGAAAATTAAACTTAAAATTGTTCATTGGGTCTAGTTTTCAAGATTGGCTCAATGAATAAATCTATGATTGGGTTTGGATAGCACTTATGTTTTTGGCAAAACAATGAATGATGCAATCTGAAGCCGGCATTGCATCATACATGATATCATGTTATTCCTAGAAGTCACTGATGATGCAACCATAAGTCAATTTACATCACTCTGCTGAACAAATTGCCCGCTATCAGTTCAAAAAAAAAAAATCATACAGTGCTATGCACTCGAGATTAAGTCTTTGCTTGACAAGAGATGCTCTGTTTCATGAATACAAGAGACAAGCTGCCAAAAAGTACTGAGTACACAGTGAAAAAGGACTAAACCTATTCAGTACTTATACATAACTGGTTTTTTTTTGTCATGTGGTTCATAATACATTTTATTTATATAAACTTTTTGCTGATTTTCTAGTCTTACATAAAGAGAACAGGTGAAATATGTAAACCAACCATAAACACATGAAGAGGCCTAGGTTTACAATTTATACTTAAAACCTTACTATCTACACAATGTACATACAACCCCGATTCCAAAAAAGTTGGGACAAAGTAGAAATTGTAAATAAAAACAGAATGCAATAATTTACAAATCTCAAAAACTGATATTGTATTCACAATTGAACATAGACAACATATCAAATGTCGAAAGTGAGACAGTTTGAAATTTCATGCCAAATATTGTCTCATTTGAAATTTCATGACAGCAACACATCTCAAAAACGTCGGGACGGGGCAATAAGAGGCTGGAAAAGTTAAAGGTACAAAAAAGGAACAGCTGGAGGACCAAATTGCAACTCATTAGGTCAATTGGCAATAGGTCATTAACATGACTGAGTATAAAAAGAGCATCTTGGAGTGGCAGCGGCTCTCAGAAGTAAAGATGGGAAGAGGATCACCAATCCCCCTAATTCTGCGCCGACAAATAGTGGAGCAATATCAGAAAGGAGTTCGACAGTGTAAAATTGCAAAGAGTTTGAACATATCATCATCTACAGTGCATAATATCATCAAAAGATTCAGAGAATCTGGAAGAATCTCTGTGCGTAAGGGTCAAGGCCAGAAAACCATACTGGGTGCCCGTGATCTTCGGGCCCTTAGACGGCACTGCATCACATACAGGCATGCTTCTGTATTGGAAATCACAAAATGGGCTCAGGAATATTTCCAGAGAACATTATCTGTGAACACAATTCACCGTGCCATCCGCCGTTGCCAGCTAAAACTCTATAGTTCAAAGAAGAAGCCGTATCTCCTTCCTATCTCTGTGAGCTAATTCATTTGTACTGTCCCTCCCGCTCCCTTAGATCTTCTGTCTGTGGACTTCTGTCTGTTCCTCGTTTTAAATTGGCATCTATGGGTGGCAGATCATTTAGTGTTGCTGCTCCTAAACTTTGGAATCCGTTACCACAATCGCTTCGTGACTGTTCCACACTCTCTTCCTTCAAAGCCAACTTGAAAACTTCTCTTTACCTCACACTATTCTTCCTAATTTTTATTTTTTTTTTGGTGGTAACTCTTTTGTAAAGCGTCCTTGGGTTTGTGAAAGGCGCTATATAAATTGAACTTATTATTATTATTATTATTTATTATTATCTATACATGATCCAGAAGCGCAGACGTCTTCTCTGGGCCAAGGCTCATTTAAAATGGACTGTGGCAAAGTGGAAAACTGTTCTGTGGTCAGACGAATCAACATTTCAAGTTCTTTATGGAAATCAGGGACGCCGTGTCATTCGGACTAAAGAGGAGAAGGACGACCCAAGTTGTTATCAGCGCTCAGTTCAGAAGCCTGCATCTCTGATGGTATGGGGTTGCATTAGTGCGTGTGGCATGGGCAGCTTACACATCTGGAAAGACACCATCAATGCTGAAAGGTATATCCAGGCTCTAGAGCAACATATGCTCCCATCCAGACGATGTCTCTTTCAGCCTTGCATTTTCCAACATGACAATGCCATACCACATACTGCATCAATTACAGCATCATGGCTGTGTGGAAGAAGGGTCCGGGTACTGAACTGGCCAGCCTGCAGTCCAGATCTTTCACCCATAGAAAACATTTGGCGCATCGTAAAACGGAAGATACGACAAAAAAGACCTAAGACAGTTGAGCAACTAGAATCCTACATTAGACAAGAATGGGTTAACATTCCTATCCCTAAACTTGAGCAACTTGTCTCCTCAGTCCCCAGACGTTTACAGACTGTTGTAAAGAGAAAAGGGGATGTCTCACAGTGGTAAACATGGCCTTGTCCCAACTTTTTTGAGATGTGTTGTTGTCATGAAATTTAAAATCACCTCATTTTTCTCTTTAAATGATACATTTTCTCAGTTTAAACATTTGATATGTCATCTATGTTCTATTCTGAATAAAATATGGAATTTTGAAACTTCCACATCATTGCATTCCATTTTTATTTACAATTTGTACTTTGTCCCAACTTTTTTGGAATCAGGGTTGTAAGTATAAAATGTAAAATCTTAAAGATATTGGAAGCTATAGCCAGTCAGCTGTTTTAATTGTCATATTTTAATTCAACACACCAAATTTTATAACAAACAGCCAATTTCATCTCTGAAGCAGACAACTTCTGAAAAATTGTTGACCAGTATTATAGCACTGGTATAATATATATTTTGTATTATGTGCTCATTCAGGGGCAGCACGGTGGTGCAGTGGTTAGCACTGTCACCTCACAGGTATGAAGGTTATGGGTTTGAACGTTGTGGCCAGCTGGGGCCTTTCTGTATGGGGTGGTTCTCCACTATAGTTGCAAATTGGGATATGGACCTTGAGCAAACTAATAAGTTCATAAGGCAGAATTCTGGTAGCCAGTTTTGGAGTTTTATCAAAGTATCTTCTTATTGCTCGATATGGCAAAATTCAAGGTCAAAGGTCAAGGTCATTTCAAGGTCAAGGTTGCCCTTGTCTCTGTCAGTACACAAACAGGTCTCTGAAATGCCTAATAAATCCATAATCTCTGACCAAAATCAAAATGTAATTGACCCCAATTACAAATCTGGGCCTTATTATAAATAATTCTATCTGAAAATGTATATTTATCACAATAGAACAATAAATATATGTATTAAAAGGGTGCAGCATTTGTGTACTGACAGCATGTTTGTGTACTGACATGTTCAAAAATAAGACAACGAAGTTGATTATTTGAGCAGAACAGTAAAGATCAATCATTCAACCAGGTAGTAAGTAGGGGAAGCTGGAAGTAAAATTAATAGTTTGTAAAAGGTGAGTACGGGGGAGGGGCAAATTCAAATTTTTAAGTCAGTACACAGACACTCTCAGAAATTGACTAGGCCTAATCAGAAAACCTTTAAAGATATCCTGGTAGGATACATGTACTAGGTATAGGCCTATATACTAGTAGGTTGGCAAAAGGGATCGAGAGACATCAAACTGTCATCCTATCAGATTGGTCAATACACTAACACAATAGTCAGTACACAAACAGACCCCGGTGTTAGTGTATGGACTGTTAGCCCATGTTTACATTAGACCGTATCAGCGGATCATCAGATTAACGTTTTTAAAACGATTAGTGCGCACACAGCAACACCAATACACATATTTGCGTGTACACAGCAACACCAATACACAGATACGCTCGGCTCCGCAGGCATCCTGCGCTCCAAATCACTCCACCCTGAACAACGAGTGCCCTCTGGAGGGTGCGCACTCCGGCCTTGCGCAGCTCACAGAGCACGCGAGTGAAGTGCACAAGCCGTGATTCGGGACTGAGCCGCTGTGTGTGTGATCCCAGCGCACATCACTTACCACTTGCAAGTGGAAGGATGGCAAGCCTAAAGACAATCATAACTACACAATGGGCAGTATTTGCATCAGTATTTTCATACTTTTATACTCTTTAATGAAAGGTGATACAAGGCGGAAGTCCGCGCCGTTTTTCAGCAGTCGCGTCACATGACCAACGCCAGCGAATCAGGAAGGTGGATGTCACAGTGACGTTGTCCAATGACGACGCCAGCTAGAGCTCAGCACAGCGTATTCGCGTATCTCAATGTTTACACAGCACTGGAGCTGACACGATCTGGATTGAATACGTGGACGCTGGCGGATTCCCGTTTCCCGGCGTTTCCAGGCGGTTTAATGTAAACGGACAGTGCATCCGCGAAGAAAACGAGACAGATACGGTCTAATGTAAACGTGGCCTTAGTGTATGGACAAATAGTTCATCATCTGGTCACCAGGGTGCAGATGTGTATATGATGCCTGTGCATTGTAGTCTAGTTGAAAGGTCTTCTAACTCACATTCATGGCACAAACATGTTTTCATGACAAAGCTGGGCCTACATCATTCTAGAAGTGTTAGTGTATTGACTGCTATTATAAATTCTGTTAAAAATTGCCATACAAACCTGAACAATGCTGGAAAACTACCACAATATGAAATTCAATGTTTCCCTCCCTTGAACTTGTGGGATTCCCACGATGCACTGCAGTCATCTCATTAGAATAGTTCTGTCCATTTTCCCCAGGTGTCTCTAGTAGTTAGTACTGTTAGTGTACTGACTTAATTACTTGGGACACCAAAAATCAATTTCTTGGCGAGAAAATTTCTGACTAGTATTGGAAATATTTTCAAAATGTGTGTTTCTTCATGCTGCATGGACAATATTGATCATATTTAAATGGGTGACACAAAATAATAACACCAATAAATATTTTTCAGCAAGGGTTTATTTTCCTTCTGGGATGTATGAGACACGCATTTTGGACCCCCTTGGGTACTTCCAATGAAAAATTCGACCAACACTATTATATTTGAGTGGATAAAATTTAATATCAATTAATTTTTATAATCAATAGGAAGGCATATGAACACAGACACCCTGATTTTATTTAAAGGCCTGGTCTCAGAATACTTGTTAAGTGAGGTGACACCAATTTGCAACTATAGTGGAGAACCACCCTATGGCGTTTGCATGTTTTCCCCATGCCTGCATGGGTTTTCTCCCACAGTCCAAAGACATGTGGATTACATCAACTGGCTACTCTAAATTGTCTGTATGCGTGATTGTGAATGGCTGTTCATCTCTTGATAGATTAGCGACCTGCCCCAGGGTGTTCTCTGCCTCTTGCCTGAAATCAGCTGGGATCAGGCAACCTGTTTCGTATTAAAGCAGCATGAGTTAATGAGCAGTGTTTGTTGCAATAAAGCATTGTATTTTTGTTTAGGGTGTTATTAAAGTTATCATAGACTTAGACTTTTTTTTTTAAGGTAGACTGCCTTTCAGATTTTTCAAGCGTAGATCATAAAAATAATTTTCCCTGACACCCAATTATTTTTCTTTAATGGATCAAAAGCTACTGAATTCGAGTCACAGACTTCCAATTAAATTTTTTTTAATAGAACGATGAATGAATTTAGAGCCATGTGGCCCTAAATTCCCATCTATTTTTTCCTGCTTCACCATGACCCAATTCAAGATACTACATCATGCATCACGTAGTGGGCTTTCCCCATTTGTGCAAGACATTGTGGGATACAAATTTGGAACAGGAGAGAAAAATAGAGGACGCGAATGTGCGAATGAAACGTGAAAGACCGACTACAGTAACGGCAAGTGAGAAGAAAAGACGTTATGTTGCAAAGGAAAGGCAACGCAGGACCAAACTAATAAATATCGGCGGTCAGCGAGCACCTCGGTGTGATCAGCTGTTCGTTTAGCGACAGAATGATGGAACTGTCAGTGCACGGTCAAGGTAAACCTGTAGATGGCAGTAATGCAACACTGTGGATGCCAGCTGCTGTAAAACCCAAAAGAAGAAGAAAAAGAAGGCAAACCTGTGCATGCGCACACGGACTTCCTCTGTCTGTTTGACTGCGCGAAGCGAGCAATTTCATGCACATTATTTGCTCGGGAATCCCCTCAAATTAAATAACTTCCCAGCCACAGAATGGCCTGATATTTTGTGCGATATTACAGAAATAAACATAAATCACAATGACCAAATTTCAGATGGAACTAAATTTCACTGATTTTATGACATCGAAAGGCCATCTAGCTTTAATACTGCAGAAATATTAACATTTATATCTGGCTTTTTGTATTAGTCTATTGTTGTTTATTTGTTTGGTTCACCCCGAATTGCCACATTTCTTCTTATCAAACCAAAGAGTCAGTCAAAAATGATGAAATCATGAGGCAGATTCCCTGATATATTAAGTACAAATGTAAAGACATGCAACTAGACAGACAGTACATTATGAGCGTCTTACAATATGTCTAACAGATTATATCAGGACAGTTCCTGTCCGATAAAAAGGTTGGCACCTATGTGGAGGTGGATATGTTTGGCCTCCCAGTGGACACAAAAAGGAAAGCATTTCGGACAAAGACGTCCCCAGGCAACGCCGTTAACCCTGTGTGGGATGAGGAGCCCATCGTCTTTAAGAAGGTAAACAAACATGTGGATGTATGATACACCTTTAGTCCTTTTCTGGTGCTTCAGAGATATATTTATTTCAAATCTGGTCTCAGTGATGGTCACCATTCTGTACTTGGTGCTTTCTTCCAGGTGGTTCTTCCCACTCTTGCGTCTTTGAGAATAGCCGTCTACGAGGACAACGGGAAGATTATCGGCCATCGCATCATCCCAGTGAATGCCATCCGGCCTGGTACGTAGCTCTGTTTTACTGTATGACCTCACTCTGCTCTGCTTATATGGCCGTCACACTGCTGTCACAATCCCTCTGTACTGTTCTCACCACAAGTTTCTTCTGTCTGCAAGATAGTTCTTACACATGTTTAATCTTAGCTTCACAAACTGCTTAGTATTGTCATTAATAGTGAGCAGCCGTGATAAACAGTCTGTCTCTTCTCTCGCTTTCCCACTCTGTTTCAGGTTACCATTACATAGGGCTGAGGAATGAGAAGAACCAGACACTAACACTACCTGCTGTTTTTGTCTACAATGAAGTCAAAGACTATGTCCCTGACACCTTCGCAGGTAGGAGTTCCGACTGGAGTACAGCACTATTAACATTCCTAAAAATCAGAAGCTTTTTCTAAAAATCTGCTGTACTCAAGTCTAACCCTGTGTCCGAAATCACTCGCTTGTTCACTACTCCCTACTCACTATATAGGGAATTACTATACAGAGGACTATATAGTGAGCTCATTGGTAAAACTAGACTGCCTTTCTGCAGAGAAAATGCAAAGTGTGCTTGCTGAGCTGTAGCAGAACAGAAGAAAAAAGAAGGAAAAAGAAAAGAAAAGACGAGTGCAGGTCAGACCCGATTGCATGAATGTGTTGGGGGAGTTGGCCTGAAGTATCACATGAAGTTTGATGTGTCTGCGATGAAGCGTGTCCGAGCAAGACGATTCTATTTATGAGCCCTATTCATTCTTTATGGGAAAAAAACGACAAGAACGAGAGAATGGGTGCGTCGATCCAAAAGCTGTATACAAGCACACTATACCGCCTCAGGACGGACGTTTCTGAGTTTGAACGGTGTTAGTATCTCAAAAGCTGTAGGAGGAGTAGCGGCTCCAAAAAACAGGTGTACAGGAATAACTAGACTGCATTTCCGCAGAGAAAATGCAAAGTGTGCTTGCTGAGCTGTAGCAGAACAGCTATCACGCTAGCATGTTAAAAGCTAGCATGCCAACATGCTAACAACTAGCATGCTAACAGTTAGCATACTAACATGCTAACAGCATACTAACATGCTAAAAGCTAGCATGTTAATATGTTAATGCTAACATGCTTATAGATAACATGCTAACAGCTAGCATTCTAACATGCTAATGATTAACATGCTATTTGTTAAAATTCTAACACTTTAAGGCTAATATGCTGACAGCTATCATGCTAACAGGCTAACATGCTAATGGCTAGTATGTTAGCATGCTAAAAGTTAACATGCTGAGGGTGACATGCGAACAGCTAGCTTGCTAACAGTTAGCATGCTAACATGCTCAGGCGAACTCGCTAACAGCAAACATATGAACTCTGCATGCTACCATGCTAATCCTAACATGTTAACAGCTCTCATAATAACATGCTAATGGTGAACATGCTAACAACTCGCGAGCTAACAGCAGGCATGATATCGTAATGGGTAACATGCTAACAGCTAGCATGGTAACACGTGAATGCTTATATGCTAATTGCTATCGTGTGTGCGTGTAAGTATTCCCAATAAAGTGGCCATTGAGTTGAAGTTGATTTGCTGTCAAAGTCTCAAATGAGGAGATCCTTGCCAAATGCATCATCACCTATGGGGGAAGGGAGGAATGACTCAGTCACGCTTCCGTTGATTAGCGGCAAAATGGAGAAAAAATGGACGGACGAAAGGCAAGACAAAGACGAGTGCGGGTCAGAACCGAGATCACGTGTGTGATGGGTGATTTGGCCTGAGGTGCCGTATGAAGTTTGGTGGATGTGTGGTGAAGTGTTACTGAGCAAAACTCCATTCATTTGAATGGGGCCAAAAATCAATGGAAGCCTATGGAGGAAAAAGGGATGAGCAAAAAGAAAGGAAAAATATGAGTGCGGGTCAGAACCGATTGCATGTATGTGTCGGGGGAGTTGGCTTGAAGTATCACATGAGGTTTGGTGCATCTGCGATGGAGCGTGTCCGAGTAGGACGATTCGATTCATGAGCCCTATTCATTCTCTATGGGAAAAAACCAAAAGAAAAACGACAAGAACAAGAGAACGGGCGCGTTGATCCAAAAGCTGTATACAAGCACACTACACCACTTCGGGCCAGACGTCTCAGAGTTGGAACGGTGTCTCTATCTTGAACGCCTTAGGAGGAGTAGTGGATCCAAAAAATGTGTCGGAATAAGGCAGAATAAGTAAACTTAAGAAGAACAATAGTGTGCTTGCCTTCGGCTGCTGTGTGCTTGAGCAAGCACACTAACGTAAAAACACTTTCGGACACTACTCCATCGCGCTGTTATTTACGTCGTTACTGTAGCACAATTAAAACGTGCCAGATCAGTCGGCTGGTGGGTTTTCAAAATAATAAATACGTGCATGTATTTTTGCTGTAAATCCATATTATACTGAGCGTATTTCCCAATTAATAAATACAAAGTACTTTGTGTCTGCTGCATCTTTCGGTTCTTTTAAATCAAAGCTGAATACTTTCTTTCTTCTTTGCCGCTGCGTTTGATTAAATCAAATTTGAGGCTTTTGATTTGATTTATTTCAGCGCGACCGCAATGCATGATGGGATATATTGCTTGGTTAGTGACCATCGGTTGTACACTACTTTTTGTGATGCATCGTGGGATACTTTGAGTGCACCATATAGGGTGTAATAATGCTCACTATACATTCAGACAGCACTACAAAATGGCAAACTCACTGTATAGTTCACTATATAGTGAGTAGGGAGTGATTTCGGACACAGGGTAAGTGTAAATTACACTGCCTTGATGTTATGGTCTGATATCATCTGAGCAGATGTGATTGAGGCCCTGTCCAATCCTATCCGCTATATCAACCTGATGGAGCAGAGAGCCAGTCAGCTTGCAGCTCTCACCCAGGAGGAGGGAGGACAAGAGGTGAACAACAAAGAGGTCTGTACTGTGTGAATGTGCAAAGATTTGTGTGGCTGTGTGTGTGTGTGTGTGTGTGTGTGTGCGCACACACACGTGAGCTATTCCATCCATTTCCCCAGTCAGAAAACACTTGTCAGCACTCTGCCGACTGAAGCGTGAGCTGATTGGCTGGACCTGCGGGACCTCTCTGTCCCTCCCTCCTGTCCAATCAAGCTGATGCAGCAGTGGAAGAGCCAATTAATGGTTACCCTAATGGCTATTGCTATGGCGACAGCTTTCATGGAAGTTGTAGTCTTAGCTCAGTCTTTTGAACCATACCAGCTGCAGGTCAAGCAAACATTTAAACGGAGAGCAGAGTAAAGCTAAGGGCACAGGGGTAAGGAACAAAACTTAGAAAACTATCCGTGCTTACATTTAACCATGATTAGAGTGGGGTACCAGAGCTACATCTACAAAGTCTGCACTGAATTGGAGGTAATTTAAGAAGTTTTCATATCAGACTTAAGAAAGTCAACGTTTCGCTTTTGAGAAAATGATACGAACAGGTATATTAAGTGTTTATATGGTGGGCAAAATAGTCCTCCGTGGGTCAGCTGTCTGCCCAGATCAGATCAGGCTTCTATCTCTTTGATGCCATATTGGTCTCATGAATTGTTATCAAGCTTACCAAGATTTCTGATTTCTTCCATTTCTTTGATTTGTATGTTGCAGATAGATGCGTGCGGGGAGATTGTGTCAGAGTCAAACAGCGAGGTCCAACACCCCCCAGCTGAGAATGGAACGAGTCATACTCCTCTCATCTCCCCCAAACCACCTTCACTGATCAGCCATCATCCACACTCCACAGGTACACAAGCCGCATTTTCACTTTCGGGCTTCAGAAACCATTTATACAAAGAAGGAAATGTTCTACTCTTTGTAATCAATGTAACATTTAAAGCTCGACGGCCTTTCGATTTCATAAAATCGGTGAAATTTAGTTCCCTCTGAAATTTGGTCATTGTGACGTATGTTTATTTCTGTAATATCTCACAAAATATCAGGCCATTCTGTGGCTGGGAAGTGATTTAATTTGAGGGGATTCCCGAGCAAATAATGTGCATGAAATCGCTCGCTTCGCACAGTCAAGCAGACAGAGGAAGTCCGTGTGTGTGCGCATGCGCAGGTTTACCTTGACCGTGCACTGACAGTTCCATCATTCTATCACTAAACGAACAGCTGATCACACCAAGGTGCTCGCTGACCGCCGATATTTATTAGTTTGGTCCTGCATTTCCTTTCCTTCACAACATAATGTCTTTTCTTCTCGTTTTCCGTTAGTTGGTCTTTCACATTTTATTCGCATGCTCACGTCTGCCATTTTTCTCTCCTGTTTCAAATTTGTATCCCACAATGCCTTGCGTGAATGGGGAACGCCCACCATCTGATGCATGATGTATTGGGTCATGGTGAAGCAGGAGAAAATAGCGGAGAATTTAGGGCCAATTCATTAATTTTTTAAAAATCTAATAAAATTGGAAGTCTGTGATTCGAATTCAGTAGCTTTCGGTCCACTAAACAAAATAATTGGGTGTCGGGGAAAAATCTTTTTATGACCTACGCTTGAAAAATCTGAAAGGCAGTCTACCTTTAAAGGGCTGATGACACGAACATGACTCTATGCAATTTCTTTAATAAACTATACAACATGGCAAACATGTTAGATTTCTGTTATAATTACGTGAAAAGAAGCTGTTGTTATGCAAATATCCAACTTTTAATTGCACAGCGCAAGAAAACTGGGTCCGTGGCTCGTGGCCATGTTGTGACGTCAGCGTGAGAACACGCTGCGGTTCACTGGCTGTTCTACTCATAGACATCCTATGGTTCTACTCTGGTTCTACTCAATGGAAATGGCGCATGAAAACGCCGGTGAACTCTCTAGTGCTAGCTCTTCCTCTTCTGGGAGTCTAGAATTGTGTTGATCTCTTCCGAATAGAATCTATGATAGCCTACCCTCTTTACCCTTTGCCTCTCGTTGCTAGGCGGCAGTTACATGAAAGCCTCAAGCTTTCACAAGCAAATACATGACTGATATCACGCCGACTTTATGATTACATTTATGATTATCATGTAGAATCTATAGCTCTACGTACCTTTATCTTATGTCGTTTCGCAACACATGTTCTGACAGGAGGACTGTCTTTGGATCCGGCATAGCTACTAGTAGACCCCCTCCGGAATACTGGCAGTGTTGCCAGATTGGGATTTTTCCCGCCCAGTTGAGCGGTTTCAAGTGCATTTTGGTGGGTTTTGAACATATTTTGGGCTGGAAAACTTCAGCAGTATCTGTTTGGTCAAACTTCACGGCCACCCTCTTACTACCTCCCATGTCATGTATCCCACATTTTGGGAATTTTCGTCCATGGGGGGCGCTGTTTTTGGCCGACGCAGTTGCTCCAAAACGGGTTTTTGGTTAATAATTCCATAATGCTTTTCCTTCACACCACTACCTTGTGATAGTACGTTGCTGTTGTAGAAAAATAAGTGTCTACAACAGCAACGTACTATCACAAGGTAGTGGTGTGAAGGAAAAGCATTATGGAATTATTAACCAAAAACCCGTTTTGGAGCAACTGCGTCGGCCAAAAACAGCGCCCCCCATGGACGAAAATTCCCAAAATGTGGGATACATGACATGGGAGGTAGTAAGAGGGTGGCCGTGAAGTTTGACCAAACAGATACTGCTGAAGTTTTCCAGCCCAAAATATGTTCAAAACCCACCAAAATGCACTTGAAACCGCTCAACTGGGAGGGAAAAATCCCAATCTGGCAACACTGTGTAGGCACTGCTGATGGTAGTAACACACGTTTGTGCTGAACTGAACACCCAAGAGATTCTTTTAAGCTGGGAAGGGTGTCAAAACAATCCAAATTGAAGTGTTCAGAGCACAGGACGGATGTTGGTGAGGGCTCCCACTTGTCACGAATGCGCCTGACTTGCTTCACCCACTTCGCATGCAGCTCGGGATCTCTGGGAAACTTGAATAAACTTACCCCATCCTTGTAGGTTTTGGAGCAAAAGCCGGCAACACAACGTGAAGGCATAATAACTTATATATATATATATATATTATTAGTATTATTATTATACATTTTATATATATATATAATGTATAATAATAATACTAATAATGACAAACTGAACACCTGTTGCATCAACAACAAACTGGTAAGTTAGGAGGAAGGTTCTTTCGCTGACGTCATATAGCTCCTCCTCCTCCTCCGTCTCCTGGGTGCTGCAGCCCCGTCAAATTTGCCCAAATAGCCGCATTTTTTATCATAACTTGTAAAATAGGCACCTTCGTGAATTAATATATGGATCATCGGGAATTATTTTTTATGTTATAAAACATCGCCAAAGATGTCAAAAACGTGTCATCAGCACTTTAACATCTGTATATATTTTTTATTCAATTAGCAATCTATGTTAGATAGAAAGCCCGATTTTAGTGGACCAAAAATAAGGCATGTCATGGTGTTGGCTGAAGTGGTTGTAGTTAGGCATCAAAATGTTTGTCTTTTTGTTCTTTTTAAAGTCCAAATATGCTCTACTGGCTCATCTCAGTCACATTTGCATAATTACATACAATTTGATTACATGTGGTGTAGTGGTTAACACTGTCACCTCACAGCAAGAAGGTCCAGGTTCGAGCCCAGTGGCTGACAGAGGCCTTTCTGTGCGGAGTTTGCATGTTCTCCCCGTGTCCATGTGGGTTTCCTCCGGGTGCTCCGGTTTCCACCACAGTCCAAGGACATGCAGGTTAGGTTAACTGGTGACTCTAAATTGGCCGTAGGTGTGAATGTGAGTGTGAATAGTCGTTTGTCTCTGTGTCAGCCCTGCAATGATCTGGCGACTTGTCCAGGGTGTACCCCGCCTCTCGCCTATAGTCAGCTGGGATAGGCTCCAGCTTGCCCGCGACCCTGCACAGGATAAGCAGTTACAGATAAAGGATGGATGGATAGTCGATTTTTGTGTCGTTTTGGGATTACATTTACTGTATGATAAGATGGTTTGTCAATATCTCAGCAAGGAGTAACACAAGCACAATTTTGGACCAGAGTGAGTTTGCAAATCCTGTTGCACGAAGAGGTTACAAAGGTCACACACCTTGTTGCAGCACTCCAACAACATCAGTGCTGGCGTTCATTTCTAACCACAAAAAATAGCCATTTGGTGATTCTGAAAACTTGGCTTAGGCTCAATATGTCAGTGTCCCTCTAAGTTACTCTTGCATATGAACTACACGTCAAAGGTATGTGTGTGTGAAGAAGAAGAACGACTTTATTTAGCAAACATGCACTTCAGCACAGTGAAATTCCTCTCTGCATTTAACCCATCTGAAGCAGTGAACACACACATGAACAACACATACCCAGACCAAACTCCAGACAGAAAGGCCCCTGTCAGCCACTGGGCTCGAACCCAGAACCTTCTTGCTGTGAGCATACATGTCAATCTATACGGAATGTCCGTATTTTATACAGATTTGATTCAATAAACGTAGTATACAGGCGTACAAATAAAGTTATACGGATTCTTTAAAAAAACTTCAATATTTATTTAGAGCTATAATCAATTCCCACGATGATAAAAGAGCGCATAACATTTACAAACGACTGTACACCACAGAAAGCACAAACAGCCAGTAAAGAGTCTTATGAAATCGCGCGTTATCTTGTGGTAGCGAGACTTCGTTCCACTTTTGATCATGCGCACACCGCATTTCGAGAATCCCGCCAACCGGGAAGTAACATTTTGTTTGAAACGCGTATTTCCACCTGAGCGACTTTCAATAGCGACTGAAAAGATTCTGAATGGGCACTCCGGCAAGATCAACACAGACATTTGCTGTGACATGCAGCCTCGTGAGGTATTGGTGCAGAGTGCTAAAAAAAGCTGTCATGGAGTACAATTCAGAACATTAGAGTGACACTTTGTGTTTTTGTCGAACATTGGAGCTTTGTATTCATTCTGAAGGTTTATTGTTATTAATATTGAATAAAAAGTAACTTGGATATATCATTGTTAATTATCATTCAAATTTTAGGTAAATTATTTTAATTTGCATCTTATACGGATTTTATAAGGGAAATGCGGATTTTGGAGGTTGGTTATACAGGTTTGATTGACCAAAGGTTGACATGTATGTGTGAGGCAACAGTACTAACCACTACACCACCGTGCCACCCTGTGTGTGTGTGTGTGTGTGTGTGTTAGAGCCCTGCACTCCCGTGGGAGTCCAGCGGGAACCGCGGGACCCGACGCAAAGCAGTGCGGCGCGGGACAAATTTTGAAAGCTCATTGCGGGCGCGGGCGGGAGGGGGAGTGCACAATGCGGGAGCGGGTGGGAGAGGTGATAAGCTGCAGTCCCGCTAACTAAAAACGTGTTTAAAATAAAATTTATAAATTATTAATTTATGTCTATCATATATAATTTGTGCTGGATATTTTATTTGGCATTAATAAAAACATTTTAAGATGCCTAAATTTGCGGATGTGGTCTAATCTTGCGTACGTTTCCGATTCCTTTCCGCTCTTCCGTGTTTGAGATCTCCGATCATGGCAGAAGAGCAGAGCTCCTCTAGTGAAGCTCACAGTGCTTCAGAAGTAAGTCCTGCTTTAAAAAGAGGTACATTTACCATTAAAAAGTCAAGAGTATTAGTCCTAAGTATTAAAAAGTATTAAAAAAGTATTAAAAAGGACTGTGTATCGCACAGATTGTTCAATTTAAAGCGAGAAATAGACAGTGTATAATCTGAGGAGCTGGTTGTGGTTGTGCAGCACTTCATATGAGAGGAGAATGAAATCGCCGTTGGAATCATAACGCCACAGACTCGGAAGTGGGAGTGCGAGTGTGCAAAGCGAGAGCTGTCAATCAAAGCGAGAGCTGTCAATCATGAGCGCATGCAGCACTCAACTTGGAATGTGTCAGCAGAATGTCAGAGGCTAAACAATAAACTTACAATAAATGAAGGATCGGTCAGTGGAGAGCTCAGCTAAGCTCAGCATGTTTAATTCCCCAAGCCAATGACAGGAACTTTCGTGAGAAATAACGCGAACGTCTGCATCATGCAGGATTTGCGGGCGGGAGCGGGACAAAATATGGCAGGCAGGAGCGGGACTGAAAATCATAATTCTTTGTGGGAGCGGGCGGGAGCGGGACTGCACAATGCGGGAGCGAGCGGGAGCGGGACTGAAAATTCTGTCCTGCGCAGACCTCTAGTGTGTGTGTGTGTGTTCATGTTTTTTTTGTGATGTTTATTCCAGGATCTTTGAAACCAACTGTTAGGACTGAAGATGTGATTCAGAGTGTTTTGACAGGTACCATAGACGAACAGTTCTCTCAGAAAATGTAATGGTTTATCTGCAAAACTTTCTGATCATTTAAGTCTGTGCTCTCTCTCTCTCTCTTTCTCTCTCTCTCTCTCTCTCTCTCTCTCTGTATGATAGAGTTGGAAGCCCAGACACTGGAGGAACTGAAGCAGCAGAAGGCTTTTGTGCGTGAGCAGAAGAAACAGTATAAAGAGCTGAAGGAGTTGGTCAAGAAGCACCATAAGAAAACCACAGACATGATTAAAGAGCACACAGCCAAGCAAAGTGAGCTGCAGAGCGAATATCAGCGCCGGCAGTCTGCCCTGCAAAAGAGCGCCCGAGTAGTTGGTAAGAAAAGGTAGGTTCCCTTTTACTAACTCTTTCTCTCCCACCCTTCCTCTCTTTCACCCTCCAGTCTTATGCATTTTCTTGCGATTATTTTTTACTCACCGTTTTCCTCCAGCTTCTCTTTGGGTTTCTTCATAGGTTCCTTATCACATTATTGCCTCATGATACCTCCAAGTGGTGGTGTAATCTGAATATGTGCAGTAGTTTTGAGTAATACTTCAGAATTCAGTATGAAGTAACTCAGTTTGTGTGTGTGGTAGATCAGGTTCAGAGCAGGCTGTGGATCAGGAGCTGGCCGCTCTGGAGGAGGAGAACATGCAGAGACTGAGCGAACTGAAGGAGCAACAGCAGCACCAGCTGCTCACTCTCAGACAAGACCAGTACTACAGTGAACAGTACCTCAAGGGCAAACACATTAAACAGGTCAGCTGTTTCACTGCTTTCACACATAGCACAGGACTGACACGTACTATCATAAACTGTCACACATTTAAGGCCAATTTATGCTGACAACCCAGTCCTCGCAGACGGTGTCGCAGACAGTGTCTGCGTAGCCCCCCCACCTTCGCAGACGCTCTGCGCGCACCTCCCAAAAATTGTGACCACCGCAGAAGCCTCGCAGACAAGAGGGCTCTGATTGGTCCACTCTACCCGCTGTACACGCACTTCCGCTTCCCTACTTTCCCGGTTTGTTTTGTTTTCACGACCGGCATTTTTAAAAACACGAGCGAAGATGGAGCAGCATGAAGAGCGGTTGATTGAGGAAGTGAAGAAGTACGGACATCTATACGACTCCAGTTCTAGTCATTATAAAAAAGTTCTAGTCATTATAAGTAACCGGAGGATAAACACTCCATTAACCACACCCACCAACTACTCCTAGCGACTTCTCGCCCCCTTGCGTTGTGCCGGTGAATAACATCGCGCACGCCTATTCCCCCGCTCAACAATAAATTACAACTGTCTGCGAAAAGCTATCTGCGAAAGCCTTGTCGCACAAGCATGCAGAGGCCTTTAGGCTACAGTCATTTCCAAAATAGGGCTAGCTCACAAGCTAACTAAAGCCTAGGTCACAACCGGCCGTACATGCTCCTACGGCCGGTCTACGTGCAAAAAACGCAAGAAACTCACGTGTGATGTGTGGATTTTCGAGCCGTAGACTGGCCACAGACTGGCCGCAGAGGTTCTTTGTCATGTCAAACAAACTCTACGGGCGCTTATGTTTTTTTTCAGATTGCAAGACAAACTTATGGCCAACGTGCATCTTTCTCCACGAACAAAAAAAACGCAGCGATTTGGGAAACGCCAAAAATCGTACGGCCAAAAAATCGTACGTCCGGTTGTGACCTACCGGTAGGCTTAAGCTAGACAGCAGCGCATACAAATTAGGGTGACCAGATGTCCTCGTTTTCTGGGGACAGTCCCCATTTTCAGTTGCCTGTCCCCGGTTGGAGCTGTCCCCAGAAATGTACCCATTTTTAACCATAACTGACAGACCTCCCCCCCCAAAAAAAAACAGACAGAAAAAAAACCCAGGCCAAAACATCTACCAGATTTCAGCAGACGCCTTGCATGTTGTTTTGTGGATCACTTTAAGACGGGCTCAGGCCGATAGCAGAGATGTTCTAGAACACCTCTGGTGATAGCCTTTCCAGGATTTTTATTGGTGGAGCTGAGGAACAACTTTTTAGCAGCGCATTAGAATCTTTGCCTAAACTTAACTCATTCATTCAGCTTTGACAGATCGCTTCATCCGCTCCTGGACAGGTGAACCATAGTCTTTTCTTGTGGGCCTAAGTGACATTGTTTGCCATCTATGTTATTTAGCCTTTAAAGGAGAACTGAAGGCAAGTTTTTTTATTCTCAAAATTCTATTTATCTCATTTTATTAAATATAGGAATGCGTTTTTGATCACTATTGTGTCACTGCTATTACAAGTTATGAGTGTTTGAAATATGCTCTGTAATATATCAGTCCATATGTCAAAGCAATGGCCGTAAACGAGATTCGTTGAGACCTGTGCGAGACATCGTAGGACGGAAGTAAAACATACCGCGGAAATCAAAGTGACCGACATCTGCCAACGTTGTCAAAAGACACCTGCGCCCTCCTTCGAATGCTGATGTGGAAAGTTTGAAAAAAGTAGGCAGTAAACGTCATTTAAACTCGTTTTTGTGCAATATTTCGCTTGGAAAACAGTTTTCAAAATGGCGGCGCTGACACCTGGCTGACACTTCACGTTTCGAAGTCTTGCACAAGTCTCGTGAAGATCGCACGGATAAGCGACGCCTGCTGTGGACCAAACGCGCTAAATGGGTGATAGGGCTTTTAGTGTGGCTGGCCCCAAACTCTGGAACAGCCTCCCACTTTCATTGCGTCAATGCACCTCCCTTTCATCTTTTAAAACCATGCTCAAAACTTATCTTTTTACCCTTGCTTTCTCATCATAATGCTGAATGATTGAGGTTATTATTTTTACTAATAATTTTTATTTTATTCATCTCATCTCATTATCTCTAGCCGCTTTATCCTTCTACAGGGTCGCAGGCAAGCTGGAGCCTATCCCAGCTGACTACGGGCGAAAGGCGGGGTACGCCCTGGACAAGTCGCCAGGTCATCACAGGGCTGACACATAGACACAGACAACCATTCACACTCACATTCACACCTACGGTCAATTTAGAGTCACCAGTTAACCTAACCTGCATGTCTTTGGACTGTGGGGGAAACCGGAGCACCCGGAGGAAACCCACGCGGACACGGGGAGAACATGCAAACCCCACACAGAAAGGCCCTCGCCGGCCACGGGGCTCGAACCCGGACCTTCTTATTGTGAGGCGACAGCGCTAACCACTACACCACCGTGCCGCCCAAATAAAATTTATTATTATTATTATTAAATTAAACACGGCTAAAAACCGAATAGACTGATAAATATAATATTTAATTGCAATTAGTTGCCGATACGAGTCACGATATAAGTTTACTAAAACCGAAAACGTAATTGAATAACACGTTAATTAAGAAATAAAGCAAGTTTAAAAATGACTTCAGTTCTCCTTTAAAGTCCGAATAAAGTCTGTCCACATAGTGGCCATCTTGGCAACGCTCCTGAGCAGTTATTACCAGTCATACAAGACCAGACTCCTACCGTATGTCCTTGAATAGGGAAAGACGCATATACCGTACCAGAGGTAACAAAAATGGACATGTTTTTGTCTTCAATTACACACAATATTTATGTACACTCACCAGCTATTTTATTAGGAACACCCACACATCTGCTGTTTTATGCCGTTCTCTAATCAGCCGATCCCTTGACAGCAGCACAATGCATAAAATCATGCAGATACAAATCAAGAGCTTCAGTTAATGTTCACTTCAGACATCAGAATGGAAAAAATTCTGATCTCAAAGTTTGACTTTCTTTCACTGTGACATGGATGTTGGTTTGAGCCAGTTCGAGTATTTCAGAAACTGCTGATCTTCTGGTGTTTTGACACACAATATTCTCTAGAGTTTACACAGAATGGTGCGAAAAACAAAAAAACATTGAGTGAGTGACAGTTCTGTGAGCTGATAAGAGAGGTCAGAGGAAAATGGCCAGATTGGTTTGAGCTGCCAGGAAGGATATAGTAACTCATAATCACTCTTTACAGCTGTGGTGAGCAGAAAAGCATCTCAGCATGCAACAGCAGAAGAACACATTGGGTTCCACTCCTGCAGCCAATAACAGGAATCTTAGAATCAAGAACAAGTTCCTATTAAAGTGGCTGTCGTGTGTGTGTGTGTGTGTGTGTGTGTGTGTGTGTGTGTGTGTGTGTGTGTAGGGCGGGACTTAACTAATATACATGTTGATGTTCATAACGTACTGCCCCAATTATATTTTAAGCAAGTGGTCTGTATGTAATTATTCCATCTCTGCTCATCTCATCTCATTATCTGTAGCCGCTTTATCCTGTTCTACAGGGTCGCAGGCAAGCTGGAGCCTATCCCAGCTGACTACGGGCAAAAGGCGGGGTACACCCTGGACAAGTCGCCAGGTCATCACAGGGCTGACACATAGACACAGACAACCATTCACGCTCACATTCACACCTACGGTCAATTTAGAGCCACCAGTTAACCTAACCTGCATGTCTTTGGACTGTGGGGGAAACCGGAGCACCCGGAGGAAACCCACGCGGACACGGGGAGAACATGCAAACTCCGCACAGAAAGGCCCTCGCCAGCCATGGGGTCCGTCTGGGTTTCCTCTGGGTGCTCCGGTTTCCCCCACAGTCCAAAGACATGCAGGTTAGGTTAACTGGTGACTCTAAATTGACCGTAGGTGTGAATGTGAGTGTGAATGGTTGTCTGTGTCTATGTGTCAGCCCTGTGATGACCTGGCGACTTGTCCAGGGTGTACCCCGCCTTTCACCCGTAGTCAGTTGGGATAGGCTCCAGCTTGCCTGTGACCCTGTAGAAGGATAAAGCGGCTAGAGATAATGAGATGAGTAGAGTTTTTATTTCATCCTTGGTTGGTTCAGCAACACGCTCCGCCATTTTGTTTTTCTCTACTCACGGTATATGAGCTGATATCCTAGTAGATGAGCTGATATCCTAGTAGAGTAGCCAATCAGAGTGCACGATTGCTCATATCCAGTGAATGTGGATAGAATATATATGGTTTAACGAGGAAATCCCTGTTAAAAGCAGAAACCTCAGTAAATTTGCCTGGAGAGCTAAAGCTGTGGGTACTGATTCACTGTCCTCATGTGCCTGTGTGTGTTTCTGACCTGTCTGCTCTCCCAGCTGGTGGAGAAGCTGACCACTGTCGCTGAGGAATGTCAGAGCAACCAGCTGAAGAAACTTAAGGAGCTGTGTGAGAAGTAAGCATTGCATTATAAATAGACTGCATTCGATGAGTTAGTTGATATTGTGTCATTATTGTATGTGACCTGTGCAACACTTTTCTATGTTCTGTCTGTAGAGAAAAGAAAGAGTTGAAGAAGAGGATGGACAAGAAGAGGCAGGAGAAGATACATGAGGCAAAATCAAAAGAGAAGAATCTAACAGAGGAGTAAGTCACTGCACTGTGTTTGAGAGGAGTCATTACTATTACAATGGTCCTTTGAGAAGTACAGTGCAGTACAGTTCGAGTAATTATCCACTGACCCAGTTTTTGTTGTTTTGGCGCTCTACTCCAGCAACATTTTGCACTGTAAGCTATATTTGTTCTCCATCCACCTTCACTGTTCCCCATTCACAGCTTTAAGAAGAAGTAGAAGCCTTTAGTTGTCACATGCACACTCAAGCACAGTGAAATTCATCCTCTGTATTTAACCCATATGAAGCAGTGAACACACGCACACCCAGAGCAGTGGGCAGCCATACTACAGCACCTGGGGAGCAGTTAGAGGTCAGGTACCTTGCTCAAGGGCACTTCAGCCCAAAGCCGCCCCATGTTAACCTAACTGCATGTCTTTGGACTGTGGGGGAAACCAGAGCACCCGGAGGAAACCCACGCAGACACAGGGAGAACATGCAAACTCCACACAGAAAGGCCTCCCATCGGCCACTGGGCTCGAACCCAGAACCTTCTTGCTGTCCCTTACGAAAATTAACCATGGTTTTACCATGAAAACTAACCATGGTTTTACCATGGTCTATAGTTATTCATGGTTTTCATGGTTTTTTGGGTAACCATGAAAACCGTGGTTCATGACTATGGTTTAACTATGATTTAACCATGGTTTCACTATGGTAAATGTTAATGTATCTGGGCTGTTAATCGAGATCCTTCTCTACAGCATTGACTGTTGGACGAAAGCATGGTAATACTACAGTTAGTGCATCCTTTTAAAAACCATACTATCCCTTTTTAAACTAATTTCATAGTTACTATGGCCTACACATACAACTATGATGCTACCACAGCTACTGCAGTACTATGGATAAACCACAGTAATGCTATGGTTGGTTCATAGTACTTAGAATCACCATGAAATACCATAGTAGATCCATGGTTACTACCATGGATGAACCATAGTAATACTATGGTTGGTTCATAGTACTTAGAATAACCATGAGATACCATGGTAGAATCATGGTTACTACATAAAAACCACGGTAAAACCATAGTAAACCATGGTAGATTTTCGTAAGGGGTGAGGCAACAGTGCTAGCCACTACACCACCCTTAATGAAAGGGCACCATGAAGACCAAGAAGCTATGAAAAATGTCAGTCAGGGTTTGGGGGGAAAATATGGCTGAATATGAAAGAATATGGCACAACCCATACCATGCCTAGAGAAAGTCCACTAAGTCAGTCACCAAGTAAGAAGGGCATTCAGAAGAAGCCAAGACGTGAATGAGTTAATATATGGGGTGTGTCACCACAAAATTAGTCCAGTTGGTTAAAAAAAAAGAAAGAAAAGTTGTTTTATTGGATATTCTAAATCTACATCTTTAAAACTGAATTACCATCATCATCATCATGGCTTGACTTCGCTGGCAAAGATTAGCTGGAGGGTTGATGTCTACGGGTTAGAGAGAGATGGCTGTGGACGTGGACATATCCTTCCAGCCTGCTCACAGGAGTTTTGAGGTGAAACGCAGTGTGCACTATACTGGCCCCACCCTTATACCCATGGTTCATCTGACCTGGTCCAGCAAACCGGAACGGTGATAGCGAGGTCCACGGGTCATAGGTTTGTATTTGGGGTTCCTTTCCCCTAGACGGACTGCCTTCCAAGGCTAATGAGTTCTGTCTGCCCGATCTATTTACCCATAGCTGAGGGTCTGGTTCATGGGCATCAGGGCGTGTCCACACACCGGTGGGCCATGCATTGCCACATGTCTGGGGGCCAGATCTCCTCCAAGCTCCCTGCAGTTTAGCCTGGGGCCTTTCGGTGCCCAGTTTCCATCTGTAGCCACACGGAGGCACTGCACAGGACTTGCTATGGAGAGGCTATGTACTGATAGGAGAGACTTATGCACTCAGCTCTCTTTTTGTGGTGCTGGGACAGCAGATACACTAGCCAGCGGTGAGGGCTGAAAGCGAGAGGTGACAAGCACACTAACGCTACACCGACACACTAGACACATCACACGGCCATTTCCAGACAAAATTGAATTATGAACTTCTAAAATTTGGTGCAGCCAATCCACAGAAATTAGCGAAAATGCTTACGGTATCATCATCTTAACAGAAAATCAAGTTTGGAGAAAATCAGCTGTAAATTCTGTGACATGCAAATTGAAATTGATGCACAGCTCACATTTATTTGGCCTACAAAGTTATATTTATAGGTTTCTTTACAGGATAATATTTTAGAGACAGATGCATTATAAATTAAGGAATGTATTATTGGCAAAATAAAAAAAAACAACGTTATGTGGGCAGTTTTTTGAAGTACTCTCGTTTCACAAATCGCGATATCTCAGAATGAACTTTTGAAATACTGGACTCCTTTTGTGGTGACACACCCGAGATATTTAACAGTTAGTCCACGAAATCAAGTCATACATGAGCTATAAGCCATGTACGACCAGATTGAGTGGAATAACTGTTTTATTTTATCCGCATTCACTGGATTTTGAGAAACAGAGCATTTCTATTTTTATTTTTTGCAAATTTGATTGATGAAAACTTTATACAAAATGTCCGACAAAATCATTTCCGCTTAGAACGTAAACTAACTGGCGAAATGACAGTAGCAATTTGTGAAAAATGCGATAATAATAATTCTTGAAAAAATAAAAAAAAGATATGTTCTTATCAAATACTTTTAATCCATATTTTGTTGCTTTTTTGTAATTTTTTGGGTTTTATTTTCAAGTAGAGTTTCTATTTTGTCCTCGGTTGGTTCAACAACACGCTCGGCCATTTTGTTTTTCTTCATCTTTAAGGTTTTTTGGCGGTTGGCAAACCAACTTATTGGTGCCTTATCCCCACCGACTAGGCTGAAATGTGGAACAGGAGATACTGGAAAGAAAAAAAAACCAAAAAAAACCCCCAAAACTATGTTCTTTTAGCTATTTCTGTTTCTTTTCAATACTTGTTAACAACGCTGCCATTTTGTTTTACCTCTACTCATGGGATATGAGCTGATATCCTAGTAATAGAGTAACCAATCAGAGCATGCGATTGCTCATACAGTGGGTACGGAAAGTATTCAGAAAGTATTCAGATTAATGAGAAAGTATTATTTCTCATTAATGTACACTCAGCACCCCATCTTGATAGAAAAAAACAGAAATGTAGAAATTTTTGCAAATTTATTAAAAAAGAAAAACTGAAATATCACATGGTCATAAGTATTCAGACCCTTTGGTCAGTCTTGAGTAGAAGCACCCTTTTGAGCTAGTACAGCCATGTCTGAGGTCCTGAGCACTCTGGAAGAGGTTTTCTTCCAGGATATCTCTGTACTTGGCCGCATTCATCTTTCCTTCAATTGCAACCAGTCGTCCTGTCCCTGCAGCTGAAAAACACCCCCATAGCATGATGATGCAACAAGTTTTTCACACCTGGATTTGGGGATCCTCTGCCATTCTTCCTTGCAGATCCTCTCCAGTTCCGTCAGGTTGGATGGTGAACGTTGGTGGACAGCCATTTTCAGGTCTCTCCAGAGATGCTCAATTGGGTTTAGGTCAGGGCTCTGGCTGGGCCAGTCAAGAATGGTCACAGAGTTGTTCTGAAGCCACTCCTTTGTTATTTTAGCTGTGCGCTTAGGGTCATTGTCTTGTTGGAAGGTGAACCTTCGGCCCAGTCTGAGGTCCTGAGCACTCTGGAAGAGGTTTTCTTCCAGGATATCTCTGTACTTGGCCGCATTCATCTTTCCTTCAATTGCAACCAGTTGTCCTGTCCCTGCAGCTGAAAACACCCCCATAGCATGATGCTGCCACCACCATGTTTCACTGTTGGGATTGTATTGGGCAGGTGATGAGCAGTGCCTGGTTTTCTCCACACATACCGCTTAGAATTAACGCCAAAAAGTTCAATCTTCGTCTCATCAGACCAGAGAATCTTATTTCTCATAGTCTGGGAGTCCTTCATGTGTTTTTTGGCAAACTCTATGCGGGCTTTCATATGTCTTGCACTTAGGAGAGGCTTCCGTCGGGCCACTCTGCCATAAAGCCCCGACTGGTGGAGGGCTGCAGTGATAGTTGACTTTGTGGAACTTTCTCCCATCTCCCTACTGCATCTCTGGAGCTCAGCCACAGTGATCTTTGGGTTCTTCTTTACCTCTCTCACCAAGGCTCTTCTCCCATGACTGCTCAGTTTGGCTGGACGGCCAGGTCTAGGAAGAGTTCTGGTTGTCCCAAACTTCTTCCATTTAAGGATTATGGAGGCCACTGTGCTCTTAGGAATCTTGAGTGCTGCAGAAATTCTTTTGTAACCTTGGCCAGATCTGTGCCTTGCCACAATTCTGTCTCTGAGCTCCTTGGGCAGTTCCTTCGACCTCATGATTCTCATTTGCTCTGACATGCACTGGTGTGTGCCTTTCCTAATCGAGTCCAATCAGTTTAATTAAACACAGCTGGACTCCAGTGAAGGAGTAGAACCATCTCAAGGAGGACAGCCAGGTCTAGGAAGACAGCATGTGAGTTAAATATGAGTGTCACAGCAAAGGGTCTGAATACTTATGACCATGTGATATTTCAGTTTTTCTTTTTTAATAAATTTGCAAAAATTTCTACATTTCTGTTTTTTTTTCTGTCAAGATGGGGTGCTGAGTGTACATTAATGAGAAATAAAATGAACTTTTTTGATTTTAGCAAATGGCTGCAATGAAACAAAGAGTGAAAAATTTAAAGGGGCCTGAATACTTTCCGTACCCACTGTATCTAGTGAATGTGGATAGAATCTACAGAAGATATTCCCCTGAGGTATTCCATCATATCCTATGAGCTATGAGCATCATATACTCAAAGGTATAGCTCACTAGTTATTCTTCTGAGGCTGTATTTGCATTTTTATGTCGCATTTCCCAGCATTGAACAGAGGAATAATTTCATAGTTAGTCAGGTCGTTGCTGCATAGCACTTTAATTCAGACTGCTTTTGTTACAGCATTCATTATATCTCTTACAGAGAGAAGTTAGAAATCAACAGGTCACATGTGAATGAGGTTGTACAGTATATCAAAAGGGTAAGTAAAAAAACCCAAAAACATTACTACACAATATACAGGCCTCATATAGAACTATCAGTCATGTAGTATGGATATTAACAGCTTCATCACCTCTATATTTGTGTTGTCTTTTTTTAAGCTGGAAGACGCTCAAAGCAAAAGGCACGAGAAGTTGATCGAGGCACACAAACTCATTCGGCAGCAAATCCTGGAGGAGAAGCCAAAGGTATGAGAAAATCTGTTTTCCTTCACCATCTCACTAAACATGCCATGAAATCACTCTGCATGTCACCCAAAGCGCACACAGACAGTGTGTGTATCACCTCATTGTCACTGTTATTTTAGGACGACTGTTCAAAAGATGGAGAAGGTAAGCCGCCAAGCATATAATAAATTAAAGCTGTAATACTGAACGCAATCCTACCAAAGCCTGCACTACTTCCTAGGCTCAGAATGAGTGGAGGTTTTCTGTCCGCTGTAAGTAAACGTAATGGCAATTCCACCTCCTAACATCTACCGGCAGTATAACATTAACCCTGTGATTTAAAAATAAATACATAAAAAAATGTTCCGTACGAAAGCCATCTCCAAAATGCTTGGCTGTGGCACATCTGGGATAACCCCTGGGTGCTGCCTTTACCGTAGTTGGGCTGTGCTGGTGTGTATATGTGTTGGGTTGTATTGATCTTGGTTAGATAAATATCCTGTGACATTCTAACATACAGGCATATTTAGATTATAGTTAAAGGTCCCATGGCATGGTGGTTTGTTGATGCTTTAAACGGGCTCGTGGAGGTTTCCGGATGTTATATCCGCAGCCTTTCTCGAAATGAACCCTCGGCACGTAGATATAGCCTCCTGCGAGAAAGCCCCATTTCAGCCCTTTTCCCAGTGCGTCGTTTTGCTAATGAGAAGCAGGAGGCGGGGAAGGGTAGAGGGTGGGGGCGGGTCTTATCATTAATATTCATGACATGTAAACGTGTTACCTCTGATTGGCTAACAGCACTGTGACGCTACCTCCAGTGGGTCAGAACAAGCGGATGTGGGTGTCTTACTATGGCGAGAGAGAAGGAACAAACCGCGAAGGGAAAAATACCGCGCGCTGACGTCATTAAGGTGCGATGCGAGGAAATAAAATAAATTCAACAAATGTTTGGGTTTTTACTGAACAAACAAACAAATAAAATGAACGAGTGACTTAAAAAAAAGAATGTGGGTGTCTTTGTAAAAGCTGTTTTGATTGGCTATTATAACAGAGCATGCTGCATGCTTTTTGGTTTTGTAGCGCAGAGTACCTGGCTAACTGCAGGAAGCGGTTAGCTGCACAGCTAATGTAGCCATTGCAAGGCTAACGTGGCACCGATTTTAAAACACGGCAAAACATAAGCTCATAAGTTACAGTCAGTTTCCAGACTAAACTCAGTTTAACAGAGCATGCTGCATGCTTTTTGGTTTTGTAGTGCAGAGTACCTGGCTAACTGCAGGAAGCGGTTAGCTGCACAGCTAATGTAGCCATTGCAAGGCTAACGTGGCACCAATTTTGAAACACGGCAAAACGACTTAACAGTTATACACTTACTTGTTCGGTGTTTGTGGCTGATGCGGCAGGGATGCTTGGTACGGACCCAGGCTTCAGTGACCGTTGATGTGCAAAACCTGCCCTGTACTGTCCCAAGTTGTGGAAACATTCCTCAGGAAAATGCTTCCGACAAACATACACCGTCTTAGGTAGACTCGACGGCGTATTATTGAAGTAAATAAAATTAAGCCACTGCGTCTTCAGGGGCTCTCCCGTCGGCAGTAAAAACAGACTCTTTTCTGTGTTGTCACATCCATGTACAGCGCAATTTCCATGTTTCGCTCGCTTAGGTGATGCCATGTTATTGTGTCCTCTATGGTCTCCTCACTACAACTGGGCGGGCAATCCATACAGTGGGTGGGAATCCAGAGGGGGGGGCGTGGGGATCGTCTCCCTTGCTGACGTAGTAAAGGGAAGAGTTTATCAACGCGCCGTTTTGACGCGCCATTCTCAAATGTTGGGCATAGTTTGGTTTACACATTATGAAATTTCTAGCCACTGGGGTGACTTAAGAAGGTCAGAGGAACTCATTTTAACGTTAAAAAACCTCAGAAAGTGAAAATTTCATGCCATGGGACCTTTAAATCTATAGTGCTTGTGTTATAGCATTCTGCAAGATCAGACTTTGTACATTGTTGAGTTTAACCTTTAATTTGTCTTTTTTTTTTAATCTATTTGTTCCCTGACCGTAACATTATTGACTAACCAAAGCAAGGTGAGTTTTGTGATGCTTGTCCTATGCTCCTGCCGACTAAATGACTTCTCCATCACTACTCTTGGATGGATTTGTAAAAGTCATTTTAGTGTTTTG
This sequence comes from Neoarius graeffei, assembly GCF_027579695.1. Classification (NCBI taxonomy): domain Eukaryota; kingdom Metazoa; phylum Chordata; class Actinopteri; order Siluriformes; family Ariidae; genus Neoarius; species Neoarius graeffei. Next base: position 100,016,720 of record NC_083571.1, read on the forward strand.
CTTCATGAAATATTTATCATCAGCTGTCATGCTGTCCATCGTTTCATTTAATACATGGTACATATTATGTCAGAACTCTATTTTCATGCAGATACAGCCATGATTCAGTGGCATAACTCAGGCATATTGCTAATATGATTAAGTTTGGTAACCCTTTCTGTGAAGTCCATATTCATAAATCATTTTAACTGTGCTTATAATTTCTTAGTGTTTTGGTAAACTCTAATAAAGACTCACAAAGCTCTAATAATGTGCTAGAAGTAATTCCTTGGTATCTTAGTATCATGTTGTGACAATTATAACAATTATAAAACTTTATAAATGTCATCGAGTGCATTGTGTAAAGAATATGTTAAAGCTAGACTGCTTTTCAGATTCTTCAAGTGTAGGTTATAAAAAGAATTTTCCCCGACACCCAATTATTTTTGCTTAGTGGACCGAAAGCTACTGAATTCGAATCACAGACTTCCAATTTTATTTGTTTTTTTTTTTAAAAGAACAATTAATGAATTTAAAGCCACATGGCCCTAAATTCTCTGCTATTTATTCCTGCTTCACCATGACCCAATTCAAGATACTACGTCACGCATCACGTGGTGGGCTTTCCCCATTCGCACAAGGCATTGTGGGATACAAATTTGAAACAGGAGAGAAAAATGGAGGACGTGAGTGTGCGAATGAAACATGAAAGACCGACTACAGAAACGGAAAGCAAGAAGAAAAGACGTTATGTTGTGAAGGAAAGGAAACGCAGGATCAAACTAATAAATATCGGCGGTCAGTGAGCACCTTGGTGTGATCAGCTATTTGTTTAGCGACAGAATGATGTAACTGTCAGTGCAAGGTCAAAGGTAAACCTGTAGATAGCAGTAATGCAACATTGTGGATGCCAGCTGCCATAAAACCCAAAAGAAGAACAAGAAGCCAGAGTCATCTACAACCCCGATTCCAAAAAAGTTGGGACAAAGTACAAATTGTAAATAAAAATGGAATGCAATAATTTACAAATCTCAAAAACTGATATTGTATTCACAATAGAACATAGACAACATATCAAATGTCGAAAGTGAGACATTTTGAAATTTCATGCCAAATATTGGCTCATTTGAAATTTCATGACAGCAACACATCTCAAAAAAGTTGGGACAGGGGCAATAAGAGGCTGGAAAAGTTAAAGGTACAAAAAAGGAACAGCTGGAGGACCAAATTGCAACTCATTAGGTCAATTGGCAATAGGTCATTAACACGACTGGGTATAAAAAGAGCATCTTGGAGTGGCAGTGGCTCTCAGAAGTAAAGATGGGAAGAGGATCACCAATCCCTGTAATTCTGCGCCGACAAATAGTGGAGCAATATCAGAAAGGAGTTCGACAGTGTAAAATTGCAAAGAGTTTGAACATATCATCATCTACAGTGCATAATATCATCAAACGATTCAGAGAATCTGGAAGAATCTCTGTGCGTAAGGGTCAAGGCCAGAAAACCATACTGGGTGCCCGTGATCTTCGGGCCCTTAGACGGCACTGCATCACATACAGGCATGCTTCTGTATTGGAAATCTTAAAATGGGCTCAGGAATATTTCCAGAGAACATTATCTGTGAACACAATTCACCGTGCCATCCACCGTTGCCAGCTAAAACTCTATAGTTCAAAGAAGAAGCCGTATCTAAACATGATCCAGAAGTGCAGACGTCTTCTCTGGGCCAAGGCTCATTTAAAATGGACTGTGGCAAAGTGGAAAACTGTTCTGTGGTCAGACGAATCAAAATTTGAAGTTCTCTATGGAAATCAGGGACGCCGTGTCATTCGGACTAAAGAGGAGAAGGACGACCCAAGTTGTTATCAGCGCTCAGTTCAGAAGCCTGCATCTCTGATGGTATGGGGTTGCATTAGTGTGTGTGGCATGGGCAGCTTACACATCTGGAAAGACACCATCAATGCTGAAAGGTATATCCAGGTTCTAGAGCAACATATGCTCCCATCCAGACGACGTCTCTTTCAGGGAAGACCTTGCATTTTCCAACATGACAATGCCAAACCACATACTGCATCAATTACAGCATCATGGCTGCGTAGAAGAAGGGTCCGGGTACTGAACTGGCCAGCTTGCAGTCCAGGTCTTTCACCCATAGAAAACATTTGGCGCATCATAAAACGGAAGATACAACAAAAAAGACCTAAGACAGTTGAGCAACTAGAATCCTACATTAGAGAAGAATGGGTTAACATTCCTATCCCTAAACTTGAGCAACTTGTCTCCTCAGTCCCCAGACGTTTACAGACTGTTGTAAAGAGAAAAGGGGATGTCTCACAGTGGTAAACATGGCCTTGTCCCAACTTTTTTGAGATGTGTTGTTGTCATGAAATTTAAAATCCCCTAATTTTTCTCTTTAAATGATACATTTTCTCAGTTTAAACATTTGATATGTCATCTATGTTCTATTCTGAATAAAATGTGGAATTTTGAAACTTCCACATCATTGCATTCCGTTTTTATTGACAATTTGTACTTTGTCCCAACTTTTTTGGAATCGGGGTTGTACATCCCCTGCCCTATATGCCAACTATATACCAAGTTTCAAGATGTTATTTGTCACATTTTTCAAGTTCTGCTGCAGGAACCCAACCCTATCTCTTTACACTAACCTCAGAAGCCCAAGGAATAAGCCCACCGGACCTTTGGTCTAGGTGAGCTAAAAATTAAAATTTCTCACATTTCTTAGTATCAAAAGGCACATATACATTACTAAATCAACGCATATACCAACTTTCAAGACCATACCACTCATAGTTTTCAAGTTCTGCTCTGGAAACAAAACCTACCCCTAAGACTAACCTGAGAGACTAAGTCTGAAATTGTTTCCATAGAAACATGAAAAATTCAAATTTCTCAAATTTCTTAGTATGAAAAGGCACATCTACATCACCTTGTTAACATGTATACCAAGTTTCAAATCCGTATCATGAATAGTTTTGGATATACGGTATACTCCGGAAACAAACATTGCTCTTAGAAACTAAGTCAAAATCTATTTTTTTATGTAAAAATGTGAAAAAAATTTTTTTTTCAAAAATCCAAAATAGCAAAAGGCACCAGTTCACATGTTGTTTGATATGTATACAAAGTTTCATGGAGATATCTTCAGTGGTTTTAAAGATATGGCCCGGAAACAAAAACGTGACTGGACAGACGGAACCCGTTTCTATATCCTCCACCAAACTTTGTTTGGGCGGGTGATAAAAGAAGAGGTAAACCTGCGCATGCGCACACGGACTTCCTCTGTCTGCTTGACTGCACGAAGTGAGCGATTTCATACACGTTATTTGCTCAGGAATCCCCTCAAATTAAATAACTTCCCAGCCACAGTATGGCCTGATTTTTTTTTTTTTAGATATTACAGAAATAAACATATATCACAATGACCAAATTTCAGACGGAAATAAATTTCACCAATTTTATGAAATCAAAAGGCCGTCTAGCTTTAAATTATTCATGGTATGAAAGTTGTAAGACGCTATTTATGAGTTATTTGTAATTATCTTTGTACTGAAATATGGAAATGCTTCATTTCAAATTAATTACAAAAATGGCAAGGAAACACATATCCAGCATCGATTTAACCTTAGAGGGACTGGAACAAAAACACAGGTCATTCAAGGTGGTGAAATACACCAAGATTGAAGATTGTCATATGCACAAGCTTTGTGCAATATTGTGCAAGATGTAGGGCAACACAGGAAATGTATAAACTATGTTGGAGACAGTGATGGTCAAAGAAAATATTGTAAAAGTAGTCTTGGTCATATCTGCATGAGGTGAGGTTCTCTACAACTTAACGCTGTGTACCGTACCATATAAATAGCATGTTGATGTGTGAAATACAGTACCAGTCAAAAGTTTGGACACCCCTACTCATTCATAGGTGTTGGTAAACAAAAAAGGGTTAAAAATCTCATCTCATTATCTCTAGCCGCTTTATCCTTCTACAGGGTCGCAGGCAAGCTGGAGCCTATCCCAGCTGACTACGGGCGAAAGGCAGGGTACACCCTGGACAAGTCGCCAGGTCATCACAGAGCTGACACATAGACACAGACAACCATTCACACTCACATTCACACCTACGGTCAATTTAGAGTCACCAGTTAACCTAACCTGCATGTCTTTGGACTGTGGGGGAAACCGGAGCACCCGGAGGAAACCCACACGGACACGGGGAGAACATGCAAACTCCACACAGAAAGGCCCTCGCCGGCCCCGGGGCTCGAACCCGGACCTTCTTGCTGTGAGGTGACAGCACTAACCACTACACCACCGTGCCGCCCCGGGTTAAAAATCAAAGACAAAATATGTTTCAGTCCATCATTACTTTAAGACATGAAGTGTCTTTTAATTATTAAAAATGAAGAACAAACATTGAATTCGAAGGCGTGGCCAAACTTTTGACCGGTACTGTAGGTTTTAGTACAGGATGCACAGGAATACACCCTGATTCACATCAACACTTGCATTACAACATGATTATCTGTTATCAAGGAATTACTTATAGTAATTAGTTAAATAATTACTTATAATCCATAGTAAATAGTCTTATAAGTCCAATTATGACTAATGAATATGGGCTCCATAGAAAGTGTGACCATAATTTCTTCCTCTTTTCATCATGTTGCTATTTTTGTGGACACACATGAAAGTGCCTGTGTTAACCTCGGTGGAGCATCACAAACATGAGGTGTGGCCTTTGAAATCTGCCACCACAGGTGCATTTTCCAATTCGCACTGGTCTAAATTTGAGCCAGTCAGGACCATCTGCCAACAGTATAAATAGGCTACTTTCACATTCCCCATAATGCTTTGCACCTGGGGGGGAATCAAAAAAACAACATGGCGTTGCATACTGACAGTAATCTTTCAAATTTAAATCTCCCTAAAACCTTCAAAGAAGTGTCAAGACTCACTAAACCAAATCAGCAAAGCCTTTTCTGTGGACTTTGAGAAATCAATCAGTAAAAAAGCGCTTGTAAATATCGTATCGAACGCTTTGAACATTTCTACTCCGGGTGACAACGAGTCAGCAGCCTTCTTCGTCTGTCAGTGCGGGTGTTCCAACAATTACTGACCTGCAGAAGTTAAAAGATCGGCAGAAGAGAAAGGAAAGATCGACACTGATCATAGAAGAATCCACAGTGAAATCGTTTTTGCTGGGTGCTGGTTACGACGAGAAAGCCGTAAGAAAATACAAAACGCTTCGTGCATGAGAACACAAGCAAGGAATTCACTCAGCCAAGTCAATACTGTAAACACAGCAGAACTGTCACATTTATTTTTCAAGCTGAAGTTGATTTTGATTTTCCTCGAGCTCGTATGCTACCAGATTACAACAATCTTTGGGCTGTTAGAAGAAGCTGTTAGGACGACAGGGTCAAATACTACATTAGATCTCCCTACAGAAACACTAAAAGGGGAAGGACATGTACGCTTACTTACACTGCATCGTTTGTGCTTTGTTCTGGGAGTTGATCCTTCAGTAAAGTCGTCCTTTTCAATTTTGACTTGTCTTTGTTTTTCGCACTTTTTATGACTAAACACAAAGACAGACGGGTGTAGGCTTCGTGACTGGGATCATCAGACTTTACTCCACCACTGAAGTGGGCAGAACACAGTCGTGTGTTGTCTGTCTGTGTAAAATTTGGACGGCGAATTCTGTCGAACTACACTTTTCGATGCTTAGCTTCTTTAGGTATTGCTGGGTTTCAGTCACGTGACTTTTCTTAGCGGTTTTACCAGAAGTGTAATAGCTGGTGGTCTAAATGGCTGCCGTAGTGCAAACAACTAGCGATAAGTTATCAGAGTAAGCTCGTAATCTAGAAGCCACTGCTCGCTTTAGATAGATTCAGAAGATTGCTATGTGAATGGAATCGACCCCTACAGTCTGGGAAAGAAGGATTTGTCATACGATCTCGAAAACTACCCTTCAGTCGAGTTCCCCGACATCTCGAACTATCTGGTGTTGCAGACGTCCTTCTACACCGCAAAACAGATGAAAGCGTAGAAGAGTATAGAGGCTTACAACTTTTTTGTATGTGGCTGGGTAAAGGACCTCAGTATCAAATCGCTGCCGAATGAATCCTGGATTGTTTTTGGCCGTGTAAGTATGTTTTTAAAGCTTTTCGTTTGCGTCTTTACAATGAAGCGCTGCAAGTTGAAGTGTAAACAAACAACAGTTCGCTTGATTCTCACTTGTGTTGGCTCTTATCTCTCAGGTAAATCATTCACAAAGATCATCAGAAACCCCTTTAAAGACCTGGATCTTAGTTAAACAAGACGGAGAAGTGATCACGGCGCATTGTAACTGTATGGCTGGGCAAGAATTTTGTCACGACCTTCATGCATATGGACTTTGTGAGGAGTAAACAAAGAAAAAGCTGGGGACTTTAGTGCTTCGTGACTAAAAAAAGTACCGTAAAATAGCGACACATAGCAAGAAAAGTACTTGGAAAACACTAAGGACAGAGCTGAGAGGGAAATACAAACCTTTCACCAAGTGATCACTGCAAACTCGGCTCCCTTCAGTTTCACTGAGAGGTTCAAAAGCCACCTTTCTCGAGATCTTTCTGTGAAATCCTGTGTTCGTTCACCCTTTTTTATTAGTTCACAGGGAACCCTGAAGAAACTTTTACCAGTTTCACAGTTTTATCAAGTCGAACAACCTAAAACAACGCAAGCGTAAGGCATTTTTCACGTAAGCAATGCACCTTCTCCGTACAAACGCTTTGTCAGCTGAGCTTTGGTAGACCACCAGCTAAAGTTTTGAATAACTAATGAGGCGGATGTGACGTCACGTGAAACCCAGCAATTCTATAAAGCTTTAAATCAGGATTCCTTTTACAAGTTGGTGCACAGCAAAAGTCATTTTTTTCCCCATGTGAATTTGAAGAAATGGCTGAGGATATCTGACTTAGTAAACATATATAGTGCCTAGTTACCCCCCAAGGCGCAAGGCATTATGAGTATGTGAAAGTACAGAATAGGCTACTTTACCCAGCTCATAACAAAATACAACTGACTCGGTTACGGATATGATGCAGTTGACGTGTCATTACATACAGAACATTGTGTAATTAACAGACTCAACAGATCGTCCAAGAAAATTAACTCATACTAGACTTGCCGAATGGATGTCATTATAAGCAGAAGAAATGATCTGATATAAACTCTGACTTTGACTGTCCCATATGAGTGAGCACTTACTAAAGCACACACGAAGACAGAACACATTTGTGTGTTGGGACAGCCAGCTGGTTGTTTCCACCACTGAAAATATTGATATAAAATCTGGAATCATCATGTCATTACAAAAATGTCACTGAACTGAGCAAATGACACACATTCAGTTTTTAAGAGGAGCTGATTTGATTGCACCTCTTTGTCAGGTATACCTTCAAAGAGAAACTTTTTTTTTTAATTACTGTATGTTGCTCTCCACCAGGTTACCACCTGCTCCAAGGTTCATGAAAATACCAACAATACAGAATATCCACCAAACCTACATGCGCATACGCCATCATTGTTTGCTTTATGTGTCATGAAAATCGAGCTATTCATTCCCAGTTAGGTTTTCTTTGGTTCAGCTTGAGCTACAGTGTTTCAGTGTTTAGTGCTTTTTATGCCACAATCTGCCCTAAAGGTAGAGATGAGTCGTTATAAACAGGAGTTACAGACAGTAGTTACATCAGTAAGCTCAAGAGGGCACTAAAGCACAGCTTTGGTGCAAAATCTTTCCTTCCTCAGCCCAGTGATGTATCCATCCACCCATCCATTATCTGTAGCCACTTATCCTGTCCTACAGGGTCGCGGGCGAGCTGGAGCCTATCCCAGCTGACTATGGGCGAGAGGCGGGGTACACCCTGGACAAGTCGCCAGGTTATTGCAGGGCTGACACATAGACACAAGCAACCATTCACACTCACATTCACACCTACAGTCAATTTAGAGTCACCAGTTAACCTAACCTGCATGTCTTTGGACTGTGGGGGAAACCGGAGCACCCGGAGGAAACCCACGCGGACACGGGGAGGACGTGCAAACTCCACACAGAAAGACCCTCGCCAGCCGCTGGGCTCGAACCCGGACCTTCTTGCTGTGAGGCGACAGTGCTAACCACTACACCACCGTGCCCCCCCCCAATGATGTATCATCAGGGCCCATGTTGGCCAGTGTTTTAGCAGCACTGTGATAGCAAGAGTAGACTAGCTTTTTGTCTAGATAGCGCTGATTTAGCGGGCAACCTTGATTCCTCATCTTGTGATCTAAGGGGCAAATGTATTGTTCACATTCACTCAGTTTATATGTGTCTTTTATTCAGCAGCAGCTTGCAACTACACATTTTGTTGGGGCTTAACGACAGTGAAGATAACATAACCTTGAACAAATATAAGTAGAAAGGCTATCACAGTTGACTGTATGCTATAGGCTACTATCTCGGATTTTTTTTTTTAGGAAATTAAAGGAGAACTGAAGTCATTTTTAAACTTGCTTTATTTCTTAATTTACGTGTTATTCAATTACGTTTTCGGTTTTAGTAAGCGTCTTTCTCCACGAGCAAAAAAAACGCAGCGATTTGGGGAAATGCCAAAAATCGCACGGCCAAAAAATCGTACGTCCGGTTGTGACCTAGGCTTTATATCGTGACTCGTATTGGCAACTAATTGCAATGAAATATTATACTTATCGGCCTATTCGGTTTTTAGCCGTGTTGAATTTAATTCGTTTGGTCCACGGCAGGCGTCGCTTATCTGCGCGATCTTCACAAGACTTCTGCGAGACTTCGAAACGTCAAGTGTCAGCCAGGTGTCAGTGCTGCCATTTTGAAAACTGTTTTCCAAATGAAATATTGCACAAAAACGAGTTTAAATGATGATTACTGCCTTTTTTCAAACTTTCCTGATTGCTATCAAAACAAACAAAACTGGGGTGTCGTAGCTCAGGTGGCTAAGGCGCCATGCCATAAATCCGGGGACCTGGGTTCGACTCCGACCCGAAGTCATTTCCCGATCCCTCCCTGTCTCTCTCTCCCAATCATTTCCTGTCCTGTCTCTACACTGTCCTATCCAATAAAGATGAAAAAGCCCCCCAAAAATATCTTTAAAAACAAAACTTCCGGCTTGATTACGTCAGCATTTGAAAGAGGGCGCACGCGTCTTTTGACAACATTGGCAGATGTCAGTCACTTTGATTTCCGCTGTACGTTTTACTTCCGTCCTATGACGTCTCGCACAGGTCTCAACGAATCTCGTTTACGGCCATTGCTTTAACATATGGACTGATATATTACAGAGCATATTTCAAACGCTCATAACTTGTTATAGCAGTGACAAAATAGCGATCAAAAACGCATTCCTATATTTAATAAAATGAGATAAATAGAATTTTGATAATAAAAAAAAATTGCCTTCAGTTCTCCTTTAAAGGCTAAATAACATAGATGGCAAACAATGTCAATTAGGCCCACAAGAAAAGACTATGGTTCACCTGTCCAGGAGCGGATGAAGCGATTTGCCTTCAGTTCTCCTTTAAGGGTGGAAAACATGTAGTGTTAGCAGCCTGTTTTGCGTGATTGTAGATCATACAGTTGTTCAGCTGTGTTTGATGCAGCAGGTGTGTTTCTTGTTCCCATGTCACAGTGAGTTTATATAATTAACTATGTTCCCAGGGTTGAGTAAATATCCAACCCAACTACATCTCAAAAACCACACAAAAGACCTGAAACTACAGTACCAGTCAAAAGTTTGGACACACCTTCGAATTCGATGTTTTTTCTTTATTTTTATTCATTAAAAGACACTTCATGTATTAAAGTAATTATGAATGTCGTTTCTCTTTATTTAGTTAAACAGTTCTTGATATAATATGGATTACTACAGTTGTGGAATAGGGCTATTTACTGTATTTTTTATTTACTGGTTGATCTCAGGCGGTGGGGGTGGCATGGTGATGTAGTGGTTAGCACTGTCGCCTCACAGCAAGAAGGTTCTGGGTTCGAGCCCCGTGGCCGGTGAGGGCCTTTCTGTGCGGAGTTTGCATGTTCTCCCCGTGTCCGCGTGGGTTTCCTCCGGGTGCTCCGGTTTCCCCCACAGTCCAAAGACATGCAGGTTAGGTTAACTGGTGACTCTAAATTGACCGTAGGTGTGAATGTGAGGTGTGAATGGTTGTCTGTGTCTATGGCTACATGACAACGGCAACGAGATTTTATTAAAAAAAATATCGCGTCCACATGGGCAACGGATCAGTAAAATATCAGGTACATATGGCAACGCAACGTTTGCTGAAAACGATGCAATACACATGCCACACCTCTAGGGGCGCTGTAAGACGGTCCCATCGGAGACACCAGAACAATAGAAGAAGTAGGACGCATGCGCATAAACCCCTTCTTCTACCCGGTGTGAAGCACTCACAGGAACAAACACACAACAACAACAACAAGATGGCTGCGACTACGCGAGGAAATCGTGCCTTCTGTGTGTACAAATTAGTTTTATTAGTGTGCATAGTTTTATATAACTTAATTTTCTTATTGTGTGTGAACATTTTGAAAAGCATTTTTATATAATTTATATAACTTTTTATATTGTGTGTGAACATTTTGAAAAGCAGTCTTATCCAGTAAAAAAAAGAAATTCAAGAAATGGTTCAGGTACTTGTTTATTTAAAAGAAAAGCTGTATACAAAAGTGAATGCAATGCAGTGGTTCATACAAAACAGCGAGAGTGCTGCTTGTTCTAGTCATGTGGTTGTGACGTCATCGTAAACAAATCCGTTCTACTCATCCAGACGACTTTGCAACGGCGCCGTTGCCAGATTTTTCCACTCTGGAACCCGTTCTCGTTTTGGGGCACCCAAAACGCCGGTGCCGTGTGGACGCCAGGCCGAAACGATAAACAATTTTATCAGATTCACCTGAATCCGTTGCCGTGTGGACAGCCTCTATGTGTCAGCCCTGTGATGATCTGGCGACTTGTCCAGGGTGTACCCCGCCTCTTGCCCATAGTCAGCTGGGATAGGCTCCGGCTTGCCTGTGAACCTGTACAGTGACCACCTGATAATGGATGGAATGGATGGAACTTTTGATGAGGCACACCTGTTAACTGAAAAGCATTCCAGGTGACTACCTCATGAAGCTGGTTAAAATAATGCCAGTAGTGTGCAAAGCGTCATCAAGATAAACACTGACTACTTTGAAGAATCTAATATGAAACATATTGTTGAATACTTTTTTTTCATTTACCACATAATTCCGTAATGTTCTATGTGTTATTTCATAGTTTTGACATCTTCAGTATTGTTCTACAATGTAGAAAATAGTCAAAATACAGAAAAATCTATGAATAAATCGGTGTGTCCAAACTTTTTTTGAACAAAGGAGGCCCAACCTTTGTTTGGGATACAAGGTCACCATGGTGCACACACATTTCTGATCTGCAAACATTATCCACTCTATAAGTCACCTTGCGCTCTCCCAGTCTTTGCAATACATGTATGTTATAACAGAAATGTTTCTGTTCATCACAGACACACTGGCTGCATTTACATTTTGCCTTTGTTTTCAGAAATGTATTAGATTATTAATGCATTTTGATTATTTGTTCTAAAGCAAGATCCGTGACCCTGGTAACACGGTCATTATCTGCCTTGTCGACTGCCCCTCCTCCACTAAACTGTTCACAGAGAGAGTGAGGGTGGGGCAGCGTGATTCCTGCCACACTGGGTCTCAATTGCCCAGTGCTTGTTGCAGTTCACATTTCTGACCACTAGGTGCGAATTCCGTTGAGCTAAACGGGACAGTGACCACCCTGAAATACAAATAAATCAATGGAACATCAGCGTATATCAGTCAAATACCAATGTTTTTAAACCACTGGTCACTCGAAAGAGGTAATTAATGTTAAAATAGTACTAAAATTTAAATGCATTGAGTTGTGAATGAGGACTTAACATTTGAAGATAAATATTTGTTGAACAGCTGATATTTAACAGTTATTCCACGAAATCGAGTCGTACATGAGCTGATAGCCAACGAGGTGCATAGCGCTGAGTTGGCTATAAGTAATGTATGACGAGATTGAGTGGAATAACTGTTTATTATAGCCACATTCACTGGATTTTGAGAAAACAGAGCATTTTTATTTGTATTTTTTGCAAATTCGATAAATAAAAACTTTATACAAGATGTCCGACAAAATCATTTCCGCTTAGAATGTAAACAACCCGGCAAAATGACAGTAGCAATTTGTGAAAAATCCAATAATAATAATTCTTGAAAAATAAAAAGAAGATATGTTCTTACCAGGGCTTTGAACCAGAATTTTTTTCCTATTGGTTCGTTCCAAACAGAAACGGAATTTTAACGTTTCCGGTTTTGGGTTCCACCATTAAATAGACGTTCCCGAACCGGTTAGAACAAAAACATTTCGTTCCCGGAACGGTTAATTACGTTCCCTGTCAGCTGTTTAACAAATGGCTATAAAATTATGTCTCTGTCTCATCCAGCTTAAGCCAAATGTAGGCTAATTCTATTACAACCTTCATTAAATAAGACAAGAAATAATTCAAAACAATTATTATTTCAAATGTTGGTGATTTGGATTCTCAGTATGTCTTCCCATCTACACAAACAGAAAAAGTGCCAAAAATGAAAGATAATTCGTTTAGTGTGTTACCAAAGGCTAGTCAGGCCCTATACAGGGCTTTCCACAAGCGCCAGCTGCCGGCCATACAGCCGGCACACAATTAAGTCCAGCCGGCTACTTTAATGACTATTATTTTTGTAGCCCACAGGTTCTAAATATTAATTTTCGATTTTAATAAAATTAAATGTTTATCTAACGGACTGACAATGTCAAACTGAACCGCACTCATTTAAGTTGTGATTCGCGCTGTTTGTACCGATAATAACCACAAATTCCCCGCCGACTTCGTTGATCCGCGGCCCCGACATGCGGTGTGCGCGTGCGCGCACTCGGCGGAGGCAGTAGTGTGCGCGTGCACTTGGCGGAGTTTATTTTGTGTTTAACACCCCCCCCCGGCTGGCTACTTATTTGTCATGGCTGGCTAGTATGAGCCTTAGTGGAAAGCCCTGTATGCATTGATAGGCTAACAGAGGTTAACGTCATTTAATGTTCGCGAGCCTCTCATTAACGTGGACAAATATATTGATATCGTGTTTGAAATTGACGTTTTTGAATAACGATAGACTGCAATAGTTACCTCTTATTTAAGATGTGGAGACGTGATAGTAGTCCACCCTCCCGCTCTCTCCATTCAGTCAGCGAACGTCACACAGGAAGTGACCCAGCGGGTCATAGAAACTTGCGCAGGAGAAGAATGACTTTTTTATTTGTAGGCTACGGAAACTTTGAGGAACGAAATAAAAACTGGTATTAACCGGTTACCATTATTTTTAATAAGCGTTTCTGTTCCGGAACATAAAAAATAATAAAGTTTCTGGTTTTGTTTCTGTTCCATGTGAAATAGAAAAAGTTCCCGGTTTTCGTTTTCGTTCCTTGAACCGGTTCAAAGCCCTGGTTCTTACCATCAAATACTTTTAATTCATATTTTGTTGCATTTTTTTGTATTTTTTTGCTATTTGTTTTCAAGTAGAGTTTCTATTTCATTCTCGGTTGGTTCGACAACACGCTCCGTCATTTTGTTTTTCTTCATCTTTAGGGTTTTTTTGGTGGTTGACAAACCAACTTATTGGTGCATTACCACCACCGACTGGGCTGAAGTGTGGAACAGGAGATATTGGGTAGAAAAAACAAACAAACAAAAAAAACCCTCTTTTTTTTAGCTATTTCTGTTTCTTTTAAATACTTGATAACAAAGCTGCCATTTTGTTTTTCCTCTACTCACAGGATATGAGCTGATATCCTAGTAGTAGAGTAACCAATCAGAGCATGCGGTTGCTCATATCCTGTAAATGTGGATAGAATCTACAAAAGATATTCCCCTGAGGTATTCCCCAGTAGCAAGTTGTGAAAAATGCTATAATAATAATTCTTGAAAAATAAAATATATACATTCTTACCATCAAATACTTTTCATCTCATCTCATCTCATTATCTGTAGCCGCTTTATCCTGTTCTACAGGGTCGCAGGCAAGCTGGAGCCTATCCCAGCTGACTACGGGCGAAAGGCGGGGTACACCCTGGACAAGTCGCCAGGTCATCACAGGGCTGACACATAGACACAGACAACCATTCACACTCACATTCACACCTACGGTCAATTTAGAGTCACCAGTTAACCTAACCTGCATGTCTTTGGACTGTGGGGGAAACCGGAGCACCCGGAGGAAACCCACACGGACACGGGGAGAACACGCAAACCCCGCACAGAAAGGCCCCCGCCGGCCACGGGGCCCGAACCCAGGACCCTCCCGCTGCGAGGCGACAGCGCCAACCACCACACCACCGTGCCGCCCCCTTTCTATCATATCCAGCATTAACTTTTTCAACAGTCTGTGCTACAGCAGCTCTTCTGTGGGATTGGACCAGACATGCTAGCCTTGGCTCTCCACACACACACATCAGTAAGCCTTGGGTGCCCATGACCCTGTTGCCGGTTGTCCTTCCTTGGATCACTTTTGGTAGGTACTTTAGCACTACATATCAAGAACGGGATCAGGACACTCCGACCAATAGTTGAGACATTTCACCCAAAGCCTTTTTCCATATGCACCATCAAGGCCTTTTTCATACGCACTATCAATTATTTTATATGTGCGATAAGATCGAGATATAAATAAACCATAATGTTTATTAACAATTGTGAAAACACACAGGCAAACAATCCAAAACGGCAGGCAATCTCGTAAACGTCGGGCGAGGCACAAGTCAGGCAAAGACAGAAACAGAAACTAAGAACAGAAAACAGGCTCGGAAACTCAGGGAATCTACACAAGAGGATAAGGCTCGGTAATGCGCACTGATGTGGTGTAATACTTCGCGCTGAACATGTGTTTTCCCAGTCTTTATACAGGCACACCGATGCCTCCCGATCATGCGCAGGCGAGCCCCACCAACAGCGCGCGCGCAGTCCGGGGTGCACCCAAGCGGACTCCTGCACGCTCGCTGCCAATGAGGCTCACCTGCACATGACCAAGAGGCACCAGCGTGCCTATACAAAGACCGGGAAAACGTACGTTTTCTTATATCTGGATATCATATCTCACACTTGCCAAGGATATCTGACAAGTGCGAGTATAACGTTTCTGTGTAATTTGGTCTAATAAAAATGATCTCTCCCCGCAAGTGGCCCCAGCCGAACGTGCCCAAAGTTGACACTTGCGGATTCCCATCATTTCCGGGTTCGTTTTCATTTTGCAAAAATGTGTTTTGCTTCGGTCAAATTCCATTGAGAATTCCTCCTTTTTTTGAAAACAAATAAATACCTGAAAGTACGTATGAAAAAGGCTTTGGACTAGGGATGTTAACTGATGACCGTTTGACCGATGGTTGACCGAATCAATGTCAACCAGTTAATTTTTTTTTGGTTGTTGGTTAAAAAAAAAAAATCGTTTTGAAGCTGCCGATTTTGGAGCGGAGAACCTGGAATTCTGTGTTGTAAACGCTTGGGGCATGCCATGCGGTGTAAGGACGACAGCTGACAAATCAGAAACACCCATTCAGTCATGTCCCGCCCTCCCACCCCAGTTGAAGACAGCTGCCACTCAGCGAAAGAAAAGTGTAGACACAGGCTTTTTAGCTTACAAATTACTATTGTTTTTTTTTTATTATTATTATTATTAGAAGGCACATCGAGTTTAGTCCTGCCTTGGCCAGTGCATTCTGAAAGTATGTTTCGGTCTGTAGCCAACAATGCATGTTATTGCAGATCAGATCTCTCCACACAAACTAAAGGCGCAGATGCCGACTTTTGGAGGGAAGGGGAGAGAATGAAATGACAGCGGTGTCTGGAGGGGGAGTGACAAACGCAGCTTTTATGTCTGTGAGCCAAGTCGGTGACGGCTTCAGAGCAACTTCAATACCATGCAGTAATGGAGTGTTGATATTGGTAACAGCGTTATAACGATTGTAGCTAATTAATTAGATTATCCGGCGTTATAACAGCCTTTATTTTAACGCCGTTATTCCCATCACTGAATGTTATGTACTTCTTCTAGCACTTGACTTTATTTTCAACGCCATCATGGCCAACTGAAACTGTCTCTAAGCTGGAGCCATTTGTCCTCCGCTCCAATACAAACCCCTCGACATCAGTGCCGCGTTTGATTAAATGTTTCGCGCTGTAGAAAAGGTAATGCGAGTGGAGGGCAGCGACTGGGACTGAATGCGCAGATGCTTGCGGTTAGATTTAGAATAGATTCTAATAATTCCAATTCTAGAATTTAACTCATAGGTTAACTGACTTTAACCGGCTAATGAGGCTCAGTGGTCGGTCAAGATTTTTTTTTTTTTTTAGTTTTCGCCATCCCTACTTTGGACAAAATGGTCATTGGACGAAATGACCTGTATCCCCGGGAACGCCCGACAAGACCTGCCGTTTTGGAGATGCTCTGACCCAGTCATCTAACCATCACAATTTAGCCCTCATCAAAGTCGCTCAGATCCTTACACTTGCCCATTTTTTCTGCTTCCAACACCTCAACTTTGAGAACTGACATGGCTGGCATGGTGGTGTAGTGGTCCACACTGCCGCCCCACAGCAAGAAGGCTCCGGGCCCGAGCCCAGCAGCCGACGAGGGCCCCTCTGTGCGGAGTCCGCACGCTCTCCCCACGTCCGCGCGGGCCTCCCTCAGGCGCTCCGGTCTCCCCCACAGTCCAAAGACATATGGTTAGGCTAACACGGGGTAGCCTTGGGCTGAAGTGTCCTTGAGCAAGGCACCTAGCCCCCAACTGCTCCCCGGGCGCTGTAGCATAGCTTTCCACTGCTTTGGGTACGTGTGCGCATGTATGTGTTCACTGCTTCAGATGGGTAAAATGCAGCGGGGGAATTTCACTGTGCTTGGGTGTACGCGTGACAAAGGCTGCTTCTTCAATATATCCCAACCCTTGGCAGATGCCACCGCGAGTTGGCCTGGTGGTTAGCGGTCGGGTCATACCAAAGACCATCATAAAAATGGTACCTCCTGCCATCTGGCAAAGCATGCTGTGAGTGGGGAAGTCAAACTCTTATGGTTACCAGAGGACTAGCCCCCCCCACTGTAATCCTAGCTGTATAGGCGAGAGGCCAAGAGCTATGGAAATGGAGATCAGCGCCGCACCCATACACCTTAAAGAGCCAGTTCGTACTGGGACAGGACCAGATCCTGGCGTGGAAGGGACTTTGACTTGACAGACGCCATCGTAATGAGATAATCAAATGGCTGATCGGTGTACGTGTATTTTATGAACTTCTGCACATTTTTATGCAGCACTTGCGTTATAAAGATGCCCATAAAGGGTCAACAAAGTCATCACTGCAATTTCATATTTAACCACCCCAAATGTCAAATGCACACATACCTTTGATTGTTTAATCGAATTTTATTGGCTAATTCATGCAAAATCACTGCATCCAGCCGAACTACATGAACGTGTCACAATTTTTTTAATTTAATTGTACAGATCACGTCGTGATTTCGTTTAATACGTTTCCTCATCCCTCCCCGAAATTCATTTCTGGCTATGGCACCGCTTCCTGTTTACTTCAAAACCTCCTTTAGTTTAACTCTACAAAACAGTCCCTGCACTTGGTTACTGCTGAGGCTGTGAATCCTCATCATCTACTCCTAGGATGGAAAAGGTAGGAATGTGCTGAGGTGCGGTACAGATCTTTTATTCCATATTTTGTTGGGGTTTTTTTTGTATTTTTTAGGATTTTGTTTTCGAGTCGAGTTTTTATTTCGTCCTCGGTTGGTTCAGCAAAACGTTGTTTTTCTCTACTCACGGTATATGAGCCGATATCCTAGTAGTAGAGTAGCCAATCAGAGCGCACGATTGCTCATATCCACTGAATGTGGATAGAATAAATATGGTATATCTGCCCCACCTGCCCCTATGGATAAGCTGCTACTGCTTTTCATATATATTTTCTGTTTCTGTTGGTTTTGCTTCTATGATGATGACCCTGAGTACAGTTTAAAACTTAGATCACAAATATCTTCATAGATATTTTCAGGGTTTACCGGTACTTCAGAGAGGAAAAAAAAATATCTCTCACACCAAAACAGGTCAGACAAATTCAGCTGTTTATTTGTGGTTGAACCCCATATCAGCAGGCAGAAATAGGAGGGAGTAAAATTAACCAGGGCAACGCTAATATCCTAGAGAGAGAGAGACTGTGTGTGTGTAGTGTGAGAGAGAGAGAGAGAGAGAGAGAGAAGTAGTCCCGACCCATTTTCACACTTCAGAGCAGCTTCTAATGGACAGCTATAACCATCCCTAGGTCTTTGGAGACCTGCTGGAGAATGGTCTCTGGACTCTGCTTGCCTTGAGCTCACCAAGGAAAGCAGAAAAGAGAGAGAGGAGGAGGTGGTGTGTGTGTGTGGGGGGGTGGTATAGCGAGAATACTCACTGCAAATTAATATCCGTTGCAGTCGCTCTATTAGCACTGGCTTTTAGATATCTTCGAAAGCATTTCACAGATCAATTATATGTTCCTGTTTGAATCTCTACACCCGTTATCACACCTTTAACCATAGTGCCCTACAAAGTGAGAGAGGATGAGGGATAGGGAATGGCAGATGAACGCTGTCACACCTCGGTGTGTGTGCACACAGGTGACAGTGTCCTGCTAACGTTCCAATCAAAATGGCCACCAGGGCTCCCAGCTGTACAGCATGTGGCATAAACTAATGAGCACTGACCTTCAGCGGCACTTTGAAAATGTGGAAGTGACAAGGGCAGGTTGTGACAAGCTGAACATTTGATCCTCGTTAAAATAAGATGGGTCAAATTCCAGGCAAATTAATCTGATCTCAGGGTTTAGTTACATCTGATCTGATCTCTTTATTGCTGACCTGGAGTGCTGACATTTAATTTTCGATGATTTTACAAAACATGACTTCCCTAATGAATATTATAGCTCATTATAGTCAGGCTGTCTGTTGTTGCCCAAATGAGGATGGGTTCCCTTTTGAGTCTGGTTCCTCTCGAGGTTTCTTCCTCATGTCGTCTGAGGGAGTTTTTCCTTGCCACCGTCGCCACAGGCTTGCTCATTGGGGATAGATTAGGGATAAAATTAGCTCATGTTTTAAGTCGTTCAAATTCTGTAAAGCTGCTTTGCGACAATGTTTATTGTTAAAAGCGTTATACAAATAAACTTGATTTGATTTGATTTGATATTATTGGGATATTTGACGAAGAAATTTGTACAGTAGTACAGATTTACTGCTGAATATCAAATTAAATATGATGAATTTTACGGCGGCACAGTGGTGTAGTGGTTAGCACTGTCACCTCACAGCAAGAAGGTCCTGGGTTCGAGCCCAGTGGCTGACGGGAGCCTTTCTGTTTGGAGTTTGTATGTTTTCCCCATGTCTGCGTGGGTTTCCTCCGGGTGCTCCGGTTTCCCCCACAGTCCAAAGACATGCAGGTTAGGCTAATTGGTGGCTCGAAATTGACCGTAGGTGTGAGTGTGAATGGTTGTTTGTCTCTATGTGTCAGGTCTGCGATGATCTGGCGACTTGTCCAGGGTGTACCACGCCTCTCGCCCATAGTCAGCTGAGATAGGCTCCAGCTTGCCCGCGACCCTGCACAGGATAAGCGGTTATGGATGGATGGATGGATGGATGGATGAATTTTACATAATTTAGCCTTAGGATTTTCTTTTTTGAAATACATAAAGTAAGTTCTCTGTTCTTATTTGTTTACTGGACAGTTTAAGTGACTGTAATAGAGCTGAGTGTGACATGTCACACCAAGAGTAGTTTATCAGCCATGGTTCTTTTCTCAAGTCATGGTCTACTCAGCCCTATTCTGTGAATCAGAGGCCAGATAGAAGTATAAAATCTGATATAAAATGGTTGTACATCTTCACACAGCAGCACCAGCAGCAGCAGCTCTGTGCCATCTCCATGGCAACAGTCATCCTGGCCCTGAACCCCACTTCATTCAATAGCTTGGCTTCTAGGACAAGATACCACACACCTGACCCAAGTTGGAGATAGAGGCCAGAGCATGGAGACAACCCCTACATGGCCAGATACAGCTACGGCACAGATTAAGTCCAGCACACAAATGCAGAAAGATACACAGGAATATACAATGATACCTACCGTACAAAGAAATACAGCCTAGCCAACATGGATACACAGCTAAACACAAACAGAGAGAGAGATACAGTCCGTACAAGTACTGTATATGCTGTCTAGTACACAAATTCAGCTCAACGCACTGATACAGAAAATCACATAGTTCCAGCCCAAACAAGCATACATAAACAGTCCAGTACAGATAGTCCAGCACTGCTGAATTAATTTAAAATTGTTTCAAATACTTATACAGAGACAAGTATGGGAGCGCATTTCAATATTAATGAACATAGAATCACAGACAGAGAGGACATTAGCAGTAATGATGTACTATCAAAAACCAAGGAAGGTGAAAATTCTGCTGCATTTGTAAGCAAACAAATTATAAGAACGTAATGTCATAATTTTATCAAAACTCTTACATTACATTGTAGGTATTTTAACAGATGCTCTTATCCAGAGTGACGTACAACATACCCAGAGTAACCTGGGGAGCAGTTGGGAGTTAGGTGCCTTGCTTAAAGTGCCATTCCACCATTGGATGTATTCTTTGGCATAAAATACAATATATTTTATGACAACATGACTAGACAGGGCGGCACGGTGGTGTAGTGGTTAGCACTGTCGCCTCACAGCGAGAAGGTCCGGGTTCGAGCCCCGTGGCCGGCGAGGGCCTTTCTGTGTGGAGTTTGCATGTTCTCCCCGTGTCCGCGTGGGTTTCCTCCGGGTGCTCCGGTTTCCCCCACAGTCCAAAGACATGCAGGTTAGGTTAACTGGTGACTCTAAATTGACCGTAGGTGTGAATGGTTGTCTGTGTCTATGTGTCAGCCCTGTGATGACCTGGCGACTTGTCCAGGGTGTACCCCGCCTTTCGCCCGTAGTCAGCTGGGATAGGCTCCAGCTTGCCTGCGACCCTGTAGAACAGGATAAAGTGGCTACAGATAATGAGATGAGATGACTAGACAGAGAAATCTTTTAGCTTCAAAATGATATATCAAACCTAATTTTTTGACAACGACAAGTATATTAATTTTGCGACCAAAGTCACCTACCCTTTTAATTTCCGCGCGGTAGTGAAACGTGATGTCATCGGCAGGTTCCCCTTCTTGTGTACCACGTCACGTGTGACGTGGCACAGATTATCAGCAATGGCGGATAGAATGCGATTTCCACTTGTCGATTGCTGTGCCGATATTCACCATCGACCGTCTCCTTTGGGCATCACTTGCTATTTTCCTTCGCTTCTTTTCCAAAGCTGACAATCGCGTTCTATCCGCCATTGCTGATAATCTGTGCCACGTCACACGTGACGTGGTACACAAGAAGGGGAACCTGCCGATGACATCACATTTCACTACCGCGCGGAAATTAAAAGGGTAGGTGACTTTGGTCGCAAAATTAATATACTTGTCGTTGTCAAAAAATGATGTTTGATATATCATTTTGAAGCTAAAAGATTTCTCTGTCTAGTCATGTTGTCATAAAATATATTGTATTTTATGCCAAAAAAATACATCCAATGGTGGAATGACACTTTAAGGGCACTTCAGCCAATCCTATTGGTCTAGGGAATCAAACCAGCAACCTTTTGGTCCCAAAGCTGCTTCTCTAACCATTAGGCCATGGCTTCACCCCACCTTACTGTTTCAGGGTTTTATCTTTTTACCCACACTTATACAAGTAACATAGGAAACATTTTTAAAACAGTTTAAAGGTGCGATGTGTAAGAATTTGGCCACCTGGTGAATCCATCCTCCACATTCCAAACAAACAGGGGGCAGTATATCACCAGAAAGTCGGGGTGTCCACCCCACTGTAAGAACCAAGGAAATGTACAATCCCTCCTCCCCCCCTCCTCCAAACACACCACTATCACTTTTATGGAATTATCACTCACTGAATATAGCGTACAGCTATTTCTTTAGTCGATCCACTACTGGGTTCATACAGTCTAACTTTACAGTCATCAGTTATAACAAGATCAACTGTGAGCTACTGCTACCACTCTCGCTTATATCAGAATGCAAGCAGTCGAAGGAATAGGACACTTATTATGAATGCTGACTTCAACAAATAATTAACCCTGAAACAAGTAAGTAAAGAGCAGTGTTTTCCCCAGGGATTTCAAATAGCATCCTGG
Source organism: Neoarius graeffei (assembly GCF_027579695.1). Lineage (NCBI taxonomy): Eukaryota > Metazoa > Chordata > Actinopteri > Siluriformes > Ariidae > Neoarius > Neoarius graeffei. The sequence continues at coordinate 100,039,114 of NC_083571.1, forward strand.
TAAACTGTCATTTTGAAATAGCATTTTGCTTCTTGAAATAGCGTCAGAATCCACCTTATATGTTTCGTAAATACATTCAGTCGGTAAACAGGAAATCGATGTGCAACAGACCTGAAAACGGTATACACGGTATAGAACCCCAAGCTGAAGCTCGGTACCAAATATCAAGCAGCTGTGATTTATAGTTGCTGAGAAAAATGTTATGAAAATTTTGTAAATCCACGCTATAGGGTATGTTTCGTAAATACATTCAGTCGGTAAACAGGAAGTCGATGTGCGACAGACCTGAAAACAGTATACACGGTATAGAACCCCAAGCTGAAGCTCATTACCAAATATCAAGCAGTTGTGATTTGTAGTTGCTGAGAAAAATGTTGTGAAAATTTTGTAAATCCACACTGTATGTTTCGTAAATACATTCAGTCGGTAAAAAGGAAGTTGATTTGCGACAGACCTGAAAACGGTATACACGGTATAGAACCCCAAGCTGAAGTTTGGTACCAAGTACCACGTGGCTATGATTTGTGGTTGCTGAGAAAAAGGGTGTTTCAGATGGACGGAGATATGGACCGACGGGCGGACAGAGGTAAAAAAAAGTCAACTACTAGCTAACAGCAGGGCAAGAAAACGCAAGATTCAAACAAACTGCTGAAACTCTGAGAGCTGGTCAAGATAACACTGCTATTTTATAATCTTTACATGTGGCATCAGCCTATCGTTTACGTTATAGCTTGCTTAGCTCAATTTTTAGCAAGAAAACAGCCACAGCAACTCATGCATCAGTATTGCATGAGACCACTACAGGCTCACAATATGGCAGATATGTAGCCGTTTTTTTTTTTTTAATCAATAATGCGACTGATTTAAACCCACTGTCTATGATTCAAGAAATAATCACATCGCTGAATGCTTTTGAAAGTTTTTCAAAATTTTGTTTGGTTTAATAACTGGGCCAAAAAGAGGAGTGCCACCTTACCTTTGCCACTATGACTGTGCCTTCGCAGTTTACCAGCTTGTGAATTAGCATTAGCAGATCTTGCACCCAGCCACTGCAAAACTCTTCATGAGCTGTGGATGCCCTCAATCCAGAGACAAGGTAGTTTACATTGTCCGTGTATATAAGTGGAGGGTCAGTAATCCAGTCTTTGGCTGCTGTTGTGTGCTTAGTTTGTCCAAATTTGTCCGTTGCTTGGTAATGCGATTCAGTTTCTCCTAGTAGGGTCCCTTTTGTTTCTCTTTTCCAATTGCAAATGTATATTTCTGTGCTTGGATTCCAGATGTTTATCTGAGTTGCAGAGATTCATTTGCTTCTCTTTTCCTTAGTTTTCAGCAATGTGTTAAAAAATATTTAAGGCTAACGTATGTAACTGACAGCGACTTCCACATGTGGTGACATCACTGGCATTCTTTTTCTCCTCTCATGTTGGACTGAGGGCAGACTGGAAATTACTGTCATCTCTTGAGGTACAAAGTGATATTACGAGATGGTTAGTCCATCCTGTCTCGGTGCTAACTGGCGAGCATGCTAACTTCAGCAGATATCCCTGCAACATGATACATGGGCATCTTTGACCTAACGATAAAACTTATTTCTTCACAATCTGTTGGTGATTTTAGCTAAATATTTTTTGACTGGTTTAAACTAAAATTCTTACAAATTCTTACATATAGCCGCTTTAAGGACTGGCATCCTAGTGAATCTCCGATGATTCATAACCTGAATGAAAAAGGTTTGAATAAGCGTTAGAATGGTGTCGGGGGCCGCAAAAAAAAACAGTCAAAATCAGGAACAAAAAAGATAGTTTTAAACTTTAAGTGCAAAAATAATAATAGAAACAAATTAAAAGCCAAGAAATAATACAAGAGGCATTCAGTAGAAAGTAAGAACAGAGAAAACAAGGTTTTGTTTGTTTGGTTTTTTTTTTAGATATTACTAGGCACTCTGAAGTGGAGACGGATTAGTGTTCCACCACTGTGGTGCCAAGACACTGAAGCACTGAGATCATGCACTGCTAGCATGCACTGACCTCAGAGAAGGACACACCAGGACACGTTAAGCTCTGCAAAATAATCCGAGTGGCTTCCTGTTGGGATATACATGGGGTAGAACACAATAACATTGCAGTACCTACATAATCAAGGGGCTGTTCAAAATATACAACAATATCACTTTCAGGACTTTGGCTTTTATATACAATTATAAAAATTTGATGCTTATTGTTTAAAATAAATTAATAATAATAATAATAATAATAATAGGGCGGCACGGTGGTGTAGTGGTTAGCGCTGTCGCCTCACAGCAAGAAGGTCCGGGTTCGAGCCCCATGGCCGGCGAGGGCCTTTCTGTGCGGAGTTTGCATGTTCTCCCCGTGTCCGCGTGGGTTTCCTCCGGGTGCTCCGGTTTCCCCCACAGTCCAAAGACATGCAGGTTAGGTTAACTGGTGACTCTAAATTGACCGTAGGTGTGAATGTGAGTGTGAATGGTTGTCTGTGTCTATGTGTCAGCCCTGTGATGACCTGGCGACTTGTCCAGGGTGTACCCCGCCTTTCGCCCGTAGTCAGCTGGGATAGGCTCCAGCTTGCCTGCGACCCTGTAGAAGGATAAAGCGGCTAGAGATAATGAGATGAGATGAGACTTGTATCAGGTGATTCTACTCGTAATGTGGTTTTTTTATTTTTTATTTTTTTACTTAAAATCCAGCTGTGGTTAAGAATTCAATATAGCCTAAGATTGTAGCAGAGATACTGTACATGGCAATAAATCGAGCATTTGTAATTATTTTTAAAACAATGAGTTAATGCTATAAATGAAATGTGACATTTAGTACACAGTAGGGTCCAAAAGTCTGAGCCCACGAGCGCTTCTGCTGGGCGTTCTTTTTCAATTTAACACAAAGCTTTTCATTACAAATGATGATATCTGCAACAACTCAAGTGAAAAGTAGAATCTTAGAAATATTGACATAAATTTCAGTGTTTCTTAGTATTTGGTACTGTATGTCCCCTTTAATGACCGTGTGCACTCGAGACAGTCTCCACAAGTTTGTGTAAAATCCGATGATCCATGTTAGTTCAAATACATTAGCGTATTATCTGAACATGTAATTCAGTGGAAGGGAGAAGACTCGTGGAAAATCTGACCTTTTGTAGAAGGGAGTTAAAGGAACAGTCCACCGTACTTCCATAATGAAATATGCTCTTATCTGAATTGAGATGAGCTGCTCCGTACCTGTCCGAGCTTTGCGCGACCTCCCAGTCAGTCAGACGCAGTCAGACGCGCTGTCACTCCTGTTAGCAATGTAGCTAGGCTCAGCATGGCCAACGGTATTTTTTGGGGCTGTAGTTAGATGCGACCAAACTCTTCCACGTTTTTCCTGTTTACATAGGTTTATATGACCAGTGATATGAAACAAGTTCAGTTACACAAATTGAAACGTAGCGATTTTCTATGCTATGGAAAGTCCGCACTATAATGACAGGCGTACTAACACCTTCTGCGCGCTTCGGCAGCGCATTGATATCTGAGCTCCGTATCAATGCGCTGCCGAAGCGCGCAGAAGGTGTTAGTACGCCTGTCATTATAGTGCGGACTTTCCATAGCATAGAAAATCGCCACGTTTCAATTTGTGTAACTGAACTTGTTTCATGTCACTGGTCATATAAACCTATGTAAACAGGAAAAACGTAGAAGAGTTTGGTCGCATCTAACTACAGCCCCAAAAAATACCATTGGCCATACTGAGCCTAGCTACATTGCTAACAGGAGTGACAGCACGTCTGACTGACTGGGAGGTCGCGCAAAGCTCGGACAGGTACGGAGCAGCTCGTCTCAATTCAGATAAGAGCATATTTCATTATGGAAGTACGGTGGACTGTTCCCTTAACATGGTCAATATCAAAAATTTGCTTAAATTTAAATAGCAACCTAGAAATTGGGCAACATCTTAAATACTGAATCGTCGAGATATTGCATATTTCCTTTTTTATGTAGAAATTTCAAAATGATAAAACTTTGTTTATTTTTCAATTTTAAATATTAAAATAATCCCACATTTTCAATATGGTCTTATAATTTTGGACCCCATTCTACAGTGTCTTGCAAAAGTATTCATCCCCCTGTGGGCGGCACGGTGGTGTAGTGGTTAGCACGGTCGCCTCACAGCAAGAAGGTTCTGGGTTCAAACTCCACACAGAAAGGCCGGCGAAGGCCTTTCTATGTGGAGTTTACATGTTCTCCCTGTGTCTGCGTGGGTTTCCTCCGGGTGCTCCGGTTTCCCCCACAGTCCAACCAATTCACTTCATAAGTCGCATAATTAGGTGATTATGATCCACCTGTGTGCAATCAAAGTGTCACATCTGTATAAATCAGCCTGTTCTGGAAGGACCCTGACTCTGCAACACTAGTAAGCAAGCAACATGAAAACCAAGGAGCATCCAAACAGGTCAGAGACAAAGTTGTGGAGAAGTATAGATCAGGGTTGGGTTATAAAAAATATCCCAAACTTTGAATATCCCACAGAGCACCATTAAATCCATTATAGCAAAATGGAAAGAATATGGCACCACTACAAACCTGACAAGAGAAGGTCGTCCACCAAAACTCACAGACCGGGCAATGAGGGCATTAATCAGATACGGTATGCAACAAAGACACCAAAGATAACACTGAAGGAGCTGCAAAGATCCATAGCGGAGATGGGAGTATCTGTCCATAGGACCACTTTAAGCTGTACACTCCACAGAGTGGGGTTTTATGGAAGAGTGGCCAGAAAAAAGTCATTGCTTAAGAAAACACATTTGGAGTTTGTCCAACAGCATGTGGCAGACTCCCCAAACACATGGAAGAAGATTCTCTGGTCAAATGAGACTAAAATTGATCTTTTTGGCTATCATGGGAAATGCCATGTGTGGCGCAAACCCAACACCCTGAGAACACCATCCCTACAGTGAAGCATGGTGGTGGCAGCATCATGCTGTGAGGATAGTTTTTATCTGCAGGGACAGGAAAGTGGGTCAGGACTGAAAGAAAGATGGATGGCACTAAATACAGGGCAATTCTGAAGGAAAACCTATTTGAGTCAGCCAGAGGTTTGAGACTGGGATGAAGGTTCATGTTCCAGCAGGACAATGACCCTAAACATACTGCTAAAGCTACACTGGAGTGGTTTCAAGGGAAACATTTAAATGTCTTGGAATGGCTGAGTCAAAGCCCAGACCTCAATCCAACTGAGAATCTGTGGCATAAATTGAAGATTGCTGTACACCATCGCAACCCATCTAACTTGGAGTTGGAGCAGTTTTGCCTTGAGGAATGGGCAAAAATCCCAGTGGCTAGATGTGCTAAGCTAATAGAGGCATACCCCAAGAGACTTGCAGCTGTAATTGTAGCAAAAGGTGGCTCTATAAAATATTGACTTGGGGGGTGGATACCTATGCACACTCCAGATTTCTGTTTTTTCATCTTAATTATTTTGTGTCACAATAAAAAAAAACAATGTGCACCTTTAAAGTGGTAGGCATGCTGTGTAAATCAAATGGTGCTAACCCTCCAAAAATCCATTTTAATTCCAGCTTGTAATGCAACAAAACAGGAGAAACACCAAAGGGGATGAATACTTTTGCAAGACACTGTAACCTTATAGTTCACGATCTTGTAATAATGCCAGTGTATAATTATAACTACATGTCTGTGTATTAATACACAGATGTAGCCTAATATGGATATGGAGATATGAGCTCTCCCAAAGACAGAAGAGTCATATGGAGAATAGGAAAAAAAAATGGCTTTTTATGGCTCGACAGTAGTAGTGGAGACGGATGGAGTCTCTGCACAGACATGGATACAGAACAGCTTGTGACCCCTTGCATTTGGTTGTGCATCCAGAGACAGAATGATACAAACTGGCACACGCTTCATACGATCACCATAGGCCTCACAAATTTCCTTGACCAGCAGTTAAAGTCCTCTGTACTGGCTCGGCCATGCTGTTCCTCAGTCGTGCTCACCAGGCTTGTTTCATGTGAGCTGGTTAACATTAATAATGCACATGGCCTGCCTTCATCCTCACACCGGGAGAGCCGCTGTCACTCGATAGATACCAGCGGAACCTCAACCCCCGTGCCAACCATGATTGGCATTCCCACAGAGCGAAGAAGGCTCTGGAAATACTTTGCTTTCATTCCATTGCTTATGAGGAGAGCACTCAATCCCTTCCTTTTGTAGAAAGGATTTACTGCCATGGCTCAAGTGGTTAGTTTATTTGCAAGTCAGGGGAACTGACAGAGGGATTCAGACTGAGATCCATTCATCTGCAGCTTTTTTTTCCCCACCATATATATTTATATCAGAGATTTTTAAGTTGTGCCCAGGTCTTATGTTAGATGTCCACAAATAGTGCCGTTCCAATATACCGCACTTGGGTTTATATAACTGCAGTATCTCCGTCTGCAGTGTTGGTACTGACAAAAGACAAGAAGTGAGAAAATGCAAAAAGGCATGAAGGCTGTTCATTTAGGTGGGGTTTAAATTAGACCGTATCAGCAGATCATCAGATTAACGTTTTTAAAACGATTAGCGTGCACACAGCAACGCCAATACACGATTCGCGTGCACACAGCAACGCCAATACATGGATACGCTCGGCTCCGCAGGCATCCTGCGCTCCAAATCACTCCGCCCTGAACAGCGAGTGCCCTCTGGAGGGTGCGCACTCCGGCCCTGCGCAGCTCACAGAGCGCGCGAGTGAAGCGCATGAGCAGTGATTCGGGACTGAGCCGCTGTGTGTGTGATCCCAGTGCATATCGGGCATGCGCGTCACTTACCACTTGCAAGTGGAAGGATGGCAAGCCTAAAGACAATCATAACTACACAATGGGCAGTATTTGCATCAGTATTTGCAGTATTTTCATACTTTTATACTCTTTAATGAAAGGTGATACAAGGCGGAAGTCCGCGCCGTTTTTCAGCAGTCGCGTCACATGACCAACGCCAGCGAATCAGGAAGGTGGATGTCACAGTGACGTTGTCCAATGACGACGCCAGCTAGAGCTCAGCACAGCATATCCGCGTATTCTCAATGTTTACACAGCACCGGACCAGACACGATCTGGATTGAATACGTGGACCCTGGCGGATTCCCGTTTCCCGGTGTTTCCAGGCGTTTTAATGTAAACGGACAGTGCATCCGCGAAGAAAACGAGACAGATACGGTCTAATGTAAATTTGGCCTTAGAAGCAAGTAAGAGACAATTTGCATACATATCATCACTTCTATCCAGATTGCTTACAGATACGGCTTATTTGCATATCAACAGCTGTAAATGTGGTCAGACCAGAGCTTAATGACTGCCTTGAAACTTTCAAGTGCATCATTTCAGAATTACAGGAAAATAACAGTCGGCTTTTTTTTTTTCAGTTTAAGATCAGAAATGTTTACGAATCATATTACGACACTATATATCCAAAAGTATGTGGACACCTGAAAATCACATCCTTATGTGCTTTTTGAAAATCCTAGCTTTTCAAAAAAAACTATCCACTCTTCTTAGAAGGATTTCCAATACATTTTGGAGCCTGGCTGTTGGGATTTGCTCATTCAGCCACAAAAGCTTCATTGAGTTCAGAAACTGATGCCAGTTGAAGAGGTTTGGAGCTCAGTTGATGTTCCCGTTCATCCAAAATGTGTTGATTGGGATTGAGGTCAGGGCTCTGTGAAGTTCACTCGAGTTCTTCTAAATCAACCACGTCCTTATTGATTTCACTTTGTGCACAGGGGCATTTTCATGCTGGAACATGTTTGGACCCCTTGATTCCTGTGAAGGGAAATCACAGTGCTAGTGTATAGAGAGGCTTTGCACCATCATGTGACCCCATAGCAATGTACGGTACACTGCCGAGGACACACTTGTAGTGTTTAATTCAGCTGAGTTAGTTGTTATTGGTCAGTATGGGAAGGTTTTGCTGCATTTTTGGATGCACAAATCGTTTTGAATGAAACAGACATCAGATTTTTGAATTTACCAAAAATAATTCATCGGGGGGGAATTTCTAAACGTAGAAGGGAAAAATGGGGGAAAAAACATTTGGTGGAACTTAGTGTCGAACAGAGAGGTCAAAAACCCTATGGTATGCTCATTTCATTTCCACAAAGGTAAAAATAAAAAAATAATAATTAATTCACAGCTGCAGCAAGATGATCATTCTGATACAGTGAAGTGAACCTGAGCAACACAGCGGCTCGGGAGACCATCACCTTCACCGAGACTTAAAAAGTTCACTTACATTCGGGGATCCTTCAGAGCATGTTGTGCGCGTGCTTGGGACCCAGTCATTATTGGGAAACACCTGATGCTGATTTGAGCACAATCAGCACTCGCTGTAAGGACACTGTTTTCACAGAGACTCAGTGAAGTATTGTGTCAGGTATGCCACGGTAGATGGGTCTAAGTGCAGGAAGAGTGTTTATTATTAGGCCTGATAATTCCAAAAAAAAACACACACACACACAAACGAAACCGAAAGCAGAGTCATAAACATGGCTAGAAACAAATGTGACAGTGATAATGATAATACAGTGGTGCTTGAAATTTTGTGAACCCTTTAAAATTTTCTATGTTTCTGCATAAATATGACCTAAAACATCATCAAATTTTCACACAAGTCCTAAAAGTAGATAAAGAGAACCCAGTTAAACAAACAAGACAAAAATATTAAACTTGGTCATTTATTTATTGAGAAAAATGAGCCAATATTGCATATCTGTGAGTGGCAAAAATATGTGAACCTTTCCTTTCAGTATCTGGTGTGACCCCCTTGTGCAGCAATAACTGCAACTAAACATTTCCGGTAACTGTTGATCAGTCCTGCACACCGGCTTGGAGGAATTTTAGCCCGTTCCTCTGTACAGAACAGCTTCAACTCTGGGATGTTGGTGGGTTTCCTCACATGAACTGTTCGCTTCAGGTCCTTCCACAACATTTCGATTGGCTTAAGGTCAGGACATTGACTTGGCCATTCCAAAACATTAACTTTATTCTTCTTTAACCATTCTTTGGTAGAACGACTTGTGTGCTTAGGGTCGTTGTCTTGCTGCATGACCCACCTTCTCTTGAGAGTCAGTTCATGGACAGATGTCCTGACATTTTCCTTTTGAATTTGCTGGTATAATTCAGAATTCATTGTTCCATCAATGATGGCAAGCCGTCCTAGCCCAGATGCAGCAAAACAGGCCCAAGCCATGATACTACCACCACCATGTTTCACAGATGGGATAAGGTTCTTATGCTGGAATGCAGTGTTTTCCTTTCTCCAAACATAATGCTTCTCATTTAAAACAAAAAGTTCTATTTTGGTCTCATCCATCCACAAAACATTTTTCCAATAGCCTTCTGGCTTGTCCACGTGATCTTTTAGCAAACTGCAGGCGAGCAGCAATGTTCTTTTTGGAGAGCAGTGGCTTTCTCCTTGCAACCCTGCCACCACACCATTGTTGTTCAGTGTTCTCCTGATGGTGGACTCATGAACATTAGCCAATGTGAGATAGGCCTTCAGTTGCTTAGAAGTTACCCTAAGGTCCTTTGTGACCTCGCCAACTATTACACAGCTTGCTCTTGGAGTGATCTTTGTTGGTCGGCCATTCCTGGGGAGGGTAACAATGGTCTTGAGTTTCCTTCATTTGTACACAATCTGTCTGACTGTGGATTGGTGGAGTCCAAACTCTTTAGAGATGGTTTTGTAACCTTTTCCAGCCTGATGAGCATCAACAACGCTTTTTCTGAGGTCCTCAGAAATCTCCTTTGTTCGTGCCATGATACACTTCCACAAGCATGTGTTGTGAAGATCAGACTTTGATAGATCCCTGTTCTTTAAATAAAACAGGGTGCCCACTCACACCTGATTGTCATCCCATTGATTGAAAACACCTGACGCTAATTTCGCCTTTAAATTAACTGCTAATCCTAGAGGTTCACATACTTTTGCCTCTCACAGATATGTAATATTGGATCATTTTCCTCAATAAATAAATTACCAAGTATAATATTTTTGTCTCATTTGTTTAACTGGGTTCTCTTTATCTACTTTTAGGACTTGTGTGAAAATCTGAAGATATTTTAGGGCATATTTATGCAGAAATATAGAAATTTCTAAAGGGTTCACAAACTTTCAAGCACCACTGTACTTTGAAAAGGCTCCGTATCCTTACAGCATGTGCCTATTGCACTCAATTCAGCATCAGGTATTTCCCATAATGACTGGCTCCCAAGCACACATACAATGCGCTCTGAAGACTCCCCGAATGTAAATGCACTTTTTAGTATTATTTTTTTTTAATTCTTACCTTCTTGGAAATGAAATGAGCAGACCATTGGGTTTTTAACTTCGCTGTTCGACACCGAGTCCCACTGAATGTTTTTCCCCCCATTTTCCCTTCTACATTTAGAAATTTCTCTATTTTTTCCCCCAATGATGAATTACTTTTGGTAAATTTAAAAATCCGATGTCTTTTTCGTTCAAAACGATTTGCACATCCAGAAACGCAGCAAAATCTTCCCATACCGATTAATAACAACTAACCCGGCTGAATGAAACATTACAAGCGTGCCTCCTGTCATGGCGGCATAGTTACCGTTGCCATGGGGGTCCCGTGACGGTGCAAAGCCTCTATAAAGATATTCTAGACAATCGCATGCTTCCACCTTTGTGGTAATAAATTGGGGAAGGCCCACATATGGATGTGATGATCAGGTGTCCACATACTTTTAGCAATTATATCGCCATATAATGCTGACCACTGGCTGGCATCTTTATATTCCTTATAGGCTGCCAGTAATCCATATAAAAATAACAACAGAAAGAGGGTTTTTTAATTTTTTAAAGGCCTTTCTACACTCAGTTAGGCCAAATTCCAAATGGCTATATATTATTCCTGTATATAGTCACTACATAAGGAAAGGAATGACCTAAGGGCCTTGTTGAACTTATGTAGTGCACTAAAATAATGACATTTGAGATTCAGCCAGAGGAAAACATCCGTCCATCCATTATCTGTAACCACTTATCCTGTGCAGGGTCACGGGTAAGCTGGAGCCTATCCCAGCTGACTATGGGCGAGAGGCGGGGTACACCCTGGACAAGTAGCCAGATCATCACAGGGCTGACACATAGAGACAAACAACCATTCACACTCACATTCACACCTACGGTCAATTTCAAGCCACCATTTAACCTAACCTGCATCTCTTTGGACTGTGGGGGAAACCGGAGCACCCGGAGGAAACCACTGGGCTCGAACCCAGAACCTTCTTGCTGTGACGCGACAGTGCTAACCACTGCACCACCATGCTGCCCCAGAGAAAAATGGCTTGCAGTAAAGTTGTTTTAAAAATTATCACTGCACTGATGTAATATCACTTTTTGGATAATTGATTATCATAAAAGGTGAAAAAGTATCCTATGACATGCATTTCCTGTATTTAACCAGCGCAAATAGGAACTGTGTGTTTGGATACTCTTGGGGCATTTTCTATTAGCCTGTTTACCGAGTGTGAGTCACAGGAAAATGAATGCTTTGGCTTTGTTTGCTATTTGGTTTAACTCTGAAAATAATTAAACTAATCAGTAAGGGGGGGAAAATTGGTATGGGGAGTGCTAGAATGGGCAGAGATGGAAACGTAACTATAAAATTGTTATTAATTGGACAAAAAGATAGTGACAGAAAAAGATTTGGCTACAGAAATTACATAAATCAACTGAGCACAGAGGTCACGGGTGCCAGGACTGAATACACGATTACATAATAATATCAATAAGTAGTTTACAAAAAATTTGTACAGCGTCCAAGACTTTTTTTTTTTCTTCTGATTTGGGCCAGATCTCCAAAACACGTCGTATTTCTGCAGCATTCCACCATGATGATTTCTGGCTCAGTTTGTGGTTTATTCATTAGTTACCAGTTTGCAGTTAAAGAACAATCTGTCCACAATCCAAAACCCAGAGCATGTGCAGGGTTGTCTTGGAAGCGAACAGAGATCATCTATCAGGCAGAATGATTATTTTCGTCCACACCTGACATTTTTGCCATTCAATATGTAACTAATATGAGAAATAAAAGTACTCGAACGGCAAAATTGTGCTTACTCAAGGGCGCAGATGGCACTGGGGACGGGGGGGGCATGTCCCCCCCAGATTTATAGTGACCCCTATCTGTCCCCCCCACCGTCCATACGTAAGGCGCCAAACATAGGTAGAAAAAGTGAGGATTAATGTTCCGTTAGTTAGACTAACTTACATTGCAGCACAGAGTTGAAATGGCAGCAGCAGTAGCCTTGTCTGTGATCAATCCACATTACACCGATTCAAGAAGGGGAAAGGCTGGAGCAGATCCTTGCAGAGTTGGGAAAGCAAGGTGTTCAATTTTCCACGTAATTCTCAGTTAATAACACTGCACAGCTCATCCATTTGGTGTTTCTGCTACGACTAATGGTGCGTTCAGTTGTACTCGTAAGTTGGAAGTTTGAAGTCGGAAAAGCATTGAAATCTAGCATCTACCAGCATAAACGTTGGGGTTTTCGTTTCATTTCATTGTCCATTTTTTTCGAATTCCATGTTCCATGTTTTTAAACTGGGAAGCGGCGGAGAGATGTTTTTGGGACCTATTGAGTCTGCTTCTAGACGGTAAATTTGTTTGGCTGCAGAGGGAATTTTTTTTTTCAATCAATTTTGTTTATTGAAAAAAATACTTTTTATTTTTATTTGTGTGAATCTGTTGTTCAAGTGTTTATACTTCTGTTTTCATACACATTTTATGTTTCTAATCATTTACATGAAGGCACGAGTGTGAATCATTTCAATTTTATTTTGTTATTCATTTTTGGACATTCCCTTTTTGTTAGGATTTAAAGTTTCCGTGATGAGATTCTTCATCCTGCTGAGATCAGCAAATGTTTAAATAAAACATGCAGAAGACATGAAGTTTTGGAGCGTGATTAACATACCAGACAAATAACAATTTGATCATGTATGGCTAGCGTTGACCAGGTAGGCCTTTGTCTACCAACGTTCATTCAGTTAGAAAACTCACAATTCTAATGTATATTGAAGCTTCAGTACATATATGCATTTACACAAAATGGAATCGTTTGCTGACAGCTCAGTCCCCCCAGTTCAAAAATCCTATCTGCGCCCCTGTGCTTACTGTATACTCATCTCATCTCATTATCTCTAGCCGCTTTATCCTTCTACAGGGTCGCAGGCAAGCTGGAGCCTATCCCAGCTGACTACGGGCGAAAGGCGGGGTACACCCTGGACAAGTCGCCAGGTCATCACAGGGCTGACACATAGACACAGACAACCATTCACACTCACATTCACACCTACGGTCAATTTAGAGTCACCAGTTAACCTAACCTGCATGTCTTTGGACTGTGGGGGAAACCGGAGCACCCGGAGGAAACCCACGCGGACACGGGGAGAACATGCAAACTCCACACAGAAAGGCCCTCGCCGGCCCCGGGGCTCGAACCCAGGACCTTCTTGCTGTGAGGCGACAGCGCTAACCACTACACCACCGTGCCGCCCACCTTACTGTATACTGTATGGGAGAATTTCAGTGTCTTTGCGAGTACAATCCCACCGGGGGGGAAAGGCAGTGAATTAAATTGCAGTTCATTGTACTGTAGAAATACCTTTTTCACTCACTGGTAGCTTCAAATTAGGACAGATGTTGAAGAAGGTCATTTTGCTCCCAAAGTATTTTAGGCGATCTGAAGAACTGGATCTGAGGCTGGTTAGTTGACAGATGACAAGTCTTTTGAGGGAAGACACATTTAACATCCCCTACTCAAGAGGGAGTGGAAACTAGACTGTGTCACGCTTTCATCGCTCAAGATCACTTTAGGTGAGCCAGTTAATTTGGTTCACACTGTCCAGAACACAACACCCTGCAGACTGCTGCCTCAGCGCTGGGCTTTTTACCCATAGGCTGCTATTTATCAGCTGCTGTTTCGGGTTAGAGCTTTTCATTCATTCATTCATTCATTCGTGTGACCACGAAACGTTCATTTCACTGTAGGAAAACAGTAAGAGCACGCAAACATACAGTATCAATCATAGAAACGTCAAAAATCAAAATGTTTTGGCTTGAGACTTTACTAAAGGAGGTAAAGCCAAGCTCCATTTTGAGCGTTCTGTAAATATGAAACAGGTGGCTGGTCTGTTTCGTGTTTACCCAATGACTAGATGGATACTCAGGCTAGCTCCCAACTTACCACGTATTCAGATTGATTAATCGTTTGAGTGTTTTCCTTAAAGCACTCTGGCTTATGAGGGTGACGTGTTTTCATTCTGGTCATGATTCAGTTCTTGAAGTTAAATATAAACAGAGGTATTTGTGGTTCCTGTGACTAATAAATGGCCAGCACAGGTATGCCTTCCTTCAGATGAGATCAGTTTACACTTGTGTAATTCTGTTTGCATTATTGATGATTTTGAAGCCGATTGCTACCTCATCAATACGCACTTAGCCTAATGTCTATGGCAATCTTTTAAATAGTAAATAGAAGAAACCGTGCAAGCTGTTAAAAAATATATAAAATAGGGAATCAAAGTCTAAAAAGGGGTATCGAACTAAAATTGTTTTTGAAATGTTAATAAAATGAAAAGTACTGAAGGAGTAATGGTGTGGCGTGACATAGTTTGTACCATGCCTGCCTTTATAACATCGATCATAGATTCTCTCCCACACACGTCTCCAACATGGCTGTGAACCTTTCACCTTCTCCTTTGAGTTTTAAGCACCTCTGCTGTCACACAACCACCCCAGGCGATAAAGAGGTGACATGCATGCACACACACACGCACACACAAAGCCTGCCATGGACAATGAAGCCTGCAGGTGACTCAGCTTACCGTCAAACACAGTTGGGCATCCTGGCAGTCAGTTTCACTCTGTTCCCTCTCCACACGCGCACACACACACACACACACAAGGAGTGGGTATAAGCAGTGAGGTGGCATTTTTAATCCGAGCGTCTTTGTGCCCAGGTCGGCAGGGGGACAGCAGATGTCCCTCACCTAAGTAGGTCACGCTTTGTGCGGGACGTCTGTGTGGTAGCGATCTACAGCCATCTGGTTGCTCCCTGTCACTGTCAGCTGTGCAAAAATATGATTTCCTACAAGGCACCTTGAGCGATAAAGAGACTTGTGAGGACGGGAGACCACAAATTATGTACAGTACGTATTACAATGCTTTCATAAGGCATTATACATATTATTAAAATGATTTCTAAAAAGCATAACATTTTAGAGCAACATGCATCATACATTATGGAAGAAATAAAACACAACAGGCCATGCTGTTAGAGAAAAATAATCCACATTGGGGTGGAGCGGCCCGACATGAAGCGGTATGATACCACCCTGAAGTGAATAGTTTTCCTGTTATAGCGTGTCCCGGAGGATTTTATTCCTTTTGTATCACAGTGATTTACATTCAATTGCAATTTGTAATAAATTATTAATTAAATACAAATCATACTTTTTATCTCCCGCTGGCCGAAAGGCCCTAGGGAGGATTATATCGTGTCGATTTCCATCCGTCTGTCTGTCCGTCCATTCATCCATCCATCCCGGGAAGGGTGCTAACATTCCGAAATCAACTCCTCTCACAATTTATGGAGGAATTTCACCAAACTTGGTAAAAGGCTTTGCCATATGACAGTTATCCACATATTGAAATTTCGTTTAATTTGGGCACATTTTCCCAGAGTTATGCCCTTGATTATTAACAAACTTGTACTTTGGCAATTTCATCAAGGTGTGCTTGCTTTCTGAAATCAACTTCCCTCACAATCTTTATTATGTCCCGCTGGCTGAAAGGCCCGAAGGGGGCTTATGTCATGGCGATGTCCATCTGTCCCAGGAAGGGTACCCACCTTGCCAGCGGGGGATATTGTGTTCTTAGAGCACTCTTGTTAATTGTTTGTAGTTACAGCTATTTAATCAAATGTCCACATGTCAAGTTAGGTCTGCTAATGTTATAGACCCCTTCGCATGTTTGTAAACAAACCAACCGTTGCCAGGATGCGCGCACAGCCTGGACCCAGAAACAATGGCGCCGCCCATAGACCGGCATTATGAGCTGTCAGATTATGCAAAACAATTGTCGTTACAAGATCGAGAATGCTACATAAATAAGTTAACTCTAACAAGTGGACATCGCCTACCGGATCCGTATTTAATTAAAGAGTGGACGGACGATGTTAGTAAGTTCCCTGGTATGCAATGGCCAGATATATACTCGTACCTTATTGACAAGACTTCAGTGTACACCCACGAAAAACTTCGTGCCTACAAGTCTTTAGACGCATATGATTGTTATGTGCGGGCATGTACAACTTGATTAACAATGGGACATTCATATTCATTTTGTTTTGATCAAATTATGCCAGTGATGTGATGGCAATGTGGCGTTAGCTACAACAGCAAATACCAACACTAAACAGCAATTTGCAGGAGGTAATGGCATGAAAGGAATGATAGTGTAAAGAGTGCAGCTAAGAGAAATCAGAGCTGCGTAAAAAGCGAGAGGCAGAGAGCAGAAATGAAACTGAACGGGGCGGGAGCTAGGTTTCAACGTAAGTTGGCATTTAGAGCGAGGGCACACAATTTTACCTTTCCATCCTTGCTTTAAAATTGTGATTTTCGGCATACAAAAATAACGATGGCACAAAATCTGGACTGCTTGAGTCAAGCGAGACCTCTCCTACAAACACAATTGCATGCAAAGCTAAGTTAACATGCTAACAATATTCATTACATTGTGTAACTATGACCCAGCTAATCAGACAAACGTTACCAAAGTATTTTGCTACATCAATAAACGAAGACTAGAAAGAATAAAAAAGAAAGATTTAATAAATAGCCTGATCTTACCTGTGATGAAGTGGGCGCTGCAAACCCGCGCATTTTTGATAGTGCTTTCATCCCAGTCTACACGTTTGATGGCTTGTAGTCATAGACGTCGGCGATTTTTTGGAATGGGTGAGATCCTGCTGGAATTCTGAACATTTTAACCCCATCACTGCTACGATTCTGACACCCGACAACACAACAACTAGGCATTTCTGAGTCTTTTTTGGGTCCAGGCTGCGCGTGCAATTTCCGCTTTCGTATGAATGACGTTTACTGCGAAGGGGTCTATAGCAGAAGTCATTCCATCACCAGCCTCTCGCTTTTCTCTTTCTTTCAGGTAATAAGATAAAAATGCAGTAAAAGAATGCAGCTTATCAGGTTACTGAGGAACTTTGTGGAAAGCACAAAGCCCTCTGTGCCGTCTGTCCTGAAGACTCACCTGTGGCAAAAAACTTACTGACTGTTGCAAAGTGCTGACCCTTGAGACTCCTTCCTTAAATTTTGATAAAAGTTTCCAAACAGAATTATTATTTTTTTATTTGTTAACTAACACCAAGTTTTCTTAATCTGTTTATTACTAGGCTTCGGTTATTCGAAGCATCCACCATACAAGTCCCTGTGAATGAGCTGTCACTATAGAAAAGATGACATGTTTCTATAGCAGCAGTGTCAGCTGCAAAGCCTGTCACAGGTTTATATATTCACATGTTCATTCTAATACTTTATTGTAATTTGTTATCCATAGAAACAGTTCATGCACAGGGAATCCTATAGCAGACACGCTACATAAACAGATTGGGGAAAAAAAAGTGTACAATTGCAGGGTTCTCACTAGACCAGTGGTTCTCAAACTTTTTTCACCAAGTACCACCTCAGAAAATACTTGGCTCTCCAAGTACCACCATAATGACCAACATTAAAATACAGTAGCGTAGTAGGCCTAAGTATTCATTAAAAACAAGGCGGAGGTTTTATTTTACAAGTATATTTAATATTGTTGGCCACTGTAACATTACACACAGTACTTTGAACAGTAACACTGTGTTTAAATATAGGAAAATAAAACACTGTACTTAAATAATGAATCAAATAAATTGGCCAAATCTGCAACATCTGTAGTCTCATCAAGCTGTATGGTAAAATATCTACTGTTCTTAATGCGCTCAATCAGTGTCTTTTTAACATCGTCAGCCATGTCATTTATTCTCCTTGACACGGTGTCATTTGAAAGCGGCACCAAGTTTAACTCTCTGGCAGCTTTCTCTCCACACATGATACGTGTCATCTCTTTGGCTAATGGCAAACACAGCAGTTCCCCGATTGTGTGCGGCTTACCGGCTCTGGCGATCAGGAGGCTGGCGCGATATAAAGCTTCCTGTGCTTTGGCTACGGGTGTACCATAGGACAGAATGGTGGACTTGGACTGCTTTAGTTCATCACGTTTTCGTAAAAAAAATCCATTGGTTTGTCCTTTAGTGCTGTGTGTTTGGTTGTAAGATGCCGTTTGAGATGCGATGGTTTCATGGACTCATTGATCAGAACGTCCCCGCATACAACACACTGCGGCCTGGGCAGCTCCTCTGTCCCGCTCCAAATGAATCCCAGTTTGATGTATTTTTCGTCATACTTCCTCCTCACTGGTTTCTGCCATTTGCTAGCAGTTCTGGGGCTGGTTTTGCCACTGTCATTAGCATCTGCGCTCGGCTCACACACGTCCTCTTCAGTTCTCCCTCTCTCCTGATCCACGGTCCCATTCGCGGATTTAAGCCACGACAGTAATTTTGTCGTACTCGTCATAATTAGCAAAGCCACCTCCACCTTTTCCCATCACAGCCTGGTCTACCAATGGCGGATAACCTTCTGTCAGCGGGAATGCATACATACGCTACGTATGGCTACCCAGAAGCACTTGCAAACTTTTTAAAATTATTAACTTAATTTGTATTTCCTTTCATTTTCTTGTCATCGGTTGATATTTTCATCCATTTGGATATTATGGATAGTATTTCACGTTTTATTTTATTTTTTAAAATTTATTTATATTTAATTAAGTGATTCTTTGGCGTACCACTAGAATGGAGCCCGCATACGTACCACAGTTTGAGAATCACTGCACTAGACCAAAATATCAGCGTAGTGGCACAAGTCATAACAGTCAGAGGGTTCGGGGCCCGCCTTAGGCCCCCAAAAGCTCAGGGGTTCTAGATACTCAGAGATGCATTCTATTGCATTTCCTGGCATTTGCAGGCCTCCTTGAAATTCACTTTTTTTGTGGTAATATTAATGAGATTTTTTTTTTTGCCAAAAGTTGCTGTGATTGTTTTTGATTGAAGACTTATTATAATTAATATTAAACTATATGAGTGACATATTTATGGAATAAGAATAAAACAACCAGTTGATGTTCACCAAGTGTCAGCTTTATTTTCAGCTTCAGCCGTTCAATTACAATCCACGACTATCCAGATCTAACTCATGGACTGGCATGGATTAAGTGCATGGCGTGTCAGCGCCTCTTAACCCGGATGGCACTTTACCCCGAAAACAGCATAAGGAAGGAGGTAAAATGTACTAGCATGATCAGTGACAACTCGGGCAGCAATGCACTGGGCGCTTACATGGACAAGGGGTTTACAGTTATTAAGCACAAAAGTATTTTAGCACAAGTTCTTTCACACTAAATTATCAAATCAATAAACCTCAAACACTCATTTGTAGATTGTGTGAAAAAACCCGCAGTGCACAGATTACAGACCATTTCACACAAGCCGATCCGATCAAGAACAGCTTGCACTTTATTTGAATAATAATAAAGTTTGTTGTGTTTTTGCGTCATTCTTTAAACCTGTCGTTGAAATAACAATGGGATAGATGGCAAAAAAATTTTCACTTCTCTAATCCTATTGTTTTCTTTTAATTGAGCGCTCGGTGAACAGAAATGGATGTATATACTAATGCTGTGTTCACACTTATACCGGTACGAAAGTGGTATAACTGTATCGATACAAAGTATACCGGTACAGTTTAGTGTGTCTGTCCACACTAGCGAGAAATGTTTGCGGTTTTCTTTCACGGTAGTTGAAATGCGCGTGCGCGAAATGTTTCCGTGGTTACCAAGTAACTTCCTTCCGAGAATATGGCGGATGAAACAACGTGTGTGCTTTTTGTTGTCAATGTACAGTCTGTATTTCTGGTGGTCATTTATTCAGTCGAATCGTATAAAACACGCGAGGCAGTTGAGAAAGAAACAAAGAAAACGAATCCCCCTTTCTCCCCCCTCACTTTCTCCCTCTTCCCTTCTCTTCCCCTCCCTTTCTCCCTCTTTCCTTCTCTTCCCCTCCCTTTCTCTCCCTTTTCCCCTCTTCCTCCTTTCTTCCTCCCTCTCTCCCCCTCTCCCTTTCTCCCCCCTTTCTTTGCTCCATGTAGCTGCACGGTCGTTTTGAGCCATTTTGACGTTTTATTTACAGCTGGAAAGCACGGGCGTATTGTATTGTATGAATAACCCGGAAGACGTAGGAATGGTTCATTGCGCTTGCGCATTATATTTGTATCAATACAGAGCCGCTTCATCTGTCCACACTACAGCGAAGCGCTACAGTACCGGTACGAAACCCATACATTTGTGGGTTCCGTACCGATACAGTTACACCGCTACAGTACCGGTATAGTTGCTAGTGTGGACAGGTGTTGCGGTACGAAAGTAGTTTCGTATCGATACAAAATCCCTAGTGTGGACAGGGTATATGATATCCACTGTAGTGTAGAAATGCATCTATAGCCATGGTCAGTGCAAGAAACAGATGTTGCTGCGACGTCAAAACATCAGTTTCGTGCACCAACTGTTAACAGTTTTAATTACCTGTCGCGTAATGCGACTTTTTTCTCACGATAACCTTCATAAACCAAAATATTTTTTCTCAACTTATTGGCATGTACATGCAAATCTTGGAAAAGATAATTTCCTTTTCTCTATCAGTGTTCTCTTTTCATCTTCATTATTTTCTTTCAAGATGGCGGAGTGGGGAAATATAATCACTCGTTTTCGATCAGAATCTCGTCAACTTTCATAAAAAATCCATCAAACATCTTTAAACATGATCAGTAAGTATTCATAATAAAGATTAAGTGTTTTTGGATCTTGTGCTAAAGAACTTAGAGTTGTGCTAAGAGACTTTGGATGTGTGCTAAATAACTGTAAACCGAGTGGAGTATGTTCAAATGTAGAACATTCACATGGCAGCGTGCTGTCGCTGGTGCGTTGGGATAACAAGAGAGAATTAAACAAAAGACCACATTTTCAAGATTGATAAGCCTTTTTATTAGTGTAGCGGCAAGTTTTACAGGCGTGTCGGCAATATTGTGAACGTAGTGGTAAAGAAACATTGCGTAGCAGCCCGATATGCTGAAAAGGCCGAGTTAGAACCCTGAATTGTTGACACGGCAGAGTTTTCTGTGAGATATCTATTTCGTATTTTTGGAAGTCTCTGGTGTCAGAACTGTGACTAATCAGAGGTAAAACCAGAGGTGGACAGTAACGAAGTACATTTACTTGAGTACTGTACTTAAGTACACTTTTTGAGTATCTGTACTTTACTTGAGTATTAATTTTTTTGGCAACTTATGACTTTAACTTCACTACATTTGAAAGACAAATATTGTACTTTTCACTCCACGACATTTCTATCCGGGCGGCACGGTGGTGTAGTGGTTAGCGCTGTCTCCTCACAGCAAGAAGGTCCGGGTTCGAGCCCCGTGGCCGGCGAGGGCCTTTCTGTGCGGAGTTTGCATGTTCTCCCCGTGTCCGCGTGGGTTTCCTCCGGGTGCTCCGGTTTCCCCCACAGTCCAAAGGCATGCAGGTTAGGTTAACTGGTGACTCTAAATTGACCATAAGTGTGAATGTGAGTGTGAATGGTTGTCTGTGTCTATGTGTCAGCCCTGTGATGACCTGGCGACTTGTCCAGGGTGTACCCTGCCTTTCGCCCGTAGTCAGCTGGGATAGGCTCCAGCTTGCCTGCGACCCTGTAGAAGGATAAAGCGGCTAGAGATAATGAGATGAGATGAGACATTTCTATCCAGGTCCTCATTACTCATTACTATGAAGCGACTTTGAAAGTGGATGTTTTTTTCTTTTCTTTTCTAAAACGTGATTGTTTTTTTCCCAGGTGACACTGAGACAGCCTATCAGAAATCACTAGGGTCACGTCACATCCATACACTGTATAAAATCAAGTTCAGTGATTTCTCCGCAGCATTATTTAACATGATCAGTTGATGGCAGAATGGAAGGAGGCGGTTCTTCTGGGGAACGCACGCACCCATGGTTCTATAGCTAGAAACCATGTTTCAGTTTTCTGAAAGGAATAAAGAGTCTTTTCATTTTAAATGTTTGCTTTGTTTGCCTAAAACGGACCACATCACAGCTTACAAAAACTCGCCGTCCAAACTGTGGAAGCATGTTGAGGTATATAAATGTTTTATTCCAAGAGAAAGCTTGCAATTAAGTTGTGTGTGCTTTTAGAGCTAGCGATAATGTTGCAATAGCTATGCAGTCTGGTTAGTCAGATGACTTTCTATGGATTTTCCCACCAAGTTGCCATCGACTTGTCCACGGCTAACGTTAACGCATAGCTAGTAAACTTGGACACTGTTAGTTAGCATGTAAAAATGGAGTTACACTAACATGAATAACGTTAACTTATCTGAAGTGCTTTCAGAAATGTTTTTGGCATAATCTTGACAAATAAACAAAATGTGGAAATCTTTCTTTTCTAGTAACGTTAGCTACCCAATATGATTTCAAGTTTGAAAAGATTTTGCTAGCATGTCAGGTGGAGCATCACTGACTAGCTCGCTTAACATTAAAGTGCATATCACGGGTAAATTCAGGAGCAAGATCAATGTAATTCTCCTATTTTATATTAAACTTTGGTCAAATATCTGTAACATTCTGCATTCTCTGCAATTTTTTTTACCTTGCGCGATACCAGAAAAATTCAGTTGAAATCAAGCCATTTGAGGCGAATTGGTCTGCCTCTGAAAAAACTTGGCATTTGGATTTCCCGGCAAACATTGATTTTCGTGACGTCATCTGCGGGATGCCTCCTTCTGAATCCTACGTCAGCGCTGGTTTGTTTATGAGAAAACGACCTGGTGGTTTTCTGCAAATTTCTTCAACGTTATCGCGTAATTATTAAAATGGTTAACAGATGTATCGTAGGAGGGTGTAGCAACACCAATCTTGATGGGATTAGTACTCATCATTTTCCAAAAGACCGGACAATGAGAGAGAAATGGGAGCGCTTGGTCTACACAGGCTGTGCACTGAAACCGTGCAAAGCTCACTCAGCCTGCTCGTGCTTCCACAGATAACGTCACGATTCTGGCTCGAGACTCCCTTGGGATTTTTCCAGACATGTTTTATTTTATTTTTTTCTGCTGTAGACAGATGGCCTTGTGCAAAATTACCCTTCTGGATGAGTGTGTAAAGGGACATACTTTTATATAAACACCCCCCCCCCTGAAATTTGTCCAGAATATGCCCTTTAAACCACCATGATGGCACAGGCAGATTCATATGTGCATGAATACATACACTTGCACATGAGACCTGTGAGATGGACAATATTGCACTTGTCCATCACAACAAGTTGCTGGAATTTTTTGTTTTGATGTCAGATGATGGTCTTGTACTTTTTTTGTCTTGCTTAACTCTTTACCCCTTAAAGCAGTTGCTACAGCCACCCTTGTATATGTACAGTGCTCAGCATAAATGAGTACACCCTCTTTGAAAAGTAACATTTTAAACAATATCTCAATGAACATAAACAATTTCCAAAATGTCGAAAAGACAAAGTTTAATATAACATCTGTTTAACTTATAATGTGAAAGTAAGGTTAATAATATAAACTTAGATTACACATTTTTCAGTTTTTCTCAAATTAGGGTGGTGCAAAAATGAATACACCCCACAACAAAAACTACTACATTTAGTACCTTGTATGGCTTCCATGATTTCTAATGACAGCACCAAGTCTTCTAGG
This sequence comes from Neoarius graeffei, assembly GCF_027579695.1. Classification (NCBI taxonomy): domain Eukaryota; kingdom Metazoa; phylum Chordata; class Actinopteri; order Siluriformes; family Ariidae; genus Neoarius; species Neoarius graeffei. Next base: position 100,063,064 of record NC_083571.1, read on the forward strand.
CACGGAATGAACAAGTTGGCGACATTTTGCAACATCAATCTTTTTCCATTCTTCAGCAATGACCTCTTTTAGTGACTGGATGCTGGATGGAGAGTGATGCTCAACTTGTCTCTTCAGAATTCCCCAAAGAAAATAATTTCTTTCCACCACAAAGGTGAAGGCTACAAGAAGATCAGCAAAGCTTTACTTATCAGTCAGAATACTGGAGCAAAAGTGGTACAAAAATTTAAGAACGATGGAACTGCAACCATCTCACAGAGACGTCCAGGTCGTCCACGGAAGTTAACACCTCGACAGGAGCGTCTTCTGATGAGAAGGGTTGAAGAAAATCGGCATGCAAGTTCACTGCAGTTATCTAAAGAAGTAGAAAGCCAAACTGGGGTGACTATTTCCCATGACACAATATGGCATACACTGCAGAGGAATGGCATGCATGGATGCCGTCCATGAAAGAAGCCTTTCCTAAAGCCCAGGCACAAAAAAGCCCACCTAGAGTTTGCCAGGGCCCATGCTGACAAAGATGAAGACTACTGGGACTGTTAGGACTAGGACTGTTTTGGCCTCTAGAGGCCGCTGTTATTTCCTTTTCATGTCGTGTTTATTTTGGCCTCTAGAGGCCGCCACTGTTCCTGTGTTTTGTGTTTGTGTTAATTGCCTAATTATCTTCACCTGTGTCCTTAATTAGTTTGTCTATTTATACCCCTGAGTTCAGTCCTCTTGTCACGGAGTCTTTGTGCTGTTATGTTTATCTCCAGTTTCCTTTGTACTGTGTTTTTTGATCTTCTTAGCTTTTGTATTTTTGCACTTTGCTTTTCTTTTGGATTATACTCTTTGGTTTTTTTTTTTTGTCTTTTGTTTTGCCCTGTATATAGTGTATATAGTTTAAATAAACCTTTTGATTCTTTTTCTACTTCCGCCTCACGCCTCTGCATTTGAGTCATCCCCCTGGTGGCCTAGTGGGGGTTTGCTGGATTATCACACCAACGAACCAGGTTCGAATCCCAGCAAAACCCTAACAGAAAGACTCCGTCATGACCGACTCAGCAGAGGCTGCTTCAACTGTCTACCCGGCCAACCTTCAGGGAATTATGGCAGCTTTGACACGCTTCGGAGCGACCATGGACGCTCATGGACGTACGCTCACCAGCCAACGTGAGGCCCTCGCTCGCCACGAGGAACTGCTTCAGCAAATTAGGAAAACCCTGGCACAGCTGACATCTCTGCCTGCATCTCCTGCTCCTGATCCAGCTCCCACTCCTGCTCCAGTGCCTCCTGCAATGCTGCCTTCTTCACCTCGCGAACCCAGCCTTCCTGCACCACAGAGGTATGACGGCAAGCACAGTGAGTGCCGAGAGTTCCTTACCCAGTGTCAACTCACCTTTGAGCTTCAGCCTACCACCTACACTACGGATCGCCGCAAGATTGCCTTTGTGATCACCTTATTAGCTGGTAAGGCGCGAGCCTGGGCTACTGCTATCTGGCAAAGACAGGGACCTGAGTGCTTTGATTTCCAGCTGTTTTCTGAAGAGATGCTTCGGGTCTTCGATCAGGCAGACATCAGTACCGACGCAGCCCGAAAGCTCATGTCCATCCGGCAAGGAGGAAGCGTCGCAGATTACGCCATCTCGTTCCGAACACTCGCAGCAGTAAGTGGATGGAACGAGACTGCCCTGGTGTCAGCCTTCCACCATGGTCTGTCTGACCCCATCAAGGACGGTCTGGCCTCTATTGGATGCCCAAGTGACCTCGAAACCCTCATCTCACATGCTATTCGTCTGGACAACAGGATGAGAGAACGCCACCAAGCCTTGAGCCCCCCCAGCCTCCCTACCTCTACCTGGAGACCATCTACCTCCTTCAGTGACTGTCCAGAACCCATGCAAGTGGGTCGTACTCGCCTCTCCGCATCTGAGAGGGAGCGCAGAAGGAGGGACAAGTGCTGCATCTACTGTGGCAAGCCTGGTCACTTCCGAGCATCATGTCCCGAACTCTTGGGAAAAGGACCGCCCCGTCCAGCCGAGGGAGGGTTGTGACGGGGCCTACCCTCTCTCCCGGACTCCCTGGCCAAGGAATCTACATCCCGGTCTCCATCTCCTGGGGTGAGTCTGTCCACTCTTGTCAAGCTTTGATAGACTCAGGGGCGGCTGGGAACTTTATGGATATTCACTTCGCCCAAAGCATCAATATACCTACTGCACCTCTTGAAGTCCCACTGTCTGTGTCTGCCCTCGATGGCCAAGCGTTAGGTGATGGAAGAGTCACCCAAGTTACTTCTCCAGTCTTCCTCCAGTCTCAAGGTCACAAGGAAGAAATATCCCTGCACCTGATTCCTTCACCTGAGTTCCCAGTTATTCTAGGCCTTCCTTGGCTTATTCGCCACAACCCTCGCATAGACTGGGTAACAAGCCAGGTCGTGGAATGGGGCCCTGCATGCCATGCCTCTTGTCTGCTCTCTAGCTCTCCTGTGTCTCCTGCCGAGCCCCCTGATCTCACCGAGTTATCTCAAGTTCCCACAGAGTACTGGGATCTCAAGGAAGTTTTCAGCAAGAGCAGGGCCGCCGTTCTTCCTCCGCACCGGGCCTACGACTGTGCCATCGACTTGCTCCCTGGGACTACCCCTCCTCGTGGCAGACTGTTTTCACTCTCTCAGCCAGAACGCAAGGCCATGGAGGAATACCTCAAAGATGCCCTGGTCTCTGGGTTTATTCGACCCTCCACTTCACCTGCTGGAGCCGGCTTCTTCTTTGTCGGCAAGAAGGATGGGGGGCTCCGACCATGTATTGATTACAGGGGCCTGAATAAGATCACTGTGCGCAACCGATATCCCCTTCCGCTGATGTCCACAGCTTTCGACCTGCTCCAAGGCGCCACCGTCTTCACCAAGTTGGACCTACGGAACGCATACCACCTCATCCGTATCCGACAGGGAGACGAGTGGAAGACTGCCTTTAACACCCCGTCTGGGCACTACGAATACCAGGTGATGCCCTTCGGACTCACCAACGCACCAGCTGTTTTTCAGGCCCTAATCAACGACGTCTTAAGGGACATGATTAACCTATACGTTTTTGTCTACCTCGACGACATCCTTATCTTTTCCAAGACCGTGCAGGAGCACCGCCACCATGTCCGCCAGGTTCTCCAGAGGCTGCTACAGAACAATCTGTTCGCCAAGGCCCAGAAATGCGAATTTCATGTTCCCGAGGTCTCCTTTCTGGGATTTATTGTACGGACAGGCCAACTCCAAATGGACCCTGCCAAGACCCTGGCCGTCCGGGATTGGCCCACTCCCAAGTCCGTTAAGGAGGTTCAGCGGTTCTTAGGATTCGCTAACTTCTACCGCAAGTTCATCAGGAACTTCAGTTCTGTGGCAGCACCCATGTCAGACCTCACCAAAGGGACAGGTGGATCTTATGGCTGGTCTCCTCAGGCAGAAAAGGCGTTCAAAGACCTCAAGGACCGCTTCTGCATGGCACCCATTCTGGTTCTCCCGGACACCTCCCAACCATTCATCGTGGAGGTGGACGCCTCGGACAGTGGTGTCGGCGCGGTGCTCTCTCAACGTTCGGAAGGAAAGCTGCACCCCTGCGCTTACTTCTCCCACCGCCTGAGTCCTGCTGAGTCCCGGTACGATGTGGGGGATCGAGAACTGCTAGCGGTCAAACTGGCCCTTGAGGAGTGGAGGCACTGGCTGGAGGGAGCACAACATCCATTCCTGGTTTGGACTGACCACAAGAACCTGGAGTACCTCCAGCAAGCCAAGAGACTGAACCCTCGACAGGCTAGGTGGGCCCTGTTTTTCAGTCGGTTTGACTTCACCCTCTCATACCGCCCCGGCTCCAAGAACACCAAACCTGACGCACTGTCCAGACTGTTCTCTGCCACTAACAGGGAGAATGAAGTCGGGCCCATTATCCCTGTGTCCCGGATTGTGGCCCCTGTCCGCTGGGGTATTGAGGAGGCTGTCCGACGAGCCCAACGCCAGGACCCCGGTCCTGGGACGGGGCCACCAGGCCTCTTGTACGTCCCACATCAAGCCCGGGCCAAGGTTCTCCAGTGGGGTCACTCTTCCCCTCTCACCGCCCACCCGGGAGCTCGGAGGACCCTGGACTTCCTGAAAAGACGCTTCTGGTGGCCTAACATGGAGAAGGAAGTAAGGTCATTTGTCCTGTCCTGTGAGGTTTGCACCAGAACCAAGAACCCACGACAGCGTCCCCAGGGTCTCCTGCATCCTCTGACCATTCCCCGGCGTCCCTGGTCCCACGTGGCAGTCGACTTTATCACGGGTCTCCCTGAGTCACAAGGTAACACGGTCATTTTGGTCTTAGTTGACAGATTCTCCAAGGCCTGCCGCTTCATACCACTGTGCAAACTCCCCTCTGCTCTTGAAACTGCGAAACTTTTGTTTAATCATGTCTTCCGAGTCTTTGGTCTTCCACAGGACATCGTCTCAGACCGAGGGCCCCAGTTCTCCTCCCGAGTGTGGCACGGGTTCTGCAAGGTCATCGGAGCCACTGCCAGCCTCTCCTCTGGGTTTCACCCACAGTCCAATGGTCAGACGGAGAGGCTCAACCAGGACCTGGAAACCACCCTGCGAGGCCTGGCTATGGATAACCCGACATCGTGGAGCACCTGGCTGCCATGGGCGGAGTACGCCCACAACACCCTGCAGTCATCGGCCACCAAGCTGTCGCCATTCCAGTGCCAATTCGGGTTCCAGCCACCTCTGTTCCCGGACCAGGAGGAGGACGCGGGGGTGCCCTCGGTCAACCAATATGTGAGACGGTGTCGCAAGACCTGGAGCAAGGTCAGGAAGACCCTCATACAGACCTCCAGAACCAACCAGACTCAGGCCAACCGCCATAGAAGACCTGCACACGCTTTCCGCCCTGGGCAGCGTGTTTGGCTGTCCACTAAGGACCTTCCACTGCGGGTGGAGAACCGCAAGCTTGCTCCTCGCTACATTGGCCCCTTCAAGGTGGTGCGCAGGGTGAACCCTGTCTCCTACCGGCTCCAGTTGCCCCGGACTCTGAGGATCAACCCCACTTTCCATGTTTCCCTGTTACGGCCCGTACTGACGTCTACGTATGCCCCTGCCCCTAGGAACCCCCCACCCCCCCGCATCTTCCAGGGGCAGACTGTGTTCACTGTGAATCGCCTGCTTGACTCCCGCCGGGTCCGCGGCGGGTTGCAATATCTGGTGGACTGGGAGGGCTATGGTCCTGAGGAGCGCTGCTGGGTTCCTGCTCGGGATGTCCTTGATAAAGAACTATGTCGGGACTTCCATTCGGCCCATCCGGATCGCCCTGGGAACGTCAGGAGACGCTCCTAGAGGGGGGGGTCCTGTTAGGACTAGGACTGTTTTGGCCTCTAGAGGCCGCTGTTATTTCCTTTTCATGTCGTGTTTATTTTGGCCTCTAGAGGCCGCCACTGTTCCTGTGTTTTGTGTTTGTGTTAATTGCCTAATTATCTTCACCTGTGTCCTTAATTAGTTTGTCTATTTATACCCCTGAGTTCAGTCCTCTTGTCACGGAGTCTTTGTGCTGTTATGTTTATCTCCAGTTTCCTTTGTACTGTGTTTTTTGATCTTCTTAGCTTTTGTATTTTTGCACTTTGCTTTTCTTTTGGATTATACTCTTTGGTTTTTTTTTTTGTCTTTTGTTTTGCCCTGTATATAGTGTATATAGTTTAAATAAACCTTTTGATTCTTTTTCTACTTCCGCCTCACGCCTCTGCATTTGAGTCATCCCCCTGGTGGCCTAGTGGGGGTTTGCTGGATTATCACACCAACGAACCAGGTTCGAATCCCAGCAAAACCCTAACAGGGACTCTATACTCTGGAGTGATGAGACCAAGATAAATGTTTTTGGAACTGATGGCTTCAAAACTGTATGGCGTCGCAAAGGTGAGGAATACAAAGAAAAATGCATGGTGCCTCCAGTGAAACATGGTGGTGGCAGTGTCCTTATGTGGGGCTGCATGAGTGCTGCTGGTGTCAGGGAGCTGCATTTCACTGATGGCATCATGAATTCATAGATCTATTGCTCTATAGTGAAAGAGAAGATGCTACCATCACTCCGTGCCCTTGGTCGTTGTGCACTTTTCCAACATGACTAAACACACATATAAGGCCACTGTTGGATTTCTGAAGAAGAACAGGGTGAAAGTGATTCAGTGGCCAAGTATGTCTCCTGCTCTGAACCCAATCGAACACCTATGGGGAATTCTGAAGAGACAAGTTGAGCATCACTCTCCATCCAGCATCCAGTCACTAAAAGAGGTCATTGTTGAAGAATGGAAAAAGATTGATGTTGCAAAATGTCACCAACTTGTTCATTCCATGCCTAGAAGACTTGGCGCCGTCATTAAAAATCATGGAGGCCATACAAAGTACTAGATGTAGTAGTTTTTGTTGTGGGGTGTACTCATTTTTGCACCACCCTAATTTGAGTAAAACTGAAAAATGTGTAATCTAAGTTATATTATTAACCTTACTTTCACATTATAAGTTAAACAGATGTTATATTAAACTTTGTCTTTTCAACATTTTGGAAATTGTGTTCATTGAGATATTGTTTAAAATGTTACTTTTCAAAGGGGGTGGACTCATTTACGCTGAGCACTGTATATACTGTTCATCCTGAGAACATATTTACAAGAAAAAAAGTCTAAAGACAAGGTTTTGACAAGGCATCATATGTCGGCGTTATGGGATATACACGGGGTTGTCATATGTCGTCATTTAGGGATATACACGGGGTTGTCATATGTCGTCATTAAGGGGTAAAGAGTTAAAGCAGTGTTGCTGTTGGGCAGTTATTAAGCTGGAGGTGTGGACCTGGGTCTTAAGCAGGTTGGATTGTCCTTTTTATTTTCTGAGCAAGCTGCATTTACAGCTTGCCTTCCTGATTAACGTACACATACATGTGTGCACACACTGCCAGAGCTAGGTCAGAACGCTACCATGCTGCTTTATGGGGGTGGATACACCGACTGGATTTACTGACTAACTTGCTTTGTGGGAGTGTTACAATTTAAAAAAAAATGAAAATGACAATGGCTCTTTTTCAGTTCCATTGTGTTTTATTTTGTAACATTCTACCAGGCGTTTATTCTACAGGTTCTACAAGTTAGTCAGTAAATCCAGTCGGTTGTTTCAGAGGCGTTAGGTTTTGTAAGCATTGTGGCAATAATACAACATTGTGTTGACAGAAAATGTACTTTTAATACTTAAGTATTTTTAAAAGCAAGTACTTCAGTACTTTAACCTCAGTAAAAATGTGATTGTACAACTTTCACTTGTATCGTTGTAACATTTGACCAGCGGGATCTGTACTTTGACTTAAGTAATGAAGTTGGGTATTTTGTCCACCTCTGGGTAGAATTCTCTCATCTCATCTCATTATCTCTAGCCGCTTTATCCTGTTCTACAGGGTCGCAGGCAAGCTGGAGCCTATCCCAGCTGACTACGGGCGAAAGGCGGGGTACACCCTGGACAAGTCGCCAGGTCATCACAGGGCTGACACATACGTAGACACAGACAACCATTCACACTCACATTCACACCTACGGTCAATTTAGAGTCACCAGTTAACCTAACCTGCATGTCTTTGGACTGTGGGGGAAACCGGAGCACCCGGAGGAAACCCACGTGGACACGGGGAGAACATGCAAACTCCACACAGAAAGGCCCTCGCCGGCCACGGGGCTCGAACCCGGACCTTCTTGCTGTGAGGCGACAGCGCTAACCACTACACCACCGTGCCGCCCCTAACTCAGTTGTGGCCTGATAAAATCAGTGTAAATAAAACATTTGAATTGCTGTGGGATTAATAAGCCGTTTTGGTTCCGAGCACTACTTGGAACACAAATTCATGTTGGAAGTTACTACAGGTGGTTCCTCAGTAATCTACACTCAGAAAGAAGAAGAAGCCTTTATTTGTCACATGCACACTCAAGCACAGTGAAATTTGTCCTCTGCATTAACCTATCTGAAGCAGTGAACACACACACACACACCCAGAGTAGTAGGCAGCTATGCTACAGCGCCCGGGGAGCAGTTGGGGCATTAGGGGCCTTGTTCAAGGGTACTTCAGCCCAAGGCCACCCTGTGTTAACCGAAACCGGAGCACCTGGAGGAAACCCATGCAGACACTTGGAGAACATGCAAACTCCACACAGAAAGGCCCACATCAGCCGCTGGGCTCGAACCCAGAACCTTCTTGCTGTGAGGCGACAGTGCTAACCACTACACCACCCATGATATGAATGAAATTTATCTGACAATGCTTGTCAAATGTTTTACAATCTTTTTTAATAATGACCAAGTGGTTAAAAACAGATAGGGCAGTGCTCAGGGTGTTCAGCATCATGTGCTGTTCAAATAAGGTTTCTATGGCTTTGGTGATATGATGTTACCCTGAAAAATACATATATAGCATTCTTAAGAAACATTATTATAACGTGTACCATGAATAATTATAACCATTGTGTATAATGCCCAAATGAATACATGTAATTAACGTATTCATATGTAATTATAGATATGGCCTTTACTGAAAGTGATACCGTACCAGTATTTTTATCCAGGTTCAGTGCATATTATTGCTGGGTTTCACATGACGTCACATCTGCCTCATTAGTTATTCAAAACTTTAGCTGGTGGTCTACCAAAGCTCAGTTGACAAAGCGTTTGTACGGAGAAGGTGCATTGCTCACATGAAAAATGCCTTACGCTTGCGTTGTTTTACTGTAGGTTGTTTGACTCGATCAAACCATTAAACTGATAAAAGTTTCTTCAGGGTTCCCCGTGAACTAATAAAAAAGGGTGAACGAACACAGGATTTCACAAAAAGACACAGAGAAAGGTGGCTTTTGAACCTCTCACTGAAATCGAAGGGAGCCGAGTCGAAGCATGCTCGAGTTTGCAGTGATCACTTGGTGAAAGGTTTGTATTTCCCTCTCAGCTCTGTCCTTAGTGTTTATCCAAGTACTTTTCTTGCTATGTGTCGTTATTTTATGGTACTTTTTTTAGTCACGGCGCGTTAAAGTCCCCAGCTGTTTCTTTGTTTATTCCTCACAAAGTCCGTATGCATGAAGGTCGCGACAAAATTCTTACCCAGCCGTACAGTTACAATGCGCCGTGATCACTTCTCCGTCTTGTTTAACTAAGATCCAGGTCTTTAAAGGGGTTTCTGATGATCTTTGTGAATGATTTACCTGAGAGATAAGAGCCAACACAAGTCAGAATCAAGCGAACTGTTGTTTGTTTACACTTCAACTTGCAGCGCTTCGTTGTAAAGATGCGAACGAAAAGCTTAAAAAAACATACTTACACGGGCAAAAACAATCCAGGATTCATTCGGCAGCGACTTGATCCCGAGGTCCTTTACCCAGTCACATACAAAAAAGTTGTAAGCCTCCATACTCTTCCACACTTTCATCTGTTTTGCGGTGTAGAAGGACGTCTGCAACACCAGATAGTTCGAGATGTCGGGGAACTCGACTGAAGGGTAGTTTTCGAGATCGTATGACAAATCCTTCTTTCCCAGACTGTAGGGGTCGATTCCATTGCACATAGCAATCTCCTGAATATACCTAAAGCCAACAGTGACTTCTAGATTACGAGTGTACTCTAATAAGTTATCACTAGTTATTTGCACTACGGCAGCCGTTTAGACCACCAGCTATTTCACTTCCAGTAAAACTGCTAAGAAAAGTCACGTGACTGAAACCCAGCAATAAGGCTTACTGTTTATGAGATAATGAAATCATATGAAAGCTTAGAAAGCTCAAGGCCTTTATAATATGCTTTTTTTAGATGATGTTTCAAAGATAATTAAGCACAGTAGTAGTTTCAATTTTTGTCTCAAATTTCAACTGAAGCGTCCTTAAACATTTGCTGATGCTGATGACATTCTGAAAAAGCAAAAGAACAATGAGCGAGAATGACTTCACAGTCATTGCCTCTGACACAATTCGTCTTTGGTGCTTTTCCTTAATTACAACGCTCCCAGAAGACTGAGCAGGGTAGTTAACTAGTTGAATAAGCATTAACGCAATTATTGGGTCAGAATGAATACAATTCCGTCATGTTTAATCATTCTGGGAATCTATGCCTGGGAGAAAAAACATGCTGCAGAAGTGAATTTGGAGAGCACACGACAGACAGATATATTGACACAACTATCATTTTAATTCAATTCATTTTGATTTCTCTTGCCTTCTCAGTGCTCTTCAGCTGCATTGTGTGAGACTCCCAAGAACCCTGGCTCCTCTCATGCTGTGTAACTATTAAACTGTTAAATCACCCAAACGGTGCTGTTAGACACCATTTATAAACCTTTTAACGTTTTAGTTTATGCTGTGGTTAGCTCTCTGGGGATGGTTAAAAACCACTCAGGGTGAGTTAATCTGCGTTAAAGACGTAGGTATTATATTGTATGCATCAGGTTATAGAGAGCGAGTGTAATTATGTGCAGGAAGTTAACAACTTCTTATTGGTTCAAGGGGCAGCACGGTGGTGTAGTGGTGAGCACTGTCGCCTCACAGCAAGAAGGTTCTGGGTTCGAGCTCAGTGGCCAACAAGGGCCTTTCTGTGTGGAGTTTGCATGTTCTCCTCATGTCTGGGTGCTCTGGTTTCCTCAAAAGACATGCAGGTTAGGCTAATTGGTGGCTCTAAATTGGTGGACTGAGCTGTCGGGTTCTACAGACCTCTTTCTCTCTGCTATGGGGCTTTGTGTTTAGATCTTTGGTGACTTAGCAGTCTAATTCGTGACCCACAGTGGTGTTGGCAGTCTGGGCAAGCAAAGGTGTCTCCTGGTGGTTGGGCTAGTCCGAGCTATACCTCGTTCTTGAAGCTTGGTGATCCGTCGTGCCAGCATAGCATGTTGCTCGCCACTCGGCTCCATTAAGCGCTTGTTGCTCCCAGGTGTCGATTGAAACATCACACGCTTTAAGATTAGACTTCAGAACGTCCTTGTATCTCTTGTACTGCCCCCTTTGAGAGCGTCGCCTATTTGTTAGCTCCCCATAGAAGAGGGCCTTTAGTATCTGGTTGTCCTCCATTCGGACAAGATGCCCTGACCAGCGAACTTGACACTTGACGAGGAGTGTTTCGATTCCTTCAGTGACACAGCGTTTCAGCACAGCAGGCTCTAAATTGACTGTAGGTGTGAATGTGAGTGTGAATGGTTGTTTGTCTCTATGTGTCAGCCCTGTGATGATTTGGCAACTTGTCCAGGGTGTACCCTGCCTCTCGCCCATAGTCAGCCAGGATAGGATCCAGCTTGCCCACAACCCTGCACAGGATAAGCGGTTACGGATATTGGATGGATTGGTTCAAATCTTGTTCTGTTCCCCCCTGCAGCTTCAAACCGAGCTGGATCAGGAATACCAGGACAAGTTCCGACGACTCCCAGTGGAGATCCAAGAGTTTGTACAGGAAAGCGCTAAAGGCAGCCTAAGTAATGAATGGGAACCGGGCTGCCTTAGCACCTCATCCACCGCCGAGAACCTGAACCACAAAGCAGGCCAGTCAGAAGAGGACGCAGACGAGGACTCTACAGAGAAGGTGTTCGACACTCCTTTATGAACTACACATTGGGTTTCACATCAGCAGATGTAAAGATTTTGTAACATCTGTATTTCTGGTGTTACCTCTGATTTGTCTCTGATAAATAATACTTTATCAGAGTATACTTGAACAACAGCAAGGATACTTTTGGTTTCTTCATGATATTAGGTTTTTAATTTGTATATCCGTTACTGTAAACTGACAAATTTGATTATGCTGCTGTTTGGGTTTAGTTAAGCACTAGGGATTATGTCTGTTTTCATTAGTAGTAAACCCCAGCCTGGGCAATTATTTGCAGTGCAAACTATGAAAAATTATTTCAGAGTAAGGCTGTATAAATAGCTTTAAACTGTAGAGGCTTTGAGATCTCTGTCCCATATTCACCACAGCACTACAATATCTTCTACTGTTTCTTTTAAATGACCACAAATTACTACAAGCCTGTTTTACAAAAAAAAAAAAGTTTTAATATCGTCTTGATTTTTTTCTTTTATCTTTTTATACCGACAAACAGAACCACAAACACTTCATTGTAAGGTAACCTGAGGAATGTGGGCTCACTTGCATGTTTTGTACACTTGTAAATGTTACTTATGTAGCACAGAGATTGAAAAAAAAAAATCATGCATAATCTTAAATGTAAATATTATGGCATTTTGTCACCTAAGAAAGCACAGGAAAACAGTTCTGTTGATGTGACCACAGTGGTAGAAGTGTACGAAGAATATTTGTTTGCACCTTAGCCTTAGAGATAGAGCTCAGTGTAAAAGTTGTTTCGTTTAAGTTCATAATTTCTGCAAGAGTAACATAGATATGCTTTAGAAATGATGCTGTCATGTCTGCCTCAGATAGGCTTATCCTGTACATTAGTCCTGTATTGTATTTTAATTCGTCTTTTATAATTACTTTCATTTATAAGCAAAGTTTTTGGTTGAGCTGTCAATGTGTGACCAAGTTGGTATAATAACTTATATAATATATAATTATTATGCATAATATAATATAATATAATATAATACTTAAAGCTAGACGGCCTTTCGATGTCATAAAATCGAAGGAATTTAGTTCCCTATGAAATTTGGTCATTATGATATATGTTTATTTCTGTAATATCTCACAAAATATCAGGCCATTCTGTGGCTGGGAAGTTATTTCATTTGAGGGGATTAAAGCAAATAATGTGCATGAAATCGCTCGCTTCACACAGTCAAGCAGACAGAGGAAGACCGTGTGTGTGCGCATGCGCAGGTTTACTTTGACCGTGCACTGACAGTTCCATCATTCTGTCACTAAACGAACAGCTGATCACACCGAGGTGCTCGCTGACCGCCGATATTTATTAGTTTGGTCCTGCGTTTCATTTCCTTCGCAACATAACATCTTTTCTTCTCGCTTTCCGTTACTGTAGTCGGTCTTTCACATTTCATTCGTGTCCTCTATTGTTCTCTCTTGTTTCAAATTTGTATCCCACAATGCCTTGCGTGGATGGGGAAAGCCCAGCATGTGATGTATGATGTAGTATCTTGAATTGGGTCATGGTGAAGCAGGAAAAAATAGCGGAGAATTTAGGGCCATGTGGCCTTAAATTAATTAATTGTTCTATTTAAAAAAAAAACACGAATAAAATTGGAAGTCTGTGATTCGAATTCGGTAGCTTTCAGTCCACTAAACAAAAATAATTGAGTGCCGGGGAAAAAAAAAATTATGACCTAAATTTGACAAATCTGAAAGGCAGTCTAACTTTAATATACATAAAGAAAGCTATTGCAAAGATGTAAATGTTCAGAAAGCACAAAGATCATTGTTAAAGGGTAGAACGAGCAGGTTATGATGATCTTAACTTATAGTGCTTTGGGAGACTCAGCCCAGATCATCTTCATAAGCATGGACAATTTGAGGGGTAACGGGGGACAAACAAACCTGCCCCTTTTATGATAAAATGTTTGTGCCAAAAAAAAATTATATTCTGTGTGTGACTAGATTCTCTTTGGATTGCATTTTGCTGATGTCTTGATAAATGTTAATTGGCACTGAATGTTGTTATTATTTACATTGTAAGCTGAGCTGTAATCACTGTTTTAATGTAATGACAATTATTGCAAAACACATACGTGCCCATGTCCCTTCAATATCTTCAGTTGATTTTGAAAAAGTGAGAAATATTATATGATAACCGCAGAACAACATCCTGTACAGTACACAGTGCACAAGTCTCAGTACGGGGTGATCACGGAAAGTGATTTAAATTATATTTTTAGTTTTGAAACACAGCTAAATTGGTATAATATACTCAGAGACGGTTTTAAAGCTGAAAATCTAAATTTGATATCGATTGGCATAATGGTTAGAATATGTTGATCTGTTAAACCCCAAATAACTTGCAATAGTACCAACATAATTGTGTGTCTGCATTAGAGAAACGATATCGTTACTATTTCAACACTATTATTATTATTATTATTATTATTATATGAACTATCAGCTTTAAGATATTCTTAAAGTATCTAAAAAGTTTACTAAATGATAAAATTCTGTCTATTTACTTATAACTTTAAGAATTCTTATAATATAACTAAGTGAATTTCCACAACGTCTTAAAGATAACCAAATGCTATTAAAAACAACTTTTAAGATGTCACTTAAAGTTACTAAATTTAACATTTAAATGTACTTAAAGTCACTACTACTTTTAATAATACCAATAAATTGTCTTAAAGTTACTAGTCCATTTAATGAATTTAAAAAGTTCAGTAAAGGTACTTAAATGTACTACTAAATTTAAGAGCTGGCCTTAAAGGTAACTTAAATACACTACTAAATTCAAGGTTCCTTTAAGGTTTAGATTAAATGCAATTAAATTTAAATTTCACCTTGTGTGTTATTAGACAACGCTCTGGTAATTAATCTGATTTGATGAGAAATGCACACAAATTCAAACGAACGCTGTTGATCTGGTTGGATTTTTTTTTTTCAAAAGGTATAAACTATAATCTTATCCTTCACCCTAAGCTTAAACTTTGTATCTTGTGAGTCACATACTGTTATGAATGCAACTGAGGGCAAATATGTACTGATGTACTGATGTACAGTGGATATAAAAAGTGTACACACCCTGTTAAAATGATCGGTTTTTCTGATGTAAAAAAATGAGACCACGATAAATAATTAAAAAAAATTTCCCACCATTAATGTGACCTATAACCTGTACAATTCAATTGAAAAGCAAACAAATCTGTTAGGGGGAAAAACATAAAAAATAAAAAACGTACAATAAGCTGGTTGCATAAGTATGCACACCCTTAAACTAATACTTTGTTGAAGCACCTTTTGATTTAATTACAGCATTCAGTCTTTTTGGGTCAGAGTCTATCAGCCTGCCACATCTAGACTTGGCAATATTTGCCCACTCTTCCTTGTAAAAGCGCTCCGAATCTGTCAGATTGCGAGGGCATCTCTTGTGCACAACCTTCTTCAGGTCACCCCACAGATTTTCAATTGGATTTAGGTCTGGGCTCTGGCTGGGCCGTTCCAAAACTTTAATTTTCTTCTGGTGAAGCCATTCTTTTGTTGATTTTGATGTGTGCTTGGGGTCATTGTCATGCTGAAAGATGAAATTCCTCTTCATCTTCAGCTTTCTAGCAGACACCTGAAGGTTTTGGGCCAAAATTGACTGGTATTTAGAACTGTTCATAATTCTCTCCAGCTTGACTAAAGCCCCTGTTCCAGCTGAAGAAAAACAACCCCAAAACATGATGCTCCCACCACCATGCTTCACCGTGGGTATGGTGTTCTTTTGGTGATGCGCAGTGTTGTTTTTGCGCCAAATATACCTTTTGGAATCATGGCCAAAAAATTCAACCTTAGTTTCATCAGACCATAACACATTTTCCCACATGCTTTTGGGAGAGTTGATGTATTTTTTTGCAAAATTTAGCCCGGCCTGGATATTTTTCTTTGACCCTACCTCATAGTCCAGACATATGGAGAATACGGGAGATTGTTGTCACATGTAGTACACAACCAGTACTTGCCAGAAATTCCTGCAGCTCCTTCAGTGTTGCTGTAGGTCTCTTGGCAGCCTCCCTGACCAGTTTTCGTCTTGCCTTTTCATCAATTTTGGAGGGGCGTCCAGTTCTCGGTAATCTCACTGTTGTCCCATATTTTCTCCACTCCTTGATGACGGTCTTCACTGTGCTCCATGGTATATCTAATGCCGTGGAAATGTTTTTGTCCCCTTCTCCTGACTGATACCTTTCAGCAATGAGATCCCTTTGATGCTTTGTAAGCTCTCAGTGAACCCTGGCTTTTGCTGGAGGATGCTACTGAGTAAATGTCTGAACTTTATTTGGGGTTAATCAGAGTCATTTTAATTGATGGCAGGTGTGAACCCAAAAAGACTGAATGCTGTAATTAAATCAAAAGGTGCTTCAACAAACTATTAGTTTAAGGGTGTGCACACTTACGCAACCAGCTTATTGTACATTTTTTATTTTTTATGTTTTTCCCCCCTAACAGATTTGTTTGTTTTTCAATTGAATTGTACAGGTTATAGGTCACATTAAAGGTGGGAAAAGTTTTGAAATTATTTATCGTGGTCTCATTTTTTTTTTTTACATCAGAAAAAAACATCATTTTAACGGGGTGTGTACACTTTTTATATCCACTGTAAATGTCCTTACAAATTAAATATAATTTTCATCAACAACAAGGATTATTAGGCAAAAATCTTATCATCACTATAACTAATGTTATCTTTGTTTATTCCATTTCTTGATGGGTCGATAAAACCACAAAAAAGATGTGTGAAATGTGTGTATCAGTGCTTGGATTCCCAAAACAACATTTCAGATGCTCTGTAGTGCATGAATATTAATCGATATACGACCCCAGTGGAAGTCTGTTCGCTTAGACTACTGTACAATACAGTTATAGCCTGTTGTGCCACAAACAAATTTTATAAAGTTTGAAACATTTAATCGACAATAGACTTGAAATGACTTAGAGTGTATAGTAATGCTTTTTTTTCACCTTTGAGAAATTATTGCCGTGATGTGAGTCCTGTGTCTTTCTATAAGTTTGCCTTGTCGTGCCTAAATGTGTGAAATGCGTCATGTAAAGTCATTATAAGGACTACATATGTGTTGTTGTATGTCTGTATGTCAACTGCTACCGTAAATAGATTATGTGCACTATTAGTACCATAACACTACTGAGTAAGGTTTGTGACTAGCAGTATTCCAGAGGAATGTTCGATAAATTATGTGTTGGACTTTTGTTTTCTCTATACTACCTGTTTCTTGTAAATAAAATAAATGTTGGTTCTATATGTAAACTTACAACTTTGTGCTTGTTCGTAATTACCACCAACAACTTTGATGGAGGAGCTTATGTTTTTGCCTCCGTTTGTTTGGTCCCAATGTAACTCAAAAAGTAGTGAACGGATTTTGATGAAATTTTCAATAAAGGTGGGCTACAGGCCAAGGAACACTTGATTTTGACGCAAAGCCCAGTATGTGGCTTGGCGGAGGTATGCACTCGACCGAGTTCCCTTCTAGTTTAAAATGTAATATTTCCAAAATCCCCAAAAAGTCAAACTTTTTGAATTAAACCACTTTAACTTCTTTGTAATGACTTCATTAGTGAGAATATCTGGAGGGCTGTGATCAGTGAGTTCTGCTTAGTCCTATCAGCTGTAAATCTGTGAATGAGGTGAGCCAGAACTAATCCCTTTATTTGGGAAGCAGATATACACACCAGGTTTTTATTTAAAAAGTGCTGAAGCTGTACCTGATGACCTTGATATGTTAGTGAAGCTGAAATGGGACTTCCTCTTCACAGTAAATCATAGTTATATTTCAGATTGCTCTGTCAGCGTTAAAGTGGGAAAAGCTCATCATGTGTATGTGTGTGTGTGTGTGTGTCCTGTAAATATCCTACATGGATCATTGCTTTTAATCTCAAGTGTTGCCCAACTGCGCTTACGAAGAACGTGTCATTTTGGGGGACGTTTTGATTTCAAGGCCCATTTTTTTTCCCCCCAGGTACTATGGGATATAGAGATGAGAGCAGAAACCATTCATCCAGCCATTAAAAAGTTACAATCGGCTGCTGTACAGATCTTATATAATGTGTAATTATAATCATATCCTGAACTCTTAATCAAAGCAGCTGACATTAGCGATTTAGGAGGGTGCAGATGTATGGTGCAAACAAAATGATAGCTAAAAAGAATTGGGAACGAATGGATCTAGAGAGACACAGCACACATGAAAGAGAATAATTCAAAGCAAACGCTGGCTGTGATCACTGTGCAGCTGTGGCCTTTGCTCTGATATCTATCAAAGCTCAAACCACATGCATCCATCCACTTGATGGGGATTTTTCTATAGCTTATGTAAAATATTATCTTGTTATTCATGCAGGAAAAGTTTCCCCTGTATGGTTTTTTTTTTTTAATGCAACGATAATCAAGCTTGGACAGAAAATAACATGATTACCCTGATTCACATCAGATGGTCTTTCATGATTGCTTGGAATGTGAAGAGAAACTGTGTAGACACTGTGGTACTGTATGGTGTCGAGCCTTCGGGCATCTTGGTGTTGGGTCTAACTGAATATAAGCAACAAGCCAGCCAAACAACACAACGTTAATTAAAATAAAATAATCACTTTGTGTATCCAAGGCTTGTACAAGTTTGTCTGTCATTAGATGAGAATAATGATATAACGGACAATGTCCGAGCCTTCATTGTATTCCAGCAAGCAGGAAGTGGGCTAATTAACTCAGAGCTGTACGCAGAGCACAAGCAGATATTCTTTTAATATCTATCATCCTAGATGTTACACAAGACGTGACCGTGTCTCCTCTTCTTCCCCTGGAATATGCTTGTGCTTGCATTAGCTCCGAAAAGACAGGAGGTGTTAGATAACTGCTTTAATGAATCCTATCTTTGTGATGGTGATGGTGAGATAGTGCTATGTTAATATTTGTAAAGACAATATACAGCTGTTCTCATTTTCCATTTTTACAAGCAATAGACATCCGGGTAGTCGCCAGCTAAACTCTGAACAAGGTTTTGAAGGGCCATTAATTAGAAAGCATATTTTAAGCAGTGGAGGTCCCGACAGGTCCATATATGGAATCACTCCTTAACTCAAATAAAGATTTCACTGCAATAATAATCACTATACTAAGGACAAGAAAATATGTATATATATATATTTTTTTAAATGCGTGTTTGTTTTTACTTGTTTGAGTTGACAGTTTGCCTCTAACTAATTACACTGCCACTTTTACGCCCACACCGTTGTAATCACATCTGCTGTGTTGGCTGCAGTCTCTCACTCCAAAGAACATGGAAAAAGAAGAGTAAAAAAAAAAAAAAATCACTGTAACGTTATTCAACGTTGCATCACAGTAAATGACATGCATATTTATAACCAACAGGCACACACCTTCCAATTAGAATATTGTGTGTATTATATTGTGTAATATCTGCGTCACCCCTTAAACTAATTTATTCTTTTACAATCATATTATTCAGTAACTACCATAAATTATTCTCTAGCTATAGTGAAAATAACAAGAAGACAGAGTCATCTATATCCCCCCGCCCTATATACCAACTAATATACCAAGTTTCAAGATATTATTTGTCACATTTTTCAAGTTCCACTGCAGGAAACCAACCCTACCTCTTTGCACTGACCTCAGCAGCCCATGGCATAAACCCACCGGACCTTTGGTCCAGGTGAGCTAAAATTTCTCACATTTCTTAGTATCAAAAGGCACATATACATGACTTAATCAACACATATACCAACTTTCAAGACCATACCACTCATAGCTTTCAAGTTCTGCTCTGGAAACAAAACCTACCCCGAAGATGGAAACATGAAAAATTAAAACTTCTCAAATTTCTTAGTATAAAAAGGCACATCTACATCACCTTGTTAACATGTATACCAAGTTTCAAATCCGTATCATGAATAGTTTTGGATATATGCTCCGGAAACGAACATTGCTCTTAGAAGCTAAGTCAAAATCTATTTTTTATGTAAAAATTTGAAAAATACTTTTTTTCAAAAATCCAAAAATAGCAAAAGGCACCAGTTCACATGTTGATTGATATGTGTACAAAGTTTCATGGGGATATCTTCAGTAGTTTTAAAGATATGGCCCGGAAACGAAAACGTGACCGGACGGACAGAACCCATTTCTATATCCCCCGCCAAACTTCGTTCGGGCAGGGCATAATAAAGGAACATAGATAATAATGGGTGACAAATGGAAAGGGAAAAAATCTGAATACAAATACTGCTAAACTTTGTGTTTCATGTCATGCACTGTACTGAATTGTATGTGCATGAGGGTAGGAGCAGGCTTCACTCAATGTGTTTTTATTAATTCTGAGAGTGCTGACCTAATGTATAGTCAGTTCAAAAGAAAGGGAAAGAGGACGCATGATGCATACAAATATTTATTCGCACAAATGCGTTTCAGCGTGTGCCTTCCTCCAGTGTGCACACTGAGGAAGGCACACGCCAAAACACGTTTGTGCAAATAAATATTTGTATGCATAATGCGGCCTCTTTCCCTTTCTTTGGAACTGAATTGGATGTCCCAACACCTTAAGATATTTTATGGCTTGTTTTTTTTTTTTTCACCCTTTAATTTTCACCCAGTATGAGAAGTGTATCTGGAACTGCAGGTGAGTCTTGCCAATGAAAGAAATATCTCCTATTTATATTTCTTTAATGCTTCTCCAGGAAATAATATATTACTATTAAACAAATAAGGGTGATTTAAGCACTGTGGGGTATTCTGGATTAAAACCATAGCAGCTAATTGAAGATACCATAAAGCATTACAAGCATACAAAGTTCCATCAAATAGTTAATTTCTATAAGCATGGGCAAAGTACTTGAAGGAGTGGACAGTACCACCCTAGCCTGAAGCTTGGCCACCTCATTAGCCACCCCAGAAATATTCTTATTATTATTATTATTATTTTTATTATTATCATTATTAGTGGTGACACGGTGGTGTAGTGGTTAGCACTGTCGCCTCACAGCAAGAAGGGTCTGGGTTCGAGCCCAGTGGCTGACGGGGGCCTTTCTGTGTGGAGTTTGCATGTTCTCCCTGTGTCTGTGTGGGTTTCCTCCAGGTGCGCCGGTTTCCCCCAAAGACATGCAGGTTAGGTTAATTGGTGGCTCTAAATTGACTAAGTGTGAATGAATGTTTGTCTCCATGTGTCAGCCCTGCAATGACCTGGCGACTTGTCCAGGGTGTACCCCACCTCTCGCCCATTGTCAGCTGGGATAGGCTCCAGCCTGCTCGCAACCCTGCACAGGATAAGCGGTAATGGATGGATGGATGGATTATTATTAGTAGTAGTAGAAGACAATGCAGCTTGTATAATGGAACAAACAAGATTAGCTAGCTAACACAACAAACTGTTCTCTGGACCCAAACAGGTGAGCAAACACCGGTCAATCTTTTTACATTGCATTATATTAATGGCGTTTAGCAGACACTCTTACCCAGAGCAACTTACAACATACCCAGAGCAGCCTCGGGAACAGTTAGGGATGAGGTGCCTTGCTCAAGGCACTTCAGCCATTCCTGCTGGTCCAGAGAATTGCACCAGCAACCTTTTGGTCCCAAAGCTGCTTCCCTAACCATTAGGGAATGGCTTTTACATTCACAATATTCATTATTTTGAAGCATAATATTAGATTTTTTCAGTTTGTTATTATAGAGAGCTAATGATATGGAATTCATATTTCCAGCATATTTCAAAAAATGTAGCCTAATGTGATGTTAGCTGTGGTTGTTTTTTATCATAGTAAAAGAGTCCGGGTGCTAAACTGGCCTGCTTGCAGTCTAGACCTGTCTCCTACTAAAAACATTTGGTACATTATGAAGTGCAAAATATGACAAAGGAGACCCCACACTGTTGAGCAACTGAAATTGTATATCAAGCAAGAATGCAACAACATTTCACTTTCAAAACTACAGCCACTGATCTCCACAGTTAACAAACATTTACAGAGTGCTGGTAAAAGTAGAGGTGATGCAACGCAGTGGTAAACATGTCCCTGTTCCAACGTATTTGAAATGTGTTGTTGGCATCAAATTCAAATTGAGCATACAGTGTCTTGCAAAACTGTTCATCCCCCTTGGTGTTTGTCCTGTTTTGTCGCATTACAAGCTGGAATTAAAATGGATTTTTGAAGGGTTAGCACCATTTGATTTACACAACATGCCTACAAATTCAAAGGTGAAAATTGTTGTTTTGTTGTGACACAAACAATAATTAAGATGAAAAAACAGAAATATGGAGTGTGCATATGTATTCACCCCCTTTTGTATGAAACTCCTAAATAAGAGCTGGTCCAACCAATTCACTTCATAAGTCACATAATTAGATGATTAAGATCCACCTGTGTGCAATCAAAGTGTCACATGTCTGTATAAATCAGCCTGTTCTGGAAGGACCCTGACTCTGCAACACTACTAAGCAAGCAACATGAAAACTAAGGAGCATCCAAACAGGTCAGAGACAAAGTTGTGGAGAAGTATAGATCAGGGTTGGGTTATAAAAAATATCCCAAACTTTGAATATCCCACAGAGCACCATTAAATCCATTATAGCAAAATGGAAAGAATATGGCACCACTACAAACCTGACAAGAGAAGGCCACCCACCAAAACTCACAGACCGGGCAAGGAGGGCATTAATCAGAGATGCAACAAAGACACCAAAGATAATACTGAAGGAGCTGCAAAGAGCCACAGTGGAATTGGGAATATCTGTCCATAGGACCACTTTAAGCCATACACTCCACAGAGTGGGGCTTTATGGAAGAGTGGCCAGAAAAAAAGCCATTACTTAAGAAAACACGTTTGGAGTTTGCCCAACAGCACGTGGCAGACTCCCCAAACACATGGAAGAAGATTCTCTGGTCAAATGAGAATAAAATTGATCTTTTTGGCCATCATGGGAAATGCCATGTGTAGCGTAAACCCATCACCTTGAGAACACCATTCCTACAGTGAAGCATGGTGGTGGCAGCATCATGCTGTGGGGATATTTTTCATCTGCAAGGACAGGAAAGCTGGTCAGGACTGAAGGAAAGATGGATGGCACTAAATACAGGGCAATTCTGGAGGAAAACCTGTTTGAGTCAGCCAGAGGTTTGAGACTGGGATAAAGGTTCACGTTCCAGCAGGACAATGACCCTAAACATACTGCTAAAGCTACACTGGAGTGGTTTAAAGGGAAACATTTAAATGTCTTGGAATGGCCTAGTTAAAGCCCAGGCCTTAATCCAATTGAGAATCTGTGGCATAACTTGAAGATTGCTGTACACCAACGCAACCCATCTAACTTGAAGGAGTTGGAGCAGTTTTACCTTGAGGAATGGGCAAAAATCCCAGTGGCTAGATGTGCTAAGCTAACAGAGACATACCCCAAGAGACTTGCAGCTGTAATTGCAGCAAAACGTGGCTCTGCAAAGTATTGACTTTGGGAGATGAATACCTACGCACACTCCAGATTTCTGTTTTTTCATCTTAATTATTTTGTGTCACAATAAAACAACAATTTTCACCTTTAAAATGGTAGGCATGTTGTGTCAATCAAATGGTGCTAATCGCTCATAAATCCATTTTAATTCCAGCTTGTAATGCGGCAAAACAGGACAAACACCAAGGGGAATTAATACTTTTGCAAGACACTGTGTATATTTTTCAGAAAAAAAAATCTCAGTTTCAACAACTGATATGTTATCTTTATACTATCATCAATAAAATATCGGCTTTCCATGATTCGTAGCTCAACGCATTCTGTTTTTATTTACGTTTTACAGCGTGTCCCAAATGGCGGCACGGTGGTGTAGTGGTTAGTGCTGTCGCCTCACAGCAAGAAGGTCTGGGTTCGAGCCCCGTGGCTGGCGAGGGCCTTTCTGTGTGGAGTTTGCATGTTCTCCCCGTGTCCGCGTGGGTTTCCTCCGGGTGCTCCGGTTTCCCCCACAGTCCAAAGACATGCAGGTTAGGTTAACTGGTGACTCTAAATTGACTGTAGGTGTGAATGTGAGTGTGAATGGTTGTGTGTCTATGTGTCAGCCCTGTGATGACCTGGCGACTTGTCCAGGGTGTACCCCGCCTTTCGCCCGTAGTCAGTTGGGATAGGCTCCAGCTTTCCTGCGACCCTGTAGAACAGGATAAAGTGGCTAGAGATAATGAGATGAGATGAGAGGAGATGAGCGTGTCCCAAATTGTTTGAAACTGGGGTTGTTTTCATTCTTGGAACACAGGTTATATTAAATTACCTTGCGGTTGAACCTGGACACCCCACCGTAAAAAGTTCTGGCTGTGCTCCTGTATCCTTAAGGGGAAAAAGAGCTATTCAATCTCAAAACCAGTTGATCCAGTAACATGACATAACCCAGTTTCTGTCACATGGCTTCGACTGAGTTCTTGGAAAAGCAGGCATGCCACCTTCAACTTCACTCATTTTTAGGTTTCAGCAAAGCCTTGCTTTGTGGTTCGGGAGTGTTGCTGTCGTAGCTGTGTGGTGGAACAGACTCCTATATACTCCAGCATACTGTTGATTTTCTCCTCCTCCTCCTCCTCCTCCTCCTCGTCCTCTTCTACCTCTTTAACCACTGTAGTTGCTGGAGGAAGGGCACTTGTGCATGACTCACTCCCCCTGCTAACCTTTCATTCATTCAGCAGAGAGAAAGGGAAGGAGTGAGGGAGGGGGTTTCTGTAGAGGCTCTCCACTGGAGGGCGAGAGGTAACAGGACTGGGCAGCAGTATCAGGAGGCAGGGACACACAGAAGGAGAGGACAGCAGCTGGACAAAATCCTGCCCGGGGATCTGACAAGCTCCGGATTTACCTTCAATCAGCTGTTCACGTAAGGGGATGATGATGATGTTTATGGCATTTCATTTCTGCTTTGATTTAGACAGTTGGTCTTATGTTCTATGGTGTGTCCTAGATGGGGCTGGTGAACTCGGGAGGTCCGAGATCGAGTGAAGGGAAAATCGGTGGTGTGAGAGAGAGAGAGAATAAATAAAAAAATAAATAAAAAGATCTGTCTTCACTGGAGGTCTGGTTGATTTTGATTTTGATTTATTCTGATTTTTGAGTGCCTACCAGTAGCTAAAGGTGCTAACCAGAGACATTTGGCACTGAATCCAGCAGGATGAGCAGAAGGAGCAGGGAAAGTGTGCAGAACGCAAACAGCTGGAGCGCCTCGTTTTTATCCCGTTGCACAACGCGCGCGTGCTTCCGTGCTATTTTTATATTCCAGCACGCCGAACCGTGCTATATTCGAGCTTAAATAAAATGTTCTTCATGTTACTTGATGTTAGCTTCTAGGTTAGCCTACTGGCTGCCAGCTAGCACTTAAAAGCAAAATACAAGCCAGGATCTATACAGTACAGCCCAGGAAAAACATTGCAGACTTACCCTTCGCCTGCCAATGGCACAAATATTTACTCTTATATGTAGGGTTATTTGTTGTAGGTTTAACCAAATTCATAATAATAATAATAATAATAATAATAATAATAATAATAAACCTCGATGCAAGCACATGCACATCTGGAAGAAGACTAGTATACCGGTATGTGCTTTAGTTGCCGAAATATATTGTAACTGTTTGGGCTGGGTCTCAGTTTACATTATTACTCATATAATAAAAAAAAAACAGTTACTGGAAGACTTCACAGTCTGGTTGTGTCAGTGCAATATACTGTACCTGTTTACACTAGCCTAAGTAACATTATTGCATGGAATTGGACATCACTTAGGGCGGCACGGTGACCTCACAGCAAGAAGGTTCTGGGTTCGAGCCCGGCTGCCGGCAAGATCCTTTCTGTGTGGAGTTTGCATGTTCTCCCCGTGTCCGCATGGGTTTCCTCCGGGTGCTCCGGTTTCCCCCACAGTCCAAAGACATGCAGGTTAGGTTAACTGGTGACTCTAAATTGACCGTAGGTGTGAATGTGAGTGTGAATGGTTGTCTGTGTCTATGTGTCAGCCCTGTGATGACCTGGCGACTTGTCCAGGGTGTACCCCGGCTTTTGCCCATAGTCAGCTGGGATAGGCTCCAGCTTGCCTGTAACCCTGTAGAACAGGATAAAGTGGCTAGAGATAATGAGATGAGATGAGATGTTTGGCCTGGGTCTCAGTTTACATTGTTACTCATATATATATATATATATATATATATATATATATATATATATATATATATATATATATAATAAAAAACAGTTACTGGAAGACTTCACAGTCTGGATGTGTCAGTGCAATATACTGTATCTGTTTACACTAGCCTAAGTAACATTATTGCATGGAATTGGACATCACTTAGGGCGGCACGGTGACCTCACAGCAAGAAGTTTCTGGGTTCGAGCCCAGCTGCCGGCAAGATCCTTTCTGTGTGGAGTTTGCATGTTCTCCCCGTGTCTGCGTGGGTTTCATCCGGGTGCTCCGGTTTCCGCCACAGTCCAAAGACATGAAGGTTAGGTTAATTGGTGGCTCTAAATTGACCGTAGGTGTGAATGTGAGTATGAATGGTTGTTTGTCTCTGTGTCAGCCCTGCGACTTGTCCAGGGTGTATCCTGCCTCTCGCCCATAGTCAGCTGGGATAGGCTCCAGCTTGCCTGCGACCCTGTAGAACAGGATAAGCGGCTACAGATAATGGATGGATGGATGGATGGACGGACATCACTTCTATGCAGCGTTCACTTACTGTATGGTTTGAGCTTTGGAAATCATTTCTATGCAGCGTTCACTTGCCACCCTGGATCTCAGACCAAAACGAATGCAAAACAGTTCAGCTGAAAAGTTGCAGTGGTTAACCATGTGTGTTTGATCAAATTGTGGTGGTTGTGCTATTGTGAGTCATTTGTTTGTGTAAATCTTATCAGTGTTATGATCAAGATTCAAAGGAACATCTTTTCATAGGATTTACGAAATCTGATGAAATGCCAAATATATTTGGCAGTCCATCGTTATGATGATAACTGTGAAGTCGTGATCTCATCTCATCTCATTTATCTCTAGCCACTTTATCCTGTTCTACAGGATCGCAGGCAACCTGGAGCCTATCCCAGCTGACTACGGGCGAAAGGCGGGGCACACCCACAGCAAAATCCCCAGTGTTGAATTAACACCCAGAGTGTTGATTTAACACCCTACTGTGTTTATATAGGTCCAATTGGACACAAATGAACTCTGAAAGTGTTAATTCAACACTGAGGAATTTGCTGTGTAGGGCTGACACAGAGACACAGACAACCATTCACACCTACGGTCAATTTAGAGTCACCAGTTAACCTAACCTGCATGTCTTTGGACTGTGGGGGAAACCGGAGCACCCGGAGGAAACCCACGCAGACACAGGGAGAGCATGCAAACTCCGCACAGAAAGGCCCTCGCCGGCCACGGGGCTCGAACCCGGATCTTCTTGCTGTGAGGCGACAGCGCTAACCACTACACCACCGTGCCGCCCTGAAGTCATGATTTAAAAAAAAAAAAATCGCATGAAATACCAAATATGTATATATTTGTTATTCTCTGAAATGGAGTCGTACATTAGCTGATGAGGTGCATAGCATATCTTTAAAGCTATGCACCAATTACACTGAGTTTTTCAAATGTACTTTGGACGGTCAGTGAATTTTACCATGTAAGAGTAGGCATGTCAGGTGAAAAGTCAAATTCAGTCCATATTGCTTGAAACTGATCTTGTTTAATTCAGAATTGAATGCAGAACAACATACTTTTTCACAGAATTAAAACATGTTTATCTGTTCTTGAGACAAATGACAAATCATATGACATATGACAAATCAAAGATTGAAAAAAAAGGCTTAATTTTTAGAAAACTGCCGTAATATTATGTATTCGGATAACATGGTCCAGGATGGGGCTCATTAACGAATGAGATCAAATGTTTTTCTTAATAACTTTTTTATTTTTCAAGATAATAACATGGAAATTGTAGTGTAGTCTATACTAGTATAGTATTTAATTATTATTTATTATGCTAATTTGGTAAAAACGTTAAATCAGATGAAATACCCCCCAAAAAACACACACACACACCCACACATATATATATACAGTATATATATATATATATATATATATATATATATATATATATATATATATATAAGCCCTGTGATGACCTGGCAACTTGTCCAGGGTGTACCCCGCCTTTCACCCGTAGTCAGCTGGGATAGGCTCCAGCTTGCCTGCGACCCTGTAGAAGGATAAAGCGGCTAGAGATAATGAGATGAGATGAGATATATATATATATATATATATATATATATATATATATATATATATATATATATATATATATATATAAGCCCTGTGATGACCTGGCGACTTGTCCAGGGTGTACCCCGCCTTTCACCCGTAGTCAGCTGGGATAGGCTCCAGCTTGCCTGCGACCCTGTAGAAGGATAAAGCGGCTAGAGATAATGAGATGAGATGAGATATATATATATATATATATATATATATATATATATATATAAGCCCTGTGATGACCTGGCGACTTGTCCAGGGTGTACCCCGCCTTTCGCCCGTAGTCAGCTGGGATAGGCTCCAGCTTGCCTGCGACCCTGTAGAACAGGATAAAGCTGCTAGAGATAATGAGATTTTATATATATGTCATACATGAGCTGATAGCTGATGAGGTGCGTAGCACTGAATCGGCTATAAGCCATGTACAACGAGATTGAGTGGAATAACTGTTTTATTCTATCCACATTCACTAGATTTTGAGAAATAGAGCATTTTTATTTTTAATTTTTTTGCAAATTCGATAAATAAAAACTATATACAAATGAATGTACTTTAGTGTTGTTTTTTTGTAGAAAGTGCCATCTTGCCGTCGTGCTGAGCTACAGAATAGCTTTAGACATTTATTTAGTTCTTCCTTGGACATTTCAGTTATGTTATTTTCAAACTTCTTTGAGCTTTTGAACCAGTCCAAAAAATATTCAATAAATTTTAATGCTTAAAGATGAGGAATGTGAACAAACCAGCGAAATGACAGTAGCAATTTGTGAACAATGCTATAATAATTCTTGAAAAATAAAAAAGATATGTTCTTACCATCAAATAATTTCATTCCATATTTTGTTGCTTTTTGGTATTTGGGGGGTTGATTTCGAGTAGAGTTTTTATTTCATCCTCGGTTGGTTCAGCAAAACGCTCTGCCATTTTGTTTTTCTCTACTCATGGTATATGAGCTGATAGCCTAGTAGTAGAGTAGCCAATCAGAGCATGTGAATGTGGATAGAATAAATAAATTATATATATATATATATACTTTGAGCAGCACCTGGGACTTTGAGCACCGTCTGGGCTGGTATATTATATATATTAATATACCACTGTATAGTTACTCTGATTTCATTTCTAAACCTATATTTTAGGATGTTCTTTATAAGTATTAACTGCTGAAGCAAATAACAGGTGGCACATTTTCCAGTTAACCGGATCTCCTTTCTCTGTGTTCACTTGAGCGATAACTCTCAACCTATTATTCATAGTCAAACCACCGTACTAATTATTGTAAATTATTCAGAAATGACTGTGAAACTAATAGGAAAGGTGCGTCTCATTACAGTAAGGAATACAAGTCTGCAATTGCAAAGGGGGAACGTTAGGAAACATAGATTGTATTAGTGACAACACGACCAAATTTTTTGTATTTGACATTTATACTCTTTCATTCTAGGAAGCTACAGATGTCATTAGACTGTATAAAAGATGTCTCAAAGCTGTGACAGCTCCATCGTCTTATTATTGCTGTCAGATTTGAATGATCGTAGGTTGTATTGTTGCAGTCTTTATTCAGCCAGCTGACCTGTGGTTCATGGACGCCATATTTATTCAAGACGTACAGTATTTTCTTAATGATATAATAAAGGCGAGGAGGTTTCCTGAAAAATGTGAATACTGGTTTCCTGAAACGTGTCTGCGGTCATTCGAACAGTGGGAGCCGATAAGACAGCGATATCTACACACTGTTGTTCAAGGTTATTGATCACAGACAGCTTTACCGTTTCTGTGAAATTCAGGCTCCTATTTGCACTTCGGATATACGTGAAGCGATTGCAAGGCCCTCCACATTTATCCGCCTTACCAAAACAAACTGAGCTCTGAATCCGTCAAATAAGGCCTTGACGAACACTGTAAGGATATTTTTATTTGACAGATGAAAACATGGTGACTCAAAGTGTTTCTTAGTATAATTGTCTGTGACGGCCTGCATTTGCCTTTTATGAAAATGTAATACAGTAATTTTGCGCCTGTTGTCCTTGGCTGGAAAGTAATCCAAATGTTCTCTCGTCTGCAGCTTACAGATAATAAAGATGAAACCCTTCAAATTTGTTTAGTGCCAAGGTTCAAGTTAATTCTTGGTTTATTCAGGTTTTTTTTAAAATAAGATTTCAAGTTTCAAATGAATTATTGTTTTATCTAGATATTTTTTTCAAGAATTCAAACAAGTTTCAAATGAATCATTGCTTTATTCAGATTTTGCTTTTATTTTTAATTAATTAATAACTTTCAGGGCAGCACGGTGGTGTAGTGGTTAGCGCTGTCGCCTCACAGCAAGAAGGTCCTGGGTTCGAGCCCCGGGGCTGGCGAAGGCCTTTCTGTGTGGAGTTTGCATGTTCTCCCCGTGTCCGCGTGGGTTTCCTCCGGGTGCTCCGGTTTCCCCCACAGTCCAAAGACATGCAGGTTAGGTTAACTGGTGACTCTAAATTGACCGTAGGTGTGAATGTGAGTGTGAATGGTTGTCTGTGTCTATGTGTCAGCCCTGTGATGACCTGGCGACTTGTCCAGGGTGTACCCCGCCTTTCGCCCGTAGTCAGCTGGGATAGGCTCCAGCTTGCCTGCGACCCTGTAGAAGGATAAAGCGGCTAGAGATAATGAGATGGGAATGAGATGAGATAATAACTTTCAATTAATTGACTAATTATTATTATATTTTTTGTTCACAGGAAAAGAGATGCTGTTGTCCCAGTGAAACACTAGATGCAGCACTGGTGAGTTGTTGTTGTTGTTTGTTCTTCTTGTAATACATACTACTAATACATAATAATATACAGGGTGTTTCAAAAAATTTGATATTATTTGAGATGTAAATATCCCAGAAACTACATACTCTAGGCAAAAGAAACTGAACAGGCTTAATATTGAGCATTATAAGATTTATTCCTCAAAATTTGAACGAGAAATTCAAAGGTATGTGGAGTCCATGAACGATTTCACAAATTTTCAATGTTCGCGGACCCGCTCGACCGTCTCGTCCGATGCTGGTGGTCGTCCAGATCCTTTTGTCCTGCACAGACAGCCTTCCTCTTTGAAATTTTTGTGCCATGTCCAAATCTGCATTGCAGTTGGTGCATTTTTAGAGAATTCTCTCATAAATGCACGCTGCAGTCTTGTTCAACTGTCTTTGAGCGTACTCTAACACACAAAACGCCTTTTCTTTTCCAGTGAATGGCATTTCTATACCTAAAAAGATAAAAACAAAAACATTAAACATAAAATTTTGACTTGTTTCCACACATGCTGTTAAAATTTGAGGTCAATTGAACGAGAATTGGCAAAGTTATTAGATTGTGAAATGATATCAAATTTTTTGAAACGCGCTGTATACTAATCCAGCCTGTTATTCTGTATTAGGTTAACATTGAGGTTAAGTTTGCATTTCAGTGAGTGCTAATAGATTTGACTTTGCCCCAAAGATAGAGTGAAAACAAAGAGAGGAAAAAAAATTCCCAGCGCTTTAACTTTATTTTGTAATGTAGAAGTGCAACAGGCATCATGTTTGTCTTGAGTGAAACCTTTATTGATAGGAAACCCATGGTTGCAGGGTTCTCCAGAGAAGCTTGAAGGATTCTCCTTGAGAAACAAAACAACAACAACAAAAAAACCTCTTTAGGATTCCAGATGTAACCTTTTTTTTTCGAAGAGCGTGTTTAGTTTAGTTTATGCTTATAATCTGAAGTAGTATCTACAGTACTTCTGAAACTCGTAAGACAAATTTATGATTTTGTTGCTGTACATAATAAAGTCCAGGGAGAATCAGGAAGTAAAACTGCATTTTTTAAACCTTAAAAACCAGTATCTACCAGTAACAGATGCTACACAGTCCTGCATCCTTCCCAGTGAACATGCGACACTTACATGCACCTAAAAATGGACATTTTGTGATCCCTTGAGGTGTGGATCTTTGCCATGCTTATGTAGAGACCAACTAAAAATAGACACCACATAGGTTATTTTCAACACAGCATGAGGGATTTAATCTAATGTGTTATGCAAGGTGACATGGTTTCTAATCTGTCCAATGGTCCTTTTATGTTTTACGACTTTTTTAGCACCTCTTTGTTGGCTTTCTTATTGCCTTTTTTGGGGTTGGTTACTGCGACAGCACTAAAAAACTGCCAATAGATTGTGATGCAGACGTCTCCTGCTTGGCTGTCTCGCTGTATGACTGAAAGCAAGCCCTGCTCAAATGCTTGCTAAAGGCTTGGTGTTGCATACCAATCGCGAGGCCTGGGCTGTCATGGACTCTGTGATTTCAAGAGGCTGCTTTAAAATGTGTCAGCGACAGCATTGCTGAATGTAATGTAATGGGGTTTTGCATGTTGTATGAGACCTTGTTTGTCAAAAAGACAAACTGGCTCACATATAGCTGCTTGTGTTAAATTTACACTTGTGCAAGGCTGAGTTAAAGGTCATGTCTGTCATGCTGCTTGTACATGGGCACTTGAGCCAGAACAGGTTATTCCCGGAACAAGTTGCCCCGGCACAACGGCCTGTCTACACACAATTTGTTCCTGAACGATTTGACACCAGTGGGTGCAACTTGCTCCACTTTATGAGGTGGTGCAAATTGTTCTGGAACTTCTTGTTCCGGACACAACTTGTTCCAGCTTACTGTCTAAACACATTCAGTGGCAAGGAGGAGGGCTTACGCATGCAAGGTAGAGTTCATTTGGGTCATTTATCATCCGGGCAAGACCGCTTTGCGGCAAATTCAATGGTCAGATCTTCTTGGGTGCTTTTCCTTGTTGAACTTCTCCGCCTTTAAACAATGGAGTCAAGCGATTCCCAAGCTAATCACAGTGATAACTGGACTAAAGAAGAAGTTCTTATGCTTATCCAGTTGTAGGGAGATGCAGATCATTGTTTACTTTTTCAGTTTAAAATTCATCTAAGAGTCGATTCGTTCCCCGAATGACACATCATTCGGAGTGAATCAGTTTTCCGGAAGCAAAAGATGGATTTACTGCTGAATCACTGAGCATTTAAACAGAAACAAGCGGCGAGAGGACAAATAAAAAAACAAGCTTCCGATGACTGTTTTGCACATGCATATTTTTGTGTTTACCTGTCTAACCTCCGGTTTGCCACCGATAAAGAGTGAGTGTGTAAACACAAAGGAAAGTAGGCACAACTTGTTCCGGGTGTACTTTGTTCCCGCTGCCAGTGTAAAAAGCACATTAGTGTTCTGTCAGTAGTAAAAGTGTGGCTAGATACGATGAGTATTTATTCATACACAGTTCATACACATACAGTGGTGCTTGAAAGTTTCTGAACCCTTTAGAATTTTCTATATTTCTGCATAAATATGACCTAAAACATCATCAGATTTTCACACAAGTCCTAAAAGTAGATAAAGAGAACCCAGTTCAACAAATGAGACAAAAAATATTATGCTTGGTCATTTATTTATTGAGGAAAATGATCCAATATTACAGATCTGTGAGTGGCAAAAGTATGTGAACCTCTAGGATTAGCAGTTCATTTGAAGGTGAAATTAGAGTCAGGTGTTTTCAATCAATGGGATGACAATCAGGTGTGAGTGGGCACCTTGTTTTATTTAAAGAACAGGGATCTATCAAAGTCTGATCTTCACAACACGTGTTTGTGGAAGTGTATCATGGCATGAACAAAAGAGATTTCTGAGGACCTCAGAAAAAGCGTTGTTGATGCTCATCAGGCTGGAAAAGGTTACAAAACCATCTCTAAAGAGTTTGGACTCCACCAATCCACAGTCAGACAGATTGTGTACAAATGGAGGAAATTCAAGACCATTGTTACCCTCCCCAGGAGTGGTGGACCAACAAAGATCACTCCAAGAGCAAGGCGTGTAATAGTCGGCGAGGTCACAAAGGACCCCAGGGTAACTTCTAAGCAACTGAAGGCCTGTCTCACATTGGCTAATGTTAATGTTCATGAGTCCACCATCAGTAGAACACTGAACAGCAATGGTGCGCATGGCAGGGTTGCAAGGAGAAAGCCACTGCTCTCCAAAAAGAACATTGCTGCTCGCCTGCAGTTTGCTAAAGATCATGTGGACAAGCCAGAAGGCTATTGGAAAAATGTTTTGCGGACGGATGAGACCAAAATAGAACTTTTTGGTTTAAATGAGAAGCGTTATGTTTGGAGAAAGGAAAACACTGCATTCCAGCATAAGAACCTTATCCCATCTGTGAAACATGGTGGTGGTAGTATCATGGTTTGGGCCTGTTTTGCTGCATCTGGGCTAGGATGGCTTGCCATCATTGATGGAACAATGAATTCTGAATTATACCAGCGAATTCTAAAGGAAAATGTCAGGACATCTGTCCATGAACTGAATCTCAAGAGAAGGTGAGTCATGCAGCAAGACAACGACTCTAAGCACACAAGTCGTTCTACCAAAGAATGGTTAAAGAAGAATAAAGTTAATGTTTTGGAATGGCCAAGTCAAAGTCCTGACCTTAATCCAATCGAAATGTTGTGGAAGGACCTGAAGCGAGCAGTTCATGTGAGGAAACCCACCAACATCCCAGAGTTAAAGCTGTTCTGTACGGAGGAATGGGCTAAAATTCCTCCAAGCCGGTGTGCAGGACTGATCAACAGTTACAGGAAACGTTTAGTTGGCAGATTCTACCGTAACTGGATCCATTAACCACTTGCCCACAAAATAAGAAATTTTTCTTGTCCTTTTTTCAGTGAGGTAATATTTTCAAGATTGAAAATATGGTATTTGGTCTTCTAAAACAGCACATGTCATTTAAAAATACACTGAGTATATCAATAAAAGATTTTTAAAGAATAAAGTTCTATTTCTTTGACATATCTGACAGACATAACTCCCATTTTAAAAATCACTTTCATTATCCCTGTTGCTATCGTCAGTGAATTTCTGTCAGATGACCTGACGATAGACTCGGCCATTATGGATCTTTGGTAGTTATCGTGTGGAAGCAGGCTTTATCATTTTTGGGTGTCAACAGATAGAGTTGAAATAGATTAACAGTGAAAAAACTATTTCGTTCACGAGAGAAGTCCACAGTTATTTTTAAAAAATGCTATCGTCAGTCTGTCAGTCAAATGCACCTGACGATAGCAAAATTCAAGCCCTCGCCACGCACATGTTGACTGACACAAAGAGGAAATTCTACTGTGCATGATTTTTGTGACAGCAGACATTTACTTCCGGGCAAGACTTGGAGTTCTGACAGCTAGATTTCATCAAATAAATCAAGGTAAGATTTTCTGTCAGCTATCCTGACGATAGAAATTTTTGACGATAGAAACATTGAGAATATATTTGTGCATTCATATTTAAATTTTTCTGGAGGAAAACTATCATAAGTTGAGATAAATCAGAGCCACTTGCGACCCTTTCAGCCGACAGGCCATTTCAATGTGTTATTTCCCCGCGAAAGTGACACAGTCGTGTCTGTCGTCACTGTTCTGACAATTATTGTTGATATTTCAATTTTGAAAATAAATTTTATCTTTTTTATTTCAATATTTTATTTTATTATTTGGTTCTAGTGATGAGGTATTTAATATTATTACTAAATTTGTCAGATTAATAATGTAAGAAACAGTTTTGTTGCTATTGTCATCTAGAGTGTCTGTCAGAATATGATGGTAGACGTTAGTTTGTCGGTCAGATTTTGATGATAGAAACCGATGTGTTTCTATTGTCATTTAGCATGTCTGTCATGTCAGGCTTTTATTAATTAGTTACCAGGACTACTGTCCTAAAATTTACTGTGAATGTCCAAGACCCCAAATGCTACTAGAAAAACTTAATAGAATGATCAAAATAATCAATTCAGCAATTTAAGGAGATGGGACTTAACTGGCCTCTGTTATGGTAGAATCTGCCAGTTGCAGTTATTGCTGCACGGGGGGGGGGGTCACACCAGATACTGAAAGCAAAGGTTCACATACTTTTGCCACTCACAGATATGTAATATTGGATCATTTTCCTCAATAAATAAATGACCAAGTATAATATTTTGTCTCATTTGTTTAACTGGGTTCTCTTTATCTACTTTTTGGACTTGTGTGAAAATCTGATGATGTTTTAGGTCATATTTATGCAGAAATACAGAAAATTCTAAAGGGTTCACAAACTTTCAAGCACCACTGGCCAGACATTGTTTCTAGAGCTACTTGCTTCTGAGGGATTGAGGTTTAGATTAAATCAGTGTTGTAGTCAAGTCACTAAACCTCGAGTCCGAGTCCAGTCTTGAGTCCCCGGTGTTCAAGTCCGAGTCAAGTCCAAGTCATGAAAGAAAATTTTGAGTCGAGTCCGAGAACAAGGCTCCAACCGCACCATTTGATGGTGGCTGTTTCAGCAGCTTTAACATTAGTTTGTTCCTGAACATGACGTATGAACAGGTGAATGTACATTCTCTTTGTCAGGGAGTGTGAAGTATTCTGTCAGAGATGGTTGGGAGACGGATGTAAGTGCAGAAGGTGTGTTTATTAATACAAGTGAAGACAGATAAACAATCCAGAACAGCAGGCAAAATCATAAAACAGTGAAACAGGCAATAGGTCGAGCGAGACACAAACAGGCTCTCGTAGACTCGGCAGGATCAAAGACGAGAAACAGGAAATCAGGGATCAGGAACCCAAACAAGGAAATAAGGCTCGGTAATGTATCAGCAACGCAACTCAATACTTCACAAAGTAAGTGTGTTTTCACAGTTTTTATACAGGCATGTTGATTGCACCTTAATCGTGTGCAGGTGCAAGTTGTTTACAGTGCATGCACGAGAGTCCGCTTGGTGCGCACACTGTCCAGAGCGTGCCCGAGAGTCTATTTGATGCACGCGCCAATGCGCGCCGGTGTGACACTCTTGCACAAAATTAGTATAGAAATTAATATAGATATAAATATCTTATGCCAAATTATTATGGCACGTTCCAAAAAATAAAGGAAAAATCCGAGCCCTTGTCTCCAATTTACGAGTCCGAATGCAATTAATGCACGAGTCTGAGTCTGAGTCATCAGTGCTGAAGTCCAAGTCGAGTCACGAGTCCTTAAAATTAGGGCATGAGTCGGACTCGAGTACTACAAGCCTGGATTAAACCCATTAATTTCAAGTGTCCAGTGAAATTAGGTAATTATACTGCAGGAATTGTAAAATAAACATAACACCTTTGATAATGTTGTATTGATTTCCACTACTGTAACAGAATAAAAATATTGCACACCCCTAACTATGCTTCACTGACCCACTGATTTAAGCAACAGGAATTTAATTAACAGTTCTTTCATTCGGGTGGCATGGTGGTGTAGTGGTTAGCGCTGTCGCCTCACAGCAAGAAGGTCCGGGTTCGAGCCCCGTGGCCGGCGAGGGCCTTTCTGTGTGGAGTTTGCATGTTCTCCCCGTGTCCGCGTGGGTTTCCTCTGGGTGCTCCGGTTTTCCCCACAGTCCAAAGACATGCAGGTTAGGTTAACTGGTGACTCTAAATTGACCGTAGGTGTGAGTGTGAATGGTTGTCTGTGTCTATGTGTCAGCCCTGTGATGACCTGGCGACTTGTCCAGGGTGTACCCCGCCTTTCGCCCGTAGTCAGCTAGGATAGGCTCCAGCTTGCCTGCGACCCTGTAGAACAGGATAAAGTGGCTAGAGATAATGAGATGAGTTCATTCATTTATCTTCAATAACCATTTTATTTAAGGCCCCATCACACTTATTCAGAATTAGCAGGAATCAAGCAGAACCAGCCAGAATGAAACATTTTTCAAAATTTGTGCCACATTCGGGCGGGAATTTCAAACTGACCAACATTCTTACAGCTTTGTAAGAATGCTGTTTGAATACTTAGAACGCGCTTCAAACCTGCCTCGAATGATTCTTGCACATTCCGAGTGTATTAGCTTTCAAATGCAGTTCAAATGTAGTTGGAACACAGTAGGAATACCTAGAATGCTGTTAGAATGCAGCAAGAATATTAAGAATGCACTTCGAATGCTGTACGAGTGCGGTTCGATTGCTGCCCGAATACCACCCGAAGTCTGGTCGGAATGTGCCTCGAATGCTGTACGAATTCACCTCAAATGCAGTCAGAATGCTCCCGGAATAGCCGCCGAATATGTATCGAACATCTAAGAATTCAACAAGAATGCAGCTCGAATACTTAGAATATACTTCAAATATCCCAGAATATACGAATAATTTTCATTCCGGCTCATTCGGGACATTCTGGCAGGATTTGAAGTGGCTTGCCATTTCGATTTTTCCCTCGAACGCGATCAGAATGTTTCGAATGCTGTTGGAATGCCGTAAGAATATTTAGAATGCAGTCAGAATACACTTCGAATGCTGTTTGATATTTCTCCTCTTCGAATGCACCTCGAATGTTTTGAGCATGAGCAAAACGTTCAGGCCGGCCACAAGAATGGGCCCAAATGTTTGGAATGCACTCAGAATGCAGTCAGAATTTTTAGAATGCGTTTCGAATATCCTGGAATATACGAAGAATTTTCATTCCGACTGAATTCCGGCTCATTCCGCCTCTAGTGTGCACGCCCGGATCACCGCACAGGCTTCATATGGCTTCAGCCTAGGGGCCCCGATGCCCCCCGCCTCGCAGGGGGGCCCCCAATTGGTCAAAAGAAAAAAAAAACCTTCATATTCATTGGCTCAAAATGAATATTTAAATAAACGGACGCTGATTGGGTGAGGCAAATCCGCCTTCCATATATAAACGTTAGACGTCACTCCACAGTTGAACAGTGAACATGTGTGACAGAAAATACGAGAGCGGTGCTCAAAAGCGCAAGGCGCAACGGCAAAAAGCCCAACGTGACAAAGCTCTATTGAGTAATATACCCAAACTAACAGGGTTTTTTAAACCTAATGAAACCCAACTGGCAAGTACAAGTCATCATGACACTAGCGTAGCAAACGTTATGTTAGCTGCAGCTGCAGCCAGTAGTACTACTAGCTCTGGTGAGGGTGAAGGACCATTCCTTTCAGACCCCGTCCCATTTGTGGATGAATGTGCCACTGCCACTAGTTTCACAAAGTTTAATAATGAAAAAAAAAAAAAACTTTAAAATGTAGAAAATAGACAGTTCTTTACAGGTAGATGGGATAAGATGGTGGTGGCTGGGGGGGCCTACAGCAGCTTGTAGCCTAGGGGCCCCTGGCCATGTTAATCCGGCCCTGCTAGTGTGACTACCCTATAAGGTCAAGGTTAGTGCATCCGGATGCTATCACCGTAACACTGTGTACAAGGTGGAAGAATTCACCCTGGATAGGATGCCAATCCACCACAAAGCATCACACACACACACACACACACACACACACACACACACACACACACACACAGGGGCAGTTTACTGTAGCCAATCCAGGGAAACCAGAGAACCCATAGGAAATCCAGATAAACCCAGGAAGAACATGCACAACTTCACACAGACAGTAAATCACCTCAAGATCGAACCAGAGAGCCTGGAGCTGTGAGGCGGCATCGCCACCATCCCATCCTATAATTAACTGTTGGTTTCATCAGATGGGCATGTGGACTTCAACCTTTTTTTTTTTTGGTTAAAATTGAAAATGTAGAATTTTGAATCTAGTCAACAGACCTGAAAGTACATTTCTGACCTGGAATCCCCTCCATCATACCAGTACATACTGTTCAGGACTCATCTTGATCAGAGAAAATAGAAATCTACTAAATGAATTCCGTTCCTGGACTGCATATGTGAGTCTAAAAATACTTAGGAACAGTGCAAACCAAAAGCTATTATCTGCTCTTTCTAATTCCATCTCCCCACTGGAAACACATCCCTCTGTTCACACTCACTCAACCTGGGCCTCAATCCACTGGTGGCAAGGCTGCATGTGAACGTAATTTGCACTTTCAATTAAACTGTCGACCTTTGTTTCATAAAGCAAAACTCCTTTAGATCCTTGCTTCTGGAGCCATCGTGTTTGAGACAAATGCAAAATACAGAGCTCTTAGTGTGTGGTTTTATTTGATAATAGATAACATGCTGTTGTAAAGTGAAAATAGGCTGAAGGTTCAGAGCTTATGTTGAAACTACAGTACCAGTCAAATGTTTGGACACACCTTCTCATTCAGTGTTTATTTATTTTTATTCATTAAAAGACACATCATGTCTTAAAGGAGTGATGGAGGTTGTGGGCGGCGCGGTGGTATAGTGGTGAGCACTGTCACCTCACAGCAAGAAGGTTCTGGGTTCGAGCCCAGCAGTCAATGTGGGCTTTTCTGTGTGGAGTTTGCATGTTCTCCCCGTGTCTGCGTGGGTTTCCTCCGGGTACTCCGGTTTCCCCCACAGTCCAAAGACATGCAGTGGCCTTGGGCTGAAGGTTGGGCTGAAGTGCCCTTGAGCAAGGTACCTAACCCCTAACTGCTCTCCAGGCGCTGTAGCATAGCTGCCCACTGCTCTGGGTACGGTATGTGTGTGCTCATTGCTCACTTGTGTGTGTTCACTGCTTCAGATGGGTTAAATGCAGAGGAGGAATTTCACTGTGTTTGAGTGTGCACGTGACAAATAAAGGCTTCTTCTTCTTCTTTACTTAGTTGATTGTTTCTTGACATAATATGGATTACTACAGTTGTGGAATAGGGCTATTTACTGTGTTTTTATTATTTACTATTTATTGTTTGATCTCAAATGCATTAAGAAGGCAAGGAATTGCACGAATTAACTTTCGTTAACTGAAAAGCATTCCAGGTGACTACCTCATGAAGCTGGTTAAGATAATGCCAATAGTGTGCAAAGCGTCATCAAGGTGAACGCTGGCTACTTTGAAGAATCTAAAATATGAAACACACTTTTTCCCATCTACGCTCCATATGTTATTTCATAGTTGTGGTGTCTTCAGTATTGTTCTACAGTGTAGAGAATAGTCCAAATCCAGAAATGAATGAGTAGGGGTGTCTAAACTTTTTAACTGGTTCTGTATACCATATGTGAATATTTTCTGTTCCATCAAAGGGTTTGAACATTCAAGGTAATTCACATGCGCTTTGAAAGCACATTTATATATATATATATATATATATATATATATAGGGCGGCACGGTGGTGTATTGGTTAGCGCTGTCGCCTCACAGCAAGAAGGTCCGTGTTCGAGCCCCGTGGCCGGCGAGGGCCTTTCTGTGCGGAGTTTGCATGTTCTCCCCGTGTCCGCGTGGGTTTCCTCTGGGTGCTCCGGTTTCCCCCACAGTCCAAAGACATGCAGGTTAGGTTAACTGGTGACTCTAAATTGACCGTAGGTGTGAATGTGAGTGTGAATGGTTGTCTGTGTCTATGTGCCAGCCCTGTGATGACCTGGCGACTTGTCCAGGGTGTACCCCGCCTTTCACCCGTAGTCAGCTGGGATAGGCTCCAGCTTGCCTGCGACCCTGTAGAACAGGATAAAGCGGCTACAGATAATGAGATGAGATCTAATTATCTATTTTTTCATGAAGTAAAACACAAATTGTTAAATCTATAACCTTTAGCGCTCTGAGTTTCTCACACATATTTATCAAGCTCCTGCTAACAAGGTAGCACTCAACCATCCTCAAGAAATTCCCTTAAGGATCCAATTATTGCATTATTTAGGCTATCATGGGGTGAATGTTCCCTGGGGTGAAACTAATAGAAAACAACACATACCCCAGATGTGCTGAAGAAACCTCCAGGGTCTCCAGTTTGAGTCTGTGTTACTGTTTTTTATTTTATTTTATTTTTTTTGGGGGGGTCGGGGTTCGTCTCAGTTTCTTCGCACCTCCCGAAATCAGGCTGGTAGGTGGATTGGCTACACTAAATTGCCCATGCATGCAGAAGATCACCTTTATTTATCACACGCACACTCAAGCACAGTGAAATTCCTCTCTGTATTTAACCCAGTGAACACACACATGCACACTGAACACCCACACATACGCAGAGCAATGGGCAGCTTTGCTACAGCGCCCGGGGAGCACTCGCTCAAGGCAGGCTTGTAGTGCTCGAGTCCGACTCATGCCCTAATGTTAAGGACTCGTGACTCGACTTGGACTTGAGCATTGATGACTCGGACTCGTGCATTAATTGCATTCGGACTCGTAAATTGGAGACGAGGACTCAGGATTTTTTCTTTATTTTTTGTAACATGCCATAAAAATTTAGCATAAGATATTTATCTCATCTCATCTCATTATCTCTAGCCGCTTTATCCTGTTCTACAGGGTCGCAGGCAAGCTGGAGCCTATCCCAGCTGACTACGGGCGAAAGGCGGGGTACACTCTGGACAAGTCGCCAGGTCATCACAGGGCCGACACATAGACACAGACAACCATTCACACTCACATTCACACCTACGCTCAATTTAGAGTCACCAGTTAACCTAACCTGCATGTCTTTGGACTGTGGGGGAAACCGGAGCACCCGGAGGAAACCCACGCGGACACAGGGAGAACATGCAAACTCCACACAGAAAGGCCCTCGCCGGCCACGGGGCTCGAACCCGGACCTTCTTGCTGTGAGGCGACAGCGCTAACCATTATACCACCGTGCCGCCCTAAGATATTTATATCTGCATTAATTTTTATACTAATTTTGTGCAAGAGTGTCACACCGGCGTGCCTTGGCACGTGCATCAGATAGACTCTCGGGCACACTCTGGACAGCGTGCGCACCAAGCAGATTCTTGCGCACATGCTGTAAATGACTTGTACCTGCACAGGATTAAGGCGGAATCAGCACGTCGATATAAAAACTGTGAAAACACACTTACTTTGCGAAGTATTGAGTTGCGTTGCTGATACATTACCGAGCCTTATTTCCTTGTTTGGGTTCCTTATCCCTGATTTCCTGTTTCTCATCTTTGATTCTGCCGAGTCTACAATAGCCTGTTTGTGTCTCGCTCGACCTATCGGCTGTTTCACTGTTTTACAATTTTGCCTGCCGTTCTGGATTGTTTACCTGTCTTCAGTTGTATTAATAAACACACCTTCTGCACTTACATCCGTCTCCCAACCATCTCTGACTGAATACTTCACACTCCCTGACAAAGAGAAGCACATTCACCTGCTCATATGTCATGGTCAGGAACAAACTAATGTTAATGGCGTTAGAACATCCACCATCAAAT
The DNA here is from genome assembly GCF_027579695.1 of Neoarius graeffei. Lineage (NCBI taxonomy): Eukaryota > Metazoa > Chordata > Actinopteri > Siluriformes > Ariidae > Neoarius > Neoarius graeffei. Next base: position 100,106,105 of record NC_083571.1, read on the forward strand.
GGTGCAGTTGGAGTCTTGTTTTCGGATCAATAATGGTCTCAGACTCGAGTCAAAATTTTTTTAATGACTTGGATTTGACTCGGAATTGAACACTGGGGACTCGAGACTGGACTTGGACTTGAGGTTTAGTGACTCGACCACAACACCGGCTCAAGGGCACTTTAGCCCAAGGCCGCCCCACGTTAACCTAGCCACATGCCTTTGGACTGTGGGGGAAACCGGAGCACCCGGAGGAAACCCATGCAGACACAAGGAGAACATGCAAACTCCACACAGAAAGGCTCCCGTAGGCCATTGGGTTCGAACCCAGAAGCTTCTTGCTGTGAGGCGACAGTGCTAACCACTACACCACCATGCTGCCATGCATGTGTGTGTGTGTGTGTGCGCGTTTGTTTGTTTGTTGCCCTGACATGGGTGTATTCTCATGCCTAAGCAACAGATCTCAGTAACTAGACATCCAGATACAAATGTAAGTACTGACTTCCTTTACCCAAATTACTCACAATTGTCGTATCTGCACTTTTATCAGTTGCTGCCCTAAATTGCATCAAAATGAGTGAAAACATGATGACTCCAGGAACTGCAGGCATTAAGAATGGTCCTGAAATGGAGTGAAGAAGATCACTATCTATATTTTTGGGTGACGCTTCAGTAACTGAGGCCATGTCCACACTAATATAGATATACAGTGGTGCTTGAAAGTTTGTGAACCCTTTAGAATTTTCTATATTTCTGCATAAATATGACCTAAAACATCATCAGATTTTCACACAAGTCCTAAAAGTAGATAAAGAGAACCCAGTTCAACAAATGAGACAAAAAATATTATACTTGGTCATTTATTTATTGAGGAAAATGATCCAATATTACATATCTGTGAGTGGCAAAAGTATGTGAACCTCTAGGATTAGCAGTTAATTTGAAGGTGAAATTAGAGTCAGGTGTTTTCAATCAATGGGATGACAATCAGGTGTGAGTGGGCACCCTGTTTTATTTAAAGAACAGGGATCTATCAAAATCTGATCTTCACAACACACGTTTGTGGAAGTGTATCATGGCACGAACAAAGGAGATTTCTGAGGACCTCCAAAAAAGCATTGTTGATGCTCATCAGGCTGGAAAAGGTTACAACACCATCTCTAAAGAGTTTGGACTCCATCAATCCACAGTCAGACAGATTGTGTACAAATGGAGGAAATTCAAGACCATTGTTACCCTCCCCAGGAGTGGTCGACCAACAAAGATCACTCCAAGAGCAAGGCGTGTAACCCTAAGCACACGACCCTAAGCACACAAGTCGTTCTACCAAAGAACAGTTAAAGAAGAATAAAGTTAATGTTTTGGAATGGCCAAGTCAAAGTCCTGACCTTAATCCAATCGAAATGTTGTGGAAGGACCTGAAGCGAGCAGTTCATGTGAGGAAACCCACCAACATCCCAGGGATGAAGCTGTTCTGGACAGAGGAATGGGCTAAAATTCCTCCAAGCCGGTGTGCAGGACTGATCAACAGTTACCGGAAACGTTTAGTTGCAGTTATTGCTGCACAAGGGGGTCACACCAGATACTGAAAGCAAAGGTTCACATACTTTTGCCACTCACAGATATGTAATATTGGATCATTTTCCTCAATAAATAAATGACCAAGTATAATATTTTTTGTCTCATTTGTTTAACTGGGTTCTCTTTATCTACTTTTAGGATTTATATGAAAATCTGATGATGTTTTAGGTCATATTTATGCAGAAATATAGAAAATTCTGAAGGGTTCACAAACTTTCAAGCACCACTGTATTACATAGCATATTTCAAACACTCATAACTTGCAATAGCAGTGACAAAATAACTATCAAAAATGCATTCCTATATTTAATAAAATGAGATAAATAGAATTTTCATCTCATCTCATTATCTCTAGCCGCTTTATCCTTCTACAGGGTCGCAGGCAAGCTGGAGCCTATCCCAGCTGACTACGGGCGAAAGGCGGGGTACACCCTGGACAAGTCGCCAGGTCATCACAGGGCTGACACATAGACACAGACAACCATTCACACTCACATTCACACCTACGGTCAATTTAGAGTCACCAGTTAACCTAACCTGCATGTCTTTGGACTGTGGGGGAAACCGGAGCACCCGGAGGAAACCCACGCGGACACGGGGAGAACATGCAAACTCCACACAGAAAGGCCCTTGCCGGCCCCGGGGCTCGAACCAGGACCTTCTTGCTGTGAGGCGACAGCGCTAACCACTACACCACCGTGCCGCCCCTAAATAGAATTTTGATAATAAAAAAAATTACCTTCAGTTCTCCTTTAATCATTTTACATTTACATATCCTGTTCCCTAGTCAGCATTTGGATAGTTTTCATCTTTCCAGACAAATTTCAACGGGATTTTGTGAATTAAAGTTTAAAATCTGAGGTTTGTGTGTCATTTATATTTAGCTGCAGAATCAAATCGAAGGGTCTGAATCGTGAATCGAATTGGTGTCTTTGTGAATTGTTGCAGCCCTAATATTTGGACATCGTTCGGTTCACAATGAAATGCTGCCCGTTCACGTGTTGTAGAGTCGTTCTTACTAAATTAAACTTTGTAATCATTGACAGGCGGCACGGTGGTGTCGTGGTTAGCACTGTTGCCTCACAGCAAGAAGGTTCTGGGTTTGAGGCTGATGGGGGCCTTTCTGTGTGGAGTTTGCATGTCCTCCCCGTGTCTGTGTGGGTTTCCTCCGGGTGCTCTGGTTTCCCGCACAGTCCAAAGACATGCAGGTTAGGCTAATTGGTGTGCTCTAAATTGACCGTAGGTGTGAATGTGAGTGTGAATGGTTGTGTGTCAGCCCTGTGATGACCTGGCGACTTGTCCAGGGTGTACCCCGCCTCTCACCCATAGTCAGCTGGGATAGGCTCCAGCTTGCCTGCGACCCTGCACAGGATAAGCGGCTACAGATAATGGATGGATGGATGGAATCATTGACAAATTGCTTTGGTACAAGAGGAATATAAGGCTTTGCGCCATGCTTTGGAATATAATGAACTTCAGGGTTTACCCGACCCACTGCTTTAAACATATTCCCTGAACTATATAAATACTGACCCTCTTTAAGAACACTATTGTATCATGAAAGGAAAATAAATCGTGAAAATGATTGTATTTAGTTGTAGAATATATGAATAACTCAGGGAATTTTGAAGGAGAGCCATCATTAGTGCTGGACCACTGTGTAATTGGATTTCAAAATGCCAGTTGCAGCCTGCATATTAACACGACTGGGGCTGAGCTGTACACGCCACAAATTAAGCTGTAGTCAATCAGGGATGCGGTATTCTATGAATGCGAAATTCATAGATGAGAAAACCACATGACATGACGACCACATGACATTACTTGAAGGGAAATCACATTGCCTGTTAATTTTGCTGCTGATGGAAACTTCATGACGCATTTCACAGACTGGGCTATTTTAGTAATCTGCTATCACACCATTTAATATAGAGCAAAGTATGCATGGCTGTGTTGGAGAATGAAGTGAAAGACCTAAATGTCACACAATGACATGTGAAAACAAAACTTTTATAAACCTATAACTGTCTAAGCACAGAAGGATGAGCTTTTCCCGGCATCACTTCAGCTCAAAAGCTGCTGCGCATTGTGTGAATGGAGTTCTATCAATATTATTCAGGTTCGATGATCATTTAACAAGCTCTTTTTGGTTAAATGTTTAGCCAGATCGTGTTTATATTCAGGCTTAAAACTGCTTCCAGCTCCTAAATAATTGATTCTGTTTTTGTGCACTTGAAAAGAGACTGGAAAAGCCCATTTTCTTGGTGCATATTGTGGCCCGTTTTAACAAAGGCACCAGTTAAAAAAGACATTATGAATATTTGAATTTACGAGCATATACAAGAAGTTCTTTAGACATGCATGGTGTGGAATTTAAAGAATCAATTTCTTGTCTCAGCATCGAGTATTCACAGCGACAGACAAAAAGTTTAAAAAAAAAAGTAAGCAAAGTAAAAAAAAAAAAGTACAAAGAAAATATATTCCTTAAACTTAAACCGTATCTTTTTAAATGTACGCTTATTGTTTTCATGATTTTTTTTGTGTTATTTGTGTCTATGAAACAAATGCCATGCAACGACAAAAACGATGCTGATGATGATGATGATGATGATGATGATGGAAAGCTGTGTGTATTGTCCCAAAACCCAAATCCAAAAGTGTACGGTTTGGACAAAACACACCCTGTTCTGACAGTTGGGTATACTGATTGGCTGTCATGGGTCAATTACAGCAAAATGTACAAATACACTACCGTTCAAAAGTTTGGGGTCACCCAGACAATTTTGTGTTTTCCATGAAAAGTCACACTTTTATTTCCCACCATAAGTTGTAAAATGAATAGAAAATATAGTCAAGACATTTTTCTGGCCATTTTGAGCATTTAATCGACCCCACAAATGTGATGCTCCAGAAACTCAGGCCAAGTTTACATTAGACCGTATCTGTCTCGTTTTCTTCGTGGATGCACTGTCCGTTTACATTAAAACGCCTGGAAACGCCGGGAAATGGGAATCCGCCAGGGTCCACGTATTCAATCCAGATCGTGTCTGGTCCGGTGCTGTGTAAACATTGAGAATACGTGGATACGCTGTGCTGAGCTCTAGCTGGCGTCGTCATTGGACAACGTCACTGTGACATCCACCTTCCTGATTCGCTGGCGTTGGTCATGTGACGCGACTGCTGAAAAACAGCGCGGACTTCCGCCTTGTATCACCTTTCATTAAAGAGTATAAAAGTATGAAAATACTGCAAATACTGATGCAAATACTGCCCATTGTGTAGTTATGATTGTCTTTAGGCTTGCCATCCTTCCACTTGCAAGTGGTAAGTGACTTGCGCACAGCGGCTCAGTCCCGAATCACTGCTCGTGTGCTTCACTCGCGCGCTCTGTGAGCTGTGCAGGGCCGGAGTGCGCACCCTCCAGAGGGCACTCGCTGTTCAGGGCGGAGTGATTTGGAGCGCAGCCGCTGAGGAGGAAGCGATGAGCCGCACTGACACATTTCAACTTGCGTGCCGAATTAGTCATGTGATTAGCGTATCCGTGTATTGGCGTTGCTGTGTGCACGCGAATCGTGTATTGGCGTTGCTGTGTGCACGCTAATCGTTTTTAAAAACGTTAATCTGATGATCCGCTGATACGGTCTAATGTAAACCCCACCTCAATCTGCTCAAAGGAAGGTCAGTTTTATAGCTTCTCTAAAGAGCTCAACTGTTTTCAGCTGTGCTAACATGATTGTACAAGGGTTTTCTAATCATCCATTAGCCTTCTGAGGCAATGAGCAAACACATTGTACCATTAGAACACTGGAGCGAGAGTTGCTGGAAATGGGCCTCTATACACCTATGGAGATATTGCACCAAAAACCAGACATTTGCAGCTAGGATAGTCATTTACCACATTAGCAATGTATAGAGTGGATTTCTGATTAGTTTAAAGTGATCTACATTGAAAAGAACAGTGCTTTTCTTTCAAAAATAAGGAAATTTCAAAGTGACCCCAAACTTTTGAATGGTAGTGTACATCACGTGTTAATTAAAGCTAGACGGCCTTTCGATTTCATAAAATCAGTGAAATTTAGTTCCGTCTGAAATTTGGTCATTGCGATACATGTTCATTTCTGTAATATCTCAAAAATAAAATGGGCCATTCTGTGGCTGGGAAGTTATTTAATTTGAGGGAATTAAAGCAAATAATGCGCATGAAATCGCTTGCTTTGCTCAGTCAAGCAGACAGAGGAAGTCCGTGTCCGCATGCTCAGGTTTACCTTGACTGTGCACTGACAGTTACATCATTCTGTCGCTAAACGAACAGCTGATCACACCGAGGTGCTCGCTGACCGCCGATATCCATTAGTTTGGTCCTGCGTTTCCTTTCCTTCGCAACATAACGTCTTTTCTTCTCACTTTCCATTACTGTAGTCGGTCTTTCACGTTTCATTCACACACTCACGTCCTCCATTTTTCTCTCCTGTTTCAAATTTGTATCCCACAATGCCTTGCGTGAACAGGGAAAGCCCACCACGTCATGCATGACGTGCCGTAGTATCTTGAATTGGGTCATGGTGAAGCAGGAAAAAATAGGGGAGAATTTAGGGCCACGGTGCTCTAAATTCATTAATTGTTCTATTAAAAAATAATAAGAAGAAGAAAATTGGAAGTCTGTGATTTGAATTCAGTAGCTTTTGGTCCCCTAAACAAAAATAATTGGGTGTCAGGGAAAATTCTTTTTATGACCTACACTTGAAAAATCTGAAAGGCAGTCTAGCTTTAAAGCCATGCACCAATTACAGTGAGTTTTTAAAATGTATCTTGGACAGTCGGTGAATTTTACCATGTAACAGTCGGCATATCAGGTGGAAATTCAAATTCAGTCCAAACTGCTTGAAACTGCTCTCATTGAATTCAGAATTGAATGCAGAATAACATACCTTTTTACAGAATTGTTTATTTGTTTATTGAGATATTATAATTGTTTATCTGTTTATTGAGATGTTATAAATGTTTATCTGTTCTTGAGATATTACAAATCAAAGATTGAAAAAAAAATGGCTTCATTTTTAGAAAACTGCTGTAATATTCTGTATGAGGATCACATGGTCCAAAATGGGCCTCATTAACGAATAAGATCAAATGTTTTTTTCTTCATAACTTTTCTATTTTTCAAGATATTAACATGGAGATTGTAGTATAGTATATACTAATATATACTAGAATAGTATTTAATGAGTATAAATTATGCTAATGAGGTAAAAACTTTAAATTGGTACACTCAATAAAAAAGTAATAAACCATTATTTCTAATACCCTGTTTGTGCTCTGTAGGGCTTCATATTTCTCAAAAGTAGGGCCTACTAGTTTTTATATTAAATAATATAAATGATAATATTCACACACTGATTCTTGGGATTTGGGATAAAACAGGTTTTAATTTTGAAAATAAAAAGTTACTTAAATTACAAAATCTAAAGGTATATCATTATAGGACAAGGCCTTGGCTGTTCAGCAATGTACCGGTGCAAGCTCCTCATTTTGTATTTTTTTTTCCATAAAATAGGCATTTTTTCAGCTATTACTTTGTTTTTGTCAACACCGTCAGACACAATAAAAAGCAAATTATTTTGTATATATTTGGTCTAAGATGTATTTAGAGTTTTTAAATCATTATCTGGCATTATTAGCACACATATACACTGTTAAAAGGTGAATATTCACTTTTATTCAATTTTTATACAGTTTCACATGTACTCCTTTAAAGGTCTAATATTATACAATATTTACTTTCAGCCTAAGGAGACAAAGTAATGTTTTTTTATTGAACAAACTTATTTTTGCATTAAAAGAGACTATTACTTTCATAACTCAACAGCACTGAAGAAACATGTTGTAAGCATATTCATTTAAAACAAATAAAACTCCCTCTGACGGTGGTGACTTTAGAACTGACGGTGGTGACAGTGGCCTCATTACAACATATAATTCCAAATTTCAATTCCAAAGTCAATGGCTTTTTGCTTAACAACTTTATTTAACTATTTGGTCCAAAAAAAATAACAATCCTGAACAATGTAATAACATTTTTTCAAGGAATATAGGCCTAAGGTACAATTAAGCAATATCATTTTTAAAAGTACTCCATCCCCATATCATCAAATATCAAATCATCATAGTAAGAAATAATGTTATTACCAGTGGGAATAATGTACAATGCATCACTAACATCTTAAACTGTCATCAAAGTTGAGTGTAATGACTGAAATTGAGGGAGATGTTATGAATGTTGGATTTGGTTAAAGGTCATTCCATTTCCATTTGGCTTTAGTCATTGGAGAAGGGACACTGTATACTATGTGCTAGATAGGTAGGTAGTAGGTGCCCTATGTGCATCCCAAATGACATAAGCCAAATGAACATGGCATAATAGTTAATTGAGAGAGAGAGAGGAAAGGCACACTACATCCCCTAAGGGTTGGACAATAGGGAAGAAATATAGGAGGAATTACATAAATATAAATATAAAAGAGGTTAATGAAACATCACGTCATATTGGTATTTATTGTGATCAACAATTATGTTCTAGCCTCCGTTGAGGGCCATTTGGAGGTTTTTGTCACCACCGTCAGACTGTGTGTCACCACTGTCAGACAGAAAACCTGACGGTAGTGACAAAAACCTACTCTTTCACATGATATGCAGGAGTTGTTCACATTAGCCATCTTGTTTCCCCTCTGTTGCTAGCTACTTCAGACCTCTTCTTAAACAGTATATATTTATGTCATAATCTAATCTAATATTTTTTTTATACAAAAGTGATGGTGTTGACATGCTATGGTTGTGACTGTGCACTGTCCAAAAATATGAACAAGTTTAAGAGAAAATACCAAACTTACAGGAGCTTGAGTAATCTGGAAGCATGCAGTAGAGCTGAAGGTTTGAAAAGAGGGTAGTTGCCTGATTTTATTGCTTTTTGTAAATATCTGACGGTGGTGACGAATATGTGGGACACATTTTGAGCAACCACAAAATAATAGTAAACATCATTCAAAACTCACTGTTTGCAGTCTTAAATACATATAACAATGTATTCTTTCATGTAGTGAAGGTATTATTCAATTAAATTATTACTTTTTGTTTTTTTAATCAAGTTGAAATGATTAGCTCCTATCCGAGGACAACTGATTTTGTAGGCAGTGGCCAGCATATAATCATTGAATTAATAAAAAATAAAAACAATCCTATAAAAGAACCTTACATATGTGCAAAGGACCCCCTGATTATAACTTTAATTTTTTTTTTTTTATGAAAATGTTATTAATTTCCAGCAGACTTAGCACTTTTCTTAGTGGGACATGTTTTTGCCAAAGTTTCAAGAATCAGTGCACAGCTTTCAAGGCTACCCTCGAAAAAACTGTGTGATCCACATCCAATAAACAATTCCAATTAATTGAATTGAAATTGACACTTGCATTTCTGACTTCCGGTTTTTTTTAAATATCATTCTGACCACTAAGATCTCAATATTTTTCATCAAAACAACTCCAGTTATATTCTAAAATAGTTATTTATTTACATTAATCAGTTTGATTTGAAAAAATAAGTAGGTAAAGCTATGAAAACTCACTTCAAAGTCTCCCATGAATCATAACATCAAAACTAGCTGACGGAAAATTTTGCTGAATACTTCATCAGAAACAGTGAGAGCGAGAGAACATCCCTATAAAAGTTATCTGATTTATATTCACGAGTAATCCAGTTGGAAACCAATCAGAATAGAGAGAGAGAGAGAGAGCCTGACCGCTTTCCCGTGACTCAAAAAGCACCGGCAGTTTCCCGATGTCCCGCGAGCAGAGAGTGCACTCTGTTGTACTAACTTCAACCTGCTCTTACTCAGAAAGTACTGACCAGATCTTAACCAGATAAATTTATTTGGAAAGCAAAGATAAGCTTTTTAATGATAGTATTTACGATAGAAAATATTCAAAAGTTAAGCAATGACAGATTTGGAAACTTTGATTAGTGTCTGCATGCAGAATTTTCACAGCACAGCCAGCGAGCGTCTGATATGTCTAGTAACAGTAGGTAGAGTTTTTGTCTCTGCTGAACTGAAGACACTGGACTCGGTACAGATTTCACATTCTCTCACATTCTCTGTATTAGAAATTTGGAAAATCACTCTACAAACAGAAGTGAGGAAATGGAGACTACGTCACATGGATTTGCTCCTCATTCTGCGACAGCGGTCACATTCCATCACAAACATGCCAAAGTTAGTGAACTCGCTATTCACAATCATCACGTGATTTACCAATAACAAAAAAAGAACAATAAAATACCTCAAGTATCAACTACAAACACATGATACTATAGAAATGACTTCTCATATCGATCCACTATTAGATAAGGTATGAAGTAGCAGTTCATTTGCAGCTCTCTGTTTTCCTCAGTGAAGGTGAGTACCGTATGAGCCAAACCAGGCAGTGCAGTGCATTATGGGTATTCTGAGTTCAGTAGTATAAATAATTTATACACTTCTTACAGCAGTGCATTGATTATACTGGATGGTTTCCACTGTGTTCTCAGACACCACTACAAATGGCAGAAATAATAATAATAATAATAATAATAATAATAATCTCATTCATTCTCATTATCTCTAGCCGCTTTATCCTTCTACAGGGTCGCAGGCAAGCTGGAGCCTATCCCAGCTGACTACGGGCGAAAGGCGGGGTACACCCTGGACAAGTCGCCAGGTCATCACAGGGCTGACATATAGACACAGACAACCATTCACACTCGCATTCACACCTACGGTCAATTTTAGAGTCACCAGTTAACCTAACCTGCATGTCTTTGGACTGTGGGGGAAACCGGAGCACCCGGAGGAAACCCACGCGGACACGGGGAGAACATGCAAACTCCACACAGAAAGGCCCTCGCCGGCCCCGGGGCTCGAACCCAGGACCTTCTTGCTGTGAGGCGACAGCACTAACCACTACACCACCGCGCCGCCCAATAATAATAATAATAATAATAATAATAATAATAATAATGCACTAGTGATCAGGACAATATTTTAGATAGTGTCAGTGTTTCTGCAAACTCTTTACAATCAGAAAACCACAAAGAAACATGAAAAATCTTATCTCATCATCCCTAGTCGCTTTATCCTATTCTACAGGGTCGCAGGCAAGCTGGAGCCTATCCCAGCTGACTACGGGCGAAAATATTTCTCTTATTCAGTAAAGACATGGTGAAGCATATTGTTACTGGAAAATGATCAACTTCAGGGTGGTAACATTAACTCCAGAGGTGGACAAAGTACCTAACTTCATTACTTAAGTCAAAGTACAGCTCCCACTGGTCAAATGTTACTCCGATACTAGTGAAAGTTGTCCAGTCAAATTTTTACTTAAGTTAAAGTACTGAAGTACTTGCTTTTAAACATACTTAAGTATTAAAAGTACATTTTCTGTCACCGCATCGTTGTATTGTTGCCACAACACTTACAAAACCTAATGCCGTTACCAAAGACAGAAATGTGAATTCACAAAATGAACGCATGCTGTGCCATCATGGCGGTTTAACGTTAAGCTAGCTAGTCAGTGACGCTCCACCTGACATGCTAGCAAACTCTTTTCAAACTCGAAATCATATTGGGTAGCTAACGCTACTAGAAAAGAAAGATTTCTACATTCTGTTTATTTGCCAAGATTATGCTAAAACATATTTCTGAAAGGACTTCAGATAAGTTAATGTTATTCATATTAGCGTAACTCCATTTTTATATGCTAACTAACAGTGTCCAAGTTAACTAGCTATGTGTTAACGTTAGCTGTGAACAAGGCTATGGCTGCTTGGCGTGCAAATCCATAGAATGTCATTTGACTAACCAGACTGTATAGCTATTGCAACGTTATCGCTAGCTCTAAAAGCACAGACAACTTCATTGCAAGCTTTTTCTTGGAATAAAACGTTTATACAGTGGTGCTTGAAAGTTTGTGAACCCTTTAAAATTTCCCATATTTCTGCATAAATATGACCTAAAACATCATCAGATTTTCCTACAAGTCCTAAAAGTAGATAAAGAGAACCCAGTTAAACAAATGAGACAAAAATATTATACTTGGTCATTTATTTGTTGAGGAAAATGATCCAATATTACATATCTGTAAGTGGCAAAAGTATGTGAACCTTTGCTTTCAGTATCTGGTGTGACCCCCTTGTGCAGCAATAACTGCAACTAAACGTTTCCAGTAACTGTTGATCAGTCCTGCACACCGGCTTGGAGGAATTTTAGCCCATTCCTCCGTACAGAACAGCTTCAACTCTGAGATGTTGGTGGGTTTCCTCACATGAACTGCTCGCTTCAGGTCCTTCCACAACATTTCCATTGGATTAAGGTCAGGACTTTGACTTGGCCATTCCAAAACATTAACTTTATCCTTCTTTAATCATTCTTTGGTAGAATGACTTGTGAGCTTAGGTCGTTGTCTTGCTGCATGACCCACCTTCTCTTGAGATTCAGTTCATGGACAGATGTCCTGACATTTTCCTTTAGAATTTGCTGGTATAATTCAGAATTCATTGTTCCATCAATGATGGCAAGCCGTCCTGGCCCAGATGCAGCAAAACAGGCCCAAACTATGATACTACCACCACCATGTTTCACATATGGGATAAGGTTCTTGTGCTGGAATGCAGTGTTTTCCTTTCTCCAAACATAATGCTTCTCATTTAAACCAAAAAGTTCTATTTTGGTCTCATCTGTCCACAAAACATTTTTCGAATAGCCTTCTGGCTTGTCCACGTGATCTTTAGCAAACTGCAGATGAGCAGCAATGCTCTTTTTGGAGAGCAGTACCATGTACACCACTGTTGTTTGGAGAGCAGTACCATGTACGGCCATGTACACCATTGTTGTTCAGTGTTCTTCTTATGGTGGACTCATGAACATTAACATTAGCCAATGCAAGAGAGGCCTTCAGTTGCTTAGAAGTTACCCTGGGGTCCTTAGTGACCTCGCTGACTATTACACGCCTTGCTCTTGGAGTGATTTTTGTTGGTCAACCACTCCTGGGGAGGGTAACAATGGTCTTGAATTTCCTCCATTTGTTCACAATCTGTCTGACTGTGGATTGGTGAAATCCAAACTCTTTAGAGATGGTTTTGTAACTTTTTCCAACCTGATGAGCATCAACAATGCTTTTTCTGTGGTCCTCCTTTGTTCATGCCATGATACACTTCCACATACATGTGTTGTGAAGATCAGACTTTGATAGATCTCTGTTCTTTAAATAAAACAGGGTGCCCACTCACACCTGATTGTCATCCCATTGATTGAAAACACCTGACTCTAATTTCACCTTCAAAGTAACTGCTAATCCTAAAGGTTCACATACTTTTGCCACTCACAGATATGTAATATTGGATCATTTTCCTCAATAAATAAATGATCAAGTATAATATTTTTGTCTCATTTGTTTAACTCGGTTCTCTTTATCTACTTTTAGGACTTGTGTGAAAATCTGATGATGTTTTAGGTCATATTTATGCAGAAATATAGAAAAGTCTAAAGGGTTCACAAACTTTCAAGCACCACTGTATACCTCAATATGCTTCTGCAGGTTGGATGGCGAGTTTTTGTAGGCCGTGATGTGGTTCGTTTTCGACAAATAAAGCAAACATTTAAAACGAAATGAATCTTTAATCCTTTCAGAAAACTGAAACATGGGTTCTAGGTATGGCCACAAGTGAGTGCGTTCTCCAGAAGAACCGCCTCCTTCCATTCTGCCATCAACTGATCATGTTAAAATAATGCTGCTGAGAAATCACTGAACTTGATTTTGTACAGTCTATGGACGTGTCGTGACCCTAGTGATTACTGATAGTCTGTCTCAGTGTCACCTGCGGAAAAAACAATCACGTTTTAGAAAAGAAAAGAAAAACACATCCACTTTCAAAGCTGCTTCATAGTAACGAGTAACGAGGACCTTGACAGAAACGTGGTGGAGTGAAAAGTACGATATTTGCCTTTCAAATGGAGTGAAGTTAAAGTCATAAATTTCCAAAAAAAACAATACTCAAGTAAAGTACAGATAATCAAAAATTGTACTTAAGTACAGTACTCAAGTAAATGTACTTCGTTACTGTCCACTTCTGATTAACTCTGATACACACCACCCCACTGTTGAAAATTTTTCAAAAGCGGCATGCATCAAAATGTTTTGTGTTTCTTACACCATAGCGATTTGCCAACTGTCGAACTTTCATGAGATAACTTACTATTTTCTGTCATTGCTTGTGTTCCAGTGTTCCCTCCCTTTTGGTTTTGAAGAAGACAAAATTAAAAATAAAAAATCACAGCTTGTCGTGTTTCAAAATATTGGAAGTATTAATGTCCTCCATCTCCTTACAGAAAACCTTAGATGATTGTTTGAGTGTCTGTCCTGTGGATTAGCAGTTACTATAGAAACCATGACGCATTAGATGGAGCACATTAATTTAAACCTTTGATTTCAATTACATCCGGTATTACTGTCAGAGCCTTGCTGTTATAGAAAATCAATCAACACCTTTTGACCCATCAGATTTGAGAGATGTACCACAGCATGGCGTTGTAATTGGTATTGTTTTAGCTCCATCATATTGATTGGTTAAGAGGCATGGAAGGAGAATCCCCACAGGACCAGCTCATCGCTTGTGCCGAACATGAAGGGTTTGAATAGTTACAGTATAAACCTAACATCCTGACATCACTATAGCACAGTGATAATGGTGATTATAACAGCTTGAGTGTTCTCCTTGTTCTGGCTCAACAGCTGCTGTAAAATATTTTGAAAAAAAAAAGTAGCTATAGACCACTTGCACATGACGTCACATGTCCCATGACCCTCTCTGATTTAGCTGTGTCCACCATCTTTGTGGAATAACACACGCATAGCAACAAGTACCTTAATACAAAATGCCGCAAATTTGCGCAGTTATCGGCTGCTCAAACAATTCTGCTAAGGCTGGAGTCAGATTGTTTAGTTTACCCACTGTTAAAGTGTGAGAAAGAGCCCAAATGGGAGATTTAACCTGTAGACGACAAAGACAGTGGCTTGCAAATCTGAACAGATCGGACATAAAAGAGACCAGCTACAAATATGTACGAGTATGTGCAGATCATTTCGTAAAGGGTAAATTTATATTTCTACCATTTATGTGAACCATAGATAAAATATATATAAAGATGCGACATACTGTAAGTGATATACAGTGGGGCAAAAAAGTATTTAGTCAGTCACCAATTGTGCAAGTTCTCCCACTTAAAAAGATGAGAGAGGCCTGTAATTTTCATCATAGGTACACTTCAACTATGAGACACAAAATGAGAAAAAAAATCCAGAAAATCACATTGTCTGATTTTTAAAGAATTTATTTGCAAATTATGGTGGGAAATAAGTATTTGGTCAATAACAAAAGTTCATCTCAATGCTTTGTTATATACCCTTTGTTGGCAATGACAGAGGTCAAACGTTTTCTGTAAGTCTTCACAAGGTTTTCACACACTGTTGCTGGTATTTTGGCCCATTCCTCCATGCAGATCTCCTCTAGAGCAGTGATGTTTTGGGGCTGTCGCTGGGCAACACGGACTTTCAACTCCCTCCGAAGATTTTCTATGGGGTTGAGATCTGGAGACTGGCTAGGCCACTCCAGGACCTTGAAATGCTTCTTACGAAGCCACTCCTCCATTGCCTGGGCGGTGTGTTTGGGATCATTGTCACGCTGAAAGACCCAGCCACGTTTCATCTTCAGTGCCCCTGCTGATGGAAGGAGGTTTTCACTCAAAATCTCACGATACATGGCCCCATTCGTTCTTTCCTTTACACGGATCAGTTGTCCTGGTCCCTTTGCAGAAAAACAGCCCCAAAGCATGATGTTTCTACCCCCATGCTTCACAGTAGGTATGGTGTTCTTTGGATGCAACTCAGCATTCTTTCTCCTCCAAACACGACAAGTTGAGTTTTTACCAAAAAGTTCTATTTTGGTTTCATCTGACCATATGACATTCTCCCAATCCTCTTCTGGATCATCCAAATGCTCTCTAGCAAACTTCAGACGGGCCTGGACATGTACTGGCTTAAGCAGGGGGACACGTCTGGCACTGCAGGATTTGAGTCCCTGGTGGTGTAGTGTGTTACTGATGGTAGCCTTTGTTACTTTGGTCCCAGCTCTCTGCAGGTCATTCACTAGGTCCCCCCGTGTGGTTCTGGGATTTTTGCTCACCGCTCTTGTGATCATTTTGACCCCACGGGGTGAGATCTTGCATGGAGCCCCAGATTGCGGGAGATTATCAGTGGTCTTGTATGTCTTCCATTTTCTAATAATTGCCCCCACAGTTGATTTCTTCACACCAAGCTGCTTACCTATTGCAGATTCAGTCTTCCCAGCCTGGTGCAGGTCTACAATTTTGTTTCTGGTGTCCTTTGACAGCTCTTTGGTCTTGGCCATAGTGGAGTTTGGAGTGTAACTGTTTGAGGTTGTGGACAGGTGTCTTTTATACTGATAATGAGTTCAAACAGGTGCCATTAATACAGGTAACGAGTGGAGGACAGAGGAGCCTCTTAAAGAAGTTGTTACAGGTCTGTGAGAGCCAGAAATCTTGCTTGTTTGTAGGTGACCAAATACTTATTTTACCGAGGAATTTACCAATTAATTCATTAAAAATCCTACAATGTGATTTCCTGGATTCTTTCCCCCCCATTCTGTCTCTCATAGTTGAAGTGTACCTATGATGAAAATTACAGGCCTCTCTCATCTTTTTAAGTGGAAGAACTTGCACAATTGGTGGCTGACTAAATACTTTTTTGCCCCACTGTACATGTAAGCGCTACTCCAATTTATATTGCAGTTACAAATGCATAGCACCAAGCCCCAGTAAAATGTAGGTAGTTGAGCTCGGGAAAATGTTGCCTGAGAAGACGTCAGTAATTAGGTTGGGTTTTTTGGTTTGTGTTTTGTGTAACATTTACCCACATCAGGAACCTACGAGATCCTTACAGTAAACTTGCGCTAAACTTTTGTATGCTTTCCTCTGCTTCCCAGTGACGAAGCTAGTAGTTAACACCAGGTAATTCACGATGTTTGTGTAATTCACACTCAGCCCATCCGTATATCGTCTTCATACTCTACAACACTGCTGTACGGATCTACTCCTGAACATTCTTTTATCTTTTCCCTGCATCTGACCTTGTCACTATTACTCAATTCGTGATATATTTGCAAAAAATTACAGTTCACCAATGTACTCTCCTCGGTCGCCATGGATGCTATACCACAAAGATGGCGGACACAACAAAATCAGAGAGCATCATGGGAGATTCGTGACATAAGTGCAAACGGTCTATTCTTACGACGACTCGTAAGAATAATATTTTCCCTATTCTTAGGACATGAACATAAGTTCCGGTAGCGCATGCACAAATCACTATTAACAGATTGAAAAAATGGCTGAAGAAATGAGCAGCTCAGCACAGGATAAGTGTTCCCAATTTTTGCATGAAGGTGCAGAATTTGAATCTTATGAGTCTCTCAGACTTGCTGTAGAGGAATGGGAGAAGAAGAACTTTGTTAACTTGTATACCAGACATTCAAGGTCGATTGGGGAAGCGAAAAAAAATGCGCACCTAAAAAGAACTTCAGTTCCAACCTGAAGTACTTATATAGTATGGTACATAGAGTGTTTTCACCTGGCGTCATCAAACCGGAAGTTGGCCATATTGGAGGCATTGGACACATCAACAGCAAAGCAGTCTTCGTGAATTTTTTGATAAACTAACCAAATAATGGTGAATTACTGCAGAGTTTTGGGTTGCCACAATCGCTCAGATCCTGAGAAACATCTGCACTTCTACTGATTACCAAAAATAATTTAAAATCAAGGGGAGGAAACCAGAAAATTGTCAGAGGAGTGTCGCTGTCTCTGGCTTGCTAAACTAAACCAGGATCTGACCAACAAAAATCCGGACAACATAAGAGTGTGTTCAGTTCACTTTGTATCAGGTATGAGGGTTTTTTTAAGTTTTGATCAATGTCTTAAAATTAAACATGACACTATATTTATACTGTCTAGCCGTGATGGTGCTTCTGTATGTTCTTTTGAGAGTAAGCTAAAGTTAAAAATCACAATCAGCCATCTGCTGTCAGCTGAGGTCAGCCCACAGGGGATGTGCATTCATGATCTACAGGATATCACTGTACATGTAATGTACACACCTTTGCTTTCTCACCTTTGCTTTCACCAGACATTTCTCACCAAATTTCCATGCTTTTCATTCCCTGACCCAGCCACAGCACATCTGGTTATAGAGGATGTGCAGTCACGTGACCCGCACGTGTGTACTCCGCCATATTGGACGGCATCAGGATTGTTTACCTTGCGTGCGCATAATGGATCCAGGGAGTAATCCCCAAGAAAATTCGGAAAATACCCCATCTACATCGCGCGATAACTTGTCTAAGTTTGTTCAGCATCTTGAAGGTGATGTGAGGCAGCGTTACGTGGAACAGTGTTCCAGGTTGGGGATTGCAGATCCGTACAACTTGCCGCAATCCTTGTTCAGGGAAATTCGGAGCTGCGGTGCCGGCGATTTGCCCGATCTGGCCTACCACGACATTTACAATTTTCTTGTTAATCGTGTTACACTGGCAAAGCCCTCAAAGCTTACAAGAGCCTGGAAGCTTATAAATATTTTGTTGCGGGATGGGTATCCCAACTATACCTCTGGAAGGTTCCGAAGAAGAATGTCTACTTGATAACCTCACGGGTAAGTGGCATAAGACGTTTATCATAAAGAGACTATGCAGGACGTTTTATCTTAAGAATGTTCGAAATCTAAACTCAGTTCCAGATAATGACAGGGTTGTAAATATGTATGTTTTTGTCTGAAAAACAGTAAATCAGAAAGCTGCGCACATTTGCGCAGCTTCCGCGCAAATGTGCGCAGCTTTCTGATTTACTGTTTTCTTCTCATACTTATACTTCCTGTTTCATGGACTGTAACAGCATTTGCTCATTTAGTAATTTTAATACAGAATTTACTTTGATGAAATTATTCAGACACTCCAACGCCCCCCCTAAAAAAAAATCGGATCTGCATGATTCAGCCGTGAAAAAGGCGCATCCGCCATTTGCATCCCTGTTTAAACTCATAGGTTAACCGACTTTAACCGGCTAATGAGGCTCGGTGGTCGGTCAAGATTTTTTTTTAGTTTTCGCCATCCCTACTATGGATTGGCCTTTCAAAAGCATATATGAGCCAAAAAGACAAAACATTGTCATAGACTAGGCCAGGGTAGTAGGGCTAGGCATAGCCATTTTAAACGTTAGAGATCAAGCGGACTGACGGCCACAAACACTGTACTGTCTAGTTTCTAAGTATGCAGTTATCATTCAATCCGAAAATCAACTTAACAGATGTACTAGAGTATTGAATTAGAAGATTACACCTACCTGATATGAAGTGTTCACTACAAATTCGGCTGGTAGAACTGGGGTTCCAGTTTTCTCTTCGCACAGCAGACACCCATTTTGCGCGTCTCTCCTCGTCTGCGGGGAATCTATAAAATGACAGGCCCTCCTTTTGGCCCTGTCTATTGGTACAACCAAATGCTGAACAAGATATAACCATTCTCGAAAGATCTACTCCCACACACTTGATAATTAGAACGGGTTCGTCTAAGTTCTATGAGTGGCCTTGCCGTCCAAGATGGCAGATAAACAAATATCACATGACCTTGTGACCTCACGTGCACGCTCTCTATAGGCTTCTAGTCCCTTGAAACACTTCAGTTCCTCAGCAGTGTATGGATTTGGCCAAAAAAAATCAAGTAGTTGATGATGTTTGGGTATGTCACAGCCGGCAGCAATGCATTGTCTTCACTCAGTTCTTCTCTCATTTCATATGGTTCCAGGCCACTGATTACAGTGGTGCTTGACGGTTTGTGAACCCTTTAGAATTTTCTATATTTCTGCATAAATATGACCTAAAACATCATCAGATTTTCACACATGTCCTAAAAGTAGATAAAGAGAACCCAGTTAAACAAATGAGACAAAAATATTATACTTGGTAATTTATTTATTGAGGAAAATGATCCAATATTACATATCTGTGAGTGGCAAAAGTATGTGAACCTCTAGGATTAGCAGTTAATTTGAAGGTGAAATTAGAGTCAGGTGTTTTCAATCAATGGGATGACAATCAGGTGTGAGTGGGCACCCTGTTTTATTTAAAGAACAGGGATCTTTAAATAAAATAAGATCCTGATCTGTGTGCAGGAAAAAATGTTGTTGATGCTCATCAGGCTGGAAAAGGTTACAAAACCATCTCTAAAGAGTTTGGACTCCACCAATCCACAGTCAGACAGATTGTGTATAAATGGAGGAAATTCAAGACCATTGTTACCCTCCCCAGGAGTGGTCGACCAACAAAGATCACTCCAAGAGCAAGGCGTGTAATAGTCGGCGAGGTTACAAAGGACCCCAGGGTAACTTCTAAGTGACTGAAGGCCTCTCTCACATTAGTTAGCGTTAATGTTCATGACTCCACCATCAGGAGAACACTGAACAACAATGGTGTGCATGGCAGGGTTGCAAGGAGAAAGCCACTGCTCTCCAAAAAGAACATTGCTGCTCATCTGCAGTTTGCTAAAGATGACGTCGACAAGCCAGAAGGCTGTTGGAAAAATGTTTTGTGGACGAATGAGACCAAAATAGAACTTTTTGGTTTAAATGAGAAGCATTATGTTTGGAGAAAGGAAAACACTGCATTCCAGCATAAGAACCTTATCCCATCTGTGAAACATGGTGGTGGTAGTATCATGGTTTGGGCCTGTTTTCTGCATCTGGGCCAGGACGGCTTGCCATCATTGATGGAACAATGAATTCTGAATTATACCAGCGAATTCTAAAGGAAAATGTCAGGTCATCTGCCCATGAACTGAATCTCAAGAGAAGGTGGGTCATGCAGCAAGACAACGTCCCTAAGCACACAAGTCGTTCTACCAAAGAATGGTTAAAGAAGAATAAAGTTAATGTTTTGGAATGGCCAAGTCAAAGTCGTGACCTTAATCCAATCAAAATGTTGTGGAAGGACCTGAAGCGAGCAGTTCATGTGAGGAAACCCACCAACATCCCAGAGTTGAAGTTGTTCTGTATGGAGGAATGGGCTAAAATTCCTCCAAGCCGGTGTGCAGGACTGATCAACAGTTACCGGAAACGTTTAGTTGCAGTTATTGCTGCACAAGGAGGTCACACCAGATACTGAAAGCAAAGGTTCACATACTTTTGCCACTCACAGATATGTAATATTGGATTATTTTCCTCAATAAATAAATGACCAAGTATAATATTTTTGTCTCATTTGTTTAACTGGGTTCTCTTTATCTACTTTTAGGACTTGTGTGAAAATCTGATGATGTTTTAGGTCATATTTATGCAGAAATATAGTAAATTCTACAACCCCGATTCCAAAAAAGTTGGGACAAAGTACAAATTGTAAATTAAAACGGAATGCAATGATGTGAAAGTTTCAAAATTCCATATTTTATTCAGAATAGAACATAGATGACATATCAAATGTTTAAACTGAGAAAATGCATCATTTAAAGAGAAAAATTAGGTGATTTTAAATTTCATGACAACAACACATCTCAAAAAAGTTGGGACAAGGCCATGTTTACCACTGTGAGACATCCCTTTTTCTCTTTACAACAGTCTGTAAACGTCTGGGGACTGAGGAGACAAGTTGCTCAAGTTTAGGGATAGGAATGTTAACCCATTCTTGTCTAATATAGGATTCTAGTTGCTCAACTGTCTTAGGTCTTTTTTGTCGTATCTTCCATTTTATGATGCGCCAAATGTTTTCTATGGGTGAAAGATCTGGACTGCAGGCTGGCCAGTTCAGTACCCGGACCCTTCTTCTACGCAGCCATGATGCTGTAATTGATGCAGTATGTGGTTTGGCATTGTCATGTTGGAAAATGCAAGGTCTTCCCTGAAAGAGACGTCGTCTGGATGGGAGCATATGTTGCTCTAGAACCTGGATATACCTTTCAGCATTGATGGTGTCTTTCCAGATGTGTAAGCTGCCCATGCCACACGCACTAATGCAACCCCATACCATCAGAGATGCAGGCTTCTGAACTGAGCGCTGATAACAACTTGGGTCGTCCTTCTCCTCTTTAGTCCGAATGACACGGCGTCCCTGATTTCCATAAAGAACTTCACATTTTGATTCGTCTGACCACAGAACAGTTTTCCACTTTGCCACAGTCCATTTTAAATGAGCCTTGGCCCAGAGAAGACGTCTGCGCTTCTGGATCATGTTTAGATATGGCTTCTTCTTTGAACTATAGAGTTTTAGCTGGCAACGGCGGATGGCACGGTGAACTGTGTTCACAGATAATGTTCTCTGGAAATATTCCTGAGCCCATTTTGTGATTTCCAATACAGAAGCATGCCTGTATGTGATGCAGTGCCGTCTAAGGGCCCGAAGATCACGGGCACTCAGTATGGTTTTCCAGCCTTGACCCTTACGCACAGAGATTCTTCCAGATTCTCTAAATCTTTTGATGATATTATGCACTGTAGATGATGATATGTTCAAACTCTTTGCAATTTTACACTGTCGAACTCCTTTCTGATATTGCTCCACTATTTGTCGGCGCAGAATTAGAGGGATTGGTGATCCTCTTCCCATCTTTACTTCTGAGAGACGCTGCCACTCCAAGATGCTCTTTTTATACCCAGTCATTGCGAATTGACCTAATGAGTTGCAATTTGGTCCTCCAGCTGTTCCTTTTTTGTACCTTTAACTTTTCCAGCCTCTTATTGCCCCTGTCCCAACTTTTCTGAGATGTGTTGCTGTCATGAAATTTCAAATGAGCCAATATTTGGCATGAAATTTCAAAATGTCTCACTTTCAAAATTTGATATGTTGTCTATGTTCTATTGTGAATACAATATCAGTTTTTGAGATTTGTAAATTATTGCATTCCGTTTTTATTTACAATTTGTACTTTGTCTCAACTTTTTTGGAATTGGGGTTGTAAAGGGTTCACAAACTTTCAAGCACAACTGTAGATGTAAGGCCTAAGAAGTACAATTTGCATTTTTGTCATATTGACCAGTCTGCCTGGGCTGTGTGGTGTAAAGTCAACATGTTGTTTATGTCTTACTAGGAAAAAATAAAAAAATTACAAATGTCATATTATGAAAATAGGTACTGACGTTACCGTAGGCACCAAAATAAAATGCATAAGGAAATTATTTCTGATATAGTTGCCATATACCTTTAAAGCACGGGCAGCCACTGAAGTTTTGGCAAAGCCAAATGTAGCAAATCATTTCTATTTTATTTGCCAATTTTTATTGAAATGGGTAATTTTTGTCACATACATGTGATAGCTAATGGTAAAAAATATTTTTATGCCCAATGCCATCAGCACAATTCTTACGACGAGGCGTAAGAATAAGTGATACTGATTTGCATATGCGCTACCGGAATTTACGTTCATGTCGTAACAATAGGGAAAATATTATTCTTACTACTTATTGTAAGAATAGCCACAGCCCAAAAAAAAAAAAAAACAGAGACTGTCATAAATTTTTCTTTTCATCTGTTTACACAAAGAGAAAAAAAAGTGATCTTGCGAATTATTCTCATGAGAAACAAAGAAAATTGAAGAAGAAATCAGTGAGATGTAGAGTGGGTTCATAGCTGGTAAAGGCACTCAGGAAGGAATTTTAAATATGCGGATACTCTGTGAAAGATACATAAATCTAGACAAAAATGTGTATGCCTGTTTCATAGATTACGAAAAAGCTTTTGACAGAGTCAATCATGAAAAAATGATCAAATGCCTGGATAATATCGGAATGAATGGCAAAGACCTCAGACTTATTGCTAGCCTCTATTGGACACAGAGAGCAACCGTCCAGCTTGATGAGAGTATATCTGACAAAATTGAGATCAAAAGAGGAGTCCGACAGGGTTGCGTACTCTCACCCTGTCTTTTCAATCTATACACGGAATACATTTTCAGACAAATTCAAAACGTCAAAGGAGTGAACATTGGAGGCACACAGATAAACAATCTGCGATATGCAGATGACACTGTGCTGCTTGCAGACAGTGAAGAAGATTTACAAGCCATCGTTGATAAAGTGAATGAAATTGGAAAACTTTTCAACATGAGGATGAATGCCGAAAACTATGGTTATAGGCAAAGGAACTGAGAAACCGAAAATTAACATCGCAATAGATGGCATAGTAATCGAACAAGTTAAAGGAGATACGCAGAACCTTTATTTTTAAATACATTTCTGAGTGGATAGTATCTCCATCCTTGACGCTTGTATGCTGCATAAATGGGAATTTAAAAATATTTTTGAGAGTTAAAATTGACCGCAAAGTTGGCATTCAAGCTGCCCCACTGAGCCAGCTAGCCCTGAGTGCGTGACGTCACAGTGGTAACCGGTTTTAAGGCCTCGGCCTTTGACAGCTATAGACCAAAGCCAGACTCGGCAGGCGAGAGTGGTTGCGATGGCCTCTTCGTTCTGATTTATTAGAGATTCTTCGGATTCCTCAGATAGTAATACATCTGACTGTGATAGTCCTGAAATTGGAGTGTGTGTACATGCTACTGCTATACATGTAAAACCGTATCAGTTCGAACCATCGGACAGTGAACCCGATAGTAATGCATCGGCCACGGAGGCCTCCACCTTACAAAATAAAGCCAAAGAACAAAGCCGTCTAGAGAATCAGATGGAATTGAACCGACAGTCTCATGTGACTCTCATTAAAACAGGATAGGTGTTATAACTTATGCAACATACATGTACATGCATGCATTTTCACTGATAAAACGTAAAAGGCTAATTAAATAATCAGATAAACTGAGACAATCACATTCGGAAGCAAATTAAATAATCTTATACTGGTAACTTAAACACACAATACAAGTTACATGTATTAATCTAAATGCAGGTAAACAACAAGTGTTGTTGTTGTTATGTAACCAAATGAGAGTCGCATCTTACCCGTCTGTGTTCTCGCTTCTTGAAGACTGATCTTGTGGCTAATTGTTTTGAAATAATCTGACTTTCAGTTCTTCATTCAGTTCTTCGTTCATTCGCTTCTTCCATGTAAGGGCGAGATGTTGCTTTATCTACCTTGGGCAAAAATTGACTGATGATGGCAAATGTGATGATGAAATCAGTAGAAGAATAGTAATTGCCAAGGTAGCTTTTGCCGTCGGAAACAAATATCTTTATGAACACATCCGAAAGATCAAGGAACCAGGCAAGGCGTACTGCACGTTATGCCATCAGGATGTAAAATACGGATCGGGAGGAAGAACACACTTGGCCGATCACGTGCAGGGAAAGAAAGACGCAGAACTGGTGAAATGAAAGCTGTCAAATTATAGATTACCAGGTATTTATATCTTGTTTTCATATTTGTCTGTTGATCATGCATGATACTTTTTACTAAATGTTTATTAGTGTTAGAACTTATTTTTAATTGCCACGCTGATCGTCGTGCAAATGCATTTAGCATGATAGCCGTAGCATGATCACACGTACACACAGATATAAGATTAATTTTGCATTAAGAATATAATGTGACTTAAGGGATTTTGCTCTCAAATATATCAGTACCAGTAAAAGTTCTGCCCCCCAGACCCCCTGCATTTTTTCCCTCGGATTTTACTTTTTCCATTTCACAACCCTGAAGATACCATTAACAATAAGGGACCGCATGCTTCAGTGTTATGTATGGTCAGCATTGATGTATGGCACTGAAACATGGACTATAACACTTAGGATGGAAAAATGCCTGTCAGCCTTTGAAATGTAGACATACCGGAGAATGCTAAGAATACCCTAGACGGATAAAGTGTCCAATAATGAAATACTAAACAGAATGGGCATTACTAAAAGACTGATAAAAATCATACAGGTAAAGAAACTCTGGTACTTTGGACACACAATGCAACATAATGCCTTACATCACACACTGGTTGATGGAAAGCTCAATGGCAAGCAGGGGAGAGGGAGACCAAGGACAGGGTGGACAACAAATATTGTCATGTGGACCGGTCTCAACTACATCGAGGCTGTATGAATGGCACATAACAGAAGCGACTGGAGGACCCTTACAGCCGACCCTCAAACCGAGGATGGAACCTGATGATGATGATGACACAAAGAGACCCCCCCACACACACAGCAATTGATCGTGGTTATGACTGGACTTAGTCACGTGTATGCACGTGCTGGCATGTGTGAGCAGGAATAGTTGCCACTGAAGCTGGCCCTCAACACCAAGCTCCCACCTGTCTAATGAAATTTGCTAATTAGGCAGTGGGGGGAATGGAGGCATGTGGTGTAGCGAGATTGAAAAAGGCACCGATGCAGAATTAGACAGCGAGCAGCAGACCTCATTTCTGCTGCACAAGGGACGGACGTAGTGACGCAAGCACCCGGAGAGCTTCACACATTTTTTCCTTACTGACACGGACCATAGCAGTGGAGCTTTCTCTTTCCTACACGCTGAACACTTGTGCCTCCAGAAAGGTTCCTCCTCAAGCTCCTGTTCCTTATTAGCTCTTGTGTTCCCTCAAACCTCAAAGTATGCACAGAGATTGGAATTCACCTGGTTGCCGGTGATTACACAGGACGAAATATGAACTCTAATTAGTTTTGGACTCCTGGGGTGAATTATGCAAGCAAAGCCCAAGTTACCCTCATCACCGCATTCCAGAGGTGGACAGTAATAGAGTACATTTACTTGAGTACTGTACTTAAGTATACTTTGAGTATCTGTACTTTACTTGAGTATTATTTTTTTGGCAACCTATGACTTCACTACATTTGAAAGACAAATATCGTACTTTTCACTCCACTACATTTCTATCAAGGTCCTCATTACTCGTTACTATGAAGCGGCTTTGAAAGTGGATGTTTTTTTCTTTTCTTTTCGAAAACGTGATTGGTTTTTCCGCAGGTGGCACTGAGACAGACTATCAGTAATCACTAGGGTCACGTCACGTCCATAGACTGTATCAAATCAAGTTCAATGATTTCTCAGCAGCATTATTTAACACGATCAGTTGATGGCAGAATGGAAGGAGGCGGTTCTTCTGGGGAACGCACGCACTCATGGCTTTACCTCGAACCCATGTTTCAGTTTTCTGAAAGGACTAAAGATTCATTTTGTTTTAAACGTTTGCTTTGTTTACCTAAAATGAACTACATCACGGCCTACAAAAACTCGCCATCCGACCTGCGGAAGCATATTGAGGTTTATAAATGTTTTATTCCAAGAGAAAGCTTGCAATGAAGTTTTATGTACATTTAGAGCTAGCGATAACGTTGCAGTAGCTATGCAGTCTGGTTAGTCAAATGACTTTCTATGGATTTGCCCGCCAAGTTGCCATAGCCTTGTCCGTGACTAACGTTAACACATAGTTAGTTAACTTGGACACTGTTAATTAGCATGTACAAATGGAGTTACACTAACATGAATAACGATAACTTATCTGAAGTGTTTACAGAAATATGTTTTAGCATAATAAACCAAATAAACAGAATGTAGAAATCTTTCTTTTCTAGTAGCATTAGTTACCCAATATGATTTCGAGTTTGAAAAGAGTTTGCTAGCATGTCAGGTGGAGCTTGACTGACTAGCTAGCTTATCATTAAACCACCATGATCCCACAGGCAGATTCATACGTGCATGAATACATACACTTACGCATACATGTGCGCGCACATACACACGCGCACACACACAAGAGACCTGTGAGATGGACAATATTGTACTACTCAGTCACAACAAATTGCTGGAATTTTTTGTTTTGATGTCAGATGATGGTCTTGCATTTTTTTTTTGTCTTGCTTAAAGCAGCGTTGCTGTTGGGCAGTTATTAAGCTCGAGGTGTGGACCTGGGTTTTAAGCAGGTTGGATTGTCATTTTTATTTTCTAAGCAAGCTGCATTTACAGCTATTCCACTGTCTTCTTGATTAATGTACACATACATGTGTGCGCACACTGCCAGAGCTGGGTCAGAACACTACCATGCTGCTTTGTGGGGGTGGGGAGGAGTGTTACAGTTAAAAAAATAAAAATAAAAAATGACAATGGCTCTTTTTCAGTTCAGTTGTGTTTCATTTTGTAACATTCTACCAGGCGTTTATTCTACAGGTTCTACAATTAGTCAGTAAATCCAGTAGGTTGTTACAGAGGCGTTAGGTTTTGTAAGCGTTGTGGCAATAATACAACAATGCGTTGACAGAAAATGTACTTTTAATACTTAAGTATTTTTAAAAGCAAGTACTTCAGTACTTTAACTTAAGTAAAAATTTGACTGGACAACTTTCACTTGTATCAGAGTAACATTTGAGCAGCGGGATCTGTACTTTGACTTCAGTAATGAAGTTGGGTACTTTGTCCACCTCTGCCGCATTCACAGTTTTTGAGCAGTACGTATCAGCCGGGGCAGCACAGTGGTGTAGTGGTTAGTGCTGTCGCCTCACAGTAAGAAGGTCCGGGTTCGAGCCCTGTGGCCAGCGAGGCCCTTTCTGTGCGGAGTTTGCATGTTGTCCACCTGGGTTTCTTCCGGGTGCTCCGGTTTCCCCCACAGTCCAAAGACATGCAGGTTAGGTTAACTCATCTCATCTCATTATCTCTAGCCGCTTTATCCTTCTACAGGGTCGCAGGCAAGCTGGAGCCTATCCCAGCTGACTACGGCTGAAAGGCGGGGTACACCCTGGACAAGTCGCCAGGTCATCACAGGGCTGACACATAGACACAGACAACCATTCACACTCACATTCACACCTACGGTCAATTTAGAGTCACCAGTTAACCTAACCTGCATGTCTTTGGACTGTGGGGGAAACCGGAGCACCCGGAGGAAACCCACGCGGACACGGGGAGAACATGCAAACTCCACACAGAAAGGCCCTCGCCGGCCACAGGGCTCGAACCCAGGACCTTCTTGCTGTGAGGCGACAGCGCTAACCACTACACCACCGTGCCGCCCGGTTAGGTTAACTGGTGACTCTAAATTGACCAGGAGTGTGAATGGTTGTCTGTGTCTATGTGTCAGCCCTGTGATGGCCTGGCGACTTGTCCAGGGTGTACCCCGCCTTTCGCCCGTAGTCAGCTGGGATAGGCTCCAGCTTGCCTGAGACCCTGTAGAACAGGATAAAGCAGCTAGAGATAATGAGATGAGATGAGACGTACTGTATCAGCCACACAGTGCTAATGAATATTGAAGGGAATTGTCTCAAGCTGTCTTTCTGATCTCAGTAGTGTGATGAATATGAAGGTGGCTTTTGGCAACACCTCTTTTTTTCCTTTCTTTTCACCATTCACTATACAATTACTCACACTACTTCGTCTATAAGTGCAGCAGGTTTGTTCCTGATGGTTTTCTGTCCCATTCTGTGCTATTTGGTATTTGTGTCGAATATGCCTGGATCCAGCAGATGGTTTTAGCTGTGGTAATAACCAAACCTGGTCAGGGAAGCATACACTACCATGTCATTTTATTGATATACCAAAGAAGCAGTTTGAGATATTAATGGTGTTATATCTTTTATCTTGTGTCTTTTGTAATTGGATGAGGTTCTGTCCCATGGTTTTGAGATTGCAGTATTTTGCATCAGTTAATCTAATCAAGGGAGTATTTGTTGCCATACATGATGTTACCTGACATAAAATAATTTTTGTCTAAAAATAAACACCACCTATTATGGATATTTGCATGCTGTCGTGGAGACAGGAAGATTTATAATTGGAGATTCAATCAGATAAATCAGATTAGAAACCCAGTTGTGATTGCTTTGATAGACTATTGGCTATAAAATGATGAAGGATTTAATTTCCTTGCTGTGTCCCATTAGAAACCAACAAGAAATTGCTAGCATGGCATGCAACGCTTGTGGCTTGATGATCCATTTTTATCAAACAGTCATAAATCCAAGCATATGCATAACCTGACACTAGGTTGGCACCTAATGATCATGTGTTGTTCTTGTTATTCACTTCTTTTTATTCCTTTAATGGTAAAGATTTTTGTCTTTTGTATTTTTGTAGAACATCCTCATCTGCTGTCCTCGGTCATCCAGCTGTCCCTGACACAACTCTAACATCTGTCTGGTAAGACTGGACTTAGTGCGTCTTTGAAAAAATCTACGGAATTAATCTCAGAAGGCCAAACTACTGACAATATTACACAATCTATCAAAAGATTGGAAGGACAAACTGACTGTGACCGGAATAAGTAATCATCCAGGACTGTTGAATACATTCTGATGTGTACCTCCTGCATGTTTGGTTTTGTTTTTTTGTCTCATGTCCAGGCTTAAGCTTTTCAATGGATATTAACAGACTATGTTGATTTGTACAATTACAATACTGTATACTATATTGGTATTATAACTGTACAAATCAATATATACCCTGTCCACACTAGGGATTTTGTACCGATACGAAACTACTTTCGTACCGCAACACCTGTCCACACTAGCAACTATACCGGTACTGTAGCGGTATAACTGTATCGGTACGAAACCCACAAATGTATGGGTTTCGTACCGGTACAGTATCGGTACTGTAGCGCTTCGCTGTAGTGTGGACAGATGAAGCAGCTCTGTATCGATACAAATATAATGCGCAAGCGCAATGAACCATTCCTATGTCTTCCGGGTTATTCATACAATACAATACGCCCGTGCTTTCCAGCTGTAAATAAAACGTCAAAATGGCTCAAAACGACCGTGGAGCTACATGGAGCAAAGAAAGGGGGGAGAAATGGAGAGGGAGGGAGGGGGAAAGAGGGAGGAAGAAAGGAGGAAGAGGGGAAAAGGGAGAGAAAGGGAGGGGAAGAGAAGGAAAGAGGGAGAAAGGGAGGGGAAGAGAAGGGAAGAGGGAGAAAGTGAGGGGGGAGAAAGGGAGATTCGTTTTCTTTCTTTCTCAACTGCCTCGCGCGTTTTATACGATTCGACTGAATAAGTGACCACCAGAAATACAGACTGTACATTGACAACAAAAAGCACACACACGTTGTTTCATTCGCCATATTCTCGGAAGGAAGTTACTCGGTAACCACGGAAACATTTCGCACACGCGCATTTCAACTACCGTGAAAGAAAACCGCAAACATTTCTCGCTAGTGTGGACAGATGCACTAAACTGTACCGGTATACTTTGTATCGATACAGTTATACCACTTTCGTACCGGTATAAGTGTGAACACAGCAATAGTTTGCTAAGATCACAAGTTCTACATTACAGGTATTTAGCAAACGCTTTTATCCAGAGCAACGTACGAGATACCCAGAGCAGCCTGGGGAGCAGTTAGGGGTTAGGTGCCTTGCTCAAGGGCACTTCAGCCATTCCTACTGGTCCAGGGAATTGAACCGGCAACCTTTTGGTCCTAAAGCTGCTTCTCTAATCATTAGGCCATGGCTTTCTACTTGCAGTCAGGTCATACCAAATACCACCATAAAAATGGTACCTACTGCCATCTGGCAAGGCACGCTACAATACAGATGCGATTAGGGAGTCAAACTCTTGCGGTTACCAGAGGACCAGCCTCCCACTGTGACCCTAGCTATATAATAGGGGAGAGGCTGAGGGCTACAGAAACGGGGATCGGCGCCACACCCATGCGCCTCAAAGAGCTGGGTAGTACTGGGACATGAGAAGCCTGGGAAGCAGTGTTGTAGTCGAGTCACTAAACCTCGAGTCTGAGTCTAGTCTCAAGTCCCCAGTGTTCAAGTCTGAGTCAAGGCCAAGTCATTAAAAAAAATTTCGAGTCTGAGAACAAGACTCCAACCGCACCATTTGACGGTGGCTGTTGCTGCCTTTATGTGAAACCGTCTCTGCTGCTGTGTTGGACTAACGTTACTGCCCCACTGACTGCCCCATTTTAGTTAATAGGCTACAGATAAAAAGTTTGTTCATCGCTCAGCAAGCCCCGCCCACTATCAACAGGGCAAATAACATGAGAGAGGGTTAACACTAGGTATTTCATCGCTCAGCAAGCAAGCCCCGCCCACTATCAACAGAGCAATGAACATAGCGTGTCACTTCCTTCTCTGGGTGGAGTCTTGCCAAATGACGATTGAAGTTCGAGGTTGTCCCCGTCGTCTCCTCGATAGTTCTTCTACATATGGAACACATAGCAGTGTGGGATTTTTTTTCCCACTGCACGAGAAGTCTGTATAAGCAAAGCGGACAATCCTAGGGGCGTTTTCTCCAGGCATTTTAGCGCCATTAATGTTAGTTTGTTCCTGAACATGACGTATGAACAGGTGAAGGTGCATTCTCATGCATGAAATTAGTATAAAAATTAATGTAGATATCAATATAAATATCCTATGCCAAATTATTATGGCATGTTACAAAAATAAAGAAAAAAATCCGAGTCCTCGTCTCCAATTTATGAGTCTGAATACAGTTAATGCACGAGTCCGAGTCTAAGTCATCAGTGCTCAAGTCCAAGTCAAGTCACGAGTCCTTAAAATCAGGGCACGAGTCGGACTTGAGTACTACAAGCCTGCTGGGAAGGCCAGATCCTGGCATGAGAGGGACTTTGACCTTTTTTTTTTTTTTTGATACAGTAGGGTAAAAGATAAATAAATTACATTTTGTTGAACAAACTGCAAAAACCCCAACACTGTACAAGTACAGTGATAACTGTACACGAGTCGTGTTTTCCATTTCTACTTTTCTGCATTTTATATCAGGGCATATTTAATGAAAGTCCCCTAGAGCAACACATAATTAGGTGACTGCAGTGTGTAATGCCATTCCAGCATTAATTCATATCAGTCCTCACCACGTACTGCTGGAGGCCACTAATCAGTTTGCCATTTTGGGAGTGTGTAAGTTGTACTTGCAGAACTGAGCCAAGTTCTTTTAGTGAGTAAAGAAAATAATCATAGGGCTCCACCAGAAATATACAGTATCTAAAAACCTCGTTCCTCGATTATTTTAAACTTAAATTCCTTCAGCTGATGATCATGGAAACGCAAGACAAATTGTAATGCCACTAATTTAATCATGTAAAAACAGGAATCTAAAACAATGCTTTATTATGAATAAAATTAATCCAAATTGTCACATGTGAACTTTAACTGAAAAATGAAAATACGTTAATGGCTCCAGTTAATCCTGGTTACATAATGCATTATGTAATGAATGAAAACTGACAGTGTGTGCTGGTAAAGGAAAATAACATTACCACCCCATTTCCAGAAGTTTTTTATCCTTCTTATAACACAGCAATTTGCAGATGAATGCAGTTTTGATTTAATAAAGATGATCACGTTGTACATTATCCGTTTATATTGATATCTAAGATTGCGGAACGTCTGTAAAACAAATTAGCTCTTGTTGTCAATTTTCATTATCAACAGCACATGGTTTTCTGTCCTGAAAATGTTTTTCACAGCGCAAAACTTTAGGAGGAACAGGAACCTCTTTACGTCAGTGCACTTACACAGATTGAAGTCTTCTTTCATCAGAACAATGATTCTGCTTTTTTTTAATTAAATTTTTTTTTTTGCTAGAATTAAATTATGTTGATCATTCACTATACAAGCCCATGTGAATCAGTTATTATAAACGGGACAACATATTAAGGGCGACACGGTAGTGTAGTGGTTAGCACTGTCGCCTCACAGCAAGAAGGTCCTAGGTTCGAGCCCAGTGGCCGATTGGGACCTTTCTGTGTGGTGTTTGCATGCTGTTCCTGTGTCTGTGTGGGTTTCCTCCGGGTGCTCTGGTTTCCACCACAGTCCAAAGACATGTAGTTAGATTAACTGGTGGCTCTAAATTGATTGTAGGTGTGAATGGTCGTTTGTCTCTATGTATCAGCCCTGTGATGATCTGGCAACTTGTCCAGGGTGTACCCTGCCTCTCGCCTATAGTCAGCTGGGATAGGCTGCAGCTTGCCTGCGACCCTGCACGGGATAAACGGTTACGGATAATGGATGGACAACATATTAGGAGCACATTTACAGATAAATCTGTATTTTCAATTACAGCCAGCACTATTGTCAGCTGTGCTGTTATAGAAAATTAATCAATACATTTTGACCAATCAGATTTGAGAATTCAGCAGTGCTGTGGTACACTGCCCAACCAAAAAAAATTCACCATTTGGATTTCTATAAACAAATACATAAGAGCATTTGACTGGATAATTACTGCAGTGATTAATGTGTTTTAGCTGGCAACAATTTTTTGAACCCTAACTGATGCAGTGAGTAGCTTCTCATTTCTTAAACAACCATGTCGGAAGACGTATCCCGTGGGTATGGAAAATAAGTTACTGTGTTTCGGAAGGGTCAAATTATTGGCCTACATCAAGCAAAGAAAACAACGAAGGAGATTACTGAAATGACTGGAATTGGGTTAAGAACCAACCAATGCATTATTAAAACTTGGAAGATAGTGTTGATCCGTCAACTTAGTGGAAGAAATGTGGTCAGAAAAAAATCCTGACTCACCGTGATCAGAGATCACTTAAATGCTTGGTGAAGTATAATTGTAAAAAATCGACAGTAGAACTCATAGCTATGTTTAATTGTTAAAAGAAGAGCTCACTCACAGGATCGGGACTAAACAGCTGTGTGGCCATAAGAAAACCACTTGTTTGTGAGGCTAATTGGAAGAAAAGACTTCAGTTTACTAGGGAGCATAAAGATTAGACTCTAGAACAATGGGAAAAGGTCATGTGATCTAATGAATCCAGATTTACCCTGTTCCTGAGTGATGGGCATGTCAAGGTAAGAAGGGAAACACATAAAGCAATGTACCCATCATGCATAGTAGCCACTGTACAAACCTCTGGAAGCAGTGTTATGATCTGGGGTGAATCAGTTGGTCAGGCCGAGGCTCAGCAACGTGATGAGGCAATAAAATGAAGTCATCTGACGACCTGGATGTCCTGAATGACCAGGTTATCATCACATCAATGGATTTTTTTCTTCCCTGATGGCACAGGCATAAAATTAGGGCTCAGATTGTGAAAGAGTCATTCAGGAAGCACGAGGAATCATTTTCACACATGAACTGTCCACCACAGAGTCTTGACCATAACCCCATTGAGAATCTTTGGGATGTGCTGGAGAAGACAGAGTGGTTTGACAGCACAAGATCTCAGGGAAAAATGAATGCATCTCTGGATGGAAATAAACGTTGTGACATTACATACAGTGGTGCTTGAAAGTTTGTGAACCCTATAGAATTTTCTATATTTCTGCATAAATATGATCTAAAACATCATCAGATTTTCATACAAGTCCTAAAAGTAGATAAAGAGAACCCAGTTAAACAAATGAGACAAAAATATTATACTTGGTCATTTATTTATTGAGGAAAATGATCCAATATTACATATCTGTGAGTGGCAAAAGTATGTGAACCTTTGCTTTCAGTATCTGGTGTGACCTCCTTGTGCAGCAATAACTGCAACTAAACGTTTGCGGTAACTGTTGATCAGTCCTGCACACCGGCTTGGAGGAATTTTAGCCCATTCCTCCATACAGAACAGCTTCAACTGTGGGATGTTGGTGGGTTTCCTCACATTAACTGCTCGCTTCAGGTCCTTCCACAACATTTTGATTGGATTAAGGTCAGGACTTTGACTTGGCCATTCCAAAACATTAACTTTATTCTTCTTTAACCATTCTTTGGTAGAACGACTTGTGTGCTTAGGGTCATTGTCTTGCTGCATGACCCACCTTCTCTTGAGATTCAGTTCATGGACAGATGTCCTGACATTTTCCTTTAGAATTCACTGGTATAATTCAGAATTAATTGCTCCATCAATGATGGCAAGCCGTCCTGGCCCAGATGCAGCAAAACAGGCCCAAACCATGATACTACCACCACCATGTTTCACAGATGGGATAAGGTTCTTATGCTGGAATGCAGTGTTTTCCTTTCTCCAAACATAACGCTTCCCATTTAAACCAAAAATTTATATTTTGGTCTCATCTGTCCACAAAACATTTTTCCAATAGCCTTCTGGCTTGCCCACGTGATCTTTAGCAAACTGCAGACGAGCAGCAATGTTCTTTTTGGAGAGCAGTGGCTTTCTCCTTGCAACCCTGCCATGCACACCATTGTTGTTCAGTGCTCTCCTGATGGTGGACTCATGAACATTAACATTAGCCAATGTGAGAGAGGCCTTCAGTTGCTTAGAAGTTACCCTGGGGTCCTTTGTGACCTTGCCGACTATTACACGCCTTGCTCTTGGAGTGATCTTTGTTGGTCAAACACTCCTGGGGAGGGTGACAATGGTCTTGAATTTCCTCCATTTGTACACAATCTGTCTGACTGTGGATTGGTGGAGTCCAAACTCTTTAGAGATGGTTTTGTAACCTTTTCCAGCCTGATGAGCATCAACAATGCTTTTTATGAGGTCCTCAGAAATCTCCTTTGTTCGTGCCATGATACACTTCCACAAACATGTGTTGTAAAGATCAGACTTTGATAGATCCCTGTTCTTTAAATAAAACAGGGTGCCCACTCACACCTGATTGTCATGCCATTGATTGAAAACACCTGACTCTAATTTCACCTTCAAATTAACTGCTAATCCCAGAGGTTCACATACTTTTGCCACTCACAGATATGTAATATTGGATCATTTTCCTCAATAAATAAATGATTAAGTTCAATATTTTTGTCTCATTTGTTTAACTGGGTTCTCTTTATCTACTTTTAGAACTTGTGTGAAAATCTGATGATGTTTTAGGTCATATTTATACAGAAATATAGAAAATTCTAAAGGGTTCACAAACTTTCAAGCACCACTGTAAGGTCGATGAAACAATGGCACAGAATATTTGGGATGTGTGCCTTTTGTTTGGCCAGGCAGTGTGTAAAAACGCATTAATAATTTCTTATCATGTAGGCTACATGTAATACTGTACCGTATATACATGGACAGCATAATCATTTGTGGCTGTTATTTTATATTTTATTATACAGGACTCAGACCATTAGCTGTCAGGGTGCTGATTAACATCACAAGGTGCATTATGAGCAATATGTCAAGCATTAATTCACGCAGATATGCGTAGTTAGTGCGCTATTTGTTGTCCTAATTGTGTAATTAATGGATGTACACGCTGGAGTTTATATTGATGTTATTGAGCGGCGTCTTCATGGTCTAAGTGCATTTGCCTACACTACTACACACTCTTCTAATGCTGTTTATCATGCATGAGAGCTACAACGTTTTACACAGACACTGTTAAACATTGTGAGATGCTTGTTGTTTTCTTCTTCTGGGAAGAAAAACCTTGGAGTGGATAAACATGGGCACACTCAGGGATCCCATTTGGACAGTAAAGTGCTACCAGGAGACGAGTGCAGCAAGTCACGGTGCGTTGATGCAGCAGAGCGCTGGCTATTATGGCCAAGCAGTCCCCTGGAATAGGGTTGCCATGGAGATGGACGATGTCAGAGCCAAGCAACATCTGTGTGGTGTTTGTTTGTCAAGAAAGGTTTTCTCTCTCTAATAAGATAAAAAGCAGTGAGGAGGAGCAAGCCAATCAAATGAAAGAGATCACGGCTCAACCCTGTTGTTCAATCCACCTTTCCTTTGCAGTTGACCTTCTTAGAAGGACTTGCATGTTTTGGGAAATTACAGCTTGTTCTTTTTTTCTTTTTCTTTTTGTGTAAACAGTTTTTGTAGACCTGGATATAAATATACCACATTAAGATTAAGTTTCCTTTTAGATACTGTATGTGACATTTAATGACCTTGATTAACATTTGTCTCAAAGGGAGGATTTATGATTTAAATCAATAAAGAAAAAAAATCTCGAACCCAATCTGAACATCTTAAGGTGCTCATCGGCTCTGTTAAGTATGCAGTCACCTGCTAGAGTGCATATGGAGTCTTTATTCAGGCAATGTTTTGGCCAGATATGTGACTGTGCGTCATGTCATTGCTCGCTCCATGGGCAGTCTGGGGAATTGTATTTAACCCCTGCTGCCCTCCCTCCGCTTCCCTGCCGCTGTATAAGGCAGTGTTCTATTTCAGTGAATCTGGAAAATATGCTCGCTAATTCTCCTGCTGCCTTATCCGTCAGGATTAGAGAGGCAGAAGCTATAAATTGCTGAAGCATTCCTTATAGGTACATATTTCAGGGGTTGTGGAGCTTTCCCTCGGTTCTGGTCATGCTTGTGTCTTTGTCTCTGTCTGGCTGTGCTTCTGTCACTCTCACTCCCCTCCTCTTCATAAAAGCTCACAATCAACTCGGAAATGAGGGAAAGAAATTGGATGAACCTGTAATCGGGGAAAACATTCCAGGCTATTATTAGCTGCCAAAGTAATATTCACTCCTAATACTGCATTTTCCTAATGTCTTTGCTGTAGGGCACATGATTTACAGGCTATCTCTCCCATAATTGATCTCCTCATCTTAAATTCATACTTTGCTGGTCTGTTTTTCAATAGGCTAGCGGTGGAGCGAGCCCTGCCAGCTGCCCCGTCCCCTCTCTGGAGTTTTGACCATGTTTGGTTAAACCTGGGCTGGTAGAACCCAAAGCTGTTTGAACTGGATTGGGGTTATCCTTTTGTCCTCATAATCTACTATACAAACCAATTTTGGATAGTTGTTCAGCAAATAAACCTGACACAAACCTTAAGTCTATTCTGTACACAGCATAGACCCGCACTGTGTGGACGAGGCAAAGGGGTTGGTCTTGATTCGCTGCAGGTTTTGCATTATGTCAATATGATATTCATTCCTAGATCAATGTCTTAAACTTAAAAGGGAACTGAAGTCATTTTTAAACTTGCTTTATTTCTTAATTAATGTGTTATTCAATGGCGTTTTCAGTTTTAGTAACCTTATATCGTGACTCGTATTGGCAACTAATTGCAATTAAATATGATACTTATCAGCCTATTTGGTTTTTAGCCGTGTTGAATTAAGTTTGTTTGGTCCACGGCAGGCGTCGCTTATCCGCGCGAGCTTCACGAGACTTGTGCGAGACTTCGAAACGTCAAGTGTCAGCCAGGTGTCAGTGCCGCCATTTTGAAAACTGTTTTCCAAACGAAGTATTGCACAAAAACGAGTTTAAATGACGATTACTGCCTACTTTTTTCAAACTTTCCTGATTGCTATCAAAACAAACAAAACTTGCGGCTCGATTACATCAGCATTTAAAAGAGGGTGCGTGTGTCTTTTGACAACGTTGGCAGATGTCGGTCACTTTGATTTCCGCTGTACGTTTTACTTCCGTCCTATGATGTCTCACAGGTCTTGACGAATCTTGTTTACAGCCATTGCTTTGACATATGGACTGATATATTACATAGCATATTTCAAACACTCATAACTTGCTACAGCAGTGACAAAATAGCGATCAAAAATGCATTCCTATATTTAATAAAATGAGATAAATAGACTTTTGATAATGTTTGCTTTCAGTTCTCCTTTAAGTCTAGAGCACTTTCCATAGTTTAGTCATCAAGACGTTTCCAGAATTGTCAACTCACGACTGATAAAGACATACTTGACCTTTAAAGCTGTTTTAACCTGTGACAGTGTTAGTGTTACACAAAATCAAACGCCCTCAATCGTGCAACAACCTTGGAGCTATTTTGAAACCTCTTCTGTGGTGTTCTCTCGAAATGCTACCGATTACATGGCTGATAAAGGCCAATTTATGCTGACAACCCAGTCCTCGCAGATGGTGTCGCAGATGGTGTCTGCGAAGCCCCCCCCTTCGCAGACGCTCTGCGCGCACCTCACTGCAGACAGCCTCGCAGACAGCGTCGCAGACAAGAGGGCTCTGATTGGTCCACTCTACATCCGCTGTACACGCACTTTCGCTTCCCTACTTTCCCGGTTTGGTTTGTTTTCACGACCGCCATTTTTAAAAACACGAGCGAAGATGGAGCAGCACGAAGAGCGGTTGATCGAGGAAGTGAGGAAGTACGTACATCTATATGACTCCAGTTCTAGTCATTATAAGTAACCGGAGGATAAACACTCCACTAACCACACCCACCAACTACTCCTAGTGATTTCCCGACTTCGCACCCCCTTGCGTTGTGGCGGTGAATAACATCGCGCACACCTATTATTCCCCGCTAAACGATAAATTACAACTGTCTGCGAAAAGCTGTCTGCGAAAGCCTTGTCGCAAGAGCATGCAGAGGCCCTAAGACCCCAGTCCCACCCAACTCAACTCATAATACAGTACTCCCTTTCAGCCTGGTATAGAAGGTGAAGCATGAAAACCATTGGCTAATTCATCCATTATCCATAACCGCTTATCCTGTACAGGGTCCCGGGCAAGCTGGAGCCTATCCCAGCTGACTATGGGCGAGAGATGGGGCACACCCTGGATAAGTCGCCAGATCATCGCAAGGCTGACACATCGAGACAAACGGTATCCGGTTATTTAGCACAAAACTGTTTTAGCACAAATCCAAAATCTTTTAGCACAAGTTCTAAAGTCTCTTAGCACAATTTTATGTTCTTTAGCACAACTCTGGATTATGGTCACAATAATCGAAAAAAAATACTCATCTTGATATCGGAAGCGGTTTATTATGATTGCTTAGGGACTGGAAGCCAGAATTTCTGCTGCCGTGCATGTTAAGGATCAGTTGTTGATCCCTGAAACGTGGACTGAAAATCTGATTCTTTGGTGTCTTTGGATATTTGTAGTTAAGCCATAACAAACCTTGAATCGTGGGCACCTTCATAGATAACTTCAGTCACTTCTGATCATATCACAAATTCAACTGACTGTCAATAATTACGCGTTTGCCAGATTAATTAACCGGGGGATTATGTCTCTTGCCCTGCTTGACAATATACGGTATGTTTTGCCATTACTGTTTTCATATGTATTTGACTAATAAAGCTACAAAGTCTTTAACCGAAAAAAGACCAATTTCAATGAGAAAAAATGAGAATCATGTCTCCTTAGTAACTAACAGTTGTGATATGTAAACAAACGAAAGAAACTTCCACTAAAGCATCCTCGAACGAATGGCAATTAAACAAAAGTGCAATATAAACGTTCAGGAATGACAAAACAACTAAAATTAATATATCATTTGTTTATAATATGGCAATCATGAAGCAAGAAGAAGATGAAGAAGAAGAGATTACACTAAGACGGAAGGGTTGTTTGATCATCAAGACAAATCTCTGCAAAGATTACAGATAATTCGTACAAGTCAATCCGATCAAGAACAGCTTGCACTTTATTTGAAGAATAATAAAGTCTATTGTGTTTTTGCATCATTCTTTAAACCTGTCGGTGAAAATAACAATGGGATAGATGGCGAAAATTTTCACTTCTCTAATACTATTGTTTTCTTTTAATTGAACACTCGGCCAACAGAAATGGATGTATATACTATGATATCCACCGTAGTGTAGAAATGCATCTATAGCCACGGTCAATGCATGTCTTTAAACATGATCATTAAGTATTCATAATAAAGATTAAGTGTTCTTGGATCTTGTGCTAAATAAATGTAAACTGAGACAAACAACCATTCAAAGCTACGGTCAATTTAGAGCCACCAATTAGCCTAACCTGCATGTCTTCGGACTGTGGGGGAAACCGGAGCACCTGTAGGAAACCCACGCAGACATGTGGATGCAAACATGCAAACTACACAGAAAGGCCCTTGTCAGCCACTGGGCTCAAACCCAGAACCTTCTGGCTGTGAGACGACAGTGCTAACCACTACATCACCTTGCCACCCATCTCATCTCATCTCATTATCTGTAGCCGCTTTATCCTGTTCTACAGGGTCGCAGGCAAGCTGGAGCCTATCCCAGCTGACTACGGGCGAAAGACGGGGTACACCCTGGACAAGTCACCAGGTCATCACAGGGCTGACACATAGACACAGACAACCATTCACACTCACATTCACACCTACGGTCAATTTAGAGTCACCAGTTAACCTAACCTGCATGTCTTTGGACTGTGGGGGAAACCGGAGCACCCGGAGGAAACCCATGCGGACACGGGGAGAACATGCAAACTCCACACAGAAAGGCCCTCGCCGGCCACGGGGCTCGAACCCGGACCTTCT
This sequence comes from Neoarius graeffei, assembly GCF_027579695.1. NCBI lineage: Eukaryota > Metazoa > Chordata > Actinopteri > Siluriformes > Ariidae > Neoarius > Neoarius graeffei. Next base: position 100,147,829 of record NC_083571.1, read on the forward strand.
TGCTGTGAGGCGACAGCGCTAACCACTACACCACCGTGCCGCCCGCCGTGCCACCCATCACTGGCTAATCCTTAGTTATATTTCCCCTCCACACCAACACATGAACACATGGATACAGTAGTACACAGAAGCAGCTCCTTTGGTTGATAATGAAGCTCCTTGAATTAGAGATGGACGATATGCCAATTTGCTGTTAGTGCAGTAAATGATACTATCATGTGCTGTGGTGAACATTTTATGAGCACTGTCTTTACTTCTATAATTAGATGTTTAATTAAAAAAAATCTGTTAACAGGAATGATTTGTATCTCACTGATTGCATCATAACAAGGAGCTCATCAGCTGTTCTTCCATTATGCCAATAGTTTGATTTTATGCCAGTGTTAGCCCGTTATCCTAATTTGATTTCATGCCAGTCTTGGCCTGTTATGCCAATCTAATTTCATGCCAGTGTTAGCTCACTGCGCCAGTTGTTTGTATCTGGGATACCATATTACCCGCCCCCCTTTCTAATCAAAACCAAAGGGTGGACCTGGTCATTTGGAGCTGTCAGTCCATTCAGATTGACTGTCTCCCCTCATGGACAGTATGTGGGTACAATTACCCCAGTGACATGACTCAGTAAACAACAGAAAGGGGGGAAAGAGAAAAAAAAAATATATATATATCCATCCATTACCTGTAGCCGCTTATCCTGTTCTACAGGGTCGCAGGCAAGCTGGAGCCTATCCCAGCTGACGATGGGCAAGAGGTGGGGTACACCCTGGACAAGTCGCCAGGTCATCACAGGGATATATATATATATATATATATATATATATATATATATATATATATATATATATATATATAATCTCATTATCTCTAGCCACTTTATCCTGTACTACAGGGTCGCAGGCAAGCTGGAGCCTATCCCAGCTGACTATGGGTGAAAGGCAGGGTACACCCTGGACAAGTTGCCAGGTCATCACAGGGATAAACCAGAAAATCCATTTGGCCAATCAGAGGCCGCCATTGGCGTGATGTCTTCTAAGATGGCTGTGCTCATGAAGTAGGAAATCGCTTCGTTACTTCTCGCATTTATTTGACAATTTCACACTGAATTATGAATAATTTCAATAAAATAATCTAAAAAAATCTATAAAATAAAATAATCTGTCATGAAAGAACACAGTTAAATGCACTTTAAATAGAAAGGGTTTATGTAGCGTTTTGGGGGGAAAATGCCATGGTGTGGATATGTAGCGACTTGACAATAATAATTACTTGGTTCAGTTAAAAGCTCTTAATTTGTTCTGGATTTCATTTTTGAAGTTTATTATCATTAAGGAGTCAGTCAATAAATTTTAATATAGGATACAGTGGTTTCCCTTTTATCACTTCCCGTAATCAGAAAAAGTGATTTTTCTCGAAACAATGGAATTGGATATATGGCGTTTTGGAACCAAACTCTTCATATATACAGGGTTAGTCAAAATTATGTTCACAATAATGTATTATTTTTCTCCTGAATGTGTGGTGCGCCGTGACCGCTGCTGGCATAATTGGGCCCTACTTGCAGTCATTCGCTGGTTTTTGTGTGTTGAACAAGATGGCGAACAGGTTGAGACCATCCTGTAAATCATCTTGCACATATGATGTATGTTTTGTGAATAAATGGTTTCTACCATTTAAGTGTTAACATAATTTTTGACTAACCCTGTGTGTGTGTGTGTGTGTGTGTGTGTATATATATATATATATATATATATACACACACACACACACACACACACACACACACACACACACACTACCATTCAAAAGTTTGGGGTCACCCAGACAATTTTGTGTTTTTCATGAAAAGTCACACTTTTATTTACCACCATAAGTTTTAAAATGGGCGGCACGGTGGTGTAGTGGTTAGCGCTGTCGCCTCACAGCAAGAAGGTTCGGGTTCGAGCCCTGTGGCCGGCGAGGGCCTTTCTGTGCGGAGTTTGCATGTTCTCCCCGTGTCCGCATGGGTTTCCTCCGGGTGCTCCGGTTTCCCCCACAGTCCAAAGACATGCAGGTTAGGTTAACTGGTGACTCTAAATTGACCGTAGGTGTGAATGTGAGTGTGAATGGTTGTCTGTGTCTATGTGTCAGCCCTGTGATGACCTGGCGACTTGTCCAGGGTGTACCCCGCCTTTCGCCCGTAGTCAGCTGGGATAGGCTCCAGCTCGCCTGCGACCCTGTAGAACAGGATAAAGCGGCTACAGATAATGAGATGAGATGAGAAGTTGTAAAATGAATAGAAAATATAGTCAAGACATTTTTCTGGCCATTTTGAGCATTTAATCGACCCCACAAATGTGATGCTCCAGAAACTCAATCTGCTCAAAGGAAGGTCAGTTTTATAGCTTCTCTAAAGAGCTCAACTGTTTTCAGCTGTGCTAACATGATTGTACAAGGGTTTTCTAATCATCCATTAGCCTTCTGAGGCAATGAGCAAACACATTGTACCATTAGAACACTGGAGTGATAGTTGCTGGATGTAGATATTGCACCAAAAAACAGACATTTGCAGCTAGAATAGTCATTTACCACATTAGCAATGTATAGAGTGGATTTCTGATTAGTTTAAAGTGATCTTCATTGAAAAGAACAGTGCTTTTCTTTCAAAAATAAGGACATTTCAAAGTGACCCCAAACTTTTGAATGGTAGTGTATATATACAGTATATATATAGTATACACACACACACACACACAGGGTTACATATAAAACACATGGAAGTGCTGTGTTATCAGTATAAATTAGCAGTGAGTTTATAATTCCCTGGGCTTCTTTTGTCTCTCCAGTGACTTAATACATGTGTGGATTCCCAGCCTGAAAAAACTCCTTATGTACCAAGGGAGTGTGTTTGCCTGAGGGACAATGAAGCCTCATATGACAAAGTCAAACAGTGGACATTTTCGTTTGCAGAAGTGTTGTGTACTTGCTGTGTTCCTCCTTTTCCTCACAAGCCAAACTGGTTCAGCTCATGAGAAGCTACAATGACTATGACACACATGGTTTGTGGAAGCTCTAAAGCTTATACAGCTGAGGCCGGATCTCCATGCAACCAAAATACTATGTACTCTGGAGCTAGTTCTCCCATAGGACCAGGAGGCTTCCCTCGGTCTGTCTGTCTCTCTCTCTCTCTCTCTCTCTCTCACACACACTCCCACTGATCGAACAGAAATCAGTAACTTGGGGCATTGATTCAAGACTCCATACTACATAACAAAGGTGACGTACATGCGCCAATGGCCACAGGCGTAATGAAGTGTTACTGTGCAAGAAAACATCTACCTATAGTATAGATCTAATGTAATTTACTTTCATGTCACTGACTTTCTTCATCATAGTGTAGATCATGGTGTGTGGCTCTCTGTTGACTTTGCATTATAGCTTTGTTTCATTGTATACACAGATTTGTGTTTGCTTGGGATTGTGTGCAAATAATTACGCCATATTTACATCACAAAGTCACACACAGGACAAGGTGTTGACCTGAACACCAATATTTAAATAACACTATGAGCTTGCCCTCTAGTAGGGTTTCATATTATGGACAGAAGTTTGGACACACCAACTTATTCATAGGTGTTATTGTATTTTGACTATTTTCTACATTGTAGAACAATACTGAAGACACCAAAACTATGAAATAACATTATGGAATTATGTGGAAAACAAAAAAGTTTTAAAAATATGTTTCATATTTTCAATTCTTCAAACTAGCCATCATTTACCTTGATGATGCTTGGTACACTATTGGCATTATCTTAACCAGCTTCATGAGGTAGTCAGCTGGAATGCTTTTCAATTAACAGGTGCCTTGTCAAAAGTTAATTAGTGAAATTTCTTGCCTTCTTAATGCGCTTGAGATCATCAAACATGAACATGAAGTGTCTTTTAATTAATAAGAATAAGAGGAAGCCTTTATTTGTCACAGTGAAATTCCTCCTCTGCATTTAACCCGTCTGAAGCAGTGAACACACACATGCACACACACAAGTGAGCAACGAACACACACATACCCAGAGCAGTGGGCAGCCATGATACAGTGCCTGGGGAGCAGTTGGGGGTTTGGTGCCTTGCTTAAGGGCACTTCAGCACAAGGTCACCCCATGTTAACCGAACCGCAAGTCTTTGGATTGTGGGGGAAACCAGAGCACCTGGAGGAAACCCACACAGACACGGGGAGAACATGCAAACTCCACACAGAAAGGCCCTCACTGGGCTCGAACCCAGAACTTTCTTACTGTGAGGTGACAGCGCTAACCACTACACCACCGTACCACCCATAAAGAAATACTACTGAATTAGAAAGTGTGTCCTACGTCATACACACTTTTATATATATATATATATATATATATATATATATATATATATATATATATATATATATATATTACTATGAAAAAGTCATCGGCACCCTATTTTTTTAGAGAAACTTTGTTATAGATTTCTATTTTATGACTTCTAGATTATCGAGTCAGTACAAAAACATTATAGAGTTCCAAACGTTCGTTTTCCAGCACAAAGTTAAATGTTACAGAAAAAAAAATGTTTGTATCTGTACAGCATATTACATAAGAGAGCACTTTTCAGATTAAAAAAGAAAACATAATGAAGGCTACTGGGTTTTGGTACAAAATTAAGAAGCGAGCGTGACCGTCAAAGTGTCCAGAAGAACTGTAACTGGTTCTGTAAGATGCTCAGTAAAACCTACAGATCATTTCCTTATAAAACTGCACTCACTGTACCTGAGACTACTATATTTTTAAAGCAAAGGGTCGTCTCGTACCAAATATTGACTTAGTTTAATTTATTTTGGCTTACTGCTTACTGTTTATAGTATTTTTTAACATTGAAACATTTCATTTCATTATTTTTTAAGCCATTTTTGGTCAACAGCATTTCTTCACCTCTGCCGAAGGTAAGACTTTTGCACGGTACTGTATTCTCCGACAAATGCATCAAAATATGCTACGGCACACAAGATTTTGTGCATCACTTATATTTGCTCAGTCAGCTCACCAATTTATCATGTCTTAGATGAGTCAGTTTAGCCGGATTTGTCCTGCAGATCTTGGTGCTATATCATCCTCTGATGATTAGTATATTGTCCATGAGAGGTTCACGCTGTGGAGTCTATTTCCTGAAGTTAATATTTTATGGAAGTGCATGAATAATTCTATGTTTTAAATCTAAAATTACATCTTGCACTGTTTTAGATTTGACCCAAACATATACCTACACAATCAGAATCAGCTGCCAACTATTTCAAGATCATGTTTTTGAGGTCATGTCTGGTCTGTATTATTTCATCAAGTTATTTATAACATTATTTGCATTAGCTAAATATAATGATTAATCAAAACCATGGTATTTTGTGGGTTTGAGGTCAGATCTACAGAATACAGGCTTCCTGAAAGGCTAATATTAAGATAATGACTAATACGTTGTCCATTTTACAACCTTACCATCTGAGTCGTCTTTGTGGAGATATTAGTTTGATCTTAAGCACATTTGTTTTGCCTGACATAAATAAAATTGTAGTATTTTGTAATACAAAGACTTATTTACTCTTCCAGTCAGTGATCCTTTCACTGTGCTACTGCCCACAAGAATCGAACCTGACTAAACTGCGTGTGTAGGATATGTATCTCAGTGTTTCAGAATGGGCTACAGCGGGAGCAACAAGGATGTGTAACCTTGCTGACAAGGACGCTTGGGGTGTGTCTTGTTTTCAGTGTCGAGGCAAACACACACACACACGCACACACACACGCACACAGGATCTTCCATTGATATAATTATTAATGCACTTAATTAATGCTATGCCTGCACCTAAACCTGACCTCAGTAATGAAAAGGAAACTTTTTGGCTCTTATTTTTATTTATTTATTTGTTAATAACAACAATTTCCTTGTGGCGACCAAGATAATCCCAAAAGGTCGAAATCATCAAATTTCAAAGCAACACCACAAAGTCAAACACAGCATTCCTCCGTCTCAAAGTGAAGATGCTCAGATGGTGAAACTTAGGTGCAGTCAGTGGTACTGTTGAACGTCCTGACATCGCTCTAGTATTTCTCATCTCATTATCTCTAGCTGCTTTATCCTGTTCTACAGGGTCGCAGGCAAGCTGGAGCCTATCCCAGCTGACTATGGGCGAAAGGCGGGGTACACCCTGGACAAGTCGCCAGGTCATCACAGGGCTGACACATAGACACACAACCATTCACACTCACATTCACACCTACGGTCAATTTAGAGTCGCCAGTTAACCTAACCTGCATGTCTTTGGACTGTGGGGGAAACCGGAGCACCCAGAGGAAACCCACGTGGACAAATCCAAACTCCGCACAGAATGGCCCTCGCCGGCCGCGGGGCTCGAACCCGGACCTTCTTGCTGTGAGGCGACAGCGCTAACCACTACACCACCGTGCCACCCCGCTCTAGTATTTTACGTAATTAATTTTATGTCAAGATGATATAAGGATAGTTAGCCATGATGGCAATGGAGAACTCCCAAGATGTCTTTAGATGGTTGTTTAAAGTATATCAGCATGACTACTGTATAAACCATTTGCACATGACGTCACATGTCCCACGACCCTCTCTGATTTAGCTGTGTCCACCATCTTTGTGGAAAAACACATGCATAGCAACAAGTACCTTAATACGAAATGCCACAAATTTGTGCAGTTATCAGCTGCTCAAACAATTCTGCTAAGGCTGGAGTCAGAATGTTTAGTTTACCTGCTGTTAAAACGTGAGAAAGAGCCCAAATGGAAGATCGAACCCGTAGACGACAGAGACAGTGGCTTGCAAATCTGAACAGATCGGACATAAAAGAGACCAGCTACAAATATGTACGAGTATGTGCAAATCATTTTGTAAAGGGTAAGTTTATATTTCTACCGTTTATGTGAACCATAGACAAAATATATATAAAGATGCGATATACTGTAAGTGATATACATGTAAGCACTACTCCAATTTATATTGCAGTTACAAATGCATAGCACAAAGCCCCAGTAAAATGTAGGTAGTTGAGCTCGGTTAAACATTGCCTTAGAAGACATCAATAATTAGTTTTTTGGGGTTTTTTTGGTTTGTGTTTTGTGTAATATTTACCCACATCAGGAACCTACTAGATCCTTACAGTAAACTTGCGCTAAACTTTTGTATGCTTTCATCTGCTTCCCAGTGACGAAGCTAGTAGTTAACACCAGGTAATTCACGATGTCTGTGTAATTCACGCTCGGCCACGTCCGTACATCATCTTCATACTCTACAACACTGCTGTACAGATCTACTCCTGAACATTCTTTTATCTTTTCCCTGCATCTGATCTTGTCACTATTACTCAATTCGTGATATATTTGCGAAAAATTACAGTTTGCCAATGTACTCTCCTTGGTCGCCATGGATGCTATACCACAAAGATGGCGGACACAACAAAATCGGAGAGCATCATGGGAGATTCGTGACGCAAGTGCAAACGGTCTATATAGTAGAATATAGAGTTTAAAGAAAATAAATTCTGCTGTTTGTTAATATTTGAGTTTCACTGAAGTTTCATGTGTAATGTATTGAAAATTAGGCAAGCTTTTTGTGTGCAGGTAGATCTCATTTCCAACAAGCATTATAAACTGTCACAAATCTCTGGATGGAAGGTTTTGTATTCTATTATTCCTTTCATGAAAATGCCACATGGGAAAATCCTAATTGCGCAGGTAACTGTACTTGAAAGCAGCATTGTTTAATACTTGTATGAAATGATATATAATTGGCTCTTTGTAAAGTGTAAATTGCAATTCATTCACAGTTCACACACAAGCATCTGAACTAGATTCATTCATTCATTCATTCATTCATTCATTATCTCTAGCCGCTTTATCCTGTTCTACAGGGTCGCAGGCAAGCTGGAGCCTATCCCAGCTGACTACGGGCGAAAGGCGGGGTACACCCTGGACAAGTCGCCAGGTCATCACAGGGCTGACACATAGACACAGACAACCATTCACACTCACATTCACACCTACGGTCAATTTAGAGTCACCAGTTAACCTAACCTGCATGTCTTTGGACTGTGGGGGAAACCGGAGCACCCGGAGGAAACCCACGCGGACACGGGGAGAACATGCAAACTCCGCACAGAAAGGCCCTTCGCCGGCCATGGGGCTCGAACCCGGACCTTCTTGCTGTGAGGCGACAGCACTAACCACTACACCACCGTGCCGCCCCGAACTAGACTTATGTGATATTGAATTTTTCCTGCTGGAGATTTCAAAAATATATGATTCACAATGCAATTGTCTAAAACCGATAGCCTTAAAATAAAATAAAATAAAATAAAATGAACCCAGGCGGCACGGTGGTGTAGCGGTTAGCGCTGTTGCCTCACAGCAAGAAGGTCCGGGTTCGAGCCCCGTGGCTGGTGAGGGCCTTTCTGTGCGGAGTTTGCACGTTCTCCCTGTGTCTGCGTGGGTTTCCTCTGGGTGCTCTGGTTTCCTCCACAGTCCAAAGACATGCAGGTTAGGCTAACTGGTGACTCTAAATTGACCATAGGTGTGAATGGTTGTCTGTGTCTATGTGTCAGCCCTGTGATGACCTGGCGACTTGTCCAGGGTGTACCCCGCCTTTCGCCCGTAGTCAGCTGGGATAGGCTCCAGCTTGCCTGCGACCCTGTAGAACAGGATAAAGAGGCTAGAGATAATGAGATGAGGAAAATGAACCCACATGTTGAGCATTTCATGTTGTATGGCAGGGTGTAACAATATCGATCAGTTGTGCTGTTGAAACTGTTTGCCAGCTGGATGGTGCATTTTCAGATGATTCTGCAGTAATGCATAATAAACTGTTAAAAAAAAGCAGCAATAAAAAAAAATAAAAAAAAACAGTGCATTTTACATATAAACAGTTTTTATAATTTGCTGATGTAATGTCCACATGGCCTACATTTTTCACTGTTGGTGCTGCTGCTCAAAGCCTTTGAATACATTTAAGTGTTGACTGGTACGTAAAAGCAAAAAAAAAAAAAAAAAAAGAAGCATTTAATCACTTTCTAATATTCATTACATTTAACCAGTTTCATTGTTAGACTGTAATCTTTTTAGATCAGAGCTTAAGACCTTATTACTCTTTTTTTTCAGTGGCCTCCTTTGTAAATATTTTTAACTGCTGTTAACTCTTCTTGTGTTTGCAAAGTTGAACATATACACTGATAGATTATACAGTATTTCCCTTTAATGAAATCAAAACCTTCTCAATTGCCTTAAAGCTTGGCAGCCTTTCGATTTCATAAAATCAGTGAAATTTAGTTTCCTCTGAAATTTGGTCATTGTGATGTATGTTTATTTCTGTAATATCTCCGAAAAAAAAAAAAAAACCAGGCCATTCTGTGGCTGGGAAGTTATTTAATTTGAGGGGATTCCCTAGCAAATAATGTGCATGAAATCGCTCACTTCGCGCAGTCAAGCAGACAGAGGAAGTCCGTGTGCACATGTGCAGGTTTACCTTCTTCTACTTCTTCTTCTTCTTTTGAGTTTTATGGCAGTTGGCATCCACAGTGTTGCATTACTGCCATCTACAGGTTTACCTTGACCGTGCACTGACAGTTCCATCATTCTGTTGCTAAACAAACAGCTGATCACACCGAGATGCTCGCTGACCACCGATATTTATTAGTTTGGTCCTGCGTTTCCTTTCCTTTGCAATATAATGTTTTTTCTTCTCACTTTACGTTACTGTAGTCAGTCTTCCACGTTTCATTCACGTCCTCCATTTTTCTCTCCTGTTTCAAATTTGTATCCCACAGTGCATTGTGCGAACGGGGAAAGCCCACCACGTGATGCATGATGTAGTATCTTCAATTGGGTCATGGTGAAGCAGGAAAAATAGCGGAGAATTTAGGGCCTCATGGCCCTAAATTCATTAAGTGTTCTATTTAAAAAAAACTAATAAAATTGAAAGTCTGTGATTTGAATTCGATAGCTTTTGGTCCCCTAAACAAAAATAATTGGGTGTCAGGGAAAAATCTTTTTATGATCTAAACTTGAAAAATCCGAAAGGCAGTCTAGCTTTAATTTGACCACAAGCAAGGTACAAGGTAAGTCTCAAAGAGCATGTTAGATAGGGAGGGGCGGGGCTTCCAGGTGGTGTCTGTTCATATTCAAAAGAACTGCACTAATCATTCCGAATGTATATGTAGCCTGGCTCATTTTTTATTTTATTGCTTTTTAGCTTTCAGCAGTCTGTAAAGAGAGAGCTCCAGTTTCTTGTTAAATATATTTGTATAGTCAATCACTCAACAGCTCTTTACTATTTTAGATCTGGTTTTTTTTTTCTGTGCTTTTGCTGCATTAGAGCTGTATTACTTCCACCTAGGGTGAAGTTACATGCATTCCCAGTATTGTACACTCTTGTGCCCTCTGCTGTCTAAACAGCACAAGTACAACTAGGAAAAACGAAGAGATTATGCAGCCTGATAACACTTGCGATTCATTTTTTAAATTCATTGATTCAAATCGTCATAAATTTGTATCGCAATTGATCATCTCATCTCATCATCTCTAGCCGCTTTATCCTGTTCTACAGGGTCACAGGCAAGCTGGATCCTATCCCAGCTGACTACGGGCGAAAGGCGGGGTACACCCTGGACAAGTCGTCAGGTCATCACAGGGCTGACACATAGACACAGACAACCATTCACACTCACATTCACACCTACGGTCAATTTAGAGTCACCAGTTAACCTAACCTGCATGTCTTTGGACTGTGGGGGAAACCGGAGCACCCGGAGGAAACCCACGCGGACACGGGGAGAACATGCAAACTCCACACAGAAAGGCCCTCGCTGGCCATGGGGCTCGAGCCCGAACCTTCTTGTTGTGAGGCAACAGCGCTAACCACTACACCGCTGTGCCGCCCTGCAATTGATCGTCACAAGTTGAAAATTTTAAATTTGATACCAGCAACATGTTTCAAAAAAAATTTGGAACAAGGGCATGTTTACCACTGTGTTGCATCACCTCTACTTTTAAAAACACTCTGTAAACATTTGGGAACTGAGGAGACCAATTGCTGTAGTTTTGAAAGAGAAATGTTGTCCCATTCTTGCTTGATATACAATTTCAGTTGCTCAACAGTTCAGGATCTCCTTTGTCATATTTTGCATTTCATAATGGACCAAATGTTTTCAATGGGGGACAGGTCTGGATTGCAGGCAGGCCAGTTTAGCACCTGGACTCTTTTACTATGGAGCCAAGCAGTTGTGATACATACAGAATGCGGTTTGGCATTGTCTTGCTAAAATAAACAAGACCTTCCTTGTAAAAGGTTTTGCATGTTTCTCCAAAACCTCTATATATCATTCAGCATTAATGATGCCTTCCCCGATGTGCAAATTACCCATACCATGTACACTAATGCCCCTCATACCATCACAGATGATGGCTTTTGAACTGTGCACTGATAACAAGCCAGATGGTCCCTCTCTTCTTTAGCCTGGAGGACGTGGTGTCCATGATTTGCAAAAATAATTTCAAATTTCAATTCGTCAGACCACAGGACAGTTTTCCACTTTGCCTCAGTCCATTGTAAAAGAGCTCGGGTCCAGAGAAGGCAGCAGTGCTCCTGGATATTGTTTAGATACAGTTGTAACTGCCGTTTGTGGATGCAGTGACAAACTGTATTCACAGATAATGACTGTCCAAAGTGTTCCTGAGCCCATACAGGGATTTACTCTACAGAATAATGTCTGTTTTTAATGCAGTGTTGCCTGTTGCCTGAGGGCCTGAAGATCACAGGCATCCGATTCTGGTTGTTGGCCTTTCGCTTGTGTCCAGAGATTTCTCCAGATTATCTGAATCGTTTAATGATATTATGTACCATAGATGATGTGGTCCCCAAATTCGTTGCAATTTTACATTGAGGAATGTTATCACACATGCAAACTCCTCACCTTTCGGCGAAATTCGCCGTTTTGGTCCCAAAATAGGTCACTTGTGTGAATCGTGTAGATCCGAAGAGTTTTTTTTTTTTGGGGGGGGGGGGGGGGGGGTAGGCAGGCTACAACGCTATTGTTGCCAAACATTTCACTTACAAGGTTACAGCCAATCAAGATAAACAGTTACTAACACGCTTCTTTTCCATTGGAGTTCTGATCAGCTGGTGCACAACCCACTGCTGGTTGCCAGTCCTCGCTTACGAATATTCCACAGATTCAGACCGCAAAGTCACCTTTTTATAGAGAGATCTGGCAACCTCATCTCGCGACTGAATCTGAATACCAATTGAACAGTTTCCAGCGCGCTCGGGGGTGAATAACCATGGGCGGATCTACCGGGGTGGCATATGCCACTCTAAAAGAAAGCCTTGCCACCCCTGCTGCTACCCCAGTTGGCAGCGACGAATTCAAAGAAAAATTACGGCCAATTTGACATTTACGTGCGCGAATTTCCAATGTCCGACTGCGGCGAATGCAGCACGAGATAACGCCAGAGATTGGTTGTTTTGGAAAATTGAGAGGCGCGAAGCGAGGGAGCCAGGAGTCGCGAGGAAAGGAGACACGGGAGGAAAGGGGTAAAAGCTGATTAACTATCTATCAAAAAATGAAATTATAATGAATGAACAGTGCTAGTATAGTTGCGATGCTGATTTTGAGAGGATAAAAATCAGGTTGGAGAAGGTTATTTAGCTAACTATACATGTAAGGCAAAAAAAAAAAAAAGTGTGTTTCCGGTAACCCGACCGATCGAGAATTTCCGCATCGAAATTGCCGACCGTAAAGTTTTTATTACAAATTTCCCTCGATATTTTAGTGTAAGTGGCGTTAGTTTGTCATAATTTTTTGTTTCAACGCATTCAAGTTGTGAAAGAAACGATAAAAAGTAAAATGTTTTGCCACTTCTATCAGCCCTCCTGGCTGTAATGCAAATTGCTTCCTCTTCAGTATACAAGTGCACTTCCATGGCAGGGAAAAACACTACATTTTGCCGCCTATGTAGTCCCCTATTTATACAAATAGGAGTCATTCAGGATTCAGCCATGTTTTTGCTCCGTGTTTTTGCTCGACCCAAGTTCTACAGTAGGCTCGGCGAGGCCGTCTGCTTTTAATGGAAGTAGCCTAGCCTAGGACGTTAAGCCATATTTTCACGTTATTTCTTGATAAGGTGTTTTCACATTATCACATGAAAATATCATGAAATTACGTGATATGTTATTACATGATAAATATATTGTAAAAACGTGATAACTCTGTTAACAATATCTTTTCACGTAATTACTTGAGTCTAAGCCAATTTTTTTTTTTTTTTTGAGTGTGGCAGCAATACGCTTCCGCAGATCATAACTCGAACTCTTGCGATATTTTTTTTTATTCGTTTAAAGATTTAAAACACTTATTTTATTATGATGTGTGGTATAAAGGATTCTGTGCCAAAATACTATTTTGTAAGATGTTTACTTGTGTTAATTTTTTCGAACAAAATAAAACAAATTAAGAAAAAAAAATGTTCCTACCTACCGACCTTATTTTAGTATTTCATGTTACCTGAAACAGGGGCGGCACGGTGGTGTAGTGGTTAGCGCTGTCGCCTCACAGCAAGAAGGTCCTGGGTTCGAGCCCCGGGGCCGGCGAGGGCCTTTCTGTGTGGAGTTTGCATGTTCTCCCCGTGTCCGCGTGGGTTTCCTCCGGGTGCTCCGGTTTCCCCCACAGTCCAAAGACATGCAGGTTAGGTTAACTGGTGACTCTAAATTGACCGTAGGTGTGAATGTGAGTGTGAATGGTTGTCTGTGTCTATGTGTCAGCCCTGTGATGACCTGGCGACTTGTCCAGGGTGTACCCCGCCTTTCGCCCGTAGTCAGCTGGGATAGGCTCCAGCTTGCCTGCGACCCTGTAGAAGGATAAAGCGGCTAGAGATAATGAGATGAGATGAGATGTTACCTGAAACAGACTTTTTTTTTTTTTTTTTTTGGCCTAATGTTAGCTAGGTCTGACATTAGTTTTGTGTAAAGTCGGCCACAAAAGTTAATATTGATTCACCGTCTGTCAAGGAAAACATTGCTATTGGCTGAAGCTTATGATTCAAATATTGAGGATCTTAAACATGAGTTACATCAGACGAGGAGAGTACTAGACAGAAAAAAGGGGGAACAGGAGAGTCCTACCACTCTCATGGAGTTCACTGTTTTTGGACCCATACCAAGATGATGTTGTTGTTTTTTTTTTAGTTGTTCAGGTTGTGTAAAATAGCGGTTGTCTTGCCTGTGAGCAGTGCATCCTGTGAACGAAGTTTTTCATCTCTCAGGCTCATAAAGACTTATTTGCGGTTGACTATGACAGAAAAGAGACTATCAAGTTTGGCTGTACTCAGCATTGAATCAAAGCGCACAAAAGCATTAGATCTTGATAAATTTGTGAAGCGTTTTGCTGAGCAACATGGAAATCGCCGCATTCAGCTGTTGTAGCTATGACAAGTTCATGTTATGCTCACTGGTGAGCCTTTACAAAGCGTGAGGAAAAAAAACTATAAAATGTGACACTGGTGTAAATGGTTTAAATCATGCTGAACTTGAAGCAGTGTTGTTATTGTTGTTTTTTAGTGTCTGTTCTTTTGCATATACAGTATAAAACTGTCCAGAAACGGTATAGACCTCATCTGAGAATGTGTGTTCTTCGTGAACAATAAAGGCATGAGATTAAGTTTATCTGTATGAGTTTGTAAATGGCAGTCTGTGCCCTTTTGTAGTGTGTACATACTATCTGTCGTCAAACTGTGATTAAATTCAGTATATATACATGTCTGTAATACGTATTTTTGTAACGTAGACTACGAAATGTACTTTTGCGCGCGTGCCGTGTCCCCGTGCATCCTTCTCACCTTTTTCACCCCTGACCAGTTTGCATGCCTGGTTATTCTTAAATCGTTGCACTGTTTGCCCATGCAGTCTTTCACAGAGCAGTGAACCCCTCCCCATCTTTACTTCTGAGAGACTCCGCCTCTCTGGGATGCTCTTTTTATACCCAATCATATTACTGACCTGTTGCCAATTAAAAGAATTACAAGTGTAGGGTTTTTTTTTTTTTAACATGAGACAACTTTTCCAGTCTTTTGTTGCCCCGTCCCAACATTTTTTTTGAAACATGTTGCTGATGCTAAATTCAAAATGAGCATATATTTAAAAAAAAAAACAATAAGTTTTCTCAGTTTTAACATTTAATATGTTGTACTATTTTCAATAAAATATAGGGTTTCCATTTGCAAATAATCAAATTCTGTTTTTATTTACGTTTTACACAGTGTCCCAATATTTTGGAATTGGGGCTGTATTTGAAGGTTCCAAAGATCCTGGCTTTAAGCAGTCAATCAGTGTGGACATGTTCCATCATTATAATTAGAATTACCCCTTTCAGGCAAAAATTGAGTTCAAATGATAGTCAGGCATGAAATGAATGAAATTAGTCAGGCACTCAGTTTCACAGTGGGATTACACTGCATGCAGGACTTTTTAGAATAACTATTTTATTATTAAGTCTCGTATGCGATTTTTAAATTTATCCATAATTTTTTATTTCATTTTATTTTTTTTTAGCTTTTATTGTAAATGTATGTTGTGGCTTCTGAAGTGGTGGTACCTTTATGCCTGTGGTTGATCATGACTGACTGACTGTGGAAATTAACCAGATGAACACACAGCCATTGTAATTATATTAAATGAAAACCTTTTTTTGTTTATTTTAGTTAATTGAGTTAAATTGTAATTATAACTTGAGGCTGGGGATTCTCAGCATGCTGGAAAAAAATTATATATATATCCATCCATCATCTGTAGCTGCTTATCCTGTGCAGGGTCGTGGACAAGCTGGAGCCTATCCCAGCTGACTATGGGTGAGAGGCAGGGTACACCCTGGACAAGTCACCAGATCATCGCAGGGCTGACACATAAAGACAAACAACCATTCACACTCACATTCACACCTACGGACAATTTAGAGCCACCAATTAGCCTAACCTGCATGTCTTTGGACTGTGGGGGAAACCAGAGCACCCGGAGGAAACCCACATAGACATGGGGAGAACATGCAAACTCCACACAGAAAGGCCCCCATCGGCCACTGGGCTCGAACCCAGAACCTTCTTGCTGTGAAGCAACAGTTCTAACCACTACACCACTGTGCCACCTCAATCTATATATGTGTCATGCTATTAGATGATTGACTAAGAGTCCATGAATGCATTATAAGTTTTTTTTTCTTTTGTTTGTACAGCGTCCTTTAATTAGTACGTGTCTTCCTAGTTCATCGGAAAGCATGAAAGAAAATATGGTTTAATTTACAGAATAAATACTAGACAAAACTATCATAGATTGCTTTTTTCATGTTTACTATGGGGCGACACAGTGGTGTAGTGGTTAGCGCTGTCACCTCACAGCAAGAAGGTCCGGGTTCGAGCCCCATGGCCGGCGAGGGCCTTTCTGTGCGGAGTTTGCATGTTGTCCGTGTGGGTTTCCTCCAGGTGCTCCGGTTTCCCCCACAGTCCAAAGACATGCAGGTTAGGTTAACTGGTGACTCTAAATTGAGCGTAGGTGTGAATGTGAGTGTGAATGGTTGTCTGTGTCTATGTGTCAGCCCTGTGATGACCTGGCGACTTGTCCAGGGTGTACCCTGCCTTTCGCCCGTAGTCAGCTGGGATAGGCTCCAGCTTGCCTGCGACCCTGTAGAACAGGATAAAGCGGCTACAGATAATGAGATGAGAGAGATGTGATGAGATGTTTACTATGTGAAGTACTTGGATTGGGTTTTGTTGTTGTTTTTTGTGTATCATCTATAGTATGTAAGGAATAAAACATGGTATATGTGCTGTTATTAGAAAAGAAATCAACAACCACCACAAAGTGTTTTATTCCATTTCTATCACAGCAATTTGTCAGTGATATCATTTTTTATTCATTAAAGTTGAGCCACAGCAGGAACCAGAAACCCAGATAATTTACTTCAGGATATGAGGATGGAATCCTTAAGCATTTCAGATATGCCAGTAAAGGCCTGAAGCTGTGTTTTTGCTCACAGCTTCCCTTCCAGCCTTTTTATCATTCATTTGAGAGATATGATGAAGCAAAAGGGTCGGCTATTACTCCCGAGGCCATTTTAAATGGCACACCTTAAGGGACTGCATTGTACTGCTTCCAGTAAGCTGTGCCGCATTGCATGTGTTTGAGAAAACAGGGTCCTTTAAATTAAATAGTCTCCCTTTACTTCTTCTGAGCTATTTAACATAATTATTGATGAGTCCAGAGATGAAATTACTCTCTCAGTAAATGCTTCCTTTGAGCCTTGGTCTGCTGTATATTAAACAGAATGCGCTGGACTCATTATACTGTATGTGTACGACTGAATGTTGCCATTTTGTTCCTTATTGCATATCTGTCCTTCTACGAGCGACAGTAATTTCCTCCCAGTGCTCTGTTATGAGCTAATGCCAATGCTCATGTGTAGTAAAGATCATATTGTAGCTCTTGCTTGCTCACGTTCTTTGTCTTTCTGTCTGTTTTTCTCAGTCTGACTCAATCCATGCTGGTCAGGACGTAGCCAGGTGTCTGTGTAGGTGAAATCTGTGAGGATTTTCTTTCATCTGCCATTTAAGGTGCTCATCAGTGATTGATCCAGAGCACCCTCCTGCTGAGCTTCAAAAGCAGGAGGCATTACAGAGGACACAATGTCACTATCCATTAAAACCAAGGCCATAATGTCCAAAGGTAAAGGGTTTGAGAAGCCAAGTGCCTATCCTTGACTTGCAAGTGACATCAAAGCAACATATGCCGCTTTTCCACTACCAACGCGGCTGAGCCGTGCCGTGCTGAGTCGGGCTGAGTCGAGCCGAGTGGGGCTGTTGGAGTTGCATTTCGACTACAACCGCACTGAACCGTGCTGGCTGGAAGTGGGTGGACACATTGGGTGGAGTTAGCGAAAGTGGGTGGACGTCAGGTGATGTCGTTTGGCGGCGCAAACAGTGACATCAGTGAGCTTTTAAGCGGTAGTCTCACAACCCGGAGAGTAAACAATAAACATGGAGGACATGGAGTCGTTAGTGTTGCTGGTCTTGGTGCTGTGGCTTGTTGTCACCGACAACGCCAACAGATACTGGCAAGAGCGTATAGATGAGGCGAGGCGCATAAGGCTTCATAATTCTCGTAATTCGTAATTATTCTTCTTCCGGGTTGGCGGTGTTTACAGATCCCAGCGTGCTCGCGGGGCGTGTGTGGGCATGTGAGGACACTCCTCCTCACCAATCAGTGCACAGGGGAGTGTCTGCTCACGCCCCCAGCCTCACTCAGCTTGGTTTGGCTCGCTTCAGCCCCACTCCAAAACGGTGCGAGTTTTGGGGGCTAAGCAGGGCTGAAGCGAGCTGAGTCGTGCTGTTTTTGGATAGTCGAAACGCGAGCCGTGTCGGGCTGAAGTGAGCTGAAGCGAGCTGAAGTGAGCTGAAAAAGGGTAGTGGAAAAGGGCCAATAGAAGCCTGGATGTCGGCCATGTTGGTGGATATACAAATGCGGGGTCAAGCGACATTCCATACAAAACATAGTCACGTGTGCGCAACTCTGTGGTTTTCCACTGCTTTAAGTGTTCTTTTAGCGATGCCATGTCTTTGTGCTGTATATGGTTGTGGTCACAACAGTACTTGTGATTGTGGTACGTTCTGATTTTTTTGAATTCCGTCTGTGATTCGGAAAGAGGGTGAGGAAACACTGAGGCTTAGTACGGAGAGGAGACGAGCACGGCTGAACAACATCGGCAGGGCTGATCTAACAGAGGCTAAAACCAAAACAGCTCGTGTTTGCAGTAATCATTTTATCTCAGGTGAGATTCAAAAGCTCTCTCGATAATATCATGGAAGAATTTTATTTCATGTTGCTAGAATTTTGCTATAAAATGAGCGTTCTCTTGTCATAGTTCACTCGGTCGTTGTTATAATTTTAACACGTGTATTACCATTTCGCTTCTAGGAGTGCCAGCAAAATTATACCTGAAATAAATTGGAATTTTATTTGTGAGCCATAAAGCTAGAGACTTGTCGAAATTTCACACTTTGTCTGTTGTTTACACATAGAAGTAAACTAAATGCAAAAGAAGCCCTAACTTACCCTTGCAAGTACAACTGCTTTGTCATCATTGACTGGTTTAATTAATAAGGTATTTACCAATCCAGAGATAAAGAAGTTATATGCTTCCATGGACTTATAAGCCTTCATTTGAGATTTGTCGACCCATGAAGTCTGCTAAACCAGATAGAACGCAATATCTGAGTACTCGATGGTCGGTAGAAGCATCTTATCTTCAGAAAAATCTGACTTATTTTAAATAATATGGGTCAGAACCACACATGTATATCTTCTCTTTGTATTGAATCTTTGCTCAAGCGTTCAAATCGTGGTAATACTGAGAAAATTCAGCATTGTTTACAGACACGCTTTCAGCAGCTGCCATCCTAGTTGCTTTGTATATCCACCATCATGGCGGACGCTCATGACATAGCACATTTTGATCACATGGTTGCAAGTCATCTATTGGGCCTTTTCCACTACCCTTTTTCAGCTCACTTCAGCCCAACACGGTTCGCGTTTCGACTACCTCAGAGCAGCACGACTGAGACTACGTTCAGACTGCACCCTGAAACGACCCATATCCGATTTTTTTGCCCATATGCGACCTGTATCCGATTTGTTATCGACAATCTGAACGACACAGATCCGATTTTTTTCACATGCGACCCAGGCCGCTTGGATATGTGGTCCTAATTCCGATGCATATCCGTTATTTTCACATGCGACTGCAGTCTGACCGGACAGGTCGCATTCATGCGACCTACACGTCATCAACAAGAGACAAACGTCACTATTCTGTGTTGGCTAATCCCGCCTCTTTGGTGGAAAACAACAACATCTGTACAGTTTTCAGAATTTAAATAGACTTTTATAGAATTGATCAAGCTAATGGTGGATTTGGTAGGGACCTGGATGTTAAATCATCCTGTATTACAAGATTGTTCTGGAAATTTCCAGTAATTTGACACCTTCGGTCTCATTATTCTGCTGCCAACATTAATCAGATTATTGTGTGAGTTCCGCCACCGCCACAAAAACCACATTGCCAGGTCTCGCCTCATCTCCATGCTTTACTTGCAAACTTGAAAAGTGCGCTTTTTTTTTGTTTACGTATTACGTAGATGTGCTTATTACGTGTCAATTTGCGCATGTGGGACACTTTTGGGTCGTTTTCCGTTCATATTGGAGATCGCATACAAGTCTCATATAATTGGTAATGTGAACAGCCTAACAAAAAAATCGGATTTCACAACAAATCGGATATGGGTCGTTTCAGGTTGCAGTCTGAACGTGGTGTGAGCTCACTTCAGCCTTACTCAGCACCCAAAACTCACACGGTTTTGGAGTGGGGCTGAAGTGAGCCAAACTGAGCCGAGTGGGGCTAGGGGCGTGAGGAGACACTCCCCTGTGCACTGATTGGTGAGGAGGAGTGTCCTCACATGCCCACACACGCTGCAAGCACGCTGGGAACCACCATCTGTAAACACCATAAGCCTGGAAGAAGAAGAATTATGACAAATTATGCGCCTTGCCTCATCTATACGCTCTTGCCAGTATCTGTTGGCGTTGTCGATGACAACAAGCCACAGCACCAAGACCAGCAACACTAACGACTCCATGTCCTCCATGTTTATTGTTTACTATCCGGGTCATGAGACTACCGCTTAAAAGGTCACTGATGTCACTGTTTGCGCCACCTAACGACATCACGTGACATCCACCCACTTTCGCTAACTCCACCCAATGTGTCCACCCACTTCCAGCCAGCACGGTTCAGCGCGGTTGTAGTCGAAATGCAACCCCAACAGCCCCACTCAGCTCGACTCAGCCCAACTCAGCACCGCACGGCTCAGCCCAACTCAGCCGCGTTGGTAGTGGAAATGCCCCATATATGACACCATCAGTTGTAGTTATTTGATGGGCACTCAAAGAACAAAAGAAATTTACATACAAGAGCAGCTATAAGGAGTATAGTCCCCGCCATCTGTCCCTCTGAGTTACATGTCAATCCTGAGATCGACATGCTGACCTCTTCTGCTCCTTGGATGTACCTGATCCATCCTGATACCCTATGTCTGGCTGGAATCTCATCACATCGCTCCTGTGAAGGACGGTCCCATAGGGACAGTCGAAAGTCGCACTTGGAAGACGCTCCGGACACTTACAGTAACACTTTTATGGCTGAGGACTACAGCTGACTTGCTAACTTTAGGACTGCAGTTGTCATGAACAGTTTTGCACTCAAGTTTCCATCAATGAAGAGTTTATAACATCAACAAAACAGACTTCAAGTTAAAACTGTTAAAAATGTTATAATCACACTATCTGTTATCACCCAAATGAGGATGGGTTCCCTTTTGAGTCTGGTTCCTCTCGAGGTTTCTTCCTCATGCCGTCTGAGGGAGTTTTTCCTTGCCACCGTTGCCACAGGCTTGCTCACTGGGGATAGATTAGGGATAAAATTAGCTCATGTTTAAAGTCATTAAAATTCTGTAAAGCTGCTTTGTGACAATGTCTATTGTTAAAAGCGCTATAAAAATAAACTTGACTTGAGTAGATAGAATGACGTCTCTCTCTCTTTCTCTCTCTTTTTGCCATGGTGCTTTGCACTAAGTACTTATAAGGTTGTGTTTATCTTCAAAAGCCCTACAGTTCAACCATTCAAGGTGTTGCAGTACAATAGTCAGATTGATGGAATGGAACACTGAAAAGTTGTTTATACCGAATGATGATTAGTGAAAAGACTAGAGCTTTCTGTTTTGGCTTAAAAGGTTTCTCATCAGTTCTGGAAACCTGGGAAGTCACGGAAGAATGTGAAAAATTATAGACAAATGGGGTTGTTAATGGCACTCGTTCAATTCTCAATGTTTGGGTTGTTATGGAAATGTCAACCTTAACATGGAAAATGGAGGGGAAAACCTACTAAATTGGACACATATTGACCTGCATTGAGTGATTTTAAAGCTATTCGATTATTTATCAATCAAATATGCGAAACTGTCTTGACACATTTCACCTAGATACACTGCACTGATCTCAACAGGAGAATGACATAGGTTGTTACTTTATGTCATCACTAAGGTGAAAGTTGGAGTTTGGATGGATAGGATTCCTGGTTCATACAGGTGGAAGTGAATTTCCTCCACGGGGTTCCTGTTTGGACTGTTTCAGAAAGGTCATCCATCACTGGAATTTCCTCTTCACGTGAATGTGGATATTTTAGGGGCTGTTTGTGTTATTTGTGTTTCGGCACACGGCATTTGATGAATTGAATATTTCTAGACTTCTAAAATTATTTGATGTGCTGCATAATTTAACGCTATTAATGAACAAATTATCTCATCTCATTATCTCATTCTCTCTAGCCGCTTTATCCTTCTACAGGGTCGCAGGCAAGCTGGAGCCTATCCCAGCTGACTACGGGCGAAAGGCGGGGTACACCCTGGACAAGTCGCCAGGTCATCACAGGGCTGACACATAGACACAGACAACCATTCACACTCACATTCACACCTACGGTCAATTTAGAGTCACCAGTTAACCTAACCTGCATGTCTTTGGACTGTGGGGGAAACCGGAGCACCCGGAGGAAACCCACGCGGACACGGGGAGAACATGCAAACTCCACACAGAAAGGCCCTCGCCGGCCCCAGGGCTCGAACCCAGGACCTTCTTGCTGTGAGGCGACAGCGCTAACCACTACACCACCGTGCCACCCTATGAACAAATTAATAAAGTATTATTATTTAATGTAATTGTGAAAGAAAACTATGAATGTTGATATTGTAAAGCTTTCTTGAGGGAGTTATAATGTTTATTTCACATTTATGGAAGGAGTCTCCAGTGTCAATGCTGTGTAATGGTAAATAAGTTTTCTGCCTTATGTGAGTGACTTTCTCTTTCTCTGTAATGTCTTTGGAGGGTTTTTTATTCAAAAGAGAAGCAAAAAGACTTCTGGGAGAACAGCTGTCTATTGGTAAATGGTTAAATTAAATAACTTGAATAGTGGGCATTCTATAACATTAAATGTAACAATAAACACATAAAAAGCACAGTGTGGTGTTGATTAATACATTAAAAAATTATCATCAGTGGAAAATTGCTGTGGGATAAGAGGAGTAAAACATTTTCATGTCATAGTCAGAAACAGATTAGCAGTAGAGGAGTTTTTCCGTCCATCCATTATCTGTAGCCGCTTATCCTGTGCAGGGGTCTCAGGCGAGCTGGAGCCTATCCCAACTGACTACGGGCGAAAGGCGGGGTACACCCTGGACAAGTTGCCAGATCATCACAGGGTTGACACATAGAGACAAACGACCATTCACACTCACATTCACACCTACGGTCAATTTAGAGCCACCAGTTAACCTAACCTGCATGTCTTTGGACTGTGGGAGAAACCGGAGCACCCGGAGAGAACATGCAAACTCCACACAGAAAGGCCCCCATCGCCCACTGGGCTTGAACCCAAAACCTTCTTGCTGTGAGGTGACAGTGCTAACCACTCCACCACAGTGCCACCTTTTAGAGGAGTTTTTGTCCAAAACTAAATGATATTATTGTCAACAATGGATACGTATGCATTGGCTACGTTAGCCAATAAGCATGACTTCAGAAATCCTGCAACAAGAACACTGTGGGAAAAAGCAGAGGTGGTTTTGACCCAAAAGGACTTGCTGAGAGTCAGGCAGAGTCCATTTATCAATGCATAGATTATTTTGGATCATTGATCCTATAATGCTCAATGTGTATTACATCTGTCCCATACAGTAATGGTCATTTGCATTTGAGACCATCCATCCATCCATCCATCCATCCATCCATCCATCCATCCATTATCCGTAACCGCTTATTCTGTGCAGAGTTGTGGGCAAGGTGGAGCCTATCCCAGCTGACTATGGGCGAGGGGCTGGGTACACCCTGGACAAGTCGCCAGATCATCACAGACCTGACACATAGAGACAAAGAATCATTAACACCTACGGTCAATTTAGAGCCACCAGTTAAGCTAACCTGCATGTCTTTGGACTGTGGGGGAAACCGGAGCATCCGGAGAAAATCCACACGGACACGGGGAGAACATGCAAACTCCGCACAGAAAGGCCCCCGTCAGTCGCTGGGCTTGAACCCAGAGCCTTCTTGCTGTGAGGCGACAGTGCTAACCACTACACCACCGTGCTGCTGCATTTGAGATCATCAAACAGTAAATAGTTAATAAATAAAGATACAGTAAATAGCCCTATTCCACAGCTGTATTAATCCATAGTATGTCAAGAACCGCTCAACGAAGTAAAGAGAAACGACGTCCATCATTACTTTAAGACATGAAGTGCCTTTTAATCTCATCTCATCTCATTATCTCTAGCCGCTTTATCCTGTTCTACAGGGTCGCAGGCAAGCTGGAGCCTATCCCAACTGACTACGGGCGAAAGGCGGGGTACACCCTGGACAAGTCGCCAGGTCATCACAGGGCTGACACATAGACACAGACAACCATTCACACTCACATTCACACCTACGGTCAATTTAGAGTCACCAGTTAACCTAACCTGCATGTCTTTGGACTGTGGGGGAAACCGGAGCACCCGGAGGAAACCCACGCGGACACAGGGAGAACATGAAAACTCCGCACAGAAAGGCCCCCATCGCCCACTGGGCTTGAACCCAAAACCTTCTTGCTGTGAGGTGACAGTGCTAACCACTCCACCACAGTGCCACCTTTTAGAGGAGTTTTTGTCCAAAACTAAATGATATTATTGTCAACAATGGATATGTATGCATTGGCTACGTTAGCCAATAAGCATGACTTCAGAAATCCTGCAACAAGAACACTGTGGGAAAAAGCAGAGGTGGTTTTGACCCAAAAGGACTTGCTGAGAGTCAGACAGAGTCCATTTATCAATGCATAGATTATTTTGGATCATTGATCCTATAATGCTCAATGTGTATTACATCTGTCCCATACAGTAATGGTCATTTGCATTTGAGACCATCCATCCATCCATCCATCCATCCATCCATCCATTATCCGTAACCGCTTATTCTGTGCAGAGTTGTGGGCAAGGTGGAGCCTATCCCAGCTGACTATGGGCGAGGGGCTGGGTACACCCTGGACAAGTCGCCAGATCATCACAGACCTGACACATAGAGACAAAGAATCATTAACACCTACGGTCAATTTAGAGCCACCAGTTAAGCTAACCTGCATGTCTTTGGACTGTGGGGGAAACCGGAGCATCCGGAGAAAATCCACACGGACACGGGGAGAACATGCAAACTCCGCACAGAAAGGCCCCCGTCAGTCGCTGGGCTTGAACCCAGAGCCTTCTTGCTGTGAGGCGACAGTGCTAACCACTACACCACCGTGCTGCTGCATTTGAGATCATCAAACAGTAAATAGTTAATAAATAAAGATACAGTAAATAGCCCTATTCCACAGCTGTATTAATCCATAGTATGTCAAGAACCGCTCAACGAAGTAAAGAGAAACGACGTCCATCATTACTTTAAGACATGAAGTGCCTTTTAATCTCATCTCATTATCTCTAGCCGCTTTATCCTGTTCTACAGGGTCGCAGACAAGCTGGAGCCTATCCCAACTGACTACGGGCGAAAGGCGGGGTACACCCTGGACAAGTCGCCAGGTCATCACAGGGCTGACACATAGACACAGACAACCATTCACACTCACATTCACACCTACGGTCAATTTAGAGTCACCAGTTAACCTAACCTGCATGTCTTTGGACTGTGGGGGAAACCGGAGCACCCGGAGGAAACCCACGCGGACACAGGGAGAACATGCAAACTCCACACAGAAAGGCCCTTGTCGGCTACGGGGCTCGAACCTGGACCTTCTTGCTGTGAGGCGACAGCGCTAACCACTACACCACCGTGCCGCCCGTGCCTTTTAATTAATAAAAATAAAAAATAAAAACACTGAATTTGAAGGTGTGTCCAAACTTTTGACTGGCACTGTCTGTCTACTTTCTCCCTTATAGATCTGAGAGCAGCCATGACGAAGTCATATGAATTCAACTGGCAGAAGCATGTCCCTGATTTCCTGCAGGAAGGTGCCGTCTTTGACAGATTCGATGAGGTAAACCAGCCTGTCCCTTTCTGTTATCACTTGCAGTCAGGGCACTAACTCTTATTCGTTTCTCTTATTTGCTTGTCTTATTTGTGAGAATGCAGACGAAACGAATACCCACAATTTACACAAAAGCAAACGATTCCTTCTTTCCTGCTTGTAATAGAGTTTTGTTTAAGATTCCTGATTACTGCCTTGATCATTGATTTTCTTGTGCGTATGAGAAAATGACACCAGATTTTGTCAAATCTTGTTATTTCATTGCATTTCCTACTTACCGCATTGCTCATTTGTACTCTGGGGCATTAAAATCTTCAGTGACTTCCAGATAAGAGGTACACATCTCCAGAGATAAGTGCCTTCTGTGTCCCCCTCCCATGGCCTTTCTTCATTTCCCCAGTTAACTCAATCAGACCGCTGAAATGGGATTGGGCGTTGCTCTGTACTACCCCAAGGACAAGAGTAAAATAAATATCCGAAGACAGATACTCATCTTCCGAGCAGGAGATTCCAGCTCAGCCAGATAGGAATATCATCATACAAGTGAATTTCTTATTTAGACTCAACAAGATGACTACAGTATATATTTTGCTGCACGAAGTAAAAATGTGCTTAGTTACATCTGAGTCAGCGTGACATCGAGCAGAACTGATGTTTCACCTCAGAAGCACATCTAGCATTAGAACGGTCATTAACCCTGTGCTGTACCTCAGCACAATCAGACACACACACACACACACACACACACACACACACACACACACACACACACACCCCCCACCAGGTCTTGTACTCTGGAGGGCAGCGACATATCCTCCCACCCCGTTCTGCGCACATATCAGACACCAATCATTTCCAGGTGGATAATTACATGCTGAGTTAAATAGCACCTTGAGCAGACTGACAAACTGGAGTCTGCTCTGCATGATGGTAACAACATTGCACAGAGCTCAGTTCTAGATCTCAAAATAAATGGAATCTCTGAAATGTAGGAGAATAATAAAAGCCGCGTCTCATTAACAGAACTGCCCTGCAGGGTATGAGTCTCTTGATTAACACTGCAGATGCCTAGCCCAGGAACGAGGATGTAAATAAGACCAGGATCTCGTGGAGAGCAGTTACTGTTCATCCTGTTCCCACAGGGCAGCAGACGGTGAATCTTTGGAGCCGGCCACCATCTTGGCTCCGGCTGCTGCCTTAAAGGGCATTCACAGCGTGGTCATTATCCTTGCTCATGGGTGTCCACTCACTTTCATGATACTCAAGTTCATTAGCACGTAGGTTGTTAATATTTTCAAGTGATCATTGTGCGTTACACACAGTGCCATTTTATCAGCAAAGGAAATGAGTTCACGTTGACAAATGACACACTAAGGAGTGGGGTGGCCTAGTGTCCTCGAGCAGTGAGGATTAGCAGGAACAGGATTATAGAGGCACAGAGTCTGTAAAGTGCCTCAGCAGTGAAGGAACAGCATGTAAACAGGGAGTCTGGATTCATTTTCTCCACAGACCTCTCCTGGCACCAGCTCATCTAATTTGCTTTCATCTGGAGGAGTCTTCCAGAGCGTGGGCGAGGGAGCTATCCACTTTTTTTCTCTCTCTCTCTCTCTGGCAGGACATAGGATCATAGCTTCGTTTTCCTTTCTCTTTTACTGAGAGAATTAAACGCTCACATCTATAATCTGCACAAGTTGTCCTTACTCAACGCCGCTGTGTGGTATCGCTAGAATTGTTCTCCCGTACAGATCCATCACTCTGTCTTCTCCCTCTGGAGAATCCCATGCAGAAATGACAGCATGAGGTGTTCATTGTAATCTCTCTCAGCTCATTTAGGCCCTGTCTATCTGTGCACTCCCCTAAGCAATCTTTGTACAGCTTTATCACTCCTCCCATCCCTCCTCAAGTTTGTGAACAACTAAACTTCAAGCTGGTTGAACAAGGCAGCCTGAGACAAACTTAACATTTAAATTTCAGCTGTCGGATTGTGATCTGTGTTTCTCTCTGTCTTTCTCAGACTCGAAAACCAGTGTTGTACTGTAGTCGAGTCATTAAACCTCGAGTCTGAGTCCAGTCTCAAGTCCCCAGTGTTCCAGTCCAAGTAAATAAAGAAAATTTCGAGTCAAGTCCAAGAACAAGACTCCACCCGCACCATTTGACGGTGGCTGGAGCTACCTTTATGTGAAAGCGTCTCTGCTACCGTGTTGGACTAACGTTACTGCTCGACTGCCCCATTTTAGTTAATAGGCTACAGATATAAAGCTTGTTCATTGCTCAGCAAGCCCCGCCCACTATCAACAGGGCAAATAACATGAGAGAGGGTTAACACTAGCTAGTTCATCGCTCAGCAAGCAAGCTCCGCCCACTATCAATAGAGCAATGAACATAACGTGTCACTTCCTTCTCTGGGTGGAGTCTTACCAAATGACGATTGAAGTTCGAGGTCGTCCCCGTCGTCTCCTCGATAGTTCTTCTACATATGGAACACATCGCAATGCATTTTTTCCCACTGCACGAGAAGTCTGTATAAGCAAAGCGGACGATCCTAGGGGCGTTCTCTCCAGGCATTTTAGCACCATTAATGTTCGTTTGTTCCTGAACATGACGTATGAACAGGTGAATGTGCATTCTCTTGCACGAATTTAGCATAAAAATTAATGTAGATATAAAGATCTTATGCCAAATTATTATGGCATGTTACAAGAAATAAAGAAAAATCAGAGTCGTTGTCTCCAATTTACGAGTCCGAATGCAGTCCGAATCATCAGTGCTCAAGTCCAAGTCAAGTCACGAGTCCTTAAAATTAGGGCACGAGTCCTGGACTCGAGTCCTACAAGCCTGTCTAAAACTAGCACTAGAGATGGTTTTAAAATGTATGATCATCACCGCTTTGAAAATTTAGCCTTGATCTCTGATGATCTCTGTCTAACATGTTCTTGCAACTTAGATAACAACTAATACTCTTGTATTATGCTGTGCATTAAAACAGTGTTAAACTAAAATGTGTGTTATGAGCAGTATAGTTAGTTCAATAATTATTGGCACACTGATAACACTTTTAATTGAAGTAAATTTATTCTAAGAAAATAAATAAAAAAACCTAGAATGCTTTTCAGTGAACAGATGCCTCATCAAAAGTTAATTTGTGGCGTTTCTTGCCTTCTCAATGCATTTGAGATCAAACAGCAAACAGTAAATAATAAAAATACAGTAAATAGCCCGATTCCACAAATGTAGTAATTCATATTATGTCAAGAAGCGCTCAACTAAGTAAAGAGAAACGACATCCATCATTACTTTAAGACATGAAGTGAAAACCATTGAATTAATAAGGTGTGTCTAAACTTTTGGCTGGTACTGTATATCAAGGAATAGCTATAAACAATGTGGCCATATCCACGATTAGGGCAATAATAAAGTTTAAAAGAGCCAAAACTATAAAAAACTTACCTTGAAGAGGACACAGCTCTATTTTGTCCGCACAGTGAGAGAATAGAGAGGCTGAAATTTCTCAGCAGATCACAGTTGGAGATTTATGGAATGTGGGAACATTTTAGGGTTGTCAGATGCCAGAAGAAAGCCTTTTCTTTCATCAACCCACCAACAAGCATCTGCTTTTTTCACATTCCACTGGAACTTTGACTGGAACTGGCTTGTATGGTCAGATGACTAATCAAATCCAGTGTACAAATGGCTTAATAACCACAGAATCAGGCTTTTAACAGGGCTATCTCAGGCTACATCCACACGACAACGGCAACGAGATATCATTAAAAAAAATATCGTGTCCAAATGGGCAACAATATCAGGTCCATATGGCAACGCAACGCTTGCTGAAAACAATGCAATACACATGCCACACCTCTAGGGGCGCTGTAAGACGGTCCCTTCGGAGACACCAGAACAATAGAAGAAGTAAGGACGCATGCGCATAAACTATTATGCGCGAGACTTCATATTAGCCACAAAGTCAGGAAAATCTGTTCGTAAAATTACGTTATAATGACCAAATACAATGAAAAGTATTTTTCCAGTCTCACCTGTGAAAGGTAATCCCATGTGATCTCATTTGGACGGTAAACCTGTTGGTACGGTTAAACGCAGCACATGAATGAGGCATCTTTATTCTCCGCTTTGACCCATCCAATATGGCGGCGAGGATGACGTATGATTCTACGCGGAAGGCGGCGTCTTTAATGGTCCGGAATAAATTGAATGCTACACGTTGATGGATTAATTTGTTCTTCTACGCCCTTTTTGAGGAATGTATTGTAGGACTTAAACCAACATCTGAAGAGGAGAGATCGCTCCTTTTTTTCCCTATTTTTGCTGGCGGGATTGACTCTGCCCTAAGGGCTATTTTCTCTCTCTCTCTCTCTCACTTTGCACCATTACACAATAAATATTCACAGTGAAAATATTTTGTAAGCGCGTTTCATGAACCAAGTTATAGGATTTGTTGACAACTCGCATCGAGTTCGTTACACTTCTACCCGGCGTGAAGCACTGACAGTCATGTGGTTGTGATGTCATTGTAAACAAATCCGTTCTACTCATCCAGACGACTTCGCAACGGCAACGTTGCCAGATCTTTCCACTCTGGAACCCGTTCTCAAAAAGATTGCGTTTTGGGCACCCAAAACGCCGGTGCCGTGTGGACGCCAGGCCTAAACGATAAGCAATTGTATCGGAGTCACCTGAATCCGTTGCCGTGTGGACAGGGCCTCAGTTGACCTAAACCTCACTGGGCTGAGATAAAGAAGAAAGTCTTTAAGAAAGAATCTTAGGCCCTGGAGGATCTGGAGAGATTGTGTATTGAGGCGTGGTCTCAGATTCCTTCCTCTGTATTCTCCATTATCAGGAATTATTGGAGTATCACAGGAGGTGGAGTACAATATCTTTTCCAATGGTGCCAATAGTTCTGGAAATGACTGTACATGTTGACTTCCAGGGCTAGCTTACTTTATTCCTATTAAATCCTTGAATCCTAAATTCATGTGCAGAGATGTTATAAAATTATTGTCTTTGATAGTGGAACTTGGAAAGTGGAACGTGTGACCTGCTTCCAAATGTATTACAGCGGCAGCTACAATTATCGACACCTTAACGATCTTTTGGCCATTGCAAAAGTAGAAAAGACTTTCAATACATAAATTGTGCATGAATAATTACTCAAACTTCCACTGGAAAAAAAATGAGTTGATTCCCGATGACTATCAGATCACGTGACACCGTTCCACAATTATCGACACCTTTATCCACAGTTATTGACATCCAGATGATTATTTAGTAAAAATAATAATAATAATCGGTATGTGGTATTAAGTTAACAAAACATAGTTTTTATTTCAAGTTTGTTTTACATAGACTTATATTTAGTACAAAAGATATTTTATATAAATATCTGGATGTCGGTGCTTTACGTAAATGAGGAAGTAATTCTAATGTTTGTAAATAAATGAACTGATAATGTTTAACCTGCGTCAGAAAATCTTTTTGTTCCACTTTCTACCCACTTTCTAAGTATTTTTCATAGATCACATTTTGTTAATCATTTGTTGTTGTTGTTTGTATTAATTTCTAGTTTTGTAGTTTACCAATAAATATCAACAGGCAATTGACATTGTAACCGCATGAAAATCCAGGTCAAAGGTCGCATGTCATTCCTCGAACCAAAATGTAAAATGTCTACTGATATTGTAATATGTGGTAGATATTTACAACAAACTGCAAAAAAATATTTTCTGAATGGAATCAAAAATCTGAATATTTCAAGCATGTCATTTTTTATATGCTAGGAATTTAAATCTGGTCTAATTCTATTTATTGCAATAGGATTCTAAATACATTCCATTTTGTTATGAATCAGAAAAAAAATTATAAATCACAGCACTTTTATTTATTTATTTATTTATTTATTTTACACAAAGATCAATCCATAACAGTTGTAAATGTCCCTTAATTCCACAGGGTGTTGATAATGGTGGACACCGGTGAAAGTGATCACTATTATCGACACCTCACGTGACTTCTCAAACGCATGTTTAGATACAAAATGGCGACTGTCAAATGAAAGAGTAAGAAACAAAGTAGGTTTCGACAAGGAGATCATGATATATCAGTGAATGAGAAGTAAAAACATGTCCATGATCTTTCCACCATGCTTACCTGCGATGATAACATACGGGTTTTCCTCAATTTGCTGATCGTGCTAAGAAAATTCCATCTCAGGTAACGAGCTGCATCATCAGACGACAAGATCAAAGGGCAAGGGGGGGTCTTCCCATTGATTAATTAACCAATAATAACTGTTGTAACTGAACCTCACCTTTGTAAAATTGTTTTTTTATTGGTAAATCTGAAAAGGTGTGGACTGTCGATAATTGTAGCTCTGCTCTAGTTTCAGTAACTTGCAAAAACTAAGAAACAAAAAAGTTAAGGATATTGTTTTTGTCATGGCTAAACCTCACAGTCTAGTCTTTAGTAAATAAAACTAATCAACGTTTTGATTATTGCTTTTAAATGTTTGTTCAGTTAGTAATAAAAGAATGACTCTTCTCATTCAAACAAAGCATGAGAAGCTGTAGATCAGACAGAACATCATGTTTCATTAAAAAGGGGAAAACCAGGGTTTTTTTTTCCTTTAAAAAGGCCACACTGCCCCAAAACCCCAAGAATCCATATATATATATATATATATATATATATATATATATATATATATATATATATATATATATGTGTATATATATATATATATATATATATATATATATATATATATATATATATATATATATATATTGCAATAATCTGGATCATATCTGGAGGAGACATGGAGTCGAGCTTGTTTGTTTTTTTACAATGCCATGATCAGACAGCACCCAACATGGATTTCATCATATATGGGTCATATTAATCTAATATGCCATGTACTGAGAGGCTCCGGTTGAAATTATGGATTCTCTGAGGTGGCTGGCATCGTATTATTTTGTGAGGGGCGCAGCCCCAAAGAAAATACTACTAAACTAGTTACCAAAGAGAATCCATTATTACCAGTGCCTCTCAGTGCATGGTATAGTTGATTTACGGTATATCCCTCATCAAAAAAATTCCAAACGAAAAGTGTTAACTACAAAGAATTAGAAATAAATCTAAACAAAATATTAGTGGTCCAACTCACCGTCTTTGTGAGTCGAGTCGGCCGTACAGCTTGAAATTGTGATGTTAGTTCATGGTATATCCAGGATATACCATGACTGTAGCCTGGCAAGCCAGACTAAATGTGAATATTTAGTCTGGCCTCGCTCGTAGACATTTCCGAAGGGTGGGGGTGGAACAACCCGCTGTCTTTCAAACTGTCTCTGTGCGTATAGGCCAACGCTCTGACCAATCAGCGCAACAGTGACTGTGACGTAGTCAGAGCGACAGAAAGCAGTGGGGGAGGCCTTGAAATAAATAATTTTTCAAAATGCGTATTAATTGAAAAGGAATGAGCGGAGAGCCTCTTCCTGCTCATGTTTCAACGAAAACTCCAAGTCTAATTCTTCTAAAACTGATTCCAAAGCGGAGTCAAACGAGCGCTGTTCTCTAGCCGTAGCCATCTTTCCTGCTGTGCTTTCTCCAGTGTCGCGCAGCTTTGTCGTCACTCCTGCAAAAGCCCGCCCAAAGAATCCAAACAAAAACCTTGCGTTGTGATTGGCGGGCACGATTTGATGCCTGGGGTGTTTTGTTGATATGGTGCGAGGCTAGACCCACTTGCAGGCAAAAAATATTTTTGGCCGCTAGGCGGGTGGGTCTAGTTTACTAGGCTACCATGACTGGGGTTTTTTTGGACATCACAAGATACATTGCTTAAACAATGGTGGAACTATTTTATGTCACTGACCCAGGATGGTTCACATCCCTGCATGGGAATTTTTTGATGAGGGCTATAATGTGAAATATCCAGGCAAACTCATCTCTGGATTGTGCAGTGCGCAAAAAAAAGAAGTTTCGGGTTTTTTTGTGTCTGAGTCCAAAACTGGGAAAAAGCACTGCCTTTGAATCCAAGCACATCTGCATGTGTAGCTTTTAAATAGGAATACATTCATCAACTGTGCCAAAGTGAAATCAAATGCGACCCACTTCTGCAGCTCCACAGCCAACTGTCCCCATGCCACTGGGATAAGCAGCTACCTATACTGCCTGTATATAGACCCAATACTGAACACCACAACCTCAGAGCCTAAGTATGTGGGCACTGTGAATACTATTATGTCAAGGCACTGATGAGTGATATAATTACCGTACAGTTACAAAGCAAAACTGATTTTAAACCCAGTTAATGTTTTAGGGGAACTCCCACTGGGTTGACATCACCCTGGATTCTGTTCAGTGCTGCGGATGACACGACGGCCTTGAATGCTCATACCGTCATATAGCCGAAGTGCTCTGCCAGAGATGCTTTCCTCTGTGGAAATCAATCCACAACCATAAGAGAGACCCGAGAGTGTTCTGATTTGAGGACCACTTCACACAGAATGCACAAGGAGCCTCCCTTTTTCTGGCGGCACTTAACGCTCCAAACTATTCTGCACCTCATTTCTTGGATCCCTTATCACACATCAGTGCTCTGTTGCCATGCCACCTAATGTAATCCTGAGCTTCCTTCCTGCTACAAATAGCATTAGGAGTTCAAGGTGACCCTGATATTCTTCCAAAAATGGACAAACAAAATGATGAGTAATTTAGCTAAAGAACTGTAATTGATTCATTTGTGCTAATAGTATTGAAGGGCAAACTGTTGTTCCAGGGGCACTTTAGATATAAAAGGGGTTAATTATACTCACTAAAGCACAGTTTCAGCTTTTAGCAAGGCTCCTCTTTCAGTGTAAAATATAAAAACGAGCAAAAAAAACCCATCATGGCTACTGGTAAAGTATAGGATTATGATTACAATTATTTTAATTTCATTTAAGGCTTTACAGGGATGTGCCCCGTCATACATCGCTGACCCTTTATGCCTTAAAGTAGCGACAAGATATGAACTACGCTCAAATAACAAATGGTTACTTGCACCACCTACATTAAGAAGACTACAGGAGACAGGGCTTTTGCTGCGGCTGTGCTGGTTTTGTGGAATTCGTTACCCAGCCAGCTTAGAGCTGATACTAGTTTATCCATCCATTATCTGTAGCCGCTTATCATGTACAGGGTCGCAGGCAAGCTGGAGCCTATCCCAGCTGGCTATGGGCGAGAGACGGGGTACACCCTGGACAAGTCACCAGGTCATCACAGGGCTGACACATAGACACAGACAACCATTCACACTCACATTCACACCTACGGTCAATTTAGAGTCACCAGTTAACCTAACCTGCATGTCTTTGGACTGTGGAGGAAACCGGAGCACCCAGAGGAAACCCACACGGATACGGGGAGAACATGCAAACTCCGCACAGAAAGGCCCTCGCCAGCCGCTGGGCTTGAACCCAGGACCTTCTTGCTGTGAGGCGACAGCGCTAACTACTACACCACCGTGCCGCCTCCTGATACTAGTTTAGATCATTTTAAATCTGCTTTGAAGACACATTTATTTAGGTTAGCTTATGATTTATAACATTATTGTTTGTTATTTCTTTTAATAATTATCTTCCAATAGTCTATATATAACATTTTAAATTTTATTGTATATATACACAATGGTGCTTGAAAGTTTGTGAATCCTTTAGAATTTTCTATATATTTCTGCATGAATATGACCGAAAACATCATCAGATTTTCACACGAGTCCTAAAAGTAGATAAAGAGAACCCAGCTAAACAAATGAGACAAAAATATTATACTTGGTCATTTATTTATTGAGGAAAATGATCCAATATTATATATCTGTGAATGGCAAAAGTATGTGAACCTCTAGGATTTGCAGTTAATTTGAAGGTGAAATTAGAGTCAGGTGTTTTCAATCAATGGGATGACAATCAGGTGTGAGTGGGCACCCTGTTTTATTTAAAGAACAGGGATCTATCAAAGTCTGATCTTCACAACACATGTTTGTGGAAGTGTATCATGGTACGAACAAAGGAGATTTCTGTGGACCTCAGGAAAAGCGTTGTTGATGCTCATCAGGCTGGAAAAGGTTACAAAACCATCTCTAAAGAGTTTGGACTCCACCAATCCACAGTCAGACAGATTGTGTACAAATGGAGGAAATTCAAGACCATTGTTACCCTCCCCAGGAGTGGTTGATCAACAAAGATCACTCCAAGAGCAATAATAGTCGGCGAGGTCACAAAGGACCCCAGGGTAACTTCTAAGCAACTGAAGGCCTCTCTCACATTGGCTAATGTTAATGTTCATGAGTCCACCATCAGGAGAACACTGAACAACAATGGTGTGCATGGCAGGGTTGCAAGGAGAAAGCCACTGCTCTCCAAAAAGAACATTGCTGCTCATCTGCAGTTTGTTAAAGATCATGTGGGCAAGCCAGAAGGCTATTGGAAAATGTTTTGTGGACGGATGAGATCAAAATAGAACTTTTTGGTTTAAATGAGAAGTGTTATGTTTAGAGAAAGGAAAACACTGCATTCCAGCATAAGAACCTTATCCCATCTGTGAAACATGGTGGTGGTAGTATCATGGTTTGGGCCTGTTTTGCTGCATCTGGGCCAGGACAGCTTGTCATCATTGATGGAACAATGAATTCTGAATAATACCAGCAAATTCTAAAGGAAAATGTCAGGATATCTGTTCATGAATGAATCTCAAGAGAAGGTGGGTCATGTAGCAAGACAACAACCCTAAGCACACAAGTCATTCTACCAAAGAATGGTTAAAGAAGAATAAAGTTAATGTTTTGGAATGGCCAAGTCAAAGTCCTGACCTTAATCCAATTGAAACGTTGTGGAAGGACCTGAAGCGAGCAGTTCATGTGAGGAAACCCACCAACATCCCAGAGTTGAAGCTGTTCTGTGCAGAGGAATGAGCTAAAATCCCTCCAAGCCGGTGTGCAGGACTGATCAACAGTTACCGGAAACGTTTAGCTGCAGTTATTGCTGCACAAGGGGGTCACACCAGATACTGAAAGCAAAGGTTCACATACTTTTGCCACTCACAGACATGTAATATTGGATCATTTTCCTCAATAAATAAATGACCAAGTATAATATTTATGTTTAACTGGGTTCTCTTTATCTACTTTTAGGACTCGTGAAAATCTGATGATGTTTTAGGTCATATTTATGCAGAAATAGAGAATATTCTAAAGAGTTCACAAACTTTCAAGAACCACTATGTGTATATATATATATATATATATATATATATATATATATATATATATATACAGTTTGTTTTATCTATGTGTATGATTGTGTATGTACAGCATATAAGATCATATTTGTATGAATTTTACGCTTAATAACGGCTGTCCGTCCGGTCACGTTTTCATTTCCGGCCCATATCTTTAAAACTACTGAAGATATCTTCGTGAAACTTTGTATACATATCAAGCAATATGTAAACTGGTGCCTTTTGCTATTTTAGATTTTTGAAAAAAAATGTATTTTTAAAATTTTTACATAAAAAATAGATTTTGACTTAGTTTCTAAGAGCAATGTTTGTTTCCAGAGCATATATCCCAAACTATTCATGATATGGATTTGAAATTTGGTATACATGTTAACAAGGTGATGTAGATGTGCCTTTTCATTCGAAGAAATTTGAATTTTTCATGTTTCCATGGAAACAGTTTCAGACTTAGTCTCTCAGGTTAGTCTTTAGGTTAGGTTTTGTTTCCGGAGCAGAACTTGAAAATTGCAAGTGGTATGGTCTTGAAAGTTGGTATATGTGTTGATTAAGTAATGTATATGTGCTTTTTGATAATAAGAAATGTGAGAAATTTTTATTTTTAGGTCACCTGGACTAAAGGTCTGGTGGGTTTATGCCATGGGCTGCTGAGGTCAATGTAAAAAGGTAGGGTTGGTTTCCTGCAGCAGAACTTGAAAAATGTGACAAATTACATCTTGAAACTTGGTGTATAGTTGGTATATAGGGTGGGGGATATAGATGACTCTGTCTTCTTGTTATTACTATTATTACCAATGTCACCAATGTGGGTGATTTTGGAGCAGTGTGTTAGACGGTGCTCTTCACAACCATCATTAAAGCATTAGTTGAGAGAATATTCTTTGGAAGAATGTTGTTGATTTCTCCAGTACATTAAAGGGTGCATTAATGCTGTTCTGGTGGCTAACGGTGGCCCAACACCTGACTTAGGCTACATCCACACGACAACAGCAACGAGATGTTATTTAAAAAAATATCGCGTCCGCATGGGCAACGATCAGTAAAATATCAGGTCCATATGGCAACGCAACGCTTGCTGAAAACGATGCAATACACATGCCACACCTCTAGGGGCGCTGTAAGACGGTCCCTTCAGAGACACCAGAACAATAGAAGAAGTAAGGACGCATGCGCATAAACTATTATGCGCGAGACTTCATATTAGCCACAAAGTCAGAAAAATCTGTTCGTAAAATTACATTATAATGACCAAATACAATGAAAAGTATTTTTCCAGTCTCACCTGTGAAAGGTAATCCCATGTGATCTCGTTTGGACGGTAAACCTGTTGGTACAGTTAAACGCAGCACATGAATGAGGCATCTTTATTCTCCGCTTTGACCCATCCAATATGGCGGCGAGGATGACGTATGATTCTACGCGGAAGGCAGCGTCTTTAATGGTCCAGAATAAATTGAATGCTACACGTTGATGGATTAATTTGTTCTTCTACGCCCTTTTTGAGGAATGTATTGTAGGACTTAAACCAACATCTGAAGAGGTGAGATCGCTCCTTTTTTTCCCTATTTTTGCTGGCGGGATTGACTCTGCCCTAAGGGCTATTCTCTCTCTCTCTCTCTCTCTCTCTCTCTCTCTCTCTCTCTCTCTCTCACTTTGCACCATTACACAATAAATATTCACAGTGAAAATATTTTGTAAGCGCGTTTCATGAACCAAGTTATAGGATTTGTTGACAACTCGCATCGAGTTCGTTACACTTCTACCCGGCGTGAAGCACTCACAGTCATGTGGTTGTGACATCATCGTAAACAAATCCGTTCTACTCATCCAGACGACTTCGCAATGGCAACGTTGCCAGATCTTTCCACTCTGGAACCCGTTCTCAAAAGATTGCGTTGTGGGGCACCCAAAACACCGGTGGCGTGTGGACGCCAGGCCGAAACGATAAACAATTGTATCGGATTCACCTGAATCCGTTGCCGTGTGGACAGGGCCTTAGACACTATATTGTATTTTTTCTATATTTAACACATCTGTATGTTCTGTTGTAGAGTTACATTCATGTTTTGGCATGAAGTGCTGGCAATAATGTTATAATTTCAGCCTTGACTGCTATTATTAAAAATAATGCATTGGCATCATTTCAGCCACATACTGTATATCTAGCTGTGATGGCGGCATGGTGGTGCAGTGGTTGGCACTGTTGCTTCACAGCAAGAAGGTTCTGGGTTCAAGCCCAGTGGCCAATGGGGGCCTTTCTGTGTGGAGTTTGCATGTTCTCCCTGTGTCTGTATGGGTTTCCTCTGGGTGCTCCAGTTACCCCAACAGTCCAAAGACATGGAGGTTAGGTTAACTGGATACTCTAAATTGTCCATCTGTGTGTGAATGGTTGTGGGATACAACCTGCAGAGGGTCCTGTCGTCTCCAATCTCTGTGGTGCCATGGAACAAGATCCTCCCAGGCCAAGCAGTGTGGATCAGCACTGTGAACTGATCACCACTTGAAACAAATTCTCAGCAAAAGGCTCCAAGGTCATGGACTTGATCTTGGAAAGGATACTCAAGCTATGCCAACGATGGACAGATATGCCATGGTTCAGATGGCATATCAACTTATAGGATAAGGCAATTTTCCTTTTTTGGGATCCCCCCCAAATTTTCTTTTGCTTTAACTTGATCTTGTCAACCACTAGCTAACTCTCATCTACTACATGACAGCTTCCAACTGGACAGGTCGAGCAAATACAGGTTTCCTCTGAGACGTGTGACCAACAACTGCTGCTTACACCACATCATATGACAGCATTACACACATATCATCAGTGAGTGTTGCTACAGGGGAGAGAATAATGTCATCTTTCCTACTTAGACAGCATGGCTACTTTTGTTCTCTTGTCTGTGGCTGTAGCATCATCAGGAAGGATGAGGCAATTGCTTTCAGAGTTTTACGGTACTTATTTTTATATACCACCTTACTGTTATACAGCATGCACTGTGTATAAGGCCTTGTGTTCTAAATAAGGAATAAAAAAAAACCCAGCATGTTCTTATAACAAGTCCCAACATGATTTTCTTTATAACAGAGCAATTTCAAATTGACAATTATTTTTCTCAATGAGCAACACATCATACTTTATCGGTTTATAGTTGGATTTAATTTTGTGAATGCAACTGAAATAAGCTCTTTTCTGTTATCATTTAAAGGAATTTAAGGGTAGAGGAATATTTCCTGTTTCTCAGTAACAAAGCACATTTCTTTGTCTTAATTACTTCAGGGAAAAAAATGAGAAAGAAACACATTTTTGGAAGGTAAAACTTAAAGGAGGGGGCGGCACGGTGGTGTAGTGGTTAGCGCTGTCGCCTCACAGCAAGAAGGTCCGGGTTCGAGCCCCATGGCCAGCGAGGGCCTTTCTGTGCGGAGTTTGCATGTTCTCCCCGTGTCCGTGTGGGTTTCCTCCGGGTGCTCCGGTTTCTCCCACAGTCCAAAGACATGCAGGTTAGGTTAACTGGTGACTCTAAATTGACCGTAGGTGTGAATGTGAGTGTGAATGGTTGTGTGTCTATGTGTCAGCCCTGTGATGACCTGGCGACTTGTCCAGGGTGTACCCCGCCTTTCGCCCGTAGTCAGCTGGGATAGGCTCCAGCTTGCCTGCGACCCTGTAGGACAGGATAAAGCAGCTACAGATAATGAGATGAGATGAGAAACTTAAAGGAACTGTTTTCCCTGTTTATGGAAGAGGAATCTCCTTCCATGAATGTAACTAACATCTCCTTACAAAAAAAACCAAAAACACCATATCAACAATGAGAAGTTTCTCTTTTTATGTTTATTTGTTCATTAAGTAACATGTTTTTAATACAGTTATTACTAGTTAAATTTATCCGTTTTTGTATGCCATGGTTGAGGGGGGGAAAAACAAACACTCAAAAAAAGTCATTCTTTGTGTCTGAAATCACTCACTACTCACTAAAAAGTGGACTATATAGTGAGTTCACCATTTTGTAGTGCTGTCCGAATGTATAGTGAGAATTATTACACCCTATATAGTGGACACATAGTATCCCACAATGCATCATGAAAAGTAGTGTACAACCGATGGTCACTAACCAAGCAATATGTACCATCATGCATTGCGGTCGCACTGAAAGAAAAAAAGTGTGTCAGGCTGAACGGACGGAGGAAGAAGCACATTATAAACAGACATTCAAGTACAATTAAAATAGTAAGAGAATAGAAAAAAAGCTAAAAATAGAATAAGACATAAAATACAAGAATAAA
Source organism: Neoarius graeffei (assembly GCF_027579695.1). NCBI lineage: Eukaryota > Metazoa > Chordata > Actinopteri > Siluriformes > Ariidae > Neoarius > Neoarius graeffei. The sequence goes on from NC_083571.1 coordinate 100,189,614, forward strand.
AGTTACAGTGCAGAGTGAGGAATTAATCAAAAGCCTCAAACTTGATTTAATAAAACGCAGCGGCAAAGAAGAAAGAAAGTATTCAGCCTTGATTTAAAAGAACTGAAAGATGCAGCAGACACAAAGTACTTTGTATTTATTAATGTGGGAAATACGCTCAGTATAATATGGATTTATAGCAAAAATACATGCGCGTATTTATTATTTTGAAAACCCACCAGTCAACTGATCTGGCACGTTTTAATTGTGCGACAGTAATGATGTAAATAACAGCACGACGGAGTAGTGTCCGAAAGTGTTTTTTCATTTTCCCAATGAGCTCACTATATAGTCCTGTATATAGAATTCCATAGATAGTGAGTAGGGAGTAGTGAACGAGTGAGTGATTTCGGATATAGCCGTTCACATTCATTTGTTTATTTCTTTGAGATTTGTCACACTTGTGCGCCGTGGCGCATGCATCAGATAGCCTCTTGGGCGCGCTCCGGACAGCGCACGCACCAAGCAGACTCCTGCGCGCGCACCATAAACGACTCACACCTGCACAAGATTAAGGAGCAATCAGCACACCTATATAAGGACCTGGAAAAACACTTGCAGATCATGAAGTATTGCATTACGTTGTGGACATGTTACCGAGCCTTACTTCCTGTTTGCTGCACTTGGTTTCCCGATCCTTGATTTCTGGTTTTTTGTGTTAGTTTCCTGCATAGCCTTTGATAGTGTGTTTGTGCTTCGCTCGACCTATTGCCTGTTTCACCATTTCTTGATTTATGCTCTGGAGGAAGCTGTGGCCTGAATGTTAGAGAAGCAGCTTTGGGACTAAAAGCTCACCAGTTTGATTCCCTGTACCAGCAGGAATGGCTGAAGTGCCTTTGAAGGAGAATGGAAGGCAAAATTTTTATCAAAATTCTATTTATCTCATTTTATTAAATATAGGAATGCATTTCTTTTTTGGGGGCTTTTTTCACCTTTATTGGATAGGACAGTGTAGAGACAGGAAATGAGCGGGAGAGAGAGACGGGGAGGGATTGGGAAATGACCTCGGGTTAGAATCGAACCCGGGTTCCCGTATTTATGGTATGGCGCCTTATCCACCTGAGCCACGACGCCCCCAGTAATGCATTTCTGATCGCTATTGTGTCACTGCTATAGCAAGTTATGAGTGTTTGAAATATGCTCTGTAATATATCAGTCCATATGTCAAAGCAACGGCCGTAAATGAGATTCGTTGAGACTTGTGCGAGACATCGTGGGACAGGAGTAAAACGTACAGCGGAAATCAAAGTGACCGACATCTGCCAACGTTGTCAAAAGACGCACACGCCCTCTTTCGAATGCTGATGTAATCAAGCCGGAAGTTTTGTTTGTTTTGATAGCAATCAGGAAAGTTTGAAAAAAGTAAGCAGTAAGCATCATTTAAACTCATTTTTGTGCAATATTTTGTTTGGAAAACAGTTTTCAAAATGGCGGCACTGACACCTGGCTAAACTTCATGTTTCGAAGTCTCGCACAAGTCTCGTGAAGATCACGCGGATAAGTGACGCCTGCCATGGACCAAACGAACTAAATTCAACATGGCTAAAAATTGAATAGGCCGATAAATATAATATTTAATTGCAATTAGTTGCTGATACGAGTCATGATATAAGGTTACTAAAACTGAAAACATAATTGAATAACACATTAATTAAGAAATAAAGCAAGTTTAAAAATGACTTCAGTTCTCCTTTAAGCAAGGCACCTAACCCACTTTCATCCTGGGCACTGTAGTATAGCTGCCCCCTGCCCTGGGTATGTGTGTTTTGCTCACTTGTGCATGTTTTCACTGCTTCAGATGGGTTAAATGCAGAGGAGGAATTTCGCTGTGCTTGAGTGTACATGTGACAAAAATAAAGGCTTCTTCTTCTTCTCACCAATTTGGATTGTTTACCTGTTATTTTCTTAATAAAACTCTTCTGCACATACATCCGTCTCCCAACCATCTCTGACAGAATACTGCATAGTTGCTGACAAGATTTAGATTTTTAAAAATCCATATATTCAAAAGACCAGTCAATTAAGGATACAGTAACTAAATAAAATCTATAACAGCTTGATGTTCTTCAGCACCCCAGGGTCAATAAAAAGAAATGGGATCACATTACATAGATATTACAACATTGATTTGCATCCAAGTGCCTTTAATGCCCAGGTCAGACGGCAGGCTGCAACTAGTTTTCAACTACTTGCGTCTACCTGCGATAACTAACTTGCAAGGAGACACACGACGACGCAGATAATGGCAGAGTGTTGCAGAGGGTCTTTAGTAGAGGCAGGTTGATGCAAGTGGATCATGATCTGTTCGCATTTCAGCTGCGATTCGCTTCCAGTCGGTGCAAGTAGCAGGTTGATGCATGTAGAGGCAGGCGGTCATGCAACACTTGAGCGACCAATCGCAGGTTGAAGCAGGTAGTGGCAGCTAGACGCAGGCTGACGCAGGGGAAGACAAGTCTTTAGAAATGGCTGTGATGCATCGCAGGTATACGCAGACTGCACCTACAAATAGTTTACAACAACCTGCGAGCAGTCTTATGGCCTTATATATTTTAAAGGCTTTCTGTGCTTTGCGTCAACCTGTGTCTAGCTGCGTCTGCTTCCAACTGGTTGCGTCCTGTCATAACAGCTTACTGCGTCCACCTGCAATCGGTCGCCACCCGACCGACTGCAGATCGCAGCATGCGTCTTTCTGCCGTCTGACCTGGGCATAACATTTCAACCTGTATGTGTTTGTTTTTACTTCTGTTTACCACAAGCTATAAATTTGATGAACTTATTAAGTGTGTTGGGAGACATAAAGTGTGAAGATAAAGAATTGAGCTGGTCAAAGTTTACCTCAAAAACCTGTGCCACACTTCAGTACTGGCGTGTATATATCAGTGGCGGCTGGTAGTCTTTCAAACAGGAGAGGCTGGTCAGTTACAATATTTCCAGATTTTAAAAGAAAAAAGAAAAAACACATCAATTTTGCCCATACTCTTGCCTCTGATCTGGCTGATTGTTGGCAGGGTCACAAACTGTGAAATAACAGGTTCTTTTGGCCCATTAGCCTACTGTCCAATATACATGATGGTGGTGTTGGGGGGGGGGGTATATTTTAACATTTTATATTTTAAAATTGTGGCATGTTGTTTAAAAATTGATCATTATTGAAAGCAGCTCTTTGTCAGGAACCTCAGCAGTAACAGCAGAGTGTTCTGGAATAGGCACAAGCACTGACCTTGGGGAGCCAAACATAGAGCTGGGTGCCACACATTTCATTCAATGACACTTTCCCTATATTTTACTTATTTTGACTGAGAAATGTTTTATTGACAATTTTGATAACCCTTCACTTTTAATCCAGGTCTGTAGTGTGAAATGTTCTCGGCTGTGTTTTTGTTTAAAAATGTTTTCCAAATTGTAGCTGTGTTTAATTCATATCCAGAAAAATATATATTCCAATATAATATACTCAGCATAAACATTTTAAATAGATTCTATATTTTTGGTCCATCCATGACATATTACTAAAGTAGCCTATTTAATGTTGTTGATGTGGGTCACTTGCTGTTAGCCAATTCACTTTCTCGTACCAGGAGAGCTGAAAGGAACGAGTATTATTCCCTACCTTTTTCACCAAGTCAATTTGAGGCGTTGGTCTACCCTGCTCTTTAATTTTAATTTTTTCCTCGAAAGGAAGACTGGCAAATGGCTTCGCCAAAATTAAATCAGCAATGCTTGGCATCCATGCGCAGCTTTCTTGCTAGCTGACTAGCCCCCTCAAGTTCAAGTTCAGTCACTCAAATAAACGAAATTTCTGGAACTAAGATAGCAAACTTGACAACACTATATTTACACTTTATTTACAATGAAAATATATACAAACTAAAAAAGCTGGTAGAAACCGTATGTAATGAATGAAATCAAAATGTAAGCTGATCTCTTACAATACACCACAGCACTTGCGAATCCACATGGGACTGAACTGAGATTCACCGCTGCCTGTCTATATTTGAAATGAGCTGTCAATCAAAGAAAATATCCGGCCGCTTTCACCAATCACCAGTCTCCTCGCGGAAAGCTTTGCCATGTCCCTCCCACTGTGAGGCTGGGAGTCCGGTGGGCGGGCGTTTTCGCAGTATTTGTCCAATAATCGTCTTGCATTTTGATATTGAAAAGCGCATAGCTCCCAAATGCCATTGAAGTCCACTGAGGCTGGGCTGCATCGCGCTGTCACGAGGGGGAAAAACTCACGCGCACATTAGGCCAACAGGGGAAAGTTATAACGGAATGATTTTGCACTGTAGTTGGGTTGAGCACATATATTTCTATGATTCTGGATCTGAAATAGCAATGTTATAAGGTTGGCTATAACATAAGCCTAGTGCAATTCATCCTACACGATGTCGTCATTTTTAGAGGAGGCTGAGCCTCCCTCGCTGTCTTAGAGCAATCGCCCATGGTATATATCATAGAAAACAAGATGTGCCTGAATGGACCATCGGGTATTAAAACAACTCTTCTGTTCCACAGGATCCTTTTGTCTTTGAATCCAGCTGCCTTTTCAAAGTTGACGAATTTGGATTCTTTCTCACATGGAAAGGTGATGGCAAGGTACCCGAGTGATTATACATAGTTTTGAAATTTTCATTCGTTTTATTTTAGTGTTCTTTTTTTAACTGTAGTTTTTATTTTTATTTCACTGAACTAAATAGTTTTTTCACTGCTAGTTTTTGTTAACTATATTAACCCTACAAAGCACACGTGGGTTTTTTTCCCCTATTTGTAAGAATACTCATTTTCTTTTTTTATACACAGTACTGTGCAGAAGCTTTAGGCACATGCAATGAAATGCTGTAGAGCAAAGATGCCTTCAAAAATAATGAAATTAAATGTTTCTACATTTAAAAAATACCATAAAGATCAGTAAGCAGTAATGCATGTAAAAAGGCAATATCTGGTGTGAGACGACCCTTTGCTTAAAAAAAAATAGCAATCTCAGGTACAGTGAGTGCAGTTTTATAAGGAAATGAGCTGCAGGTTTTACTGGGTATCTTACAGAACCAGTTACAGCTCTTCTGGACACTTTGTCGCACTTCCTTCTTATTTTTGCAGCAAAATCCAGCAGCCTTCATTATGTTTTTGTCTGAAAAGTGGTATGTGATGTAATATGCTGCTTTCATTACTGACATACAAACATTTTTTCCCCCATTTAATGTTGTGCTGGAAAACTAATATTTGGAGATCTAAAGTGTTTTTGTACTGGTTCCATAATGTAGAAGTCATAAAATAAAAATCTATAACAAAGTTTGAACTAAAAAAAAAAAAAGGCCTAAGACTTTTGCACAATATTGTAATTTTTTAACTTCGCATTTCTTTTCATGCCTTCTGTCTTTCTGACTATTATTAAAGGATATGAACCATATGTCACTTGGGTCTCCTTAACTGCACATATTGTTCAGAAATACCATACTGTAATGCTAAGAGCACAATATATGAACTGTTACTGCACAGCTGGCAGGAAGACTGTTACAGTCTGTGCTGTAATCGATGTTAATGTATAACAGGATGCAGTTCCTCACAAATCCAGTTTCTCCCTCGTTCTATGTTGAAATGTGCCTTCTCGTCATTCATCTTCTCTTTTTTTTTTCTTTTTGCAGGAGGGCCAAGTCCTCGAATGTTCCCTCATAAACAGTGTCCGCCCAGGAGCAGTGCCAAAGGTGAGTCTTAAAAGAAGTCGTTTCATTACGGACCTGCCCCCACGAGCTCATCTCAGCCGTAGAACAATTGCTTTAGAAGCTATAGATGATGAAATGTTTCTGCAACAGGTTTAGGAGTTGTCTTTTTAAACTGATGAGAACCCTGAAGGGAGCTGAAAGAGCTTCACTTGTTGCTTTTATAGAAAGCATTAATACTTTAAGGCATCAATATTGCCACTGCAGAGCAGAGATGCAGCTTGATTATGTCCTAGCCATCAACCAGGTTTGTAGTACTCGAGTCCAGGACTCGTGACTCGACTTGGACTTGAGCACTGATGACTTGGACTTGGACTCAGACTCGTACATTAACTGCATTCGGACTTGTAAATTGGAGACGAGGAATTGGATTTTTTCTTTATTTTTTGTAACATGCCATAATAATTCGGCATAAGATATTTATATCTACATTAATTTTTGTACTAATTTTGTGCAAGAGTGTCACACTGAGTCAGATAGACTCTCGGGTGCACTCCGGACAGCGCACGTGTGCCAAGCGGGCTCTCGCATGTGCACTGTAAATGACTCGCACCTGCACAGGATTAAGGCACATTCAATGCGCCGATATAAAAACTGTGAAAACACACTTACTTTGCAAAGTATTAAGTCACGTTGGTGACACATTACCAAGCCTAATTTCCTTGTTTGGTTTCCTGATCCCTGATTTCCTGTTTCTCATCTTTGATTCTGCCGAGTCTACGATAGCCTGTTTGTGCCTCGCTCGACCTATTGCTTGTTTCACCGTTTTACAATTTTGCCTGCTGTTCTGGATTGTTTACCTGTCTTCACTTGTATTAATAAACACACCTTCTGCACTTACATCCATCTCCCAACCATCTCTGACAGAATACTTCACATTCCCTGACAAAGAGAATGCACATTCACCTGTTCATACATCATGTTCAGGAACTAACTAATGTTAATGGCGCTAAAACATCCATCCATCCATCCATCCATTATCTGTAGCCGCTTATCCTGTTCTACAGGGTCGCAGGCAAGCTGGAGCCTATCCCAGCTGACTACGGGCGAAAGGCGGGGTACACCCTGGACAAGTCGCCAGGTCATCACAGGGCTGACACATAGACACAGACAACCATTCACACTCACATTCACACCTACGGTCAATTTAGAGTCACCAGTTAACCTAACCTGCATGTCTTTGGACTGTGGGGGAAACCGGAGCACCTGGAGGAAACCCACATGGACACGGGGAGAACATGCAAACTCCACAGAGAAAGGCCCTTGCCGGCCACGGGGCTCGAACCCAGACCTTCTTGCTGTGAGGCGACAGCGCTAACCACTACACCACCGTGCCGCCTGGCACTAAAACAGCCAAATGGTCAAATGGTGCAGTTGGAGTCTTGTTCTCAGACCCGACTCAAAATTTTCTTTAATGACTCGGACTTGAACACTGGAGACTCGAGACTGGACTCAGACTTGAGGTTTAGTGATTCAACTACAACGCTGCCATCAACCAGAATTATGTGTATAGCTTTTAATCCTTTTTTTTTTTCAAGAAATGTGAAAAAAAAAAAATTCAGACAGTAAACAGGATCCTGTTCAGAATAAAGGGATTTGGGTCCAGTTTTATTTGTTTTGGCACTCCTAGCTAATTTTATCACCCACCAATGATCCTATGATCTTTACTGAGCTGTAAATATTGACCTATCCCAGGCATTGGCTCTTCCTGCTTCTGTGTAGCGTTCAACCTTTTTTTCAAAGGACTTGATTAATGGAAAGTCCCGCTCTGCAAAGAGAAGTAAAATCAGATGCATACGTATGTACCCTAGAAACCATTAAACAATGTTTGTGTGTCAGTGCAAATGTGTGTACACGCACGTGGGTGTGTGTTGACTTACAAATATAGACCAGGACATGGCATATGTCATGCTTTCAAAGAAGGAAGTTTGTATTCTGTTTTACTATCATCTCTCCATCGTTTGCTGACACATGTTGTGGGTCTGGCTGCAGCAGCTCATAAAAGACAAGAACAAAGGCAGATCAGGAGCCATTGTCTGTCATTAGACATGACTTCACTGTGCAGCACGTCTCTATTGTAGTCTTAAGTAGATTATACATTTATGAAGCTGTATTGTTTTGCTAATTCATTAACAAGCATTACAGAATTAGCGGAGTTGAGCACTCGAGCTTTTGACGCACAGTCCTAGGCGCTCAGCCATCGTCTCTTTGTTTTGTCCTCTGAGTTTTTGAACATGTCATTAAATGAATTTGACACAAATAAGTTATCATTATTTTCGTCCAAAACACTGTGGGAACACAATGGCTCAGGTTACATGACACTATTCGTTCGACAAACAAGCGTCACAGCAGATTTGATCTGTTGACTCAGTCAGTACACTGACTCAACGCTTGGTTTTATGTGCTATTAAAATGTCATTTTGAAGTATGTGCTAATGTTCAACTAATACGACATACAGCTTTCCTCACATTAGGGTTTTGTGAATAATAATCAGAACTAGGGCTCTGTGATAACGGTTAAAATTGGTTAATAATTAAATGGTTAATAATCAAGTTATACTGCATCTTTTTTTATTTGAACGAACAGAAAACTTTGTACTACTGTATAAGGTTATAAGTTAGGGTGCATCAGTTGCCCCCTAAAAATGAAAAGTTCCTCCGATCATGATGCACTTTTGTTTTTATGTTCCTTTTGGTAAGAAAACACACTCTTCAAAAGTATAATGGTGGCAACAGGAGCTCAAAGTTATGGAAAAAGCTGCTATTTTATGACTTATGACAAAATTTCAATCACTTTTCATGAAACATTATCGCACCTTATAGAGTATACCAAATATCTTACATACACATTTTTAGTACATATTCTAAATATATTATCAAGCACAGTTTGAGTTTTAGCTGTTCATTGAATCATTGTTCAACTACTTTTAAACAATACAAATGTATTATGAATCACATTAATGCTTCTCAATCCTTTGCAAAGGTTCTTAACATGATCTCTGGGTCACAAGGAATCAATAAATGGAGTCCAACATTGTGATTCAAACTTTACGCGAAAACATAAAATAAGCGTTTTTTTGGCAAAAAAATGAACCTCATGGTACCACCATTAGACTTTTGAATATGGTCAAAAAATTTTACAGGATGTCTTTATTGGTGAAAAGGAACACCCAAACAAAAATGCATCAGATTTTATGAAAGTGAGGGCAACTGATGCACCCTATTATAAGTATATACGACCCAAATCAGAAAAAAAAATTAGGACGGTATGTCGAAACTGAAATAAAAACTGAAAGCAATGATTTGTAAATAATATTTGACCTGTATTGCACATTAATGTTTTACATCATGAATTGTATTGTTTTTGCAAAATCAACACATTTCGATATTTATTCTTGCACCACATTTAAAAAAAAAAGTTAGTACAGTAAAGCATTATAACTACTTTATAATGTTTCTATTCCTTCTCACAACACTTAAAAGATGTTCAGGGACTGAAGACACTAAGTGATGAAGTGTTTCAGGTGTCCCATTCTTCCTGCAAACAGGTCTGAAGGTGTGCAACAGTACGGGGTCGTCGTTGTCGCATTTTTTCATTTCAAAATTCACCACACGTTCTCAGTTGGGGACAGAGGGGACAGGCACCCTCTTCTTCCACAGCCATGCCTTTGTAATGTGTGCAGAATGTGGTTTTGAATTGTCTTGGTGAAATATCCTTGGAAAAGATGTCGTCTTGAAGGCAACATATGTTGCTCTAAAATCTCAAAGTACTTTTCTGCATTAGTGCTCCATCACAGAAGTGCAAGTTACCTTTGCCAAGGGCATTGACACAACCCCATACCAAGACAGACCCTGGCTTTTGGACTTGCCGCTGGTATTCCAGGTCTTTTTTTTTTTTGTAGGAAATGCACGACGTGCGCTTCAGACCAAAGACAAAAAGGTCTTTGGTCTGAAGCACACGTCGTGCATTTCCTACAAAAAAAAAAGACCTGGAATACTGATTCATCTGACCACAATACATGTTTCCACTGTGTGATGGTCCATCCCAAGATGCCTCCAAGCCCAGAGAAGTCGATGGCACTTCTGGACACAGTTAACATAAGGCTTCCTTTTTGCACAGTAAAATTTTAACTGGCATTTGCAGATGTAACTCTGTATTGTAGAGCTTGACAAAGGTTTGCCAAAGTAATCCTGAGCCCATGTGGTTATATCAGCTGTAGACGAATGACGGTTCTTGATGCAGTACCATCTGAGGGAACAGAGATCACAAGTGTTCAGCTTAGGCTTGAGCCCTTGCCCTTTACACACCAGAATTCCTCCAGATTCCTTGAATCATTTAATGATATTATGCACCACAGAGGGTGAAATACCCAAGTCCCTTCCTATCTTTCCTCAAGGAGCATTGTTTAAAAACATTTTGATAATTTTATCATGCATTTGTTGACAAACCTCGGCCTATCTTTGCTCCTTAAAGCCTGAAACTGAAATCAAGTTGACCAGACAAAGCATGAAATATTTTTCGTTTTTTCTGTCTGCAGTGAAATACAAGTCAAGGTATATTTAGAAATCATGACTTTCTTTTTTTTAATTTGCATTTTCCATACCATCCCGACTTTTTTTTTTTGATTTGGGGTTGTATAATAGAAGCTAATTTTTAATATAGTTGGTGTCTAAACCAAAAAAGCATAAACAAACACTCCAAACAACAAATTAATAACTCACTTACTCATTTATTTAGTTGTTTATTTTCTTGCTTACTTATTTATTCACTTACTTTCTGGCATGCTCATTCACGCAGTCAGTAGCAGTACAAATAAAAAAAGTAATTATTAATCTACAGTATACAGTATTTATGATTAACTGTGTAGCTTTAACAGTAGCTTAATTTATTCGCAAAAATACAGTTCACGCTCACAGATCACAGTCAGAAAATTATAAACGCACTACCGGCATTCTAATATTAATCTCATCTCATTATCTCTAGCTGCTTTATCCTGTTCTACAGGGTCGCAGGCAAGCTGGAGCCTATCCCAGCTGACTACGGGTGAAAGGCGGGGTACACCCTGGACAAGTCGCCAGGTCATCACAGGGCTGACACATAACAACCATTCACACTCACATTCACACCTACGGTCAATTTAGAGTCACCAGTTAACCTAACCTGCATGTCTTTGGACTGTGGGGGAAACCGGAGCACCCGGAGGAAACCCACGCGGACACAGGGAGAACATGCAAACTCCGCACAGAAAGGCCCTCGCTGGCCCCGGGGCTCAAACCCGGACCTTCTTGCTGTGAGGCGACAGCGCTAACCACTACACCACTAATATTAATCATTATATCAAAATCCCCTGGTGTTTCTTCAATTAAAAACAGCCCTAAAACTTAATCTTAGTAATAACTGATGGCAAGTTATTAGAGAGATAGATGCTAGAGAAGAGTAATACGGTCAGGCACAATAAAAATAGAGAACTCCAGTGGGGTGAGTTTTATTGTGGTCATAACAAGTCCATTTCACATTTTTATTTTCGGAGAGGTGTGTAATAAACTAAGAGCACAGTGGTGAGAGTGTACCCTGTCTGTGGCAAGAGAATACTGATAGCACCGTGCTGAACCAGGTTTGTTTGTGTGTGTTCTGTGGTGCTCAGGACCCAAAGATCGCCGCATCTCTGGAGGCAGCGGGGAGGAGCGAGGCCGATCTGGAAGGCTGCGTCATCTGTGTGTGCAGTGGCCCCGACCTGGTCAACCTCAGCTTCATGTACATGGTGGCTGACAGCACTGACACTGCCAAGGTAACCGTTATCACAGGATATCAGTGTGGAAATCTGAGCTTTCACTAGCACAGTGTGTAAACACAGGCTGGTATAAGACTAGCGTGGAAGACAAAGCAATAAAGCAACAGAAAGTTTTTAACTTTGCTAAGATTTACTATCTAGCAGCAAATGGTTTGGTCGATTATAACGTTTAAAATAGCCAATATACAGTCGAGTGCAAAAGTTTTCATACCCTTAGAACAAAATAAAGACTTATTTTAGACCAAGTTCCTTCACTTTTTCCTTTATGACAAATAACAGAAAAAGTCTATCGGGTATGTGAAGACATTTGCAAGTTATTGCCTGTGTGATAAATAATTCCCCAATAATAAGCCAAATTTTTCCTTTTTAATCTGCACAAACTTGTTATTTTGTCTGTCCAACTTTTGAATGCTACAGTATCACTTGAAATATTCGCTCTCTGTAGTTGCTGATATCTGTTCTACTTCTGTCAAATTGCTCATCCAGTTCTTGTCCATTCTCTACTATCACATACCCATAATGCCTTACGCCTTGGGGGGTAACTAGGCACTGTATTTGTTTACTAAGTCAGATATTGCTGGGTTTCACGTGATGTTACATCCGCCTCATTAGTTATTCAAAACTTTAGCTGGTGGTCTACCAAAGTTCAGTTGACAAAGTGTTTGTACGGAGAAGGTGCATTGCTCGCATGAAAAATGCCTTACGCTTGCGTTGTTTTAGGTTGTTTGACTCGATCAAACCATTAAACTGATAAAAGTTTCTTCAGGGTTCCCCATGAACTAATAAAAAAGGGTGAACGAACACAGGATTTCACAAAAAGACACAGAGAAAGGTGGCTTTTGAACCTCTCACTGAAATTGAAGGGAGCGGAGTTGAAGCATGCTCGAGTTTGCAGTGATCACTTGGTGAAAGGTTTGTATTTCCCTCTCAGCTCTGTCCTTAGTATTTTCCAAGTACTTTTCTTGCTGTGTGTCGTTATTTTACGGTACTTTTTTTTAGACACGAAGCGCTAAAGTCCCCAGCTGTTTCTTTGTTTACTTCTCACAAAGTCCATATGCATGAAGGTCATGACAAAATTCTTGCCCAGCCATACAGTTACAATGCGCCGTGATCACTTCTCCGTCTTGTTTAACTAAGATCCAGGTCTTTAAAGGGGTTTCTGATGATCTTTGTGAATGATTTACCTGAGAGATAAGAGCCAACACAAGTGAGAATCAAGCCAACTGTTGTTTGTTTACACTTCAACTTGCAGCGCTTCATTGTAAAGACGCGAACGAAAAGCTTAAAAAAAAATTAAAAATACTTACACGGCCAAAAACAATCCAGGATTCATTCGGCAGCGACTTGATACCGAGGTCCTTTACCCAGCCACATACAAAAAAGTTGTAAGCCTCCATACTCTTCCACGCTTTCATCTGTTTTGCGGTGTAGAAGGACGTCTGCAACACCAGATACCGTAGTTCGAGATGTCGGGGAACTCGACTGAAGGGTAGTTTTCGAGATCGTATGACAAATCCTTCTTTCCCAGACTGTAGGGGTCGATTCCATTCACATAGCAATCTTCTGAATCTATCTAAAGCGAGCAGTGGCTTCTAGATTACGAGCTTACTCTGATAACTTATCGCTAGTTGTTTGCACTACGGCAGCCGTTTAGACCACCAGCTATTTCACTTCCGGTAAAACTGCTAAGAAAAGTCACGTGACTGAAACACAGCAATACTCAGTCATTTCTTCAAATTCACATGGGGAAAACGACTTTTCCTGATTTAAAGTTTTATGGAATACCTAAAGAAGCTAAGCATCGAAAATCGTGGTGAGACAGAATTCATCGTCCAAATTTTACACCAACAGACAACACGCGACTGTGTTCTGCCCACTTCAGTGGTGGAGCAAAGTCTGATGATCCCAGTCACAAAGCCTACACCCATCTGTCTTTGTGTTTAGTCATCTCATCTCATCTCATTATCTCTAGCCGCTTTATCCTTCTACAGGGTCGCAGGCAAGCTGGAGCCTATCCCAGCTGACTACGGGCGAAAGGCGGGGTACACCCTGGCCAAGTCGCCAGGTCATCACAGGGCTGACACATAGACACAGACAACCATTCACACTCACATTCACACCTACGGTCAATTTAGAGTCACCAGTTAACCTAACCTGCATGTCTTTGGACTGTGGGGGAAACCGGAGCACCCGGAGGAAACCCACGCGAACACGGGGAGAACATGCAAACTCCACACAGAAAGGCCCTCGCCGGCCCCGGGGCTCGAACCCAGGACCTTCTTGCTGTGAGGCGACAGCGCTAACCACTACACCACCGTGCCGCCGTGTTTAGTCATAAAAAGTGCAAAAACTGGAAAAACAAGGAAAAGTCAAAGAACTGAAAAGGACAACTTTATTGAAGGATCAACTCCCAGAACAAAGCACAAACGATGCAGTGTAAGTAAGCGTACACGTCCTTCCCCTTTTAGTGTTTCTGTAGGGAGATCTAATGTAGTATTTGACCCTGTCGTCCTAACAGCTTCTTCTAACAGCCCAAAGATTGTTGTAATCTGGTAGCATACGAGCTCGAGGAAAATCAGAGTGAAGGAAATCAAAATCAACTTCAACTTGAAAAATAAATGTGACAGTTCTGCTGTGTTTACAGTATTGACTTGGCTGAGTGAATTCCTTGCTTGTGTTCTCATGCACGAAGCGTTTTGTATTTTCTTACGGCTTTCTCGTCGTAACCAGCACCCAGCAAAAACGATTTCACTGTGGATTCTTCTATGATCAGTGTCGATCTTTCCTTTCTCTTCTGCCGATCTTCTGCAGGTCAGTAATTGTTGGAACACCCGCGCTGACCGATGAAGAAGGCTGCTGACTCGCTGTCACCCGGAGTAGAAATGTTCAAAGTGTTCGATACGATATTTACAAGCGCTTTTTTACTGATTGATTTCTCAAAGTCCACAGAAAAGGCTTTGCAGATTTCTTTAAGCTTTGGTTGAATGAGTCTTGACACTTCTTTGAAGGTTTTAGGGAGATTTAAATTCGAAAGATTACGGTCAGTATGCAACGTGTTTTAGTTTTTGTTTATATTTTGATTACCTCCCAAGGCACAAAGTATTATGGGTAATATGAAAGTAGTCAATACAGTATCTGTTACAGTGCTAACAGATGTCAAATCAGGCCTGGTGACCTTGGGTTTTTGTCCTTTTCTGTTGATTGTGCCTTATGTTATTATTATTATTATTTCTACACTATGTAAAACAAAAAAAAAAATTTTCAGCTCAAAACTCAGTACATGCTAATAGACACTAAATCCCTGAGTAGGCTTGGGAAGTTTCCTGATGGCAAACTTCAAACAGGAGATGGAGGTCATGTGACAGGAAGTAAAAATCAACTGTTTTTCAATAGTAGTCATATTTCAAAACTGTGGCTTCAACTTGTCATTCTCAGTGGGAAAAAAAAAAAAAAAAACTAAACACGTACGTGTACCAGTGGCGGCTGGTAGTCTTTCAAACAGGGGAGGCTGGTCGGTTACGATATTTCCAGATTTTAAAAGAAAAAACACATCAGTTTTGCCCATACTCTTGCCTCTGATCTGGCTGATTGTTGGCAGGGTCACAAACTGTGAAATAACAGGTTCTTTTGGCCCATTAGCCTACTGTCCAATATACATGATGGTGGTGTTGGGGGGGGGGTTATATTTTAATATTTTATATTTTAAAATTGTGGCATGTTGTTTAAAAATTGACCTCGGCTGTGTTTTTGTTTAAAAACGTTTTCCAAATTGTAGCGGTGTTTAATTAATATCCAGAAAAACATATATTCCAATATAATATACTCAGCATAAACATTTTAAATAGATTCTATATTTTTGGTCCATCCATGACATATTACTAAAGTAGCCTATTTACTGTTGTTGATGTGGGTCACTTGCTGTTAGCCAATTCACTTTCTCGTACCAGGAGAGCTGAAAGGAACGAGTATTATTCCCTACCTTTTTCACCAAGTCAATTTGAGGCATTGGTCTACCCTGCTCTTTAATTTTAATTTTTTCCTCAAAAGGAAGACTGGCAAATGGCTTCGCCAAAATTAAATCAGCAATGCTTGGCATCCGTGCGCAGCTTTCTTGCTAGCTGACTAGCCCCCTCAAGTTCAAGTTCAGTCACTCAAATAAACGAAATTTCTGGAACTAAGATAGCAAACTTGACAACACTATATTTACACTTTATTTACAATGAAAATATATACAAACTAAAAAAGCTGGTAGAAACCGTATGTAATGAATGAAATCGAAATGTAAGCTGATCTCTTACAATACACCACAGCACTTCCGATTCCGCATGGGACTGAACTGATGTTGCCAGATGCTGCTGATGTTATCCAGCCCAAAATATGTTCAAAACCCGCCAAAAAGCACTTAAAACCACCCAATCTGGCAACACTGTACAGCTGCCTGTCTATAGTTGAAACGAGCTGTCAATCAAAGAAAACATCCGGCCGCTTTCACCAATCACCAGTCTCCTCGCGGAAACTGCCATGTCCCTCCCATGTGAGGCTCGGAGTCCGTGGGCGGGCATTTTCGCAGTATTTGTCCAATAACCGTCTTGCATTTTGAGATTGAAAAGCGCATAGCTCCCAAATGCCGTTGAAGTCCATTGAGGCTGGGAGTCCGTGAGACTCCGTGGGCGGGCATTTTCGCAGTATTTGTCCAATAATCATCTTGCATTTTGAGATTGACAAGCACATAGCTCCCAATCCACTGAGGCTGGGCTGCATCGCGCTGTCACGAGGGGGAAAAACTCTCGCACACATTAGGCGAACTGGGGAAAGTTATAAGGGAATGATTTCGCACTGTAGTTGGGTTGAGCACATATATTTCTATGGTTCTGGATCTGAAATAGCAATGTTATAAGGTCGGCTATAACATAAGCCTAGCGCAATTCATCCTACACGATGTTCGTCATTTTTAGAGGAGACTGAGCCTCCCTCGTTGTCTTAGAGCAATCGCCCGTGACATGTACTATAAATCTGATTTGAAGAAAATATTGGAAAAATTTGAAATAATTTTAATATTGGTCCATGTTTAGTAAAAACAAAATATACCAAAATGGATCATTTTAACAAAAACAATGCTGTGTCTGAAATCACTCACTCGTTCACTACTCCCTACTCACTTTCTAAGGAATTACTATATAGAGGACTATATAGTGAGCTCATTGATAAAATGCAAAAACACTTTCGGACACTACTCCATCGTGCTGTTATTTACGTCATTACTGTCGCATAATTAAAACGTGCCAGATCAGTCAGCTGGTGGGTTTTCAAAATAATAAATACGTGCATGTATTTTTGCTGTAAATCCATATTATACTGAGCGTATTTCCCACATTAATAAATACAAAGTACTTTGTGTCTGCTGCATCTTTCAGTTCTTTGAAATCAAGGCTGAATACTTTCTTTCTTCTTTGCCGCTGCCTTTTATTAAATCAAATTTGAGGCTTTTGATTAATTCCTCGCTCTGCACACTAACTTTTATTCTTGTATTTTATCTGTCTTATTCTATTTTAGCTTTTTTTAAATTCTCTTACTATTTTTTATTGTACTTGAATGGCCATTTATAACGTGTTTCTTCCTCGGTCCGTTCACCCCTAGCATGCTTTCTTTTTTCTTTCAGTGCGACCGCAATGCATGATGGTATACAACCCCGATTCCAAAAAAGTTGGGACAAAGTACAAACTGTAAATAAAAATGAAATGCAATGATGTGGAAGTTTCAGAATTTCATATTTTATTCAGAATAGAACATAGATGACATATCAAATGTTTAAACTGAGAAAATGTATCATTTAAAGAGAAAAATTAGGTGATTTTAAATTTCATGACAACAACACATCTCAAAAAAGTTGGGACAAGGCCATGTTTACCACTGTGAGACATCCCCTTTTCTCTTTACAACAGTCTGTAAACGTCTGGGGACTGAGGAGACAAGCTGCTCAAGTTTAGGGATAGGAATGTTAACCCATTCTTGTCTAATGTGGGATTCTAGTTGCTCAACTGTCTTGGGTCTTTTTTGTCGTATCTTCCGTTTTATGATGCGCCAAATGTTTTCTATGGGTGAAAGATCTGGACTGCAGGCTGGCCAGTTCAGTACCCAGACCCTTCTTCTACGCAGCCATGATGCTGTAATTGATGCAGTATGTGGTTTGGCATTGTCATGTTAGAAAATGCAAGGTCTTCCCTGAAAGAGACATCGTCTGGATGGGAGCATATGTTGCTCTAGAACCTGGATATACCTTTCAGCATTGATGGTGCCTTTCCAGATGTGTAAGCTGCCCATGCCACACGCACTAATGCAACCCCATACCATCAGAGATGCAGGCTTCTGAACTGAGCGCTGATAACAACTTGGGTTGTCCTTCTCCTCTTTACTCCGAATGACGCGGCGTCCCTGATTTCCATAAAGAACTTCAAATTTTGATTCGTCTGACCACAGAACAGTTTTCTACTTTGCCACAGTCCATTTTAAATGAGCCTTGGCCCAGAGAAGACATCTGCGCTTCTGGATCATGTTTAGATACAGCTTCTTCTTTGTACTATAGAGTTTTAGCTGGCAACGGCGGATGGCACGGTGAATTGTGTTCACAGATAATGTTCTCTGGAAATATTCCTGAGCCCATTTTGTGATTTCCAATACAGAAGCATGCCTGTAGGTGATGCAGTGCCGTCTAAGGGCCCGAAGATCACGGGCACCCAGTATGGTTTTCCAGCCTTGACCCTTATGCACAGAGATTCTTCCAGATTCTCTGAATCTTTTGATGATATTATGCACTGTAGATGATGATATGTTCAAACTCTTTGCAATTTTACACTGTCAAACTCCTTTCTGATATTGCTCCACTATTTGTCGGTGCAGAAATTAGGGGGATTGGTGATCCTCTTCCCATCTTTACTTCTGAGAGCCGCTGCCACTCCAAGATGCTTTTTTTATACCCAGTCATGTTAATGGCCTATTGCCAATTGACCTAATGAGTTGCAATTTGGTCCTCCAGCTGTTCCTTTTTTGTACCTTTAACTTTTCCAGCCTCTTATTGCCTCTGTCCCAACTTTTTTGAGATGTGTTGCCGTCATGAAATTTCAAATGAGCCAATATTTGGCATGAAATTTCAAAATGTCTCACTTTCGACATTTGATATGTTGTCTATGTTCTATTGTGAATACAATATCAGTTTTTGAGATTTGTAAATTATTGCATTCCGTTTTTATTTACAATTTGTACTTTGTCCCAACTTTTTTGGAATCGGGGTTGTATATTGCTTGGTTAGTGACCATCGGTTGTACACTACTTTTCATGATGCATTGTGGGATACTATGTGTCCACTATATAGGGTGTAATAATTCTCACTATACATTCGGACAGCACGACAAAATGGTGAACTCACTATATAGTCCATTATATAGTGAGTAGTGAGTGATTTCGGACACAGCACAAGAGTTTAAGATGCTTCTGACAAGAAGGACTGATGGACTGTACAGATAATCAATTCCTGAATCAGGTTAGTCCCTGGAGGAGCCCTTTCCTCACACAAACACATGGGAGAGCAAAGCTTTTTTCATGCTATTTGCAGTGGTATTGTGTTCCAGCTGCAGATAGATAGATATATAGAGAGAGAGTAGTAGTAGTAGTAGCACTGACAGGCCTGGCTCATGGCCACAGGCATCCTCAGCGAACAGAGGAAGGGCTTTCACCAATGTAGTCCGGAGTCAACATAGCACACACACAAGGAAAACCTTTCTGTGTGTAATCCCGCTCAAATTCCAATCCAATTGATGCCCATCTTGGGCCGAGTCTGGGGCACGGTGCCATCTAGTGGCTGCTGCTGGGGATGTGTGAGAACAGATTGACAGATGTATTTTATCACGTCTTGCTTAACGAATGACATGTTGACAGGGTGATGGCTGTATTGTTAATTCTCAGTTATTTTGTAAAAACGTGTCACATGATTGCGGTTGGTTCCATCATGAGCGGTTTTAATAGAGTTGAACTGCAAAACACAGCCCTGGGGTCATAAACAACGTAATATCCTTCAGCTGGCTTCATAAATAATATAATGAAGTCCTACTTGTGTTTTTTTTTTGTTTTGTTTTGCTCGGTTGTTATATCAAAAGAATAAAGTGCTGTTCAGTCTTGTGAATGATGCGATACAAAAATTTCAAAGCACTATTATTTGGATATGTGTCCATACAGTTTAACACCGCCAACAATTGCTTTCAAGTGGCTTATAAAAGACCATGTTAGTTAATGTGCTCCCTCAGAGGCACCAACCTTTGTTCAAGGACATTCAACCGTCCTTCATGCAGCCAAAGGCTCGAGCTACTCAAGCCTTCTGTAAACACTGACCCCGGCTGCTTGGTCTTAGCTCATTTCTCCCCTTGCTAACACAATATCTCTTCTGTAGTGTTTGCTTTTTTTGTCAACGTCCACTAAGCAGCGCTTACATCGCTCACGACTGCCGTCCTGTGTAATACCTGCTTCTGTTTGCTTGCTTGCTCACAGAAATGGATGGATGGGCTGAAATCAGTCATTCACAACTTCAAGGCAAACAACGTGTGTCCAATGACTTGCCTTAAGAAGCAGTAAGTAGGCACTCAGCAACGAACACACACACACACAAAGCACTCAACCGAAATATACAGCTTTTCGTGGGATTTCTGTGTCTGAAAGTCTCTTTGCAATAATGTGAAAATTAATACATGGAAGAATTGTATAATTTGGACAAGAAGAAAAAGCAAGAGAGTCAGAATGTTATTCACCAAGTGCAAATGTAAAAGGAGTATGTCTAGTGTTAGTGCCAGGAACAGAAAGCACAATTCACACAAGATATTAAATGTACCATAACAATAGTTATACACAATATATCATACACAAGATACAATGGATTACAACACAGTAATATAGCTGCAAGAAAAAAAAAAAACAGTTTGGTCAGAAGTTTACATACAGTGGCGTGAATGTCATCTTGGATATGAATGTCATGCCAATATTTGGTCTTTCAGGAATTTCTTTGAACTGTTCTTTTTCTGTGGCAGAATGATTGTACAGCATACATCTTTAATTAAAAAAAAAAACTAGAATTTGGTGCACAAGTTTTAATTTTCTTTGGGCTTTCTGACACAGGGTCAAAATTATACGCACATGGTCAAAAATTTACATACGCTCACTTAGATTATTAATTCAGAGGTGCTGAAACTTCAAAAATGTCTCTTATCTTGCCAAGGCCGAGGTCTCTTAACTTCCTGTTAGTGATCATGATTGACTACAGCTGGTAGCTTCTCTGTACCTTCATAAAAAGAGTTTGCTTACAGCACTCATTGGATTGCCCAACACACAGCAAAATAGGAACGTCCAAGGAGCTCAGTGCAGATCTGAGAAAGAGGATCGCAGATATACACAACTCCAGAATGTCTCTTGGAGCCATTTTTAAACAACTGCAAATTCCAAGATCAGTTCAAACAATTGTATGCAAGTTATTGTGAGGTGTAGTCACTTTGCCAAGCCACTTTGCTTCAAGAAAACCCAAACTGTCACCCTCAGCTGAAAGGAAATTGGTTTGGATGGTCAGGAACAACCTGGGAACCACCATGGCACAGCCCTGTCATGAACTGGAAGCTGATGGATCACTGTCTACAGTTCAGATCACCATGGACTAAGAGGCTGCTATCCAAGAAATAACCCCCTGCTCTAAAATTGACACCTTCAAGCTTAAAGTTTGGAGCCGACCACACGGACAAAGAAAAAGCCTTCTGGAAAGCTGTATGGTCAAATGAGACAGATTGCGTTGTTTGGCCACAATGACCACCATGTACAGAGGAACACTGTACCAGCTGGTGGTGGTGGTGGTAGGATCATCATGCTCTGGGGCTGTTTTGCTGCCAGTAGAACTGGTTCATTGCGCAAAGTGGATGGAATAATGAAGAAGGACTACCTCAGAATTCTTCAGCATAAATCATCAGAAACTTGAACATGACTTGGGAGTTACAACAGGATAATGAACCCAAACACGCATCAGAGCTGGTTGTGGAGGATAAAGCAACCTAACATTAAGCTTAAAACAAGTCCTGACTTCAACCCTATTGAAAATATATGTACCGTGCTTATAAGTCAAGTCCGTGCCAAGAAAAAAAAAATTTAACTCTACCAATTCTACCATGAAGAGTCATGAAATATCCAACCAGAATTCTGCCAGAAGCTTGTTCATGGTAAACAAAAAATGTTTGTTCAAGGTGAATCTTGCGAAGAGACATTTTACCCAAATATTAGGTGTGCTGTATGCATATTTTTGACCCTGTATGTATAATTTTGACCCTGTGTTGATTTCAGAAAACCCAAAGAAAATTAAAACTTGTGCACCAAATTCTAGTGTTTTTGTTTTAAATTAAAGATATATGCTGTACATTCTGCCACAGAAAAAGAACAGTTCAGAGAAATTACTGAAAGCCCAAATATTGCCATGGCATTCATATCCAAGATGACATTCATATCCAAGATGACATTCATATCACGGTATGTAAACTTCTGACCACAACTGTAAGTTACATTATCAGCTTGCGAATCCAGGCTGATATTTGGTTTTTAAACTGACTTGAATTGGCGCTGTTTATGTTTATGAGGGAACGTCAAAAAGTTTTCAGCCTCACCCAGAAAATGTCACAGGAGAAAGATTGTTCTTGTATTATTTTTCTACATACAGTAGTCTCCTTTAACTTCAGTGCAGTTGGTCTATCGATGTTCAAGTTTCGCTATCCCTTCATGGAAGGTCACATCTTGAGCCTCCACATCCTCCTCAACAGCATGGATGATGTCATCATCACTCTAAAAATGGTGACCAGTTTGGGAAACAGATAGATGGTGGCAGGTCACGTGACTAAGGTGCATGGGGCAACAGTTCAGAGCCACATTTGGCTGCTTCTGCCAGCTGTGCTGTGTTATATTACATTAATGGCATTTAGCAGATGCTCTTATCCAGAGCAACAACATACTGGGGAGCATTTGGGGGTTAGGTGCCTTAAAGCGCAAAGGGCACTTCAGCTATTCCTGCTGGTACAGGGATTCAAACCAGCAACCTTTTGGTCCCTGTGCTTCTCTAACCATTAGGCCATGGCTTCCCCATTATCCTGGAGCAATAGTACACCAGCTCAAAGTGTTCCTTTTCTTTTTTTTCTGTGATTGTTTCTTTCATTTGCGTTTTTGTTAGACATATCGGATGAAAATTCAAATTCAATCCAAATTGCTCGAAACTGGTATCATTGAACTCAGAACTGAATGCAGAACAAACAACATTTTACAGAATGAAAATATGTTTGTCCATTCTTGAGATATTACAAATCAAAGATTGAAAAAACGGCTTCATTTTTAGAAAACTGCTGTAATATTCTGTATGAGGATCACATGGTCCAAAATGGGCCTCATTAACCAATGAGATCAAATGTTTATTCTTAACAATCTTTCTATTTTTCAAGATATTTACACTGAAATTGGCAGGCACATAGATGGTTGTGTACTGAATACAAAGTTTGAAAAATTAGTCAAGACAAATTATGCAAATTAGTATTTAATTAGTATTACTAATGCTAATTAGGTAAAAATGTTAAATCGGTGCACTCAATAAAAAAGTAATAAAAGATTATTTCTAATACCCTCTTTGTGCTCTGTAGGGCTTTGTATTTCTCAAAAATATGGCCAACTAGTGTTTATATTAAAGAATATTCACAGCTTTTAAGACTAACCTCGAAAAAACTGTATGAGTCACATCCAATAAACAATTCCAATTATTTGAATTGAAACTGACACTTGCATTTCTGACTTTTGTTTTTTTTAAATATTATTCTGACCACTAAGATCTCAATATTTTTCATCAAAACAACTACAGTTATATTCTAAAATAGTTATTTGTTTACATGAATCAGTTTGATTTGAAAAAATAAGTAGGTAAAGCTATGAAAACTCACTTCAAAGTCTCCCGTGAATCATAACATCAAAACTATCAGATGGAAAATTTTGCTGAATACTTCATCAGAAACAGTGAGAGTGAGAGAACATCCCTATACAAGTTATCTGACTTATATTCACGAGTAATCCAATCGGAAAGTGATCAGAAGAGAGAGAGAGCCTGACCGCTTTCCTGTGACTCAAAAAGCACCAGCAGTTTCCCGACGTCCCGCGAGCAGAGAGTGCACTCTGTTGTACTAACTTCAACCTGCTGTTACTCCCAAAGTACTGAACAGATCTTAAATGAGATACATTTCTTTGGAAAGCAGAGATAAGCTTTTTAATGATAGTATTCACAATAGAAAATATTCAAGAGTTAAGCAATGACAGATTTGGAAACTTTGATGAGTGTCTGCATGCAGAATTTTCACAGCACAGCCAGCGAGCATCTGATATGCCTAATTTTGTAGACAGTGATCTAAGGCTTTATAATATACAGTTATGCCCCAAAATGAGAGTTACACCCCTGGTTTCTGGGTGAGGCCGAGAACTTTTTGAAGAACGCTTGTATTTGGCAATTCAGAAGTAAAATTTGATGTGTGCAAAGTAAACATTTTATAGTCCTGGAAAATGAAAAAAATTAAATATATACAATAAATATCCTCTTATGTCAGATTTAATTGTTTTTAATACTTTTTTGGTCCCTTGTCTTTAACATTTAAAATCCGCATCTATTAAACATGTGCCATATGAACAGTTATTTAAAGGAGAAAAATCCACCCTGAATGACTTTATAATTAACATGTGATCTTCAGTGGCATCCAATATTTTTATTTTGGAATAAAATACTTAGTGGACCTTCTTTCATCTGCTTACTTTCTTTTTTATTTTCACCTAAAGAGAAAAGACGCTCTTGGCCTTTTGTTTTAGGAGCTAACAGTGAGATCTCACCCTGACTGCTGCATGATTGAGATCGTTTCCCTTTTTTTTTAACTTCATTCCCTTGTGATGTAAAAACAGCAGACAACTGCTCACCTTTCACAGGAATAATGAAAATGTAACACAGCAAACAAATAAACTATCACCAGAATTGCCAAGTACAGATAGTCGTCGACTTACGACCTATGCGACTTACGACCGATCGACTTTACGACCGTCTGGTTATGACTGGCAAGTGTTTCCCAGCTGAGCTAGCTGAGCGTACGACAGTTTCTGCCCCAGCTCCCAGCAGCGCCTCTCGCCGCGTACAACAGTTTCCGCCCCAGCTCCAGGCACATGCACAGTCTCTCTCGCGCTCCCTCGCGCACTCCGTCATACAGTTTCCGCCCCAGCTCCTGGTTTATGAAACGAGCAAATCCTCCCGCCAGCCCGAGCGCTGCAACAGCTGATGATGACGTAGACGACCCACAGCCAAGCACCAGTGATGCCAGCGGTCACTAAATTTTGTATTTTGCTATGTTTTACATTTGTATTTTGGTATGTTTCAAACTAAAATGTTTTTTATTTTTCACACCTGTATTTCGTATTTTTTGTTTTGCACATATTAAACGAATTGTACTGTACGCAGTGTAGTATGCAGTGTTTGACTTAAACCAAATAATGAGCCAAGGTAATGAAATAAGAAAATGTTGATAAAATAAGACTTTAAGATGATTACAATATCATTACACATCACAATATACTTACGTTCATTTAACATAGGCCGACTTACGACCAGATTGGTTTACGACCGGTCAGTCGTAACCAAACGCAGTCGTAAGTCGACGACTACCTGTACATCATGAATATATTCACTGGATATAAGCAATCATGCACTCTGATTAGCTACTGTACTACTAGGCTATCAGCTCATATACCGTGAGTAGAGAAAAACAAAATGGCGGAGCGTGTTGCTGAACCAGTCGAGGAAGAAATAAAAATTCTACTCGAAAACAAAACCCACAAAACATAAAAAAGCAACAAAATATGGAATAAAAGTATTTGATGGTAAGAACGTATCTTTTTTTTTTTTCAAGAATTATTATTACAGCATTGTTCACAAATTGCTACTGGCATATCGCTGGTTTATTTGCATTCTAAGCGGAAATTATTTTGTCAGACGTTTTGTATAAAGTTTTTATTTATCAAATTTGTATAAAAAAAAAACTCTGCTTCTCAAAACCCAGTGAATGGGGATAGAATAAAACAGCTATTCCACTCAATCTTGTCGTACATGGCTTATAGCTGACTCTATCAGCTCATGCACGACTCGATTTCATGGAATAATTATCTCATTACAGTGGCACCTATCAAAGGGTGGGATATATGAGGCAGCAAGAGAAGAGTCAGTTCTTGAAGTTGATGTGTTGGAAGCAGGAAAAATGGACAAGTGTAAGGATCTGATGCCCCTTTTCCACCAAAGCAGTTCCAGGACTGGTTCGGGGCCAGTGCTTAGTTTGGAACCGGGTTTTCTGTTTCCATGGACAAAGAACTGGCTCTGGGGCCAGAAAAACCGGTTCCAGGCTAGCACCAACTCTTTGCTGGGCCAGAGGAAAGAACCGCTTACGTCAGCGGGGGGGGCGGAGTTGTTAAGACCAGCAACAGTAACAAGACCACGAAAGATCGCCATTTTTAAGCGACGAGAAGCAGCAGCTGTACAAATGCGAAGTCATTTATTATTATTGTTGTTCTTGCTGCTGCTGCTTCTTCCGTGTTGTTTTTGCTTCGATATTCGCGCCAAGGTTTATGCAAACGTAGCGACGTAACTGACGTATACAGCGACGTAATGACGTGGCTTCCCTTAGCACCGCGAGCTATGGAAAAGCAAACTGGTTCTCAGCTGGCTCGCAAGTTGAACGAGTTGTGAACCAGCACCAGCACTGGCCCCGGACCAGCCCTGGAACTGATTTGGTGGAAAAGGGGTATGAGTGACTTTGACAAGGGCCAAATTGTGATGGGTAGATGACTGGGTTCGAGTGTCTCCAAAATGGCACATCCTGTAGGGTGTTCCTGGTATGTAGGGGTTAATACCTACCAAAAGTGGTCCAAGGAAGGATAACCGGTGAACAGCGATAGGGTGTCGAAGGCTCATTGATTTGCATGGGGCATGAAGGCTAGCCCATATGGTCCAATCCCACAGAAGAGCTACTGTAGCACAAACTGCTGAAAAAGTTGATGCTGACACCTTTCTGTTTTCGCCAGCATTAACATTTAAAATAAACATTAAATGTGTTTTCGGGTGGAAGTTTTTCTTTGAATAAAACAATACTAAGGTATTACTCTTACTCTAAACTGTGAATAGCATGCTATGTTTTTTTCCAAATTACTGTACTTTATGGTCTGTACCTCTAAGTGTCCCCACTAATGTAGATTTGAATAAAGACCTTTTCTTGGCCTTTTTGAGAGCTCTTCTTGAAAGACAGACTCACTGTCCCCAGGCTGCAGACATTCACTAATTTAATCAGATCATCTAGAGATGAGACAAATCTGAAAACCATTAGCGCTTAAACCATTCAGACAGAAAAAAATATTAAAGAAAAAAGC
This sequence comes from Neoarius graeffei, assembly GCF_027579695.1. Classification (NCBI taxonomy): domain Eukaryota; kingdom Metazoa; phylum Chordata; class Actinopteri; order Siluriformes; family Ariidae; genus Neoarius; species Neoarius graeffei. Next base: position 100,216,654 of record NC_083571.1, read on the forward strand.
TTTTAGGCTTTGAATGAACACCTAACTACATAAACGAGACCAGATGTACCCACTGAGTCGTGACATTGTTTGAAAATCCTTTTTCAGCTGGATGAAACTGAGCTTTCTGACTAACGTCAATGGGAAAATCCCAGTCCGAGGGTAAGTCCTTTTTGTCATACATCTGTATGCTATGGACTGGCTCATTCAGCTCCACTGATTGTGTTTACATTACCAGAGTTTCGTCACGACAATGATTAAGTAAATGAAATGAAACCGGTCTGTGTTAGGGATGGCATGGTGGACCTCATCCTGTTGTCTTTTATTTTTCTTTTCTACAGCATCACAAGGACATTTGGCTCGGGCAAAACTGAGAAAGGAATATTCCAGGCCTTGAAAGAGCTCGGCCTCCCCAGTGGGAAGGTAGTTTTTCTTCTTTATTGCTCTTAACAAATGACTACTGTCTATTGACACATCTAAACATTGGCACATCAGCTGTATTAAAGTGTATATACATTTTTCTCTGTTGCGTTGTAGATCCAAACGTTACACTCTCAGAAAATAAAGTACATTATTGTACTTTTAGGGGTACAGTGGCTTTTCACTGGGGCAGTACCCGCTAAAGTATTTATTTTCCCTTTATATACAGCTTGCAGTACTCGAGTCCAACTCGTGCCCTAATTTTAAGGACTCGTGACTCAACTTGGACTTGAGCACTGATGACTCGGACTTGTACATTAATTGCATTCGGACTCGTAAATTGGAGACGAGGACTCGGATTTTTTCTTAATATTTTTGTAACATGCCATAATAATTTGGCATAAGATATAAATATCTACATTAATTTTTGTACTAATTTCATGCAAGAGTGTCACATCTGCGTGCCTTGGTACGTGCATCAGATAGACTGTCGGGCGCGCTCCGGACAGCGCGCGCACCAAGCAGATTCTCGCGCACGCGCTGTAAACGACTTGCACCTGCATAAGATTAAGGTGCAGTCAGCCAGCCGATATAAAAACTGTGAAAACATACTTACTTTGTGAAGTATTGAGTTGCGTTGCTGACACATTACCAAGCCTTATTTCCTCGTTTGGTTTCCTGATCCCTGATTTCCTGTTTCTCGTCTTTGATTCTGCCGAGTCTACGATAGCCCGTTTGTGCCTCGCTCGACCTATTGCCTGTTTCACTGTTTTACGATTTTGCCTGCCGTTCTGGATTGTTTATCCGTCTTCACTTGGATTAATAAACACACCTTCTGCACTTACATCCGTCTCCCAACCATCTCTGACAGAATACTTCACACTCCCTGATAAAGAGAAGCACATTCACCTGTTCATACGCGGGGCGGCACGGTGGTGTAGTGGTTAGCGCTGTCGCCTCACAGCAAGAAGGTCCGGGTTCGAGCCCCGTGGCCGGCGAGGGCCTTTCTGTGCGGAGTTTGCATGTTCTCCCCGTGTCCGCGTGGGTTTCCTCCGGGTGCTCCGGTTTCCCCCACAGTCCAAAGACATGCAGGTTAGGTTAACTGGTGACTCTAAATTGACCGTAGGTGTGAATGTGAGAGTGAATGGTTGTCTGTGTCTATGTGTCAGCCCTGTGATGACCTGGCGACTTGTCCAGGGTGTACCCCGCCTTTCACCCGTAGTCAGCTGGGATAGGCTCCAGCTTGCCTGCGACCCTGTAGAACAGGATAAAGCGGCTAGAGATAATGAGATGAGATGAGACCTGTTCATACGTCATGTTCAGGAACTAACACATTAGTTACACTAACACTAACAGTTAATGGTGCTGAAACAGCCACCGTCAAATGGTGCGGTTGGAGTCTTGTTCTCGGACTCGACTTGGATCAGTAGTGGGCTCGACTCTGACTCGAGTGACTCGACGACAACCTTAAGGGGTACATTAGTGCAGATTGTACCTTGGGGGAGAGAAATGGACTCCTACTGTACCGTACCCCTATTTCTGACAGTGTATGGAGCTTTATTAGTTCTCTAAAGATAGTGAGCAAAACCGCTTTGTTTGTTTTTTCCTCTACAGAATGACGAAATTGACCATTCCGTGTTCACCTTTGACGTCTTCTATGCGCTCACTCAGAAAATATGCCCGCGCACAGATATTGAAGAACTCTTCAAAAAGATGTAGGTCCAAAACAAAAGAAACACAAGAAAGCTAGTGGTGGTTTGTGTTAATTTTCACTGCCAAGTCAAACACATTCATTCCTTTCAGTATTACTCTGTAGTGGTTTAAAGTGTCACTTTGTGTTGATGCCTGTGACGTTCAGGTCTAATTGCACTTCTCTGTATTTAGCATTAAACATTAGGCATTAAGGTTGAATGTCTTTGATATGCTAACTCCCTAAAACAACAAAAAAAACCTAATAATAATAATAAAAACCTAACCTGCTTCAACACTGATATTAATCGTTAATGTTTCAACTAACATACTGTATGTAAACAAATAAACGTTTAAAAACCTGTATTAGTGCTCTGAAAGCTATGTTGAGTGTATAGTGCATTGTGATGACTAATCCTCTCTTCATCCGTTGTTCGTTTTAATGTAAAACATTTCTTTTAATTAATTTCTTTGCAGCAATGGGGACAAAAGTGATTATTTAACAGTAGACCAGTTAGTCAGCTTTCTGAATGAAGTAAGCTCTTTATCATTCATTAACTTCTCTGTGTGCTTGCTTACCCAGCTTTCCCTGCTTCTTTATTACCTCCCTACCAATCCCGTCAACCTGTCTTATGTCGCCATGGCTACCATCAGGGCTGGGCTGCTCCGTTGCTCCAGATGCTGGCTTTGCTTTCCGTCCCTGTGTTTGCTTATTCCCTGGCTGTATACGCTTGCGTTTTTGTATCCATGTCTCTGTAAACGCATGATCCTCCTTTACCCCTGAATGTGCCTGAAATTGGTTACCCGAGGTACACGTCACTGGCAGCGTCAAATTTGCTTTCAGTAATATTGTATAACCGGACTTGCTTCTTCCATTCTCTACCTGTGTTAAGTGTTGGCTCTGCTTTTCCATGTCAAACACCACCTTATATTCCTGTCCCAGAACCCATCTGGCACTTTGATAAACCTAGATCTTCACTTCGGTAGAATATGTATGCCATTCCTGTAGTATGTACAGAAGTAGTTTTTTTTTAAGGTTGTAGATTAGCTTAATGACTCGTGAAGCAAGCTATGATGATGTTTTTACGCTCGAGAGGGCCATGCTAATAAGACCGCACTATGCTATTTGTAGAACCAGCGGGACCCTCGGCTGAATGAAATCCTTTTCCCCTTCTATGACCCCAAACGAGTCATGCAGATCATCGAGAAGTATGAAAGAGACGAAGACCTAAAGAAGAAAGGTGACTGCTTCAGTCAGAGAAAGAAAGACTCGAGGAAACTGTAATATATATCTATATATGATGAAATATATTTTCTCAGTTATTATATGCTGCCATCTTGTGGTGAACTCAAGTAGTAAAACCTGAACTGATGGAAGTGTGTGTGTCGTAGTGAAGAGGTGAAATAATAATTTTTTTAAAAAAATACATAAATGCAGATAAATTAAGAAATCAAGCTTTTTCCTCCCCCTCGACTCCCCCCTACTCCAGGTCGTATGTCCAACGATGGTTTCTGCCGGTACCTGATGTCAGATGAGAACGCTCCTGTGTTTCTGGACCGCCTGGACCTGTGTCAGGACATGGACCAGCCTTTAGCACACTACCTCATCAGCTCCTCACACAACACATACCTGACAGGCAGACAGTTTGGAGGCAAATCGTCTGTGGAAATGTACAGACAGGTGCTGCTTTCTGGATGCAGGTAAACACCAGTGTGTTTATACAGCCATTAGTAGTTAGCGTTCCTATAACAACTTGCATGATGTTTTATTGCGGTTTAATTATATTATAATATTGCATTCAATACTACTGTATTATCTGTATTATGCAGTCATTTAGTAAAAAAGGACAGCAATTACCCCTTTTCCACCAAATCAGTTCCAGGGCTGGTTCGGGGCCAGTGCTGATGCTGGTTCACAACTCGTTCAACTTGCGAGCCAGCTGAGAACCAGTTTGCTTTTCCATAGCTCGCGGTGCTAAGGGAAGCCATGTCTGTGAAGATTCTCAATCATCCAGGTCATAGTAAACTGTGGGTGGTAGAAAAGGGCAACTGGACTTGCTTGAAGATTCTTGAAAACGTTTCACCTCTCGTCCAAAAGGCTTCCTCAGTTCTGTCTGACTAATAGGGAGTATCAGATATTTATCCTCTCCTGGCTCAGAATCAGAATCAGAATTCTGATGACCAGCTCATCTAAGGTGTCACTGAGGCATCATGTTGGTGTGGGTCGCTGGAGGCTGGTTGTGAATGGCGAGTCATTAGGGTGATCAAAGGATTGCCCGTTAGGGTGATCAATGGCAATCTGACTCTCTCTGTCCTCCTGTGAGTCCCCGAAAACAGCTGGGTCCTGGCGTACACCCAGCCATCTGGGAAGAGTGTCCAAGACCACCTTGTAGATGGTTGACAAATGATGTCTTAGACCCCCACCTCTGTTCAGTGATGGCTGTTCCAGGTTTACAAAAATGGCTTCTTTGACTCCTCGCTCATACCAACGATCCTCTCTGGCTAAAATGCGTACGTCACAATCCCGAAATGAGTGTCCTTCATTGTTAAGATGAATGTAGACAGCCGAGTCCTGGCCTGAGGAGCTGGCTCTCCTGTGTTGGGCCAAGCGCCTGTATAGCGGTTGCTTCGTCTCCCCAATATACGAATTTGTGCAATTCTCACTGCACTGAATTGCATACACTACGTTGTCCTGTTTATGTCTGGGTATTCTGTCCTTAGGGTGGACCAGTTTCTGCTTCAGGGTGTTATTGGGTCTGAAATGTACTGGAATGTTGTGTTTGTAGAAGATCCTCCTGAGTTTTTCAGATAGACCAGAAATGTAGGGAATGACAATGTTCTTGCGTTTGTTCCTGTTATCATCCTTGTCAGTTATGTTCCTTTTTATGCTCTTTAGGAAAGCCCAGTTGGGATAACCGCAATTCTGAAGTGCTTTCTTGATATGGTTCTGCTCCTTCTCTTTTCCCTCTAATGTTGTAGGAATGTTCTGAGCCCTGTGTTGCAAGGTCCTAATGACCCCCAATTTATGTTCCAGTGGGTGGTGAGAGTCGAAAAGTAGGTACTGGTCTGTGTGTGTGGGTTTCCGGTAGACCTCGATACTAAGGCTTCTGTCTTGTCTAATGTGTACATCACAATCCAAGAAGGCTAGATTATTCCCACTGACATCCTCCCGAGTGAAGTTGATGTTGCTATCCACTGCATTGATGTGTTTCGAGAAAGCTTCCACCTCCTGGATTTTGATTTTAACCCAAGTATCATCCACGTATCTAAACCAATGGCTGGGAGCAACTCCTGCAAAAGTGGTCAAAGCTATATGTTACACTTCCTCCATGTATAAATTAGCCACAATAGGGGACACTGGTGATCCCATGGCGCATCCATGCTTCTGTCTGTAGAAACTTTCATTAAACTGGAAATAAGTGGTAGTCAGGCAGAGGTCAAGCAGGGTGCAAATCTGATCCGTGGTGAGTTTCGTTCTATCCAGTAAGGAGCTATCCTGAAGGAGTCGTTTTCTTACAGATTCGACTGCTTCTGTGGTGGGAATGCAGGTGAACAAGAGAAGTGACATCGTAGGAAACCATGGTTTCATCTGAATCTAGTTTGAGGTCTGCAACTTTAGAAGCAAAATCTTGGGAATTTTTGACATGATATGGTGTATTCCCAACCAGAGGAGCCAAGATTGTGGCTAGGTGTTTAGCAATGTTATATGTGACCGAGTTTATACTGCTGATAATAGGTCTGAGAGGAGCTCCTTCTTTGTGAATCTTGGGGAGTCCGTATATGAGAGGCACGGCTTCCCCAGGGTACAATCTGTAGTAAAGAGCTCGGTTGATGGCTTGGTCCTTTTCTAGTTGTTGCAAGCAGCTAACAACTTTCTTTTTGTAACCACTTGTGGGGTCCCTCCTCAATGTTTCATAAGTGGTTGTATCACTGAGGAGACTGGTCATCCTGGAGTGGTAGTCCGCTGTGTTTAGCACCACTGTGCATCTCCCTTTGTCAGCAGGAAGGATGGTGATGTTCCGGTCTCTTTGAAGCACTGTAAGAGCCCTCCTTTCTTGGCTGGTGAGGTTGGAGGGGGGTGCTTTCGCACTGGATAGAGCAGCTGATATCTTCAGTCTAAGTTGTTCTGACTCCGTGTTGGTCAGGTTGTTGTTCCTGATGGCTGTCTCTGTGGCTGTGATGAGTTCTACTACCGGTATCCGCTCAGGTGAAACTGCAAAGTTAAGACCCTTGGATAAGACATCTCTCTCTGGTTGGGTGAGTACCCTGTTGGATAAGTTCTTCACCCATTTCCCTTCTATGTCCAGTTGTGTAGCCTGGTCAGATTTCTTCCTCCAAGTCAGACCTTCTGTCTTGCCAGAGGAGGTGGTTTTAGACAGCAATTTTTGAAATTTGCGCATCTGACGTTCCTTACCTTTGGTGTGTTGTGAAAGCTGTGCCTTCTCAGTGAGATCAGAGACTCGTTCCAAAACTTCACTGGGAAGAAGGGCTGTCAACTCCTCAAATCTCAGTTTAGTCTTGTTCTGGAGAGCATCGATGGTGAAATGTACTTGTCTCACTCTCTCATTGAGAAGCCACTTCTGGGCTTTCTGCAGGATTATCTCAGCTCTGTGTCCTTTAACCGTTGAAAATAGGCGTAGGCTAGTGGGGATAATGTTGGTTTGTCGGCATCTCAGGTTAAAACGCAGGTGGTTTCTGTAGTCTGCCAGTTTTCTGGAACACTTCTCATACTCCCGCACCAGTCGAAGGGTTCTCATCCCAAAATGCGTGGAAACATGTCATTTCGGGATTGTGACGTACGCATTTTAGCCAGAGAGGATCGTTGGTATGAGCGAGGAGTCAAAGAAGCCATTTTTGTAAACCTGGAACAGCCATCACTGAACAGAGGTGGGGGTCTAAGACATCATTTGTCAACCATCTACAAGGTGGTCTTGGACACTCTTCCCAGACGGCTGGGTGTACGCCAGGACCCAGCTGTTTTCGGGGACTCACAGGAGGACAGAGAGAGTCAGATTGCCATTGATCACCCTAACGGGCAATCCTTTGATCACCCTAATGACTCGCCATTCACAACCAGCCTCCAGCGACCCACACCAACATGATGCCTCAGTGACACCTTAGATGAGCTGGTCATCAGAATTCTGATTCTGATTCTGAGCCAGGAGAGGATAAATATCTGATACTCCCTATTAGTCAGACAGAACTGAGGAAGCCTTTTGGACGAGAGGTGAAACGTTTTCAAGAATCTTCAAGCAAGTCCAGTTGCCCTTTTCTACCACCCACAGTTTAAGGGAAGCCACGTCATTATGTCGCTGTATACGTCAGTTACGTCGCTACGTTTGCATAAACTTTGGCGCAAATATCGAAGCAAAAACAACACGGAAGAAGCAGCAGCAGCAACAACAATAATAATAATGGATGACTTCGTGTTTGTACAGCTGCTGCCTCTCGTCGCTTAAAAATGGCGATCTTTTGCGGTCTTGTTATTGTTGTTGGTCTTAACAACTCCGCCCCCCGCTGACGTAAGCGGTTCTTTCCTCTGGCCCAGCAGAGAGTTGGTGCTAGCCTGGATCCGGTTTTTCTGGCCTCAGAGCCAGTTCTTTGTCAGTGGAAACAGAAAACCCGGTTCCAAACTAAGCACTGGCCCCGAACCAGCCCTGGAACTGCTTTGGTGGAAAAGGGGCAAATTTCATTCACTACACAATTCAACATCACTTCCAGGACTCTGTGCACACATCACAATAAATTGTTTGAATTTTTATATCAGAATAGCTTTATAAAAATGAGCTATGAACATAATAAGCAAGTTGTTAGTTGTTGAGAAATTTACAGATGCTACCTGTTAGGTTTCAGTTACAGTGGTGCTTGAAAGTTTGTGAACCCTTTAGAATTTTCTATATTTCTGCATAAATATGACCTAAAACATCATCAGATTTTCACACAAGTCCTAAAAGTAGATAAAGCGAACCCAGTTAAACAAATGAGACAAAAATATTATACTTGGTCATTTATTTATTGAGGAAAATAATCCAATATTACATATCTGTGAGTGGCAAAAGTATGTGAACCTTTGCTTTCAGTATCTGGTGTGACCCCCTTGTGCAGCAATAACTGCAACTAAACGTTTCCGGTAACTGTTGATCAGTCCTGCACACTGGCTTGGAGGAATTTTAGCCCATTCCTCCGTACAGAACAGCTTCAACTCTGGGATGTTGGTGGGTTTCCTCACATGAACTGCTCGCTTCAGGTCCTTCCACAACATTTCGATTGGATTAAGGTCAGGACTTTGACTTGGCCATTCCAAAACATTAACTTTATTCTTCTTTAACCATTCTTTGGTAGAACGACTTGTGCTTAGGGTCGTTGTCTTGCTGCATGACCCACCTTCCCTTGAGTTTCAGTTCATGGACAGATGTCCTGACATTTTCCTTTAGAATTTGCTGGTATAATTCAGAACTCATTGTTCCATCAATGATGGCAAGCCGTCCTGACCCAGATGCAGCAAAACAGGCCCAAACCATGATACTACTACCACCATGTTTCACAGATGGGATAAGGTTCTTATGCGGGAATGCAGTGTTTTCCTTTCTCCAAACATAACGCTTCTCATTTAAACCAAAAAGTTATATTTTGGTCACATTCTTCCACAAAACATTTTTCCAATAGCCTTCTGGCTTGTCCACATGATCTTTAGCAAACTGCAGACAAGCAGCAATGTTCTTTTTGGAGAGCAGTGTCTTTCTCCTTGAAACCCTGCCATGCACACCATTGTTGTTCAGTGTTCTCCTGATGGTGGACTCATAAACATTAGCCAATGTGAGAGAGGCCTTCAGTTGCTTAGAAGTTATCCTGGGGTCCTTTGTGACCTCACCGATTATTACATGCCTTGCTCTTGGAGTGATCTTTGTTGGTCGACCACTCCTGGGGAGGGTAACAGTGGTCTTGAATTTCTTCCATTTGTACACAATCTGTCAGACTGTGGATTGGTGGAGTCCAAACTCTTTAGAGATGGTTTTGTAACCTTTTCCAACCTGATGAGCATCAACAACGCTTTTTCTGAGGTCCTCAGAAATCTCCTTTGTTCCTGCCATGATACACTTCAACAAACGTGTTGTGAAGATCAGACTTTGATAGATCCCTGTTCTTTAAATAAAACAGGGTGCCCACTCACACCTGATTGTCATCCCATTGATTGAAAACACCTGACTCTAATTTCAGCTTCAAATTAACTGCTAATCCTAGAGGTTCACATACTTTTGCCACTCACAGATATGTAATATTCGATCATTTTCCTCAATAAATAAATGACCAAGAATAATATTTTTGTCTCATTTGTTTAACTGGGTTCGCTTTATCTACTTTTAGGACTTGTGTGAAAATCTGATGATGTTTTAGGTCATATTTATGCAGAAATATAGAAAATTCTAAAGGGTTCACACACTTTCAAGCACCAGTGTACCTGTTTATCTTCCATCCGTTTGATGTGTGACACGGTGTGCTGTCGTTTTTTTAGCGGTGGAACAAAGTCGGGATTGCATCTGGCTTCAGTTCTTGTTTCTGCCTCGTGTCTCGCTTCTTCCCAGTGATTTTTTTCATCCAAGTCCTCCACAAAACAATCTTCTGCAAAATGCTCACTGCACAATTTGCTGCTTTTTCCTGTAATAAAGTTTTCTTGATTTACTTGATGAAGCCACTTGGACAAACGTCTCGGGTACAGGAAGAAATGAAGAAGGCGTGCAGAATCCTACGTCACACAGCGCCACCCTCGTTTTTGTCTCCTAATATGTCCGTGTATCTGGGTAATCCAGTATGACCACGCCCGGGGAAATGGCCCAACGGTTGTTGTTACAACTTTTAACATATTTTTTAAAGCTCAAGTACAGTTAAATTTTTTTTCGTCTAGAACATCTTGTATTAACGTATCCTGATGACATTTCATCTCATCTCATTCTCATTATCTCTAGCCGCTTTATCCTGTTCTACAGGGTCGCAGGCAAGCTGGAGCCTATCCCAGCTGACTACGGGCGAAAGGCAGGGTACACCCTGGACAAGTCGCCAGGTCATCACAGGGCTGACACATAGACACAGACAACCATTCACACTCACATTCACACCTACGGTCAATTTAGAGTCACCAGTTAACCTAACCTGCATGTCTTTGGACTGTGGGGGAAACCGGAGCACCCGGAGGAAACCCACACAGACACGGGGAGAACATGCAAACTCCACACAGAAAGGCCCTCGTTGGCCACGGGGCTCGAACCCAGACCTTCTTGCTGTGAGGCGACAGCGCTAACCACTACGCCACCGTCCCACCCATGACATTTCATAACCCCGTAATTTCAAAATTTTGTGGTTAATTGCTTTAAAGGCACCAGATTTTTTTATTTTTTAGAAGGAAGCTTTCAACCTATTTGATTGTTACTTGTGAAAATCGGAGATTTTTGCATGTTGATTTGTCCGTTTGTTTTTTTGGTGCTCTAGCATCATCGTTTCTTGACCAATCTTCACCAAAATGCACAGGACAACTCACTAGGGTCACACAAAGACATCATTAGTTTTTGGTGGGTCAATGTCAAAGGTCAAGGTCACCAAGGTCAAATCTTATAAAAATACCTAATTGGCCATAACTTCCGAACCAAAGCTCATATCGAGATGGGACCAGTGGCGTTGCAAAGCATTTTTGAATCTCTTTTGAGGACACCATTGATGTTTTACCTCTGACATCATCTTGAGGTTGAAAAATGAGGTCAGATTTCACGAGATTTTTGACAAATTTGACCTTGACCTCAAAAATGTGTTTATTGATTTGATATTGATACTCTGACCCTGAATTAGCTTTTATGGGCCTAATTCTAAGGTCATATGCAAAATTTGGGGTCCAAAGGTCAAGGTCACAGTACTGGTTTTTAGTGCCAACCTTTCAAGTGCCTATATCTCAGATAGTTGAACTCAGATTGGGATGATTTTTTTGTAGGTTCTCCATTAAAACCCTTTTTGATTGATAAAATTAAATCTTGAGCAAATTTGATAATGACGTCACAAAAAATCACATCATATTCCATCGAATTCCCATTATCATTCTGTCTGTCTGTCCGTCCGTCCATCACACTTTGAGGGGAACTACATTGTGAACACCATAACTACTGTGATATCATGAGAGGCTGGCTGGCTCTCGGCGGGACCCTTCAATCAGTGCAAGGACACAAAGGTTAAAATAAATCAAGATTTTTAATGTTATGCCAGGAAATTAAACAGAAAAGGTAACTCAAAGTCCAATGTTCAAACGAAGATGGATTCCCAAAAGTCAAACTCAAGCAATGTCTCTGGCTTTAGAACAACAAAATTATAGGCAGGTTTCCTTCAGTCCAATATCCCGTTCTCAGAACAAACAAAATCTTCTGCCTTACTTTGAGTCCAGTCAACAATCCCTGTAGTCTTTAGCCCGGTGGCAACCCAGTAGCAGGCCTTCATAACCCAGGCAAGTCCTTCAGTGCAAAATCCTTCAGGTAAGAATTCCAGATAAGCTTTTCAACAAATACTCCGCCCAGCAGGTTCCACTCAGCAACAGGAGTCCATGATCCTCTCTCCTCCACCTTCACACTGGGAGTTTTGAGCTCTCACAAAGCCCTCTTACTCATTAGGCCCTTATTGGCCTCAGGTGTGTTGCCATGTTGGGTGCTGAGGGTGAAGTTCCCAACTCCACTACCAGATGGAGTTATAGCTGCCAGAAGTTGGAGCCATCTGCGTGTGACGTAGCGCCCCTCGATGATGCAGCCTCTCGGGATATCACACTACCAAAAGGAACAATGGTACAGCCTAGTGAGTGGTACCAATGGACTTGGGGAATATTGTAGTTGTGCACCCATATCAGACATTTGACCTTGATCCAAATATGACCTAGTTTGTATATCACAAAAAACACTTAAAATATCATGAAAATCGAGCCGATGGGTACTACTTTGTGAATCCCATAATTACCAGAATAAATAAGGGTACAGCCTAGTGAGTGGTACCAATGGACTCGGGGAACATTGTAGTGGAGGACATTTGACCTTGACCCAATTATGACCTTGTTTGAAGGTCACGAAAATCAACTTGACGGATATTATTTTCTGAATACCATACTGTCAGAAGGAATGATGGTGAGTGATGGCAATGGACTCAGGAGACGTTGTAGTTGTGCTGCAAAACAACCATTACCTGTTTTGATTGCCGCACATAACCTGCCCATATCGTTGCCCTGCGCTAGCCTGGGAAATCCCATGCTGCTTTGCACAATCGTTCCGATCTGAAAAGACAGCATGGAAACTATGGTCTAAAAGCTCGCCTGAGTTAGGGAGCCAATCAGAGAGTGGGGAGGGGTGGAAAGACGGTGACGTGTACTACTCGACAAACGGAAGCTTGTAGTTTATTTGGGACTGTTTATGGATCACATTTAACATGGCGGCGAGCGATACGAACCAAACTTTCGATCAAGCTTTAGACACTGTTCTGAATAGTTTAGAGTGAAAGTTTGTTTTAAAAAACCTCTTCGTCTTCTTCGTCGCTCTAACTATGTCACCGGGTACAACTGCCATGATTAGCTATGGGCTACGTATACGCCAAATGATAGACATTCGCAACGTCCAATAAATGGCCGTTGACAATCGTAAACCACACCTCCCCTACGAGAAATTCAATAGGCGGATTCCAGACCATATTTCACTTGTGATATGGTCTGGTGTTAACCAGACTAGCCCTGCGCAACATAGCTCCTTGTTTTTCTTTCTTTTTCTGTCTCCATTAGCATGATTGATCTGTAGAGGTCAATGAGTGTAAAACAGTGCTGTTAACACAATAGCTCCTGAACCGCTGTTCCAATTAACTTTAAATTTTCAGGAAAGATTCTTTCATGGAACCGTAAACTCCCTATTGATTTTGGGTAATTATCAATCAGAACTGAATGATCTGTCATTTTTGCAAGTATCGTGCTCTGCACAACTTTTCATTTGTTTGTTCATTTGGTACTTAGCTGAGTTTGGGATCACACTGCACATAATTAAGTGAACCAAAAAGCTAAATGTTGGTTTAAGGCCATGTACAGCTGAAAACACTTCCATAAAATTCAGAAGTATGGCAGAGGAAAAAGATAAACAAACAGAATGGCGAGTGTGCACAAATAAATTGCTGCACACTTCTCAGGGGAGAAAAAATGTCATGGTTCACTTTCTCACTGCAATCTCCAAGAGAGACAGAGCATCAGTTCTGTCCAGATGTTATTGGAATCTGCATGCAGTAAGTGGATCCTGTTGAAAAAGTTGCTTGGCGGTGAGCGATCAATTTGCATGACTGTGCTACACCAATAATAACAGCAGTGGAATTATGGGATGGCCTTTATGTTTTGGCCCAAAAAAGGAAACTTGGCAGCGATTATTAAGCTTATTCTGAATTGTATAACCTGGGTAGCGAAATGAGACATGTTGAAAGAATATGCTCACTACCCAGGCAGTTACCTTTCACATGATAGTCAGTGGTCGTGACAGTTTTATGATGTATCCATGGTAACATGGTGCATGTTGTTGATTGACACCTGGCTTAATTGTGTTTGTGATTGTGTGTGGGCAGCACGGTGATGTATTGGTTAGTACTGTTGCCTCACAGCAAGAAGGTTCTGGGTTCGAGCCCAGCGGCTGATGGGGGCCTTTCTGTGTGGAGGTTGCATGTTCTCCCCGTGTCTGCGTGGGTTTCCTCTTGGTGCTCCAGTTTCCCCCACAGTCCAAAGACATGTAAGTTAGGTTAATTGGTGGCTCTAAATTGACCGTAGGTGTGAATGTGAGTGTGAATGGTTGTTTGTCTCTATTGCCGCTTTTCCACTACAAACGCGGCTGAGTCGGGCTGAGCCGTGCCGTGCTGAGTCGGGCTGAGCGGGGCTGTTGGAGTTGCATTTCGACTACAACCGCGCTGAACCGTGCTGGCTGGAAGTGGGTGGACACATTGGGTGGAGTTAGCGAAAGTGGGTGGACGTCAGGTGATGTCGTTAAGCAGCGCAAACAGTGACATCAGTGATCTTTTAAGCGGTAGTCTCACGACCCGGATAGTAAACAATAAACATGGAGGACATGGAGTCGTTAGTGTTGCTGGTCTTGGTGCTGTGGCTTGTTGTCACCGACAACGCCAACAGATACTGGCAAGAGCGTATAGATGAGGCGAGGCGCATAAGGCTTCAGAAATTCTCGTAATTCGTAATTCTTCTTCTTCTGGGTTTGCGGTGTTTACAGATCCCATCGCGCTCGCGGGGCGTGTGTGGGCATGTGAGGACACTCCTCCTCACCAATCAGTGCACAGGGGAGTGTCTGCTCACGCCCCCAACCTCACTCGGCTCGCTTTGGCTCGCTTCAGCCCCACTCCAAAACGGTGCGAGTTTTAGGGGCTAAGCAGGGCTGAAGCGAGCTGAGTCGTGCTGGTTTTTGGTAGTTGAAACGCGAGCCGTGTCGGGCTGAAGTGAGCTGAAGCGAGCTGAAGTGAGCTGAAAAAGGGTAGTGGAAAAGGGCCATTAGTGTCAGCCGTGCGATTATCTGGTGACTTGTCCAGGGTGTACCCCACCTCTCACCCATAGCCAGCTGGGATAGGCTCCAGCTTGCCCACTACTCTGCACAGGATAAGCGGTTACAGATAATGGATGGACATACTTGCCAACTTTTCAAAATTCTCATGGGGGAGAAAAGTGTGTGAATGACATTTTCAATTGGACAAGGGTATGATGCGCGGTTGAAACTATAAAAACAGTGGATCCTAATTAATTGCAAACCATTTTAAATTTATACAATTAAAGAGTTTTTGAATTGTTGATATTGTTCTATCAATTACTATAGGTTATGGGATTCATGTATCAGGCATGAGAGAGCTCAGCTCAGAGTGAAAAATCTGAAATAATACTCGTCTTGAATTTTAATATAATAACAATGAAAGGGAAGTCTTAAATCAGATTTTTAGCTGAAAAATCTCATGCCTGAATATTGTATACATACAGAGACCCACAGAAAATAACACAAGTGATGCTTTAGAAGAATGTTTATAATTTCTTAAAATAGTCACAGTGAATGAAAGTATTATTGAATTGCATCAAATGTGTTTTCTGTCTGTAAGCTCATGTAAAAATACAGAGAACTATAATATATATAAATTAAATTTTAATAAGATTTGACCAAAATAGTAACCACTCAATTAAATAAATACTGCACTGTCTTAGTACTACTAAAATGCATCTCTCTCACTTTACACTTTCCAACAGAATTTTTAAAAAGCACTAGAAATCCTATCGGAATGCATCAAAGGAATTTGCTCATTTGCAAACTTTGACTGAAAGTTTTCAAACAAAATTTAAAAATGGCTTTATAAATACTACCATACTATCAAAATATACTCCACAAAGAAATTCACTTGAATGCAAAATTTTAGTACTACCAAAATACACTCACTAGTAATCTTTCACTTAAAACCTCAAAACTCAATCAAAATCAGTCACTTTCCAGATAATTCACTTGTAAACTCATCTCATCTCATTATCTCTAGCCGCTTTATCCTTCTACAGGGTCGCAGGCAAGCTGGAGCCTATCCCAGCTGACTACGGGCGAAAGGCGGGGTACACCCTGGACAAGTCGCCAGGTCATCACAGGGCTGTCACATAGACACAGACAACCATTCACACTCACATTCACACCTACGGTCAATTTAGAGTCACCAGTTAACCTAACCTGCATGTCTTTGGACTGTGGGGGAAACCGGAGCACCCGGAGGAAACCCACGCGGACACGGGGAGAACATGCAAACTCCACACAGAAAGGCCCTCGCCGGCCCCGGGGCTCGAACCCAGGACCTTCTTGCTGTGAGGCGACAGCGCTAACCACTACACCACCGTGCCGCCCACTTGTAAACTTTCACTTAATACTTTCAAACATCTTCTTCTCCTTCTGGCTGCTCCCGATTAGGGGTCGCCACAGCAGATCTTTCGTCTCCATTGCTCCCTGTCTTCCGCATCCTTCTCTACCACACCTGCCACTTTCATGTCCTCTCTCACCACATCCATGTATCTCCTCTTTGGCTTTCCTTGTTTTTGTTTGCCTGGCAGTTCCATCCTCAACATTCTCCTTCCAACATGCTCTACATCTCTTCTCAGGATGTGCCCATACCATCTCAGTCTCATCTCTCTTAGCTTAATTCCCAAGCTCTCCACATGTGCTGTCCCTCTGATGTGCACGTTCCTTATCCTGTCCAACCTCCCATCTCAAACCTTAACATCCTCAACTCCGCCACCTCCAACTTTGCCTCCTGTCTCTTCGTTAAGGGTACGGTCTCCAATCCATACATCACAGCTGGTCTCACTACCGTCTTATACATCTTATCTTTCACTTTTGCTGGGACTTTCCTATCACAAATGACTCCCGAAATCCTTCTCCAACTGCTCCACCCTGCCTGCACTCTCTTTCTCACCTCACTATCACAGCCCCCATTTTCCTGCACAGTTGACCCCAGGTAAAACTTTCAAACATAAATTCAAAATAGCACTAAGACACTACCGCACTATTCAAATACACTCATCAAACAAATTCGATAGTTACGGCCACCTGACCCAGTGTTAAAAATTTTCCAACTGAAATAAATTTGCGAGACCCAGATGTAAACATATAGACTTCTAAACTTTGACCTGTGCGGTCAGTGTCTCGTTTACCTTGCAAAATGTGTTGGTCTGGCTGGTCGAACATTTGCTTATCCATGGAAATTCATTCTCCCATGCAACCTGGTATTTGCATTCATATTTTTGCTGTTTGGTATTGGGTTTAGTGGCCATGATGAATGACTGCTTGTAAAAAATGTCAGACAGCCTGGGTGAACCCTACATTACGGAAGTGACTGTCGTTCTGTTCGTTGATTGGTTAAAAATCAGTTGACGTCAGCAGTGTTTCTCATACGATTCTGATTGGACATAATCAGGAGTATTTTTAACTTGGCGATAGGGATTTCCCCAAAACCGGGAGATTATCCAGTTTTATACAATCGGGAGGTGGGAGACAGAGGCTAAAATCGGGAGCCTCCCGCCGAAATCGGGAGGGTTGGCAAGTATGGATGGATGAATGGATTTTAACTATGGAATCATAAGCCTAGGGTGAAGCAGTGTACTCTGTTTGTTTTTGTAATCCTTGCTTAATACGTGTGTGTGTGTGTGTGTGTGTGTGTGTGTGTGTGTGTGTGTGTGTGTGTGTGCTCAGATGTGCGGAGCTAGACTGCTGGGATGGAAAAGGAGAAGATCAAGAACCCATCATTACCCACGGAAAGGCCATGTGTACTGATATTCTCTTCAAAGTGAGAACACACACACATACACACACACAGCACATACACCACACTCACATCTCAAGCTTTCAACAGTGCAGGAAGTAACTACTTTTTCAGCTGTAATTATTATTATTATTATTATTATTATAGAAACATAATTACAGGGCTGCTTTAATTTTTTAATCTGAATTGTAGCTAAATTAAGTACATGAACAAGAGGCAATATACAAGGCAAAAAATTATAGCTGCAATTACAAAGGTATGCGGCTCTTCAACATCAGATTTATTACTGTTTACTACAAGTAAAGTGCATCAGGGTGTGAGGTGATTGTATTCTGCTTGAATAAATAAAGGATAATAAATGCTTTGGGTAATTCATCTTCAGCTTGCCTTTGTACTATTTACAGGATGTAATTCAGGCGATTAAAGAGACCGCTTTCGTGACATCGGACTATCCTGTTATTCTTTCATTTGAAAACCACTGCAGGTAAGTTTAGCCCAGTGATTTATTTCAGCCAAAGTAAACATTTTTCCTTCCAAGTTTTCAATGATTTTCAGCAAGATTGTGTAAGCCAAGTATAGAGGACTTTCACTGACGTCACAGACTTTTGTGGCTAATGCCTCATATAGAGGCTGTAGCCACTATGTCATCGTGTTGTAAGAATGAGTGTAACAATCGTGCACTGGTGAGTGTATACAATTCGGTTCAGCATTCGAAATAAATGGACTAGATTAAAGAAATCGCTTTCAGACATGTTTAGATTAGATTAGATTAGATTAGATTAGATTAGATTAGATTAGATTAGATTAGATTAGATTAGATTAGATTCACTTTATTCATCCCACATCGGGGAAATTCACGTGTTACAGTAGCAAGAAAATGTCAAACAGATAACAAATAAAACTGAAATAAAAATTAGACAAACGAAGGATTAAATACAGAGGGCTATTTGCATTATCTACCGTGAAAAAGGATAGAAAAATTGCCTTATTGAGAGGCTCGGAAAAATTGCACATTACAGGTAGACTCTGTATACACACATACATATATATACATAAATAATAAATATAAGTATGCATAAAAATAGTTTATTAAGCTTATTACCGAGGGAAAGTGTGTTCCTATTTTAAGATATACTCCAGGTTGTCCCCCTTTCCTTGCCTTCTTCGGTTAGTGGTCCCATGTGTGATGTGGTGCACTTCCGAGTTGTTACAGGAAGTTGTCAAAAAGATTGTTGAGACCACTGAGCTCTAGCGCCGGGCCTTTTCCGGGAAATAAGACTTTCGGTCATGGCGACAGCGTGTGTATGTCAGCCTCGGTTCGGAGGTTTCAGTTTCAAAAACCGTAAGAGGTAAGAGTAGAATAATATAAAGTACAGACACTTGGTATATTTTACTTCTGTGATTTTTAAATTGTTCATTTTTGGATTACGCTTCATTTTTGTGGCTACTGCCTCATAGAGTAAATATATATGCTATATTTACTGTATGGACATAGGATCAGAAAACAATTTTATTTATAAGCAGTAGCCACATGTACCCATAGGGTACTTATTTTTGTTTATCACACAGCATCCGCCATATTGCCAGGTTAACAAAGAAACAGCTCATCTCATCTCATCTCATTATCTCTAGCCGCTTTATCCTTCTACAGTGTCGCAGGAAAACTGGAGCCTATCCTAGCTGACTACGGGCGAAAGGCGGGGTACACCCTGGACAAGTCGCCAGGTCATCACAGGGCTGACATATAGACACAGACAACCATTCACACCTACGGTCAATTTAGAGTCACCAGTTAACCTAACCTGCATGTCTTTGGGGGAAACCGGAGCACCCGGAGGAAACCCACGCGGACACGGGGAGAACATGCAAACTCCACACAGAAAGGCCCTCGCCAGCCCCGGGGCTCGAACCCAGGACCTTCTTGCTGTGAGGCGACAGCGCTAACCACTACGCCACCGTGCCACCCAAAGAAACAGCTGTGAGAGTTAATAATGAAAACTGAGACGACTGCAGTCAGTACAATCTCTCTGAAAGGATTAAAAAGTTATTTTATACCAGCAGATCGTGTTACATCCAAAAGCTGAAACACGCAGATATCACAGGTCCATATAATTTACCCACAAATGTATTTATTTATTATTTATTCTTCTCTCTCTCTCTCTCTGTGCGTGCATGTTCACCACTTCAGTTGGGTTAAATTCAGAGGAGAAATTTCACTGTGCTTGAGTGTACGTGACAAAATTAAAGTTGGATTCTTCTTATTAACTTACCAACAAATGTATTTATTCCACTTGAAAAGTGTTCGGCAAACCAGCTACCAGATTTGGGACACTACGACATCCTGAACTATTTAGTATTTTGGACTTCTAAATACACCAGAGATGCTAAAGGCAGACAAAAGTACAGATGCCTACCAATATTCCGAGGCAGGTTTCGTGCCAGAATGTTATGGGAAATTCCCAATCAAGAAAAATACTTTATTATGACAAAGGTAAGCTCAAACATGGACTTCTAATAGTAATAAACAAGCCAGGGCCTAGATCTAGCATATTTTATGGTGTTTAGCCTCGTCTATATTATCAGTACATAACAAACATGCTGGTGGTCTTGCCAAGCATTAGGTCTAATAAAATATATTGCATCCAAAGCCCACATCCAGATCTATATTTTAACATTGAACAGAGCTTTTACACTAACCTGATATAAAATGTTGTCCACATACACTAGGATGTTTTTATCAACCGGCCTTCCTGTTTAACTGCAGCTCACCGTTTTTATCATCTTTCTCGGTTCACCAGGAAGTGGTGAAAAGTTAAACCAGGCTTATCTCCACGTCTGTTATTACATCCAAAAGCACCACAGGTCTCTGGCATTGTTCTTTTAGATGTAACTTCTACAAGTTTATCTGTAGATGTTTACTGAATTTGGTTTACAATCACTCACGTGCACTTGTGCCGGTTGCTGGCAAACACAAAGCTTGCCAGGCAATATGGCCGCATAAACAAATTCATAGTTGCGATGATGTCACGTGAAAGTCTTCTATAGTTCTGCGTGTATTTCCATGAATTGTATAGGACATGATGTTGTTTTTCCCCTAACGTTTGCATAATTTTCTGAAACATGTTATGATGTCTCAGTAAACCTCAGCAGTATAAGATGGCAAAGTACTGTGAGGATATCTTCGGAGACCTGTTACTCAAACAGCCACTGGAGGGCTTTCCAGTACGTGATCTTCTGAATCATCACTCACACACGATCTATCAAAGACCTAGAGAGTGTGCCATGGTACATTTATAGAACATTTATTAGGGCTCTATATCGAAGGTATAATCATAAGACTTTGTTAATCATGACAAAAGTAGTTTATATTCTTACTTCATTTCTTTTTAATGTCAATTTTCTTTAAGTTCTCGAATGAAAACAATGTTATATTTTAAACATGTTTTGCATTATTTTCTTTTCAAATTGTAAAATGCTATAATTGTAAAGTCATCTGAAAATCCTGTGCATTCTGATTTAGCCAAGAAACGTGTCGACTTTCAGGTGTTCTGCAAGAGTCATTCTATTACATTACAAGAGTACTACAACCCCAATTCCATAAATTTGGGACACTGTGTAAAATGTAAATAAAAAACAGAATATGACAATTTGCAAATCATGGAAACCCTATATTTCATTGAAAATAGTACAAAGACAAAAATATCAAATGTTCAAACTGAGAAATTGTATTGTTTTTTGAAAAATATATGCTCATTTTGAATTTGATGTCAGCAACTTGTTTTAAAAAAGTTGGGACAGGGGCAACAAAAGACTGAAAAAGTTGTGTAATGCTAAAAACAAACTAATTTGGTTAATTGTCAACATGTCAGTAATATGATTAGGTATAAAAAGAGCATCCCAGAGAGGCAGAGTCTCTCAGAAGTAAAGATGGGGAGGGGTTCACCGCTCTGTGAAAGACTGTGCGGGCAAACAGTGCAACAATTTAAGAATAACGTTCCTCAATGGAAAATTGCAAAGAATTTGGGGATCTCATTATTTATGGAACATAATATCATTAAAAGATTCAGATAATCTGGGGAAATCTCTGTATGCAAGAGACGAGGCTGAAACTGACATTGGATGCCTGTGATTTTCAGGCCCTCAGGAGACACTGCATTAAAAGCAGACACGTGTCTGTATCTGTGAAGATACTCAGTCATCCAGGCACATAGTAATCTGTGGTTGGTAGAAGAGAGCAACTGGACTTGCTTGAAAAGTCTTGAAGACGAGAGGCGAAACGTCTTCAAGACTTTTCAAACACGTGTCTGTAGTGGAAATCACTGTATGGGCTCAGGAACACTTCAGAAAACCATCGTCTGTGAAAACAGTCCATTACTGCATCCACAAATGCAAGTAAAAACCAAATACAGACAATAATATCCAGAAATACCACCATCTTCTCTGAGGCTGAGCTCTTTTACGATGGACTGAGGTGAAGTGGAAAATTGTCCCGTGGTCTGACGAATCAAAAGTAGAAATTATTTTTGGAAATCATGGACACCACGTCCCCCAGGCTAAAGAGGAGAGGGACCATCCGGCTTATTATCAGTGCACAGTTCAAAAGCCAGCATCTGTGATGGTATGAGGGGGCATTAGTGCACATGACATGGGTAGCTTGTACATCTGAGAAGGCATCATTAATGCTGAATGATATATACACGTTTCAGAGCAATATGCTGCCATCCAGACAAAATCTTTTTCATGGAAGGCCTTCCTTCCTTCAGCAAAACAGTGCCAAACCACTTTCTGCACATATTAAAACTGCATGGCTCCAAAGTAAAAGAGTCTGGGTGCTAAACTGGCCTGCTGCAGTCCAGACCTGTCCCCCATTTAAAACATTTGGTGCATTATGAAGTGCAAAATATGACAAAGGAGACCCCGAACTGCTGAGCAACTGAAATTGTATATCAGGCAAAAATGGGACAACATTTCTCTTTCAAAACTACAGCAATTGGTCTCCTCAGTTCCCAAACATTTAGAGTGTTGTTAAAAGTAGAGGTGTTGCAACACAGTGGTAAACATGCCCCCATCCCAAGTTTTTTTGAAACGTGTTGCTGATATCAAATTCAAAATGAGCATATATTTTTCAAAAAACAATAACATTTCTCAGTTTCAGCATTTGATATTTTTGTCTTTGTACTATTTTCAATGAAATATAGGGTTTCCAAGATTTGCAAATTGTCATATTCTGTTTTTTATTTATGTTTTACAGTGTGCCCAATTTATGGAATTGAGGTTGTACTTCATTTCTTTTTAATGTCAGTTTTCTTTAAGTTCTCAAATGAAAACAATTTTATATTTTTTTAAACATGTGTTACATTATTGTCTTTTCAAATTGTAAAATGCTATAATTGCTAAAGTCATCTGAAAACCCTGTGCATTCTGATTTAGCCAAGATACGTGTCGACTTTCAGGTGTTCTGCAAGAGCCGTTCTATTTCATTACATTGACTATTAGGTCACTTGCTGAAATTTGGCCCCTGATGAACATTTGGATAGTTTTAATTTATTGTGTTGGTCAGAAAGCATTAAAGTAAGATGACTTCACGTCTACAATATAAATGAATTTTGATGTTCTTCCTTTTCAGATTGAGGCTGGACGCCCACTACCTTCCCCAAATGACCTCAAAAGAAAAATCCTCATAAAAAATAAACGCTTAAAGCCAGAAGTGGAACAGAGTAGGTAGCAGTGTGTTTTTAATCTTGTATTTTGACATTATTAAAAACTGTTTTTCTTTTTTTCCTTTCTGGCCTGTTAGTAGAAGCTACTTATTCCACTCTGTGTCCACTTGGACACACTTACATCACTTAAAGCTGTCTGTAGTGAAACAACTCCCACACTTTATATCTTTCCATATGTTGGCGTTGACGGTATTGCCAACAGCAAAAAGAACTGATTGACCGTGTGTGTGTGTGTGTGTGTGTGTGTGTGTGAAACAGAGCAACTGGAGTCGTTTAAGAGACACATGGAGGCAGGAGAGATGAGTGTACAGGCAGGAGAGGATGAAAATGAAGAAGACATAGAGAACGGTCAGCTACTGCACAATGCAGCGGTCAATTTCTCGATATCTCTGTGACTGAAGACTTACTTTGCACTGTAATTCATATACACTACACACACTTAGGAAGGCTACTATTTTATTCTTATTCTCCATACTTTTAGCTGTACAGTAACGCATTATGAAAGAAATAAACACAATGGTGCCTGCTCTTATAATAAATACCAAAAATATACAATAAATATAATATAATAAAAAAAATCATCAATGGAGAGTGGAGCGATGTGGCTCAGCATGAAGCAGAGTGGATTATTTTCCAGCTATATCATACCCAGATGTTTTATTCCACTTGTGACACATCATTTTGTGTCTATTTGGGAAGCCATGGCCTAGTGGTTGGACCACCAGGAATGGCTGAAGTGCCCTTGAGCAAGGCATCGAACCCCCAACTGCTCCCCAGACTTCTCTGGGTATGTTGTATGTCACTCTGGATAAGAGCATCTGCTAAATACCATTAATGTAATGTAGTTGTTACATTCAATTTACATTAAAGAGGTGTGTAGCACTGAGTCGGCTATAAGCCATGTACAACGAGACTGAGTGGAATAACTGTTTTATTCTATCCACATTCACTGGATTTTGAGAAACAGAGCATTATTATTTGTATTTTTTGCAAATTCGATAAATAAAAACTTTATACAAAGCATCCGACAAAATCATTTCCGCTTAGAATGTAAACGAACCGGCGAAATGACAGTAGCAATTTGTGAAAAATGCAATAATAATATTATTATTAATTATTATTATTATTGAAAATATAAAAAGATACATTTTTACCATCAAATACTTTCATTCCATATTTTGTTAAATTTTTTTTGTATTTTTGGGGTTTTGTTGTCGAGTAGAGTTTTTATTTCGTCCTCGGTTGGTTCAACAACACGGTCCGCCATTTTGTTTTTCTCTACTCACGGTATATGAGCTGATAGTCTAGTAGTAGAGTAGCCAATCAGAGCATGTGATTACTCATATCCAGTGAATGTGGATAGAATAAAAAGTGTTATTTTATCAACAGCTTCTCCTTTATCTGTCTTTTGAACTCAAGGCCCTCCATCCTAATGCATTTCCTATGTGGGAAAACTTAAAGTTACCTCTGATTGTTATAAAACACTGACACTGTAGATTCCTTCCATGAATGATAAACATCTCCTCACAAAAAAAAACCAATATCAATGATTATACAGTTTTTATTCCATTTATATGCAGCATCTACACTGCATATACCTGAGCAAGTTGTTGCTATGGAAACAATAACATTAGAACAAGCACATGGATATAAAGCTGTGTGTGGAATTAGTCAGAACTACTATCAGAGCTGCTGTTACAGGAAATTAATCAACATTTTCTGACCAATAAGGATTGAGAATTCAGCAGTACAGAAATATTAAACTATACAATTTAGAGCCAATACAGATTTTTCACTTTCTCAACAGCAGACGGTAAAGACCTCAACTCGGAGACAAAAACCCGCAACAACATCTCCTCAGAAGAGCCAAGTGAACAAGACACACATGAAAACAGTGTCAGGAAGTACAAGGTGGGTTTCTTTTTGGACATCCTTACCTAACCACAGGGTGCAGGTGAAGATTATTTGAATCCTGTCTTTCCTCTTAACGGTCTTTTGTCAGATTCCTGATGACGAGACCACAGAGGTTTCAGAGGCAACAGAAGCAGATGCAACTGATGTGTCAGAGGCTTCAGATCTTGATAACAAGAAGAAGGTTCAATATTTTCATCTTTTCACTGCTGTTTTTAAGAAAATACAGTACTGTGTAGAAGTCCTAGGCACATGCAATGAAATGCTGAGAACTTTCATAAAATGCCTTCAAAAATAATGACATTAAATGTTTCTACGTAAAAGATCAGTAAGCAGTAATATATGAAAAAAGTCAATGTCTGGTGCAGTGGCGGCTGGTAGTCTTTCAAACAGGGGAGGCTGGTCGGTTACGACATTTCCAGATTTTAAAAGAAAAAACACATCAATTTTGCCCATACTCTTGCCTCTGATCTGGCTGATTGTTGGCAGCATCACAAACTGTGAAATAACAGGTTCTTTTGGCCCATTAGCCTACTGTCCAATATACATGATGGTGGTGTTGGGGGGGTATATTTTAACATCTTATATTTTAAAATTGTGGCATGTTGTTTAAAAATTGATCATTATTGAAAGCAGCTCTTTGTCAGGAACCTCAGCAGTAGAGCTGGGTGCCACACATTTCATTCAATGACACTTTCCCTATATTTTACATATTTTGACTGAGAAATGTTTTATTGACAATTTTGATAACCCTTCACTTTTAATCCAGGTCTGTAGTGTGAAATGTTCTCGGCTGTGTTTTTGTTTAAAAATGTTTTCCAAATTGTAGCTGTGTTTAATTCATATCCAGAAAAATATATATTCCAATATAATATACTCAGCATAAACATTTTAAATAGATTCTATATTTTTGGTCCATCCATGACATATTACTAAAGTAGCCTATTTACTGTTGTTGATGTGGGTCACTTGCTGTTAGCCAATTCACTTTCTCGTACCAGGAGAGCTGAAAGGAACGAGTATTATTCCCTACCTTTTTCACCAAGTCAATTTGAGGCGTTGGTCTACCCTGCTCTTTAATTATAATTTTTTCCTCGAAAGGAAGACTGGCAAATGGCTTCGCCAAAATTAAATCAACATTGCTTGGCATCCGTGCGCAGCTTTCTTGCTAGCTGACTAGTACCCTCAAGTTCAAGTTCAGTCACTCAAATAAACGACATTTCTGGAACTAAGATAGCAAACTTGACAACACTATATTTACACTTTATTTACAATGAAAATATATACAAACTAAAAAAGCTGGTAGAAACCGTATGTAATGAATGAAATCGAAATGTAAGCTGATCTCTTACAATACACCACAGCACTTGCGAATCCACATGGGACTGAACTGAGATTCACCGCTGCCTGTCTATAGTTGAAACGAGCTGTCAATCAAAGAAAATATCCGGCCGCTTTCACCAATCACCACTCTCCTAGCTTTGCCATGTCCCTCCCACTGTGAGGCTCGGAGTCCGTGGGCGGGCATTTTCGCAGTATTTGTCCAATAATCGTCTTGCATTTTGATATTGAAAAGCGCATAGCTCCCAAATGCCATTGAAGTGCACTGAGGCTGGGAGTCCGTGAGACTCCGTGGGCGGGCGTTTTCGCAGTGTTTGTCCAATAACCGTCTTGCATTTTGAGATTGAAAGCGCAGAGCTCCCAAATGCCATTGAAGTGCACTGAGGCTGCGCTGCATCGCGCTGTCACGAGGGGGAAAAACTCACACACACATTAAAGTTATAAGGGCATTTTTAGAGGAGGCTGAGCCTCCCTCGTTGTCTTAGAGCAATCGCCCGTGGTCTGGTGTGAGACGACCCTTTGCTTAAAAAAAAAAGCAGTCTCGGGTCCAGTTAGTGTAGTTGTATAAGGAAACGAATGAGCTGTAGGTTTTACTGAGCATCTTGCAGAACCAGTTACAGTTCTTCTGGACACTTTGACTGTCACATTTGCTTCTTAATTTTTCAGCAAAACCCAGCAGCCTTCATTATGTTTTTGTCTGAAAAGTGATCTGTGATGTAATATGCTGCTTTCTTTACTGACGTACTGTACAAAGATTTTTTTTTTCCTGTAACTTTTAATTTTGTGCTGGAAAACTAATGTTTTTAGAAGTTATACAACCCCGATTCCAAAAAAGTTGGGACAAAGTACAAACTGTAAATAAAAACGGAATGCAATAATTTACAAATCTCAAAAACTGATATTGTATTCACAATAGAACACAGACAACATATCAAATGTCGAAAGTGAGACATTTTGAAATTTCATGCCAAATATTGGCTCATTTGAAATTTCATGGCAGCAACACATCTCAAAAAAGTTGGGACAGGGGCAATAAGAGGCTGGAAAAGTTAAAGGTACAAAAAAGGAACAGCTGGAGGACCAAATTGCAACTCATTAGATCAATTGGCAATAGGTCATTAACATGACTGGGTATAAAAAGAGCATCTTGGAGTGGCAGCGGCTCTCAGAAGTAAAGATGGGAAGAGGATCACCAATCCCCCTAATTCTGCGCCAACAAATAGTGGAGCAATATCAGAAAAGAGTTCGACAGTGTAAAATTGCAAAGAGTTTGAACATATCATCATCTACAGTGCATAATATCATCAACAGATTCAGAGAATCTGGAAGAATCTCTGTGCGTAAGGGTCAAGGCCGGAAAACCATACTGGGTGCCCGTGATCTTCGGGCCCTTAGACGGCACTGCATCACCTACAGGCATGCTTCTGTATTGGAAATCACAAAATGGGCTCAGGAATATTTCCAGAGAACATTATCTGTGAACACAATTCACCGTGCCATCCGCCGTTGCCAGCTAAAACTCTATAGTTCAAAGAAGAAGCCGTATCTAAACATGATCCAGAAGCGCAGACGTCTTCTCTGGGCCAAGGCTCATTTAAAATGGACTGTGGCAAAGTGGAAAACTGTTCTGTGTTCAGACGAATCAACATTTGAAGTTCTTTATGGAAATCAGGGACGCCGTGTCATTCAGACTAAAGAGGAGAAGGACGACCCAAGTTGTTATCAGCGCTCAGTTCAGAAGCCTGCATCTCTGATGGTATGGGGTTGCATTAGTGCATGTGGCATGGGCAGCTTACACATCTGAAAAGACACCATCAATGCTGAAAGGTATATCCAGGTTCTAGAGCAACATATGCTCCCATCCAGACGATGTCTCTTTCAGGGAAGACCTTGCATTTTCCAACATGACAATGCCAAACCACATACTGCATCAATTACAGCATCATGGCTGCGTAGAAGAAGGGTCCGGGTACTGAACTGGCCAGCCTGCAGTCCAGATCTTTCACCCATAGAAAACATTTGGCGCATCATAAAACGGAAGATACGACAAAAAAGACCTAAGACAGTTGAGCAACTAGAATCCTACATTAGACAAGAATGGGTTAATATTCCTATCCCTAAACTTGAGCAACTTGTCTCCTCAGTCCCCAGACGTTTACAGACTGTTGTAAAGAGAAAAGGGGATGTCTCACAGTGGGAAACATGGCCTTGTCCCAACTTTTTTGAGATGTGTCGTTGTCATGAAATTTAAAATCACCTAATTTTTCTCTTTAAATGATACATTTTCTCAGTTTAAACATTTGATATGTCATCTATGTTCTATTCTGAATAAAATATGGAATTTTGAAACGTCCACATCATTGCATTCCATTTTTATTTACAATTTGTACTTTGTCCCAACTTTTTTGGAATCGGGGTTGTAAAATAAAAATCTATAACAAAATTTGTACTAAAAAAAAAACTGCAGAAGACTTTTGCACAGTACTGTATATAATGACATTTTACTTAGAAGCAATGTGTATAGGGATACCTAACACGTAAATATGTGTATGTGTAGCACTTCTCAGTACTAGCACTTACTCTAGCCGTCATATTGAGCTGTTGCTTTTTTGTCTTACTTCAGTGTTGCACCGATTTCTGGGTAATTGGTGGAAACTTCTATGCTCAGATTGTATTCTGCTTCAAAGTCACTTTGGCTAAAAACATCTGCTGAATAAATAAATATCAATGTGCTTTGCCTCAGGGTGTGGATACGGCAGAGGATGCAGATGCTGAACAGCAGCTAATTGCCTCGTATAAGTATGAAGGCGCCACAACCAACATCCATCCTTATCTTTCTGCCATGGTGAACTACGCCCAGCCAGTCAAGTTCCAGAACTTCGAGATTGCAGAGGGTAACAATGAACACATAGGGCCAAAAAAATTTGCTGTTTTATACTGTAGTCATATTAGTAGATTATGTTTTTACTGGGCATAGCTTATCTCATTTTTAAATCCTCTTCTGTTGACTTTTTTCAGAGAAAAATATTCATCACAACATGTCATCCTTTAATGAGTCTGTTGGTCTTGGCTACCTAAAAACCAACGCCATTGAATTCGTGAAGTATCCTTTTGCTTCAAAAAGTATGATTTCTACAAAGGACATGGTTGCTAATTCTACCTTATTTACACACTAAGCAGTATTTCAAAACAAACTCATCTTTTTACAGTGTCTTGCAAAAGTATTCATCCCTCTTGGTGTTTCTCCTGTTTTGTCGCATTACAAGCTGGAATTGAAATGGATTTTTGGACAGTTAGCACCATTTGATTTACACAACATGCCTACCACTTTAAAGGGGCAAATTGTTGTTTTATTGTGACACAAACAATAATTAATATGAAAAACCAGAAATCTGGAGTGTGCGTAGGTATTCACCCCCCAAGTCAATACTTTGTAGAGCCACCTTTTGCTGCAATTACAGCTGCAAGTCTCTTGAGGTATGTTTCTATTAGCTTAGCACATCTAGCCACTAGGATTTTTGCCCATTCCTCAAGGCAAAACTGCTCCAAATCCTTCAAGTTAGATGGGTTGCGTTGGTGTACAGCAATCTTCAAGTTATGCCACAGATTCTCAATTGGATTGAGGTCTGGGATTTGACTAGGCCATTCCAAGACATTTAAATGTTTCCCTTTAAACCACTCCAGTGCAGCTTTAGCAGTATGTTTAGGGTCATTGTCCTGCTGGAACGTGAACCTTCATCCCAGTCTCAAACCTCTGGCCGACTCAAACAGGTTTTCCTCCAGAATTGCCCTGTATTTAGTGCCATCTATCTTTCCTTCAGTCCTGACCAGCTTTCCTTACCCTGCAGATGAAAAACATCCCCACACCATGATGCTGCCACCACCATGCTTCACTGTAGGAATGGTGTTCTCAGGGTGTTGGGTTTGCACCACACATGGCATTTCCCATGATGGCCAAAAAGATAAATTTTAGTCTCATTTGACCAGAGAATCTTCTTCCATGTGTTTGGGGAGTCTGTCACATGCTGTTGGACAAACTCCAAATGTGTTTTCTTTAAGCAATGACTTTAACCCAACCCTGATCTATCCTTCTTCACAACTTTGTCTCTGACCTGTTTGGAGTGTTCATTGGTTTTCATATTGCTTGCTTAGTAGTGTTGCAGAGTCAGGGTCCTTCCAGAACAGGTTGAGTTATACAGACATCATGTGACAGATCATGTGACACTTTGATTGCACACAGGTGGATCTTAATCAACTAATTATGTGACTTATGAAGTGAATTGGTTGGACCAGCTCTTATTTAGGAGTTTCATATGAAAGGGGGTGAATACTTATGCACACTCCACCAGATTTCTGGTTTTTTTTTTTCATCTTAATAATTGTTTGTGTCCCAATAAAACAATAATTTGTTGTAGGCATGTTGTGTAAATCAAATGATGCTAACCCTCCAAAAATCCAATTTAATTCCATCTTGTAATGCGACAAAACAGGACAAACACCAAGGGGGTTGGTGATACTTTTGCAAGACACTGTAAATTTGATTACTACACAGTTCTTAATTTTAATTAACTACTAGAAAATAAAGAGGACAGCTGTAGACAGCAAAACAATGAAATCCGTTGTATTGATTTACATCCTTAATTCTTTACAGTAAAGCCATTTTCGTTCTTTCTCCAGCCAAGCAAGACAAATCGGTTTCTTTACTCTCACATTTATCCCTGTAAGGTCTCTCTTTAGAGCTTGTTTTAAAAGCTTGTTCTTTTCTAGCTGCCAATATTTCCATTGGGAATAGTGCTCAGTCCCCTGTTGTTGGATTATAAATAACTTCTGCCCATTTGCACCTCCCTATGTGCCTTTTCCTCATCAGCCAATGTACAGCTATAACAAGCGGCAGATGAGCCGGATCTATCCCAAAGGAGGCCGTGTGGACTCCAGTAATTACATGCCTCAGATCTTTTGGAACGCTGGGTGCCAGATGGTGTCTCTGAACTTTCAGACTCCAGGTACGGCTCTGTCCCGGGGCCCCTGCCACAGCACCCCCACCACAGAACAAGCACGAACATAACACATACTGTTATGAAACATGGCCAGTGAATGTGCATGTTTCATCTAACTGTACAAATACATTAAATATCTGAGAAGAATGAGAGATGAAATGCACTGTTTCGGGAAGAGCTTCAGAGAGCACACGTTCTTAATATATTCATTTATACTATCCCAAAATATCAGTCGATTCATTATTTCAGAGATGTTATTTATACATAAAGAAATGAATAAAGAAAGTAAACAAATGTATCACCAGTCTAGCCTAAGGCATTATACTTAACACATAACAAAGTAGGCAGGCTGCATCATTTACATTTTCATCGGTGTACATTTTGTGCATCTGGAGAATTGTGATCATCTCTAGAATTATTAGCACCATGAGTAAATGGGTTATGGAAAAATGCCTGTGGTTTATTAGTTTAATCTCTCACTGAAAATATGAGAGACATTTAACATTTCATTTAAATAAATTTATTCCAAGAAAATAAATGCCAAAAATATATTTTTAACAAACTCACTAGGCTTTCACTAGGCTATTAATATGAGCTAACAGAAACCAAATTTGCTTTGGAGAAGATCAGAGAATTCATAAATGAAGGCAGAAGTGTTTTGACCTTCATAACTCAGATTACAGCTACAAAATACTGTAGTTAATTGTATGTACAGTTGTGGTCAGAAGTTTACATACAGTGACATGAATGTCATCTTGGATATGAATGTCATGGTAATACTTGGGCTTTCAGTAATTTCTTTGAACTGTAATTTGGGATTTCATTAATTTCTTTCAGCACCTCTGAATTAATAATCTAAGTGAGCGTATGTCAATTTTTGACCCTGTATGTATAATTTTGACCCTGTGTTGATTTCAGAAAACCCAAAGAAAATTAAAACTTGTGCACCAAATTTTAATTAAATACAGTATAATTAGAGTTTATTAGCGGTTTAGATCCATACAAAATTCCTCGAAACGATTGGAGTGACAGTGCAAATTTGTAGCCGAGCATTAGCGTTGGCTACGTGTTGGAATATACCTTCTTTTTCCCCAAAGAGTCCTGACATGGAAGAACAGTTAAAAATCTACAAAAGCAAGAAAATCTTATTTGTGTAAAGCCTTTTTCCCCCAACATCAGTTTTTGGGAACAGAATATTGCGAAAGCCAAAGCATTTACTCTCAAAGGACTCGTACCTAAACTGTGGTAGGCTATTCCCAGCCCTCCATGTCTCAACAACTCCAAGGACATCTAGTTACACAGCTATTTGCACTCTATCATTTATACATCTCATCTCATCTCATTATCTCTAGCCGCTTTATCCTTCTACAGGGTCGCAGGCAAGCTGGAGCCTATCCCAGCTGACTACAGGCAAAAGGCGGGGTACACCCTGGACAAGTCGCCAGGTCATCACAGGGCTGACACATAGACACAGACAACCATTCACACTCACACCTACGGTCAATTTAGAGTCACCAGTCAACCTAACCTGCATGTCTTTGGACTGTGGGGGAAACCGGAGCACCCGGAGGAAACCCACGCGGACACGGGGAGAACATGCAAACTCCACACAGAAAGGCCCTCGCCGGCCCTGGGGCTCGAACCCAGGACCTTCTTGCTGTGAGGCGACAGCGCTAACCACTACACCACCGTGCCGCCCATCATTTATACAGTGATACTTATTATTGTTGAAACAATATCTGAAGTGTTATTATTTGTAAAATTAAAAATAATTTCAGCACCTCTTTCAGCACCTCTGAATTAATAATCTAAGTGAGCGTATGTCAATTTTTGACCCTGTATGTATAATTTTGACCCTGTGTTGATTTCAGAAAACCCAAAGAAAATTAAAACTTGTGCACCAAATTCTAGTTTTTTTTCAATTAAAGATGTATGCTGTACATTCTGCAACAGAAAAAGCAGAGTTCATAGAAATTACTGAAAGCCCAAATATTGCCATGACATTCATATCCAAGGTGACATTCATGTCACTGTATGTAAACTTCTGACACAACCATATCTACTTTGGGGGAAATAATTAAGCATCGATATAAAATAGTTTGGCATATTAGTGTCACCAACTCTTTAAATCTACTATTAGACTTATCTGTACCAATAAACTATTTGGAAGGGATGCCAGAAGAAAGCCTTAAGTATGGTGGACCATCTTCTGGATCTGTGAGGCTGTTTTTCCTCCAAAGGCCCTGGGAACCATGTTAGCATACATTATTTCATGGACTTTCATAAAGTACCAGAAGATTTTAAATGAAAATATCTGCCTCAGATCAGAAGGTACACCTGGGTCATAGTTGGATCTTCTACCAGGACAGTGATTCAAAAATGTCCAAATCGACTCAAAAAGGTTTGGACATGGCCATTCCAGTCCACTGACCCAAACACAGGGAAAACCTGTGAGCTGAGAAGATGAGGAGAGTTCATAAAAGAGGACTCAGGAGAAATTCTATATTGAGTAGTGGTTTGTGATTTCTTGCTCTGTATTCTCCAGGCTCATCAGGTGTTGCTGTTATACTGATAAATGGAGAATTCCAAAATATTAAATGCAGAAGCAGCAATACTTGCAGCACATGCAGTTCTATTTAAATATGCACTGCCCAGCCAAAAAAAAAAGCCGGACATTCTAATATTTCTTTGGACCACATTTAACTTTGATTATGGTGCGCATTCTCCTTGGCATTGTTTTAATAACCTTGTGCAATGTCACAACATTTATTTCCATCCAGAGTTGCGTTAATTTTTATCCCCCGCTGGCTGAAAGACCCGAAGGGGGATTATGCTGTGGCAATGGCCGTCCGTCCGTCCGTCCGTCTGTCTATCCAGGGAAGGGTGCTCACCTTCTGAAATCAACTCCTCTCACAACTTTTGGAGGAATTTCATGAAACTTGGCAGGATTCTTTGTTATATGTCGGTAATACGCAAATTGCGATTTAATTTCATTTGTGAAAATTTTACCAGAGTTTTGACCCTTGATTAAATAACTTGTACTTTGACAATTTCATGAGGGTGTACGTTCTTCTGAAATCAACTCCTCTCACAATTTGTGGAGGAATTTCATCAAATGTCATAGCGATCTCCATCCGTCCATCTGTCCGTCCTGGGAAGGGTACTCACCTTGTGAAATTAACTCCTCTCACAATTTTTGGAGCAATTTCATGAAACTTGACAGGATTCTTTGTTATATGTCGGTAATATGCATATTGCAATTTCGTTCAATTCATTCACATTTTACCAGAGTTATGGCATAGTTGCCAGCGGGGGATATTGTGTTCTCAGAGCACTCTTGTTTGCTGAGATGACGGGAGAGTTGAACCCCTCTGTAAAGTCTTCTCAAGCATATCCTAAAGACTTTCAATGGGGTTACGATTGGGACTCTGTGGTGGCCAATTCATGTATGAAAATGATTTCCTCATGTTTCCTGAAACACACTTTCACATTTTGAGCTCTCATTTTATCCCTGTGCCATCAGGGAAGAAAAATCCATTGATGTGATGATAACCTGGTCATTCAGTACATTCAGGTCATCAGCTGACTTCATTTTATTGCCACATAACGTTGCTGAGCCTCGACCTGACCAACTGAAGCAACCACAGATCATAACACTGCCTCCAGAGGCTTGTACAGTGGCCACTATGCATGATGGGTGCATCGCTTCATGTGCTTCCCTTCTTACCCTGACACGCCCATCACTCAGGAATAGGGTAAATCTGGACTCATCAGATCATATGACCTTTTTCCATTCCTCCACAGTCCAATCGTTATGCTCCCTAGCAAATTGAAGCCTTTTCTTCTGATTAGTCTCACAAACAAGTTGTTTTCTTATGGCCACACAGCTGTTTTGTCCCAATCCTGTGAGTTCTCATCACATTGTGCATGTGGAAATGATCTTACCCTCACTATTAATCAACCATCGCTGTGAGCTCTACTCTTGATTTTTTCAATTTAACTTCAGTAAGTGTTTAAGTGATCTCTGGTCATGGTCAGTCAAGATTTTTTTTGACCACATTTCTTCCACTAAGTTGACAGTTCTCTACTATCTTTCCAAATTTTAATAATGCATTGGCCGGTTCTTAATCCAATTCCAGTCATTTCAGTAATCTCCTTAGTTCTTTTATTTGCTTGATGCAGGCCAATAATTTGACCCTTCTGAAACACAGTAACATCTTTTCTATGACCGCATGATACATCTTCTGGCATGGTTGTTTAAGAAATGAGAAGCTACTCACTGCATCAGTCAGGGTTAAAAGAACTGTTGCCAGCTGAAACATATTGGTCACTGCAGTAATTATCCAATCAAAGGCTCTTAAGTATTTGCTTATTTAAATCAAATGGTGATTTTTTTTTTTTGGTCAGGCAGTGTATATTTCTCATAAGTCAATATCTGAAATGTTAGATTTTTTTCATATTTTAAGTAACCACAAAGACATTTTTTATAACTTTTATTTCATTAACTTCAGTAAGGGTGCCAGTAGTTATGGAACTGACTGTAAAATCAATGATAAATATGCAAAAATGTATAATTAATTTCCAGATCATGCCACACCAGCCACTGAACAAATATACAGGGTGTTTCAAAAAATGTTATATAATTTCACAATCTAATAACTTTGCCAATTCTAGTTCAGTTAACCTCAAATTTTAACAGCATGTGTAGAAACAGGTCAAAATTTTATGTTTAATGCTTTTTGTTTTTATCTTTTTAGGTATAGAAAAGCCACTCACTGGAAAAGAAAAGACATTTTGTGTGTTAGAGTATGCTCGAACAGAGTCGAACAAGACTGCAGCATGCATTTAAGAGAGAATTCTTTAAAAATGCACTGTTACCAAAAAAGACTGTTACCAAAGACATGCTGCAGCGTGTTTGGCAGGAGCTGGACTACAGACTTGATGTGTGCCGCGTCTCAGGTGGCACAAATATTGAAAATTTGTGAAATCGTTCATGGAATCCACATACCTTTTGAATTTCTCATTCAAAATTTGAGGAATAAATCTTATATTGCTCAACATTAAGGCTGTTCAGTTTCATTTGCCTAGAGTATGTAGTTTCTGGGATATTTACAGTGGGGCAAAAAAATATTTAGTCAGCCACCAATTGTGCAAGTTCTCCCACTTAAAAAGATGAGAAAGGCCTGTAATTTTCATCATAGGTACACTTCAACTATGAGGGACAGAATGGAGGGGGAAAGAATCCAGG
The DNA here is from genome assembly GCF_027579695.1 of Neoarius graeffei. Lineage (NCBI taxonomy): Eukaryota > Metazoa > Chordata > Actinopteri > Siluriformes > Ariidae > Neoarius > Neoarius graeffei. The sequence continues at coordinate 100,253,277 of NC_083571.1, forward strand.
AAATCACATTGTAGGATTTTTAATGAATTAATTGGTAAATTCCTCGGTAAAATAAGTATTTGGTCACCTACAAACAAGCAAGATTTCTGGCTCTCACAGACCTGTAACTTCTTCTTTAAGAGGCTCCTCTGTCCTCCACTCATTATCTGTATTAATGGCACCTGTTTGAACTCATTATCAGTATAAAAGACACCTGTCCACAACCTCAAACAGTCACACTCCAAACTCCACTATGGCCAAGACCAAAGAGCTGTCAAAGGACACCAGAAACAAAATTGTAGACCTGCACCAGGCTGGGAAGACGGAATCTGCAATAGGTAAGCAGCTTGGTGTGAAGAAATCAACTGTGGGAGCAATTATTAGAAAATGGAAGACATACAAGACCACTGATAATCTCCCTCGATCTGGGACTCCACGCAAGATCTCACCCCGTGGGGTCAAAATGATCACAAGAACGGTGAGCAAAAATCCCAGAAGCTCACGGGGGGACCTAGTGAATGACCTGCAGAGAGCTGGGACCAAAGTCACAAAGGCTACCATCAGTAACACACTACGCCACCAGGGACTCAAATCCTGCAGTGCCAGATGTGTCCCCCTGCTTAAGCCAGTACATGTCCAGGCCAGTCTGAAGTTTGCTAGAGAGCATTTGGATGATCCAGAAGAGGATTGGGAGAATGTCATATGGTCAGATGAAACCAAAATAGAACTTTTTGGTAAAAACTCAACTTGTCATGTTTGGAGGAGAAAGAATGCTGAGTTGCATCCAAAGAACACCATACCTACTGTGAAGCATGGGGGTGGAAACATCATGCTTTGGGGCTGTTTTTCTGCAAAGGGACCAGGACGACTGATCCGTGTAAAGAAAAGAATGAATGGGGCCATGTATCGTGAGATTTTGAGTGAAAACCTCCTTCCATCAGCAAAGGCATTGAAGATGAAACATGGCTGGGTCTTTCAGCATGACAATGATCCCAAACACACCACGCGGGCAACGAAGGAGTGGCTTCGTAAGAAGCATTTCAAGGTCCTGGAGTGGCCTAGCCAGTCTCCAGATCTCAACCCCATAGAAAATCTTTGGAGGGAGTTGAAAGTCCGTGTTGCCCAGCGACAGCCCCAAAACATCACTGCTCTAGAGGAGATCTGCATGGAGGAATGGGCCAAAATACCAGCAACAGTGTGTGAAAACCTTGTGAAGACTTACAGAAAACGTTTGACCTCTGACATTACCAACAAAGGGTATATAACAAAGTATTGAGATGAACTTTTGTTATTGACCAAATACTTATTTTCCACCATAATTTGCAAATAAATTCTTTAAAAATCAGACAATGTGATTTTCTGGATTTTTTTTTTCTCATTTTGTCTCTCATAGTTGAGGTATACCTACCGGTATGATGAAAATTACAGGCCTCTCTCATCTTTTTAAGTGGGAGAACTTGCACAATTGGTGACTGACTAAATACTTTTTTGCCCCACTGTACATCTCAAATAATATCAAATTTTTTTTAAACACCCTGTATGGTTAATATATAAAAGTATTCATAGAAATGACAGTGCAATGAAGACTATAGTGGTTTAAAGGAGCCAAGAGAGGCTGAATAAACACACAGCTAGCCATAGCATGCCAAAAGACACCATACATGAGGGAGCATGTTGTTTTAGCAGATGCTGCCCTGTGAAAGGACATATGGCTCCCGTGAAGCTGCCGAATGCAGAACTGACAGACAAAGAAAGGATGAAAGAGGCACCAAGAGAGAAAGACTCGTAGAGAGCAGGCAGTGCCTGTGGAAACTAACATTTCGCATACGTGCAATGGTATTTCTTGGATCTGAGAAGACAGATTTTCAAAACACAACTTTTAACAGAGGATAGCATACAGTTTTGTGATTTATACAGGCAACATTACTGATTTTATGCTACGTTCAGGTGCACAGGTGGTGATTTCGTCAATACAACTTTTCTATTTTGGATGCTTATTGGAAGATATTTCCAAAAACCATACTGTCAAGTGTTACATCTTTGAAATTTTTCCTGCTTGGCGTACAATTTCTAAAAAGGATATTTGGCATTGCTCAGTTTCCAACACTAATGAAATGCAGCATGACTTCAAAAAAAAACAAAACAATGAAAGATAGTGTTTAATGAGGTCTTATAACTATCCCAGGCTACACTGCCACCCAGTAGACCTACCAATACTAGGAAATTTGTGTCAGCAGAACTAAGAGTGGGAAGAGAAAGCTTATTATGTAAGCTTTTTTTTTCTCTCATTTCTGTGTATCTGCAGATTTGGCTATGCAGCTGAACCAGGGGAAGTTCGAGTACAACGGTGCGTGTGGGTGAGTGCAGCGCCCTCGTCCTGGCAAAACTCATCTATTAAAGTGTGTCACATTCCATTAGCTGTAGCCAAGGGCGGACCATATCCACAATCCGCATTAGCACAAATGAGCACTCGCTAAATGTCGGGTCTCACACACACCCGGCCATTGGTTGCATGGAGATCTTCCATTTACAGTGTCTGCCTGGAGGAACAACTCTCTCAGGATTACAGCCCACTGTGTGTCAGACTTACATGCTGTTCTGCCGGGCCTCTTTTTCCTCTGCACTTCAGAAATGTTAAGTAGAACGCCCATCATTAGGAACAGGGGTGCTGTCGGCGTGATTGTTTTGTGTGTGCATGTGTGTGTTCTTGTGTTTGATGATTCATGGGGTTTATGATGGGAAAATCTCCAGTCATTAATCTTCTTCCAAACAATTAATCTGACAAATACCTACCACCTGCTTTAAATGGCTGTTCAGCCTGTCATCTCTCTAAATATGGTAGCTTTAATCTTTGATACTTGTATGAAGTATATTTTCAGTATGATACAAATTGTTTGTGTATTATATATTCATTCATAAAACACTTCGACAGAATAATGGTCTACATCAGGGTTTTTCAAACTGAGGGACCGCTTCCAGTGTAAACAATTTCCAAAGACCCCAGATTTGTGTGAATATAATCCAATTTTTTAAGGAGCAAACTACAATGGGGCTTGCCATGAAAGGAAAATAATCAGTAGGTTGTTACTATAGAAAGCATATTAGAAGAGTATGTTAAAGCTAGACGACCTTTCGATTTCATAAAATTGGTGAAATTTAGTTTCCTCTGAAATTTGGTCTTTGTGAAATATGTTTATTTCTGCAATATCTTAAAAAACAGGCCATTCTGTGGCTGGGAAGTTATTTAATTTGAGGGGAATCCCGAGCAAATAATGTGCATGAAATCGCTCGCTTCGCGCAGTCAAGCAGACAGAGGAAGTCCGTGTGCGCATGCGCAGGTTTACCATGACCGTGCACTGACAGTTCCATCATTCTGTCACTAAACGAACAGCTGATCACACCGAGGTGCTCGCTGACTGCCGATATTTATTAGTTTGGTCCTGCGTTTCCTTTCCTTTGCAACATAACGATGGTTACGTATGTAACCGCGGTTCTCTGAATTTCGGATGACCACCAGAGACGGTGCTGTAAGCACCTGGATGTCCATCACATGCACATGCAGTTCGAGTGTCTGTATACCAACAAGGTCGCTTGCGACAGGGGGTGACGTATGTCACTGCACCGGTACTTAAGGTGCGTTCACCCCAGAAGCGTTCTCTTGGCAGTCTTCTCGTCAGCCTTCCGAGTGACGGCCAAGTTCTGGCGGTCATCCGAAATTCATAGAACCGCGGTTACATACGTAACCATCATTCTATTTCATTTCTACTGACCGCCAGAGGCGGTGCTGTAAGCACCTGGATGACTTATACCAACAGGGTCACGAGGAAGACCTATTTACCCTACGAATGGCTGAAAAGGGTGGCTGTGGCCAGTGGATTGTGCATGGCCACATTAGCCCTATAAAACCTTGCAAACGTGCAAGTTGAGACCCATGAGGCAGCGGCGCAGATATCAGAGAGTGGAACTCCACGTAGAGCCGCCTATGATGCAGCCACATTCCGAGTGGAGTGGTCTCGGATGTGGGGAGGGACCGGGAGGCTGCTGCTAATGGCCTCCACAGTCCAGTTCAACAGTCTGTTTGGACAGTGCGTGGCCGCGCCTATGTCCAGTGTAGCCCACAAACAGTGCATCCGACTGCCGAAATGCAGCAGTCGCTTTGATGTATGCCCTCCGTGCTCGAACTGGGCAAAGAAGGACGTAACCTTGGCCCTGCTCATTCTCCTCAGGTGGTGGTCTGAAGGCTTCCAGGCTGAGGGGCTGATTGGTGTATGAAGAGGAGGAGAAGTTCTTGGGCATAAACGAAGAATTAGGCCACAATGTTACACCCGTGCCATCGGGCTCCATTGTAAGCACTCCCGGCCGATAGACAGGGCGTGTAGTTCACCCGCTCTCTTAGCATTCCTTTTAGCTATAACGTCGGCTGTCTTTAAAGATAGCCACTTGAGCTCCGTCCCCTGTAGGGGCTCAAATGGAGGTTTACACAGTGCACTTAAAACCAGAGGCAAGTCCCAAGCTGGTCTTGGACTGCAGTGAGGGGGTCTTATGTGCTGAGCACCTTTAAGAAAGTGGCTCACCCATGTGTGGGATCCTACAGTCAGCCCGTCTACCCTGTTGTGTATTGCAGATATAGCCGCTACATACACCTTGATGGTGGAGGGTGCAAGGCCCTCGTCCAGATGAGACTGTAAAAAGCTGAGAATCCCCGGTATCGGCAACATGCCGGTTCCTGATGGCGTGCTTGGCACCAACTTACAAAGAGCTTCCACCTATTGGCATAGAGCGCATTGGTGGAAGGTGCGCGGGAACACTGGATGGTCCACACAATGGTCGACTCACATTCTGCTAGCAGTGGGTCAGGCCCTTCAGAGGCCACACCCACAGCTGCAACTGTACTGGGTTCGGATGCCAAATTTGACCTTCCATCTGTGAGAGGAGGTCCATCCGTGCAGGGAGACACCAAGGCTCCTTGTGCAGCAACCCGTACAGGGTAGGGAACCAGACTCTCCCCGGCCAATAGGGGGCTATCAACAGCACCCTGTGACCCTCCTTGAGGATCCTCTTGAGAGTGGGCAGAATTAGCAGGAGTGGTGGGAAAGCATATAGGAGCTGCTGTGGCCACTCGTGTGCCAGTGCGTCTTGGCCCAAGGGGCTTGACGTTTCTTTCAGTGTAAACCACAGGGGACAATGTGTCGTGGCCTGGGAGGCGAAAAGGTCCACCTCTGTCCTGCCGTATTGCAGCCAAATACTCTGCACCACTTCCGGGTGCAGCTTCCACTCCCTTGGATCGGGGTTCTGTTGTGACAGAAAATCCGCAGCAGTGTTCCTCACTCCTGGTGAATGCATTGCCCTCAGGCTCACCAGATGAGGGTAAGCCCATGTCAGTAGGTGCCGAGTGAGCTTTCAGGGAAGGTAGTGACCTGGTGCCGCTCTGGTGGTTTATATGATAGACCACAGATGTATTGTCGGTCTTTATAAGGACATGCCGGCCTGCTAAAATCGGACGGAAATGTTTCAGGGCGAGGAAAACAGCCCGCAGTTCTAACACATTGATGTGTTGTCCCTGCTGTTGTGGGGCCCATACGCCCCGGGCAGTCCTGCACTGCCACACTGTGCCCCAGCTGATCAGTGATGCATCGGTGGCGACTACTTCTCTGCGAGAGGGTATGGACATAGACATGAGGAGCAACTGGCCGTGATTCTGACTGGCCTGTGCCTGTGATGTTGTGGATGTAACCCAAGGCTGTTCATCCAGATTTGTAGAGGCCTGAGTGTGAGGAGGCCCAACGGAACTACCGACGAGGCAGCGGTGAGTATACCTAGTAGTGTCTGGAAAGATCTGAAGGTCAGGGTTCGTCCCTTCCTGAAGCGATGTAGCCGTCGGACAATATCGCTCACCCGTCGCTAAGACAGGGTTGCCTTCAACAGCTGAGAATCCAGCTGAAGGCCAAGAAAAACAGTCTTCTGGCTGGGTGTAAGGGAGCTCTTGGCGTGGTTCACCCTGAGCCCAAGTTTGGTGATGTGAGAAACCAGCACGGCTGGGTCGCTGAGCGCGTCTACCCTTGACTGAGAACCAATCAACCAGTCATCCAGGTAGGGGGAGGATACGCATTCCCCTGCTCTGAAGTAGGGACAGTGCTGCCGCGATGAATCTCAAAGATTCTGGGAAGTATGCATCCTTCAGATCGATGGTTGTGAACCAATCGTCCCGTCTGATGCTGTTTAAGACATCGGATGTGCGCAGCATATGGAATTTGAAGACCTTGAGATGGTCGTTCAAATGTCTCAGATCCAGTATGGGGCGAAGCCCACCCCCCTTTTTTTTGGGGGGGGGGATGATGAAATAGGTGGAATAAAACCCACTGTTTTGTGAAGTTGGATCTAATGGCTCGATGGCCCCCTTTTTCCAGGAGGGTCAAGACCTCCTGGCGTACTGCCAGAGCTTTCATTTTGACCCCTTGAAATCTCAGCAGTCGTCATCTGAATTGTATGCTGTAACCCTGAGAGAGGGTGGATATAACCCAGGGGTCTGATGTTACCACTTCCCAGTAGGCAAGTTGTTGACTGGTGAAGTGTCTGACCGCCGGAGTGGAGTAGTCAACGTCTGCCTCCACGCCCCCTATGGGGGGGGGGGGGAGTGGGAATTGTACCCCGACGTGCCTGTGCGGCGGCGCCAAAGAGCTGTCCCGGAATCACTGGGAGAGTGCGGAGGGCCCTCCTGCAGGGATCTGAGAGTGGTGACTGAGCCAACCCTACCTGACGCCTGGCGAGAGTTAAAGACGACATTAGTCTGCCCAGCTCCCTGGACATGAAAGCAAATGCCTGCAGCGAGGCCTCGCTTAGGCTTTGCAGTGATGGGTCTGCTCCAGAAGACTGAAGAGCCTGAGACTGGGCCAGGATCAGGTGAGATAATGAATTGCCTATGCGTGCAGCCCGTGCTGCAGCGTCATAGCTCTTCCTGATGAAGTCATTGGTCAAACGACACTGTGGCCGTGGACAGCGAGCGTCGGGTCTCAACGCCTCCATGCTGACCAGACCCTGACTGGATGCATCCTGTATCTCTACAGCTCCTCAATAAAGGGGGCTGAAGGTGGAACAGTGAAAACAGCAGAGGGGGAGTCTAAAAAAGGCACTCTGCATCCGTACTTCAGATGGTGCCGTGTCCAACCCCAGGCGCCATTTTTATCATGGGCTTGACCATAGTGGAAAGCACGTCCTCCTCTTGAAGCACCGTGGCCGGGGACAGCACCAGAGGCTGTGGCTCAGGAGGAGTAAATGAAGCAGCAGAGGCGAGAGCATCAGCAGGCTGTGCTTCAGGCGGTTGTAGGTTATAGAGCAAAGCCTTAATCTCAGCAAGCTCTGAAGGACCACAATGGCAAAAGTATTTTTACTTTTGTGTTATCCTCCATAATATTTATATTTATATTATGTTTACATGTTATGTTTTTACTGCAAAATAAATCAATACAATACAAAAAGAGCCAAGGTGCCCACTTGTTGTGCCAAGGGGTCCACCTTCTGGTACTTGGGCCTACAGGGAGCCTCCCATGACGGCTGCTTAGGGCGCTTCCTAGACTTAGGAGGCAGAGCATAGTCGCTCGGTGCTGGGGGCAGTCGAGAGCCCAAACTGCTTTCCAGCTGAGCAAGCCTAGCAGTGCGTCAAGCAAACAAAACGAAATATCCGCGGCGGAGTCAGGCGAACACACTCACCCAACCGCGTTCAGGTAATCAGCAATCAAAGCTGAAATAAACAAGCTACAAGGCGAGAAAATACCCATGTGCTCGCGGTGAAACTGAAACTTATAATTAGAGGTTGCTGGCTGCCGAAGTCCGAGTGGACTCACTCATAACCGATTTAGTTGAAAATACTTTACTTACCTTAAAGGTTTGAGACAATCAGCACATAAACATGACCGCTGTTTATTCTACTTACCTAAATATGGATTAGGTGACGGTAAACAAGCAGTGTCGAAGTACCAATACAGAGCCAAGCAACCAAATGAAATATCCGTGGCGGAGTCAGGAGCGAACACGCTCACCCAGCCGCGTTTAGGTAATCAGCAATCAGCTGAAGTAAACACGCTACAGTGCGAATCAGAAGCGCACACAAGCACTAATTAAGTATCATACTTGCAACAAAACGATACTTATTAAATCGCTACAAGGCGAGAGAACACCACTATGATCGCGGTGAAACTGAAATTTATAATTAGAAGTTGCTAGTTGCCGAAATCAGAGCGAACTTCACTCAGCAATAAGCTGAAGTAAACAAGCTACCGTGCGAATCAGAAGCGCACACAAGCACCAAATAAGTGTCATACTTGCAACAAAACGATACTTATTAGATCGCTACAAAGCGAGAAAACACCCCTATGATCACAGTGAAACTGAAATTTATAATTGGAAGTTGCTAGCTGCCAAAGTCAGCGAACTTACTCATAAACAGTTTCTTACCTTAAGCAAATGGCAAATCGCAGTCTTAAGAGGGCGAAAAAAACCGCAGCTCCAACCCGTTAAGGGTTTGCAAGACTCCAGCGATTGCTCTTAGAAAATAGTACTACTCGAATAATCTGCTCTGCACAAGAAGATGCAAGAGAACGCTTCCGGGGTGAACGCACCTTAAGTACCGGTGCAGTGACATACGTCACCCCCTGTCGCAAGCGACCTTGTTGGTATACAGACACTCGAACTGCATGCGCATGTGATGGACATCCAGGTGCTTACAGCACCGCCTCTGGCGGTCAGTAGAAATGAAATAGAACGTCTTTTCTTCTCGCTTTCCGTAACTGTAGACGTTTCATTCGCACACTCACATCCTCCATTTTTCTCTCCTGTTTCAAATTTGTATCCCACAATGCCTTGCACAGATGGGGAAAGCCCACCATGTGATGCATGATGTAGTATCTTGAATTGGGTCATGGTGAAGCAGGAAAAAATAGTGGAGAATTTAGGGCCACGTGGCTCTAAATTCATTAATTGTTCTATTAAAAAAAACTAATAAAATTGGAAGTCTGTGATTCGAATTCAGTCGCTTTCAGTCCACTAAACAAAAATAATTGTGTGTCAGGAAAAATTATTTTTTATGACCTACACTTGAAAAATCTGAAAGGCAGTCTAGCTTTAATTACCTACTTTCTGAGCTGTGTTGCTATAGAAAATTTAATCAATAAAACATTCACTGTGATGTAATCAATATCAATCCCTCTCGGAAAACATGTATAATCATCATATTTGAACTGTAAGAGATTTTTATAATCGCTCTTTCCACTCGCAGAACCCTAACCAGTTATTCATTGTTGGAATGTACGATCACTGAGCACTTTATTCGGTATACTGTAGTAATACTGGCTCTGAAAACACCCTCAATTCTTCATGCCATGGATTCCACAAGATGTTGGGAACATTCCTTTGAGATTCTGGTCCATGTTGAAATGACTGCTTTACACAATTCCTGCAGATTTTTCAAGTGCACTTTCTCTGTGAATCTCCTGCTCTTCCACATCTCAAAGGTGTTCTACCGGATTCAGATGTGGTGACTGGGAAGGCCACTGAAGAACACTGAACTCATTGTCATGTTCATGAAACCAGTTTGTGGCGGCGTTTTTTTTTTTGTGACATGGTGCATTATCATGCTCGAAGTAGCCATTAGAAGATGGTAAACTGTGACTATGAACGGATGCACATGGTCAGCAACTGTACTCCAACAGTCTTTGGAATTCAAACCATGATCATTTGGCATTAATGAGCCTAAAGGGTGCCAAGAAAACATTCCCCACACCATTACACCACCTCCACCAGCCTGGACTATTCACACAAGGCAGGTTGGGTCCATGGATTCATGCTGTTGGTGCCAAATTCTGACCCTACCATCTGTGTGCCTCAGCAGAAATCGAGTTTCATCAGACCAGGCTACATTTTCCAGCTTTCAACTGACCGGTTTTGGTCGGCCTGTACCCACTACAGCCTCAGCTTTCTGTTCTGTTCTGTTTAGTGGAACCCGATGTGGTCTTCTGCTGTTGTAGCAAGTCTCAAGATTTGACATGTTCTGCTTTCTGAGATGCTTTTCTGCTCACCTTCTTTCAGGTTTTGTCAATTTGAACCAGTCTGGATTATCTTTCTCTGTTGATCTCTTTCATCAACAAAGCGTTTCCATCTGCAGAACTGCCACTTGCAGCTGATTTTTTTTTTTTGCACCCTTCTATATTCACCAACAATCATGCCATGGTTAAAATTACTGAAATCACTTTGAATGACCCTTGAATGAGTAGGTGTAGAGGTGTTCCTAATAAAGTGCTCTGTGAGTGTATATCAGAGAGGAACTATCAGGGCCTTCTAGGCGTTCAGAGAAGGCTCAAACATATCAGCATTTCAAATGTTATATTTGATTTCTTTCATTCTTTAACTGCTTTCATTCTTTCATATTTCCTTATAATTCGTCTCTTCTAGTTCTAATTTGGCCTCATTTTCGATCAAATTTGCTTCAGAAATGAAAGGGTTACTGTCCTGAAAACTTTAAAATCGAGTTATCCATTGAGAATTTTTTTGTTTGTTGTCTCTAGGCTGAGAAAAGTTTAGAGCTGGCTCACTCATTGGTTAGGACTTCATTGCCGGGTCAGAAGGCCATGGCAGTGTACGTTTATGTAGGAAGTGACCAATGAATTAACCAATCAGATTTTGATTTATAGTGGGAGGGACCAAAAATGTATCGCCCTCAGCCTTCTCGAAGGCCAACGCTAGCTTAACCACGAGTTGGCACCATCAGCGCAGAAGTGAAGTAACCTTCCAGTCGGTGTAGCGTTCATCAGTAGTGTTAGCGAATGCTAATAAAGCAGTCAAGCCTCTGCTATCAATAGCAAGTAGCACAGGCTAATGACCGAGAAACTAAGATTTCTGTCTCCAGAGTCTTCTTCCAATCACGCTCACCACAGTATTTTTCACTCAGACTTAAGTATTCATTTCCCTCTGTAATTGGCTTTGTTACTTTTAAAATCAACATCGACAACTACACACAACGGAGCAACCTGGCAGCCTGCCGCTAATCCCTTGCAAAATCCTTTGCCTTGTTGCTTTTTTTGTTGTCTGAAGTCCCAGCTCTAATATTAACAGTTCGCCACTGGTAAAAGTTTTGTAAAAACCAGTAAAAATCCAGTAAAAGTTTTGTCCTATATTATACTGGTTTTATTAATATTGCAGTTAGATTGAAGATTGCATTAAGTATATTTGTTTTTAGTTACTGACTAAACCCATTCCATTTTTATACTACTTGCCAATTAGTCTATAACTAAGAACTAAATATGCTGATACTGTATATAATAATGTTGATTGTGATGCCAACAGCATAATATGAGTAAAATTATGTTATAATTTATTTGCAGACCCTCTGGCTAGGTCACAGACCCCGTTTTAAGAACCATGGGTTTATAGTATTTAAAAAGGTGTAAAATAAATGGGGATAGTCTTTCACTTAATACTGTACGTGTATGACTGATAAAGGTAAATAGATTAAAGTCTCATCTCATCTCATTATCTCGAGCCACTTTATCCTGTTCTACAGGGTCGCAGGCAAGCTGGAGCCTATCCCAGCTGACTATGGGCGAAAGGCGGGGTACACCCTGGACAAGTCGCCAGGTCATCACAGGGCTGACACATAGACACAGACAACCATTCACATTCACACCTACGGTCAATTTAGAGCCACCAGTTAACCTAACCTGCATGTCTTTGGACTGTGGGGGAAACCGGAGCACCCGGAGGAAACCCACGCGGACAATATGCAAACCCCACACAGAAAGGCTCTCGTCGGCCACGGGGCTCAAACCCGGACCTTCTTGCTGTGAGGCGACAGCGCTAACCACTACACCACCGTGCCGCCCATAGATTAAAGTGTAGTACAAAATAACAAACAAACAAGAGAGTGATCTTTTCAGCTAGAGCATGTGTGTGTGTGTGTGTGTGTGTGTGTGTGTGTGTGTGTGTGTGTGTGTGTGTGTGTGTGTGTGTGTGTTGTAACAGTAGAGGAAGGTGAGTTACTGCTCTATGTGTGTATTTCCTGCAGGTACCTACTGAAACCAGATTTCATGCGCCGCTCTGACAGGATGTTTGACCCATTCTCTGAGACACCAGTGGACGGTGTCATCGCTGCCACCTGCAGTGTTCAGGTGAGACCTTCATGCCTATAGAGGGCACTGTACACCTACAGTAAACTTACACTCGCTGAGCAATACTGACTGCCTGCTACTTGAGCTACTTACATGTCTTCATATTAATATAAACAGATCTTTCATAACTGTTCTTGGATCAGATTTGAGATTTTGTATGCTTTCCTGATGTTGCTAACAGTTGTGTGTGTGTATACGGTATATATATAATATATTTGCATATCTGCCTCTGTCAGGTGTTCTCGGGTCAGTTTTTATCCGATAAGAAGATTGGCACATACGTAGAAGTGGACATGTACGGCCTTCCCACTGACACCATCCGAAAAGAGTTCCGCACCCGCATGGTGATGAACAACGGCCTGAATCCAGCCTACAATGAAGAGCCTTTCGTTTTCAGAAAGGTAGGCGACGACGCACTCACAGAAGTGAAGCAGGGAGACAAACACAGCGATATGTAATTATAGTGAAATTCAATTAGCGTTACGTAATCTAATTAAGCATCTCTTTTATCTGTGTAAAATGGGCTGGAGAGTGATCAGATAAAGCCCCTCTTAATAGCTGTATTTACAACTCAGATGTTGTGCAATATCACACTACAGCATTTTTGTTGGCAGTGTATGTGACAGACCTCTGTCAGCATGAATATTCTGATGATCCCTTATGCTTCATATCGTATGCTTCATGTTGTGTTTATCTTCAAACAGCGCACACACACACACACACACACAAAATTAACCGCTGATGCCTCATCCACTTCCATGCATTCCTACAGAGTTCTACAGCACTACTACAGCATGTAATGTTGAACAACATTCAAAGTCCTGTAATCATAATAATTAGGCTACGTTCACACTGCAGGCTGAAGTGACTCAAATCCGATCTTTTCGCCCATATGTGACCTGTATCCGATCTTTTATTGACAATATGAACAACACAGATCCGATTTTTTCAAATCCGACCCAGGCCGTTTGGATATGTGGTCCTAATTCCGATTCCTATCCGCTCTTTTCATATGCGACTTCAGTCTGAACCGCCAGGTCGCATTCATCCGACTTACACGTCATCAACAAGCCACAAACGTCACTATTCTGCGCTGAAGTAGGCGGCGGGTCTCTCAAAAAAAGTTACAACAACATGCCGCATAATCACGGGCGCAGGTAGAGGGGGGGACTCGTCCCACCCAGATTTAAATTCACCTCGTTCGGTCCCCCCCACTTATAGGGAGGAAAAACCGTCTATGCTGTCTTTCTTTGCATAAGGCAAACCTCACGGAAAAATCAAAAGACTAATTACCATTCGGTTTATTGAGGTGCACAGCAGTGTATACATAGTTGCAACAACTCACATAAAACAAAGACTGATATTCGGTTGGTTGAGCTGCGCAGACTGCACAGGTTGCGAGCTCGAGCTTGGTTGCTATGGTTACTAACAACAAGTTTGGCAGGCATATCGGGGTTGGGGTTGGTTTGCTGGCAGCTTTGTCCCCCCCAGTTTTTTGTCCCTCCCAGTTCAAAAAACGTATCTGCGCCCCTGCGCATGACATCAATGCGAGGGACGTTTCGGGCTGTGAAGGTTCTGAATCTTCTCAATGGAAGGACGCAGAGGTTAGGGAGCTGATTTCCATTTGGGGGGATACAGCTATTCAAGCTAGATTGGATGGGTCATACCGCAACCGGGCGGTTTTACTTCCGTAAACACTGGCCATGCTCACTGCGTGTGACGTCGTCGTATCCTGCAATGCGCATGTGGAACACTTTTAGGTCGCTTTTCGTTCATACTGAGGATCACATACAAGTCGCATATGTGAACGACCTCACAAAAAAATCGGATTTCACAAAAAAAATCGGAATTGAGCATTAAGCCTTGCAGTGTGAACGTAGCGTCAGAGAATGTGATCTTCATTAGCATCCCAGATTTATTTTATCACGCAAATCTATTTTTTGTTTGTTTCACTTTGGTTTCTGGTTCCTTACATATGGTTACCCATAATGCCGTTTGACTGCCTATTGATAGTAGCACCAGTAAGAATTAACCCTCACATCATCTCTATGGAAAGATCCCAGCTCTCTCATCTACTCATCTGTACACTCTGCTCAAACAGATCACGTTCGTAAAACGCTCCATCTTTCATGCTGAAACGAATAATATTGTTCTGAAAGTTGCAGCTGTTTCTGAGCTGAAATACACCGGTTTCCCTTTTGCATGTACGGTACAGTGTCTTGCAAAAGTATTCATCCCCCTTGGTGTTTGTCCTGTTTTGTCGCATTACAAGCTGGAATTAAAATGGATTTTTGGACGGTTAGCACTATTTGATTTACACAACATGCCTACCACTTTAAAAGGTGAAAATTGTTGTTTTATTGTGACACAAATAATAAACAAGATGAAAAACCAGAAATCTGGAGAGTACATAGGTATTCACCCTCCCAAAGACAGTACTTTGTAGAGCCACCTTTTGCTGCAATTACAGCTGCAAGTCTCTTGGGGTATGTCTCTATTAGCTTAGCACATCTAGCCACTGGGATTTTTGCCCATTCCTCAAGACAAAACTGATCCAACTCCTTCAAGTTAGATGGGTTGCATTGGTGTACAGCAATCTTCAAGTTATGCCACAGATTCTCAATTGGATTGAGGTCTGGGCTTTGACTAGGCTGTTCCAAGACATTTAAATGTTTCCCTTTAAACCACTCCAGTGTAGCTTTAGCAGTATGTTTAGGGTCGCTGTCTTGCTGGAATGTGAACCTTCATCCCAGTCTCAAACCTCTGGCCGACTCAAACAGGTTTTCCTCCAGAATTGCCCTGTATTTAGTGCCTTCCATCTTTCTTTCAGTCCTGACCAGCTTTCCTTACCCTGCAGATGAAAAACATCCCCACACCATGATGCTGCCACCACCATGCTTCACTGTAGGAATGGTGTTCTCAGGGTGTTGGGTTTGCACCACACATGGCATTTCCCATGATGGCCAAAAAGATCAATTTTAGTCTCATTTGACCAGAGAATCTTCTTCCATGTGTTTGGGGAGTCTGCCACATGCTATTGGGCAAATTCCAAGCAATTACTTTTTTCTGGCCACTTTTCCATAAAGCCCTGCCCTGTGGAGTGTACGGCTTTAAGTGGTCCTATGGACAGATACTCCCATCTCCGCTGTGGATCTTTGCAGCTCCTTCAGTGTTATCTTTGGTGTATTTTTTGCATCTCTGATTAATGCCCTCCTTGCCCGGTCTGTGAGTTTTGGTGGGCGGCCTTCTCTTGTCAGGTTTGTAGTGGTGCCATATTCTTTCCATTTTGTTATAATGGATTTAATGGTGCTCCCTGGGATATTCAAAGTTTGGGATATTTTTTATAACCCAACCCTGATCTATACTTCACAATTTGTCTCTGACCTGTTTGGAGGCTCCTTAGTTTTCATGTTGCTTGCTTAGTAGTGTTGCAGAGTCAGGGTCCTTCCAGAACAGGTGGATTTATACAGACATCATGTGACAGATTATGTGACTTATGAAGTGAATTGTTTGGACCAGCTCTTATTTAGGGGTTTCATACGAAAGGGGGTGAATACCTATGCACACTCCAGATTTCTGTTTTTTCATCTTAATTATTGTTTGTGTCACAATAAAACAACAATTTGCACCTTTAAAGTGGTCGGCATGTTGTGTAAATCAAATGGTGCTAACCCTCCAAAAATCCATTTTAATTCCAGCTTGTAATGCGACAAAACAGAAGAAACACCAAGGGGGATGAATACTTTTTCAAGACACTGTAGCTCACAGAGAAGTAAAATAATATCCTTTCATATCTGGTTAACCCAAAATTGAAAAAGAGAACATTTTCCTTTCTAGTTCCACCCCATCTTCAGTTACACCTACAATTATAATCTAATCTACTGATGGAAAATCAGTGACATTGTTATGCCTCTGCCACTAGATTGTCTGTCTGTCTGTCTGCCTGAGATTAGCATGATGTCTAAAGAAAGCGTGGTTGAATATTTGAAGGATTTATATGGAATTATCGTCATTGTAACCAGCAGGTGAGCTGATTAGATTTTGGAATTGACCCAAACAGGATCACAGCAAGGTCAAATGTCTGACAGCTTTCCTATTTGAAGTGTGCATGTGTGTCAGGTGTTTCAGGCATACAAAATCAGTACCAAGAAGGACTAGACTTTTTGTCTTGGACGCCATTGGTGTTGAGTTCTACTTCAAAAAGAAAGAAAATGCTGAATATCACTATCAGAAGCATCCATATTAATCTTCATCACATCATCTGAGGCATTGGACTTTTAATTGGAAGGTTGTGAGTTTAAATCCCAGCACTGCAAAGCTGTCACTGCTGAACCCAGCAGTGTTGTAGTCACTAAACCTCAAGTCCGAGTCCAGTCTCAAGTCCCCAGTGTTCAAGTCCAAGTCATTAAAGAAAATTTTGAGTCGAGTCCACTATTGATCCGAGTCAAGTTTGAGTTGAGTCTGAGAACAAGACTCCAACCGCACCATTTGATGATGGCTGTTGCTGCCTTTATGTGAAACCGTCTCTGCTACTGTGTTGGGCTAACGTCACTGCTCGACTGCCCCATTTTAGTTAATAGGCTACAGATAAAAAGATTGTTCATTGTTCAGCAAGCCCCACCCACTATCAACAGGGCAAATAACATGAGAGAGGGTTAACACTAGCTAGTTCATCGCTCAACAAGCCCCGCCCACTATCAACAGAGCAATGAACATAGCATGTCACTTACTTCTCTGGGTGGAGTCTTACCAAACGATGATTGAAGTTCGAGGTTGTCCCTGTCGTCTCCTCAATAGTTCTTCTACATATGAAACACATAGCAGTGTGGGGGGGGTTTCGCACTGCATGAGAAATCTGTATAAGCAAAGCAGACAATCCTAGGGGCGTTCTTTCCAGGCATTTTAGCACCATTAACATTAGTTTGTTCCTGAACATGACGTATGAACAGGTGAATGTGCATTCTCTTGCACAAAAGTAGTAAAAAAGTAATGTAGATATAAATATCTTATGCCAAATTATTATGGCATGTTCCAAGAAATAAAGAAAAATTCCAAGTCCTCGTCTCCAGTTTCCGAGTCCAAATGCAGTTAATGCATGAGTCCAAGTCCGAGTCATCAGTGCTCAAGTCCAAGTCAAGTCACAAGTCCTTAAAATTAGGGCACAAGTTGGACTCGAGTACTACAAGCCTGGTTGAACCCTTGAGAAAAGCCCCTAACCCTCTATTGCTCAGTTGTTAAAAAATAATGTAAGTAGCTGGATAAGGACGTCAATCTGCCAAATACCATAAATGTAGGTAAAAATTACTTGTAGTATTTAAACACAATCCTCATTGTCTCTTCACTCGACTGATCACTGGGGGGAAATAATCACATTAATTGGATCAGTTCTGGCTTGATATAAATTTTTGTATCTCTTTTTAAAATTTTTTAAACCTTTTTTGTCATCTGTACAATAGTTAAGCGCTTTCTCTGTTTTGATTAATTTTGATGATGCAGGATCATCACAGATATTTCTGGTCTGATTTAAAATCGAATTGATTAAACTTATTTCTGTTTCACTACGGCATGCAATGATTCAAAAACATGATCATGTTTTGTGAGTCAGGCACACTTCGCTATCAAGGGTTTTAGACATTTTTCAAAGATCTAAAGTGCGTCATGTCCCATTAGCTGTTGCCAAGGGCAGACCACATCCACAGTCTGCATTAGCACAAATGAGCAATTGCTAAATGTCTTGCCTCACACACACCCGGCCATCCACTGCATGGACATCCTCAATCTTCAGTGGCTATCTGGAGGAAAAACACTCTCTCAGGATTACAGTCCACTGGGTGTCAGACTTACATGCTGTTCAAACAGAATTGATTAGACTTGTTTGTTTCACAGTGTCATGCAAAAATCAAATTCTGAGCAAAGCAAACTTAGCAAGGGTTGACATCTTTAGGCAGACTGTTGACTTACTTACCCACAGGCAGTTTCAGACAGATAGCCAAAGTAAGGTAAGAAAATAGACATTTCCACGTGGGTTAAAAAACAACAACAACAACAACGTTTATTTATGTGGTCCTAAAGTAGAGCCATCTCTATTTTAGGACAACATCATTAATAATAATACAAATATTAATAATAATAATAATAATAATAATAATAATAATAATACACTGTATTTCTAAAATTGTTTCTTGCTCTATGCTACTTTATATTTCAGCATACAGTGTCTTGAAAAAGTATTCATCCCCCTTGGTGTTTGTCCTGTTTTGTCGCATTACAAGCTGGAATTAAAATGGATTTTTGGAGGGTTAGCACCATTTGATTGACACAACATGCCTACCACTTCAAAAGTGCAAATTGTTGTTTTATTGTGACACAAGCAATAATTAAGATGAAAAACCAGAAATCTGGAGTGTGCATAGGTATTCACCCCCCCCAAAGTCAATACTTTGTAGAGCCACCTTTTGGTGCAATTACAGCTGCAAGTCTCTTGGGGTATGTCTCTATTAGCATAGCACATCCAGCCACTGGGATTTTTGCCCATTCCTCAAGACAAAACTGATCCAACTCCTTCAAGTTAGATGGGTTGCGTTGGTGTACAGCAATCTTCAAGTTATGCCATAGATTCTCAACTAGATTGAGGTCTGGGCTTTGACTCGGCCATTCCAAGACATTTAAATGTTTCCCTTTAAACCACTCCAGTGTAGCTTTAGCAGTATGTTTAGGGTTATTGTCCTGCTGGAACGTGAACCTTCATCCCCGTCTCAAACCTCTGGCCGACTCAAACAGGTTTTCCTCCAGAACTGCCCTGTATTTAGTGCCATCTATCTTTCCTTCAGTCCTGACCAGCTTTCCTGTCCCTGCAGATGAAAAATATCCCCACAGCATGATGCTGTCACCACCATGCTTCATTGTAGGAATTGTATTCTCAGGGTGTTGGGTTTGCGCCACACATGGCATTTCCCATGATGGCCAAAAAGATAAATTTTAGTCTCATTTGAGCAGATAGTCTTCTTCCATGTGTTTGGGGAGTCTGCCACATGCTGTTGGGCAAACTCCAAATGTGTTTTCTTTAAGCAATGACTTTAACCCAACCCTGATCTATACTTCTTCACAACTTTGTCTCTGGCCTGTTTGGAGGCTCCTTGGTTTTCATGTTGCTTGCTTAGTAATGTTGCAGAGTCAGGGTCCTTCCAGAACAGGCTGATTTATACAGACATCATGTGACAGATCATGTGACACTTTGATTGCACACAGGTGGACCTTAATCAACTAACTATGCAACTTATGAAGTGAATTGTTTGGACCAGCTCTTATTTAGGGGTTTCATACGAAAGGGGGTGAATACCTATGCACACTCCAGATTTCTGTTTTTTCATCTTAATTATTGTTTGTGTCACAATAAAACAACAATTTGCACCTTTAAAGTTGTCGGCATGTTGTGTAAATCAAATGGTGCTAATCCTCCAAAAATCCATTTTAATTCCAGCTTGTAATGCGACAAAACAGAAGAAACACCAAGGGGGATGAATACTTTTGCAAGACACTGTGCGTAGTTTTAGCAATAAAATAAGATGTGCTTATCAATTTGTATTTTCTTTTATACACTTTCTTTGGCACAGTTACTTGTTTTTCTTTTTTTTTTTTCTTTTTTCTTGTTTTGCTGAGTTTGCATGCAGTGCCTGATGAGTAGAACTAAACCTGCTTTAGTATTTGAGAAGGGTAGAAACATAGGATAAGGTGATGAAGAAACGTGTTGAGAAAGTGACTCAAGTTCATGGAGATAAAGCAAACAAGAAAAGGAAATTAATCAGTATGATGCTTCATTTTATCATAATGTTGGGATCAGACTGTGCAAATTCAGCTCGATTTTGACATGATCTTTTCATGGGCAAAAATTTCCAATGCTGAGTTTGAATATGAATGTCGGGAATGACGAACAGGCCTCATAGTGTGACATAATCAAAAAACAGCTATGTGGCATCTGGGACATCCCACGACACCCCGAAGAAAAATCTAGCATGTCAGAATCTTTTGTGTTTTCTTACATAGTTTAACAACTCCTATGATGTGTTACGTGGTGCTCCTTCTGTAGCCATGATTGACAATTTCTTGACCCTCCTCCCTGATGACATGCAAGGACGTGAATAATTGGTCAGGGTCAGACTTGTCGTATCGCCAGTCTCCCAGCCAAGACATGGCAAGAATTTATGGCACTATGATTATCTAATCTGACATAGTGACCATTGTGAAAGACAGAAATTTCGTGTAGTCTGATCCCGGCATAAGAGGAGCAGAGTAAGAGCAGTATGACAGACAACAGTATAGAAGATGAAGATTGGAGAAAGAACAAAACAGTGAAAAGCAGAGAAACCGCAGCACAGCAGGAAGCTGGTATGTGGCACAAGTAAAATGAAATATGCGTTGCTTTAACCAGTCAGTATCATGTGGTGATATGTCAGAATCAAAGTCGTTTAAGTGTAAAAATTAATGCTTTAATATGGCGTTTGGGTCGGTAATTGTATTTTAAGCAGTATTATTGGTATAAGGAAACAGGGAGTGAGTGAACAAGGGACAGAGAGAGAAAGCAAAGCTATTATGCTGAGACCAGCAGAAAGGCAGAATCTCTCAACCATGACACTGAGACTCCAGCACAGGCCATAAATCACCGCTGCCGCAGTGCTGCCCCCTCTCTCTCTCTCTCTCTCTCTCTCTCTCTCTCCTTCTCTCTCGCTCCTTCTCTCTCCCTCTCTCTCTCTCTCTCTCTCACAAACACACACACTGACTGCTGTGACTGCCCTACACACATTCATGCACACACACACACACACACACCTATACGAGCCATCAGCACTGCTGTTATTTTCAGAACACACTGCTGGTTTGAACACACACACACCATTATTGCCATTATCCTACACCACACGCTCATTCAACCAACACTGACACAAAAGAGCTAAAAATGTTAAACACAGGCACTGAGTCAGATAAATCCTAAAAGCCTGGCAGTGTCCATGAAAACACCTCAGATGTACTTTAATAAAACAGACTAATATTTATATTAGCCCATAAATACACATACACACACACACACACACACACACACACACACACACAAAACAGAACACAGCTACTAATCATCCTTATACACACACACAAATACTCCTGTAATCAGCACTATGACTTACACGCACCTGGGTTAAAAATAGCAAAGGGTCCAATTTTCATTCAGGAAGGTTTAATATTAAAATAGCACCATATACTCTACTATCCATCCATCCATTATCTGTAACCGCTTATTCTGTACAGGGTCACGGGCAAGCTGGAGCCTATCCCAGCTGAATACGGGCGAAAGGCGGGGTACACCCTGGACAAATCGCCAGATCATCGCAGGGCTGACACATATGCCGCTTTTCCACTACCAACGCGGCTGAGTTGGGCTGAGCTGTGCCGTGCTGAGTTGGGCTGAGTCGAGCTGAGCGGGGCTGTTGGAGTTGCATTTCGACTACAACCGCGCTGAACCATGCTGGCTGGAAGTGGGTGGACACATTGGGTGGAGTTAGCGAAAGTGGGTGGACTTCACGTGATGTCGTTAGGCGGCGCAAACAGTGACATCAGTGACCTTTTAAGCGGTAGTCTCACGACCCGGATAGTAAACAATAAACATGGAGTCGTTAGTGTTGCTGGTCTTGGTGCTGTGGCTTGTTGTCACCGACAATGCCAACAGATACTGGCAAGAGCGTATAGATGAGGCGAGGCGCATAAGGCTTCAGAAATTCTCGTAATTCGTAATTCTTCTTCTTCTGGGTTTACAGATCCCAGCGTGCTCGCGGGGCGTGTGTGGGCATGTGAGGACACTCCTCCTCACCAATCAGTGCACAGGGGAGTGTCTCCTCACGCCCCTAGCCCCACTCGGCTTGGTTTGGCTCGCTTCAGCCCCACTCCAAAACCGTGCGAGTTTTGGGTGCTGAGTAGGGCTGAAGCGAGCTGAGTCGTGCTGCTCTGAGGTAGTCGAAACGCGAGCCGTGTCGGGCTGAAGTGAGCTGAAAAAGGGTAGTGGAAAAGGGCCATTAGAGACAAACAACTATTCACACTCACACCTACGGTCAATTTAGATCCACCAATTAACCTAACCTGCATGTCTTTGGACTGTGGGGGAAACCGGAGCACCCGGAGGAAACCCACACAGAGACAGGGAGAACATGCAAACTCCACACAGAAAGGCCCTCATCGGCCACTGGGCTTGAACCCAGAACCTTCTTGCTGTGAGGCGACAGGGTTAACCACTACACCACCGTGTTGCCCACTCTACTATTGTTGATTTTTAAAAAATGTAAATTGCTGCTGCAGTCAGACACTGCAGTAGTCGCCTTAGGGACTATATTCAGTCATATTAGTTGCTTAACTGGACCTTTACAAATTTTAATTGGATACTGCTGCCAGAGAAGTTACATCACACAGCTGATCTGGTTGGTTTTGACAAAGTCTAAAAAATCTAATACATATTTTTGCTCCTTCTCAGGTTACAATAAATATATTAATAAACCTCAGGCAATAGCCCCTGGTCCTTTTGTTGGCACAAATCTCAATAAGCTTCCTGAGATCAATTTTCTCCTACTGTTAAAAAGATTTAAGACGACCCATCTTGTGAATGCGTAAGATAAACTATAATTTTTTCCCCATGATACTCTATTTACTCCAAATAATCCCTTTCTATTTATGTATTAAAAAATTATATAGACACAGTTATACAGGCATTTTTCAAGATTTATCTGGCATAAGAAAACCCCAGACTTAAGCTTTCCAAACTTCAATGACGAATTGACAGAGGAGGCCGAGCTTTTCCCAGTAATAATCTGTATACCTGGCCATGCCATGCAAAAACTTATTCAAAAAACTGTCCAGAGGTATACTCAGGCAATGATATCAACTCTTGGTTTGCACAACAATCTTCTCAGTTACGCCTCCTCACTGAGAATATAGACAAAAAACTATATTAAAGTTAGACATCTCAGACGCTCGCTGGCCGTGCTGTGAAAATTGTCCATGCAGACACTCATCTAAGTTTCCAAACCTGTCATTGCTTAACTCTTGAATATTTTCTATCGTGAATACTATCATTAAAAAGCTTATAATCTCTGCTTTCCAAAGAAATTTATCTCGTTAAGATCTGTTCAGTACTTTGGGAGTAACAGTCGGTTGAATTTGGTACAACAGATGCTCGCGGGACGTTGGGAAACTGTGCTTTTTGAGTCACGGGAAAGTGGTCAGGCTCTCTCTCTCTCTCTCTCTATCTCTCTCTCTCTTCTGATCAGTTTCTGACTGGATTCCTCGTGAATATCAATCAGATAACTTTTATAGGGATGTTCTCTCACTCTCACTGTTTCTAATGAAGTATTCAGCAAAATTTTCCGTCAGCTAGTTTTGATGTTATGATTCACAGGAGACTTTGAAGTGAGTTTTCATAGCTTTACCTACTTTTTTTTCAAATAAAACTGATTCATGTAAATAAATAACTATTTTAGAATATAACTGTGGTCGTTTTGATGAAAAATATTGAGTTCTTAGGGGTTGGAATGATATTTAAAAAAAACGGAAGTCAGAAATGTGAATGTCAATTTCAATTCAACTGAATGTGAATTGTTTTTTGGATGTGGATCACAGTTTTTTCAAGGTCCGTCTTGAAAGCTGTGAATATTATTCAAAATAATCATTTATATTCTTTCTTATGAAGAGTAGTCAGCCCTACTTAGAAATACAAAATGCCTACAGAGCACAAAGAGGGTATTAGAAATAATCTTTTATTGCTTTTTTATTTTGATAGAGAATGGTAGATGTGAATGACATTCAAAGCTTATTTATGCATATTTTATCATTAACATTGATTTCTCCTTCTTTGTGATGTATAAATAAGAGTTAATATCAGCTTTATATTGCAAAAATAAAGCCATTTGGTGAAACTTTGAAGAAGAGAGTGTACTGATTTAACATGTTTACCTGATTAGCATGATTAATACTAATTAAATATTAATTTGCATAATTGGTTTGTACTAATTTTTCAAACTTTGTATTCAGTATACAACCATCTATGTGCCTGCCAATTTCCATGTAAATATCTTGAAAAATAGAAAAATTATTAAGAAAAACATTTGATCTCATTGGTTAATGAGGCCCATTTTGGACCATGTGATCCTCGTACAGAATATTACAGCAGTTTTCTAAAAATTAAGCCTTTTTTTCAATCTTTGATTTGTAATATCTCAAGAACGGATAAACAAATTTTAATTCTGTAAAAAGTATGTTGTTCTGCATTCAATTCTGAATTAACTGAGAGCAGTTTCAAGCAATTTGGCTTGAACTTGAATTTTCACCTGATATGCCTTATTAAAGTTGAAATAGAACTATCTTCTTATTAGTTAGATGTTCCAAAACAGCATTTTATTTTGGCTAATTTCAGATTAGACACTTTATTTTATCTAAGATTCCTGCTCACCATCTGATCTAGTCAATTATTGAATAATCGTTCACTACAGAAAGACAGGTGGAAAGGTTAATATTAGTATTCAACTCTTTATTTTTTGGAATAAATTGGCTTTAGATCAAAGATTTTCCAGTGTCCATATAAAATAAGTCATGTTGTATGATGTCATTGTAACATAAAACTTATTATCTATTATCTGACAGGTTAGCTTGGATATTTGGACATAAGATAAATCTTAGTAGATTCATGGCAGTGAATTTACTGCTACTGTTTTTAACTGCAAACCTGATTTTTTGCTGTATATTTAAGATGTGTACAATATGATTTTTGTATGTTATCCAAGTAGTATAACTAAAATTATATATGATTTTATTTCATACTAAATGACATTCCGATTGGTTGAGTATAAGGAATAAAATATGAGGTTATAGGAAAATAAATCAACGATAGGGTGGTGCGATGTAACAGCATGTCCCAAATGGTTTTATTTCTCTTATACCACAGAAATTAGCCAATGACTAGAATTTTTCATTTGTTAAGGAGAATACTTTCATTCATTTATAGTTCCATGTATAAGACATTTTAATAAAGAAATTGTAAATCCTGCTATCCTGAATACTTTCCCATGTCAGAGAACAGAGAAGTCAAGTCAAGTCAGTTTATTTGTATAAACACTTTTAACAATAGACATTATTGCAAAGCAGCTTTACAGAAAAATAAAGATTTTAAACATATAAACTAATAAATGTATCCCTAATGAGCAAGCCTAAGATGACAGTGGCAAGGAAAAAAATCCCAGAGATGACATGAGGAAGAAACCTTGAGAGGAACCAGACTCAAAACGGAACCCATTCTCATCTGGGTGATAACAGATTATTGTGTGATTATAAATAACACACTTTTATAAGTGTGTCCTATATGGTCACAAAGTACAATTGTGTAACCAGGAAATTCATTATAGTTTTAGCATGAAGTCTATTTTGTTGGTTATCAACTGTTCATTGATGAGTGCAAAACTGTTCATGACAATTGCAGTCCTAAAGTTATCATGGCAGTTGTAGCTGTAAGCCATCATTGCAAAACTGTAAGTGTACATTTTCTAAGTGTATCGTAAGACTGTGCATATGGGGCTATCCTTCATAGGAGTGAAGCGATGAGAACCTTAGCCAGAAGTAGGGTATAAGGTTGGATCTAGGGGCTGTACATATGGGGGCCATCCTCGCAGGAGTGAAGTGATGAGAACCTCAGCCAGAAGTAGGGCATCAGGATGGATCAGGGGCTGTACATATGGGGGCCATCCTCATAGGAGTGAAGTGATGAGAACTCCAGCTAGAAGTAGGGCATCAGGATGGATCAGGGGCTAGACATATGGGGGCCATCCTTGCAGGAGTGAAGCGATGAGAACCTCAGCCAGAAGTAGGGCATCAGAATGGCTCAAGGGCTGTACATATGGGGGCCATCCTCGTAGGAGTGAAGTGATGAGAGCTCCAGCTAGAAAAAGGGTATAAGGTTGGATCAGGGGCTGTACATATGGGGGCCATCCTCGTAGGAGTGAAGTAATGAGAACTCCAGCTAGAAGTAGGGCATCAGGATGGATCAGGGCTGTACATATGGGGGCCATCCTTGCAGGAGTGAAGCAGTGAGAACCTTAGCCAGAAGTAGGGCATAAGGTTGGATCAGGGGCTGTACATATGGGGGCCATCCTCATAGGAGTGAAGTGATGAGAGTTCCAGCTAGAAAAAGGGCATAAGGTTGGATCAGGGGCTGTACATATGGGGGCTATCTTCATAGGAGTGAAGTAATGAGAACTCCAACTAGAAGTAGGGCATCAGGATGGATGAGGGCTGTACATATGGGGCCATCCTCACAGGAGTGAAGTGATGAGAACTCCAACTAGAAGTAGGGCATAAGTTTGGATCAGATAGGTCTGAAGATCAAGATAAGCCAGCATCTCAGGATTGACGTGTAATGAGAGAGAGAGAAACGCAGATTGCTAGGTATACCTGCTATGACCCAATACTTAACAACAGTATACATTGTGTGCTGAATGCAAGCGTGGACTCTGGCAAGACTAACTATGACATCATAACTAAAAGGGAGAGCCAGAAGGTAACACAGACACTAGGGTGCCCTGGGACATAAAGCGGCCAGCCATTCCACCATCAACTGAATAGCTTTACCTCTGACTCTTATAATGTGCTGAAACTGGAGACTCCTTCTAAAAATGCTAAACATCTCACAGAATTTTTTTTATTAGGTTTATGTGCAGTCCCTGTGCTGTACAATCTGTTAATCCAGAAAAGATAACATTAGAAAAAGTGCATTAATATACATCTGCGATTTGAATTACAGCCAGAACTACCATCAGAGCTGCTGTTATGGAAAATTAATCGGCATCTTCTGACCCATCAGAATAAAAAAAATCAAAAGTGTTGTTATATTACATTCATAATCATTTTTAGTGTTTTGAAAACCCCTTTGTCTTTGACCCATCAGTCATTGTTGCCTTTCTGTCACTCAGGACAGCTAAAGCCATAAAGACGAAGACAAATGCCTTCATCTCTATTTGAGCGTGGCTTGGATAAATGACCTATTGACACTTCACAATCTTAGCTTTATCCATTTCCTTTTCCGCTTCTCTCATTTCATATATCCTTTCCTCTGGCATTAATTTCTCACTGTGTCCTTTTATCTGCCACCAGGTTGTAGTGCATATCTGCAGTGCTGTAATTTCACTGCATCTGTCCTTGGCCTGCAGGTTACTGGATAGGAAAAGGAGAACACATTTTAGCAGGGCATGTTCAGATAAGGAGGGGGTGCATGATTCTGGGAAAGATTTATGATGTTGTAAGCATTACTGTATAGCTGCAGAAAATGCTAATGCTATCTATAATGAGACAAACCTCCATCCATCCATCCATTATCCGTAACTGCTTATCCTGTACAGGGTCGTGGGCAAGCTGGAGCCTATCCCAGCTGACTATGGGTGAGAGGCGGGGTACACCCTGGACAAGTCGCCAGGTTATCACAGGGCTGACACATAGAGACAAACAACCATTCACACTCACATTCACACCTACAGTCAATTTAGAGCCACCAATTAGCCTAACCTGCATGTCTTTGGACTGTGGGGGAAACCGGAGCACCCGGAGGAAACCCACGTAAACACGGGGAGAACATCCAAACTCCACACAGAAATGCCTACGTTGGCATTGGGCTCGAACCCAGAACCTTCTTGCTGTGAGGCAACAGTGCTAACCGCTACACCACCGTGCTGTCCATGAGACAATCCTCATTATAGATAATATTAGGGTGTAACTACTTCTTAGTTATAAGGGTCTTATAAGGGTCATCATATGGGTCTTGACTCTTGTATCTAGACTGTACACTCGAGATTTTAACCGCATGCACTTACACTCAGTCAGTTAATTATAAATTCATTGCATATACTTGACCATCAATATTTAGGGGTTTTCGTTGTTTTCAATGCAGAAGACATTCTCATCTCATTATCTCTAGCCACTTTATCCTTCTACAGGGTCGCAGGCAAGCTGGAGCCTGTCCCAGCTGACTACGGGCGAAAGGCGGGGTACACCCTGGACAAGTCGCCAGGTCATCACAGGGCTGACACATACACACAGACAACCATTCACACTCACATTCACACCTACGGTCAATTTAGAGTCACCAGTTAACCTAACCTGCATGTCTTTGGACTGTGGGGGAAACCGGAGCACCCGGAGGAAACCCACGTAAACACGGGGAGAACATGCAAACTCCACACAGAAGGGCCCTCGCCGGCCCCGGGGCTCGAACCCAGGACCTTCTTGCTGTGAGGCGACAGCGCTAACCACTACACCACCGTGCCGCCCTGCAGAAGACATTGTATATCGTTATTCTTCTTTCGGCTGCTCCCGTTAGGGGTCACCATAGTGGATCATTTGGAGCCACATATTTGATTTGACATAAGTTTTACACCGGATGCCCTTCCTGATTTAATCCTTCCCAATCTATCCGGACTTGGTTCCAGCACTAAGTATGCACTGACCTGTGCAACCTTTTGAACAGTGGGAGGAAACCGGAGAACCCGGAGAAAAACCACACAGACACAAGTACATGCACACTCGACACAGATAGGCCCCCATCGGCTGTGAGGTTCGACCCCGGAGTCTTCTTGCTGTGAGGCAACAGTGCTAACCACTACACCACCGTGCCACCATGTTGTATATCATTTATTAAATCCTTCACTGTGTTGTGTCCACAATGAGCGTGGCGTGTGAGGGTTTATGATAAGTTTCTTGAAAAGAAAGATGCATTTATGCTTGTATAATATTTGAGTAAACTGCTTATCAGGCCTAGTGGAATGGGTGGTCTGATTTAAATGTGTTTTAAAAGCATCTTTAGTGTGTTTACACCTGC
Source organism: Neoarius graeffei (assembly GCF_027579695.1). Lineage (NCBI taxonomy): Eukaryota > Metazoa > Chordata > Actinopteri > Siluriformes > Ariidae > Neoarius > Neoarius graeffei. The sequence continues at coordinate 100,282,302 of NC_083571.1, forward strand.
ATTGTTATGTAGATTACCGCTATTCATACTGCACATAATCATGATACTCAGGCTGCATGAAGTGATCACATTTAAACTAGAGGTCTGCGCGGGTCGGATTTTTCAGTCCCGCTCCCGCCCACGCCCGCATTGTGCAGTCCCACTCCCGCCCGCGCCCGCAAAGAATTATGATTTTCAGTCCCGCTCCCGCCCACGCCCACAAAAAAATTATGATTTTCAGTCCCGCTCCCACCATATTTTGTCCCGCTCCCGCCCGCAAATCCCGCATGATGCAGACGTTCGCGTTATTTCTCAGGAAAGTTCTTGTCTTGACACAGAGTGATGGTGCCTCATCCCCTACTTTGAGTGGATTTGAGCATAAATATCTACAGCTCATGTTATTTACCTTGCTTCTGAATTCAGCATGTACTGTCTCTAATAATAATAATAATAATTAGTGCTGTCAAGTGATCAAAATATTTAATCGCAATTTTTTATCATATGAGAAACCATTGTAATTTTCTGATCATCATAAAAAAGTGAATGGGCTTGCTTTGTACCAATGTTGTTGTTTTTTTTTTTTATTGCAAAGCAGAGCTAGTAAGAGAAGTGAATTGATTTACTGCTTGAGTTAGTCTACAACTTTAGTCAGAGAGACAGGTTACACAGTGACGGTAGGCTTGACTCAGTGCTATCCCAGAAATCCTTCCTGTAATATGCAAATTTAGCCGCCTCTGATTGGACAGCCAAATTTGCATATTACAGGAAGGATTTCTGGGATAGCATTGAGTCAAGCCTACCGTCACTGTGTAACCTGTCTCTCTGATTAAAGTTGTAGACTAACGCAAGCAGTAAATCACTTCACTCATGGTTTTCTTGCTAGCTGGGTGTGAACTGCGAGTCATTAGCGTGATCAAAGGATTTCCTGTTAGGGTGATCAATGGCAAATTTAAGATGCTATTCCTCTGGCAATCTGACTCTCTCTGCAAATTTAGGTATCTTAAAATGTTTTTATTAATGCCAAATAAAATATCCAGCACAAATTATATATGATAGACATAAATTAATAATTTATAAATTTTATTTCAAACACATTTTTAGTTAGCGGGACTGCAGCTTATCACCGCTCCCGCCCGCGCGCGCATATGTGCACTTCCGGTCCCGCCCGCGTCCGCAATGAGCTTTCAAAATTTGTCCCACGCCGCACTGCTTTGCGGCGGGTCCCGCGAGTCCCGCAGGACTCTCGTGGGAGTGCAGGGCTCTAATTTAAACAAGATGTCTTGTGCAGAGATTTTCCTGTAAAGATATCTTGTATCCATCAGCCAAGACATTGGCTGTGATAGTCCCATATGACCAGCTCGTCTGTGAAGATTCTCAGTCATCCAGGTCATGGTAAACTGTGGGTGGTAAAAGAGAGCAACTGGACTTGCTTGAAGATTCTTGAAGATGTTTCACCTCTCATCCGAAAGGCTTCTTCAGAACTGAAGAAGCCTTTCGGATGAGAGGTGAAACATCTTCAAGAATCTTCAAGCAAGTCCAGTTGCTCTCTTTTACCACCCACATATGACCAGCTCCTATACCTGTTCCCATACTGTGTAAATTTCATGTCACAGATTTTTTTTTTAATTATTATTACCATGGTTTCTCAATCACAATGCAAAGGATGAATGTAAAATCCCCATATCTGGTGTGTTTTTCCTATGTCTGACCCCAGGTCATCCTACCTGAACTGGCTGTGCTCAGAATCGCAGTGTATGATGATAATAATAAGCTGATTGGTCAGAGGATCCTGCCACTGGACGGCCTTCAGGCTGGTTATAGACACATCTCTTTGAGAAACGAGGGTAACAAACCGCTCTCTCTACCCACCATCTTCTGCAATATCGTCCTCAAGACCTACGTACCTGATGGCTTTGGGGGTGAGGAGACACATAATACACACACACTTACATCTAGGTGGCTCCTACACTGCATCATGACTGACTCTGCTTGGATGGACATATTTGTTACTCATTGTTTTGTAGTTGACCTAGCTATGTGAGCCTGTGGCTTGGGTGGTGTCAGTGATTATGGATGGCTATGAGTGTTTTTTTTCTTTGTTCTTTTGTTTACTGTTGTCAGATTGCACATTTGTGTCAAATTTAATCCAGGAGGAACCAATGTAAATTCCCTATCAAAAAACAAACTCCTCCAGAAATGGAGCCCAAATTGGCATTTACATTTTTAATTACATAAAACGAAGATGTTCTGGTCTACAAAATGGTCTACAGATAACAGACAGAGACTGGAGCTGTGGAACCAGGACAACGCAAGCAAACTATGGCTTCAGTACAGTTAAATAACTCTAATTGTAGTAGTAGAAAGTACCATCACCTCACATCAAATACAACATGTTGAGCAAATGAGCGAAAGGAAAGAATCCAATCCAAGCAAAATCGGCAATAACTCCAAAGGGTACATTTCTTCATAGGTTACAGGATCTCCAAAATTGTGGTGCATTCTTTCAAGGCTTAATTTTGGCCTAAATTCTGGCTTAGTATTGATAAATGTGATCACGTCCTACCTCTTCTTATTAGCTCAGAAAAAGGTGTTAATGTATGGCTGCACAGCCTCAAACTGCGAGTTGGCCTAGTGGTTAGCGTGTCTGCCTCTTGACCGGGAGATCGCGAGTTCTACTCCCAGTCAGGTCATACCAAAGGCCATCATAAAAATGGTACTTACTACCATCTGGCAAGGCACGCTGCAATACAGATGCGAGTGGGGAAGTCAATCTCTTGTGGTTACCAGAGGACTAGCTCCCCCACTGTAGCTGTATAGGCAAGAGGCAGAGGGCTACTGAAACGAAGACTGGTGCCACACCCATACACTTCAAAAAGCTGGTTAGTACTGGGACCGGAGACTGCCTGGGAGGACTAGATTCTGGTGTGAGAGGGACTTTGACTTGACTTGACACAGCCTCAAAGAAAACTCTATGGCTATAAATATGGATCATGTCAAATTCTACTAGAAAGAAAACTTGGATATTTCCTTTCTGCTGAAGTGCAGCACTGAAATGACAGAGAAAAAATCCAGTGTTAATTTCTGCATCAATATTACCCAAGCATTAGTTTTCATTTCTTTGCTACAGTAACAGTTGTTTTTTCCAGTTTGTGTTCTTTCTGCATTATTTGTATCCTATTCATATCTGGTTACAGAGTGCAGGCTCACATTTTCCAGCACCCCGTTTCTTACAAATTTCAGCATTAGGGTCCTTGAATACTCTAATCGAGTTCTATATTGAGCATTCAAGTGGGCAAAATAACCAAAAAAGTGACTCAGTCCACCTACACCTCCAAACATCCCACACAGACAGACACACACACACACACGAATACTTAGCACAGTAGGCTGCATCAGGCTGAGTCAATGTTTTTGAAAATTGTGTTTTGATGTGCCCACATTTGTCAGCTTTTGGAGAATGTAATGGTTTCTTATGTTATAGCAATCCACATTAGTATCTGGTAGACCAACATGCTTGAGAGACTTGGCTCTTAAAGATAGTCTGTGATTTTTCTCACATTTTGGTAGCAGACAGGTTCTCTTAATAGAAGAATAAAGTTAACATGGACGACCAACCTCTAATCAATCAGGGCAAGAAGGTACGGTACCTCTATTGTGATGGTCAATATGGGTGCTGGAAAATACACAGTTATGAGGGCCTGTCAATCATCGTTGTTGGTTGTCCATTGCTAGCAATGATGACTGCTTCATTAGGATGCGCATAAATGCAGATGGGCCGTGAGGCCCGCACCAGAGCGACAGAGTCGTCCACAACGGGGGCACGAACGGCCTGACCGAGCCACCATGGAATGCCTAGCATTGTGAGCTCTCGTTTACTATTCTCCTCTCCTAATGAAGCACCTTGCATGGTAAGGTAAGACAAACGATGTTGTGCCCCCATCGTGTTGTCTCTCTGGCCCTCCAGATCTGATGCCAAGTGGTGCACAAAAGTGCCACAGACCTGACGGGTATGGAAGTTGCCCCGCAGTGACAACTGACTTGCCGAGTGATGCCATCCGTTGGCCATTTGAGTGGTTCTTCCGCATGCCATCTGGTGGTGTGCCATTGACCCTGAAACATTGCACCAAAAAGTGCCCTGCTGCCAGTGCCTTGTTGGTGATGTACTATTTAACCCATAGCTGGAACCCAGGCAGGTGCTATCACTCCATGTCAGAGCAGACCTGGGAGCAATGGTGATTAAGGGGTAACTTCACTTTCCCCAATACTCAAGTCCTCCTGGATCTGAGACTCACCGCCGATTGCAGTTTAAAGTCATGCCCAGGACTAAAAGAATAGAAATGTCTGCTGTCAATCATAATGACTGTTAATTAAGAAATCCCACCTCTGTTGCAGTAGCAGTCAGGTGTTCTAGTCTAGACAGCAGTGTACATGTCATTTCAGGACGTGGTTTTATCGGGCACACTCAAGGGAAAGTGTGTTTGTGTTTGTATTTTGTGTTTCAAAACAGCTAGCTTCAAATAGTTCTTGATTTGAAAAGTTGATTATACCATTTAGTTCCCCATATATACTCTGGAGAAAATGAAGATTTTACTCCTCTAACCATTGGCCACCTCTGGCATTTGGTTGAAACACGATGTCCTGACTGTACTCGGAGCACATTTCTGCCCTGTAGCCATGACCTAGATCTATCCAGATGATGCGTCTTTAAGAGCTCATGTGCCAGGCGTCTCTGGAGATTCCCTCTCACCCACTAGTGCTCTTCTGTTCTTAAAGCACCTACTCAACGTGCAATCTTTTAACAAGACAAACAGTTCAGGTGTTTTTTTCTTTAAATGTGGAACTAATATAAGTAAATATCTTTAAGGTGAATAAGAATTCACCTTATGGAGCCCTTTCAAGCATTACCGTGTTAATAGCTCACCAGCCATAGGATGATGAGCTATCGCCATCACGCAGTGTCCATCGTCCTTCTGTCTGTCCACAATTCACAAAAATTGCTCCTCCTCCCTGAGTTTTCAATGGATTTTAATTCTGATTGTTTTCTTTGGAAGACCTAATCAGTCTGTGTAACGGAGTTAAAAATGCACTTTATTCATTTTTATGCCTCCGCCACCGTAAGGTGCAGGAGGCATTATGTTTTCGGGTTGTCCGTGTGTCCGTCCATGCGTGCGTGCGTCCGTCCCGAAACCTTGTGAACGCGATATCTCAAAGGCTAATGAAAGGAATTTCACCAAACTTTCACCATTTGTGTGCTTTGGGACAAACATGAACTGATTAGATTTTGAGATCAAAAAGTCTAAGGTCAAGGTCACTGTGAGGTCAAATGTCTTTTCCGAAAACCTTGTGAACACGATATCTCCAAGGCAGATGAAAGGAATTTCACCAAACTTTCACCATTTGTGCATTTGGGGATAAAGATAAACTGATTAGATTTTGAGATCAAAAGGTCTAAGGTCAAGGTCACTGTGAGGTCAAATGTCTGTCCGAAAACCTTGTTAACACAATGTCTCCAAGGCTGATACAAGTAATTTCACCAGGTCACAATTACTGTGAGGTCAAATATCCATCCCCAAATCACAACTTAAGGCGTGTAGTCTACCGGGCGGAGGCATCCCCATCGATGCCGTTGGTGTCGAGTTCTATCTAGTTGTTTTCAATTTGTATTTGTGAAATTTTATTAATCATTTAATTATTCTATTGACTATTTGTGAATTTTATCTCAGTGAATTATTTTCATTTACTGTTATTTTAATTTACATTTCCGATGGAAAGTACTTTTTGGCCATCACCTTTTCTGTACCTCTTGGGTTTCCATAGCTCCCCCATCTTCCCCTCACAGTGCCGTAACGCCTGCTGACGGAGCAGAGGTGCAGAGAAAAAGACCAGAAGGCAATTCATTGTGTTGTATTGTCTTCTGCAGGAGCAAATAAATGCAGGAAAACAGTTCCTTGTCTCATCCCTGTCTATGCCCCACCCACATCCTCAGCATCTGCACAAAAGTTACTCCCTTTACAGAGTACAGTTGCTAATTACGCTGGTTAATGAACTTTCAGGAAAATTGCTACTCCTCCCTGAGTTTTTAAAGGTCCCATGGCATAATTTTTTCATTAATTGTGCGGTGGGCTCTAGTATGAATGAATGCCCTGTGAGCCGGTTTTGGTGAAAAAAATGCTGTGGTTCTCCTGTTTCAGGCTGTTCTAGTTTGGTGGAGGAGCGGGTGGCGGGAGAGCGACAGGATTTCAGCTCTTATCATTAATATTCATGTCATGTAAACGTGTTACCTCTGATTGGCTAACAGCACTGTGACGCTACCTCCAGTGGGTCAGAACAAGCGGATGTGGGTGTCTTACTATGGCGAGAGAAGGAACAAACCGCGAAGGGAAAAATACCGCGCGCTGACGTCATTAAGGTGCGACGCGAGGAAATAAAATAAATTCAACAAATGTTTGGGTTTTTACTGAACAAACAAACAAATAAAATGAACGAGTGACTTAAAAAAAGAATGTGGGTGTCTTTGTAAAAACTGTTTTGATTGGCTATTATAACAGAGCATGCTGCATGCTTTTTGGTTTTGTAGCGCAGAGTACCTGGCTAACTGCAGGAAGCGGTTAGCTGCACAGCTAATGTAGCCATTGCAAGGCTAACGCACCGATTTTAAAACACGGCAAAACGACTTAACAGTTATACACTTACTTGTTCGGTGTTTGTGGCTGATGCGGCAGGGATGCTTGGTACGGACCCAGGCTTCAGTGACAGTTGATGTGCAAAACCTGCCCTGTACTGTCCCAAGTTGTGGAAACATTCGTCAGGAAAATGCTTCCGACAAACATACACTGTCTTAGGGAGACTCGACGGTGTATTATTGGAGTAAATAAAATTAAGCCACTGCGTCTTCAGGGGCTCTCCCGTCGGCAGTAAAAACAGACTCTTTTCTGTGTTGTCACATCCATGTACAGCGCAATTTCCATGTTTCGCTCGCTTAGGTGATGCCATGTTGTTGTGTCCTCTATGGTCTCCTCACTACAACTGGGCGGGGCAATCCATACAGTGGGTGGGAATCCAGAGGGGGGGCGTGGGGATCATCTCCCTTGCTGACGTAGTAAAGGCAAGAGCTTATCAACGCGCCGTTTTGACGCGCCATTCTCAAATGTTGGGCATAGTTTGGTTTACACATTATGAAATTTCTAGCCACTGGGGTGACTTAAGAAGGTCAGAGGAACTCATTTTAACGTTAAAAAACCTCAGAAAGTGAAAATTTCATGCCATGGGACCTTTAATGGTTTTTGGTTCTGATTGTTTTGTTTGGAAGATCAGATTGTTCTAATTGTTCTCATGAAGAACAACTTAGCTAATTATACACCAGTCTGGTTTCTCATGGTACGGCTGTGTGAGCTACTGCGTCGCTGACGCTCTGGTAGAATTTTGTCAGTGAACGTGTAAGACATAAATTGAGAAAACAGATGTGCATAGTTGCACATTATTTCATGTTTTAACTAAATACACTCAGGTGTCCCTCTTTAAAAAAAAAAACACTCCAAGTATGATGATATTAAGGACAATTCAAAGTTTTGTAGTAGGTGTGAAATGCGTCAGGGAGATTAGCAGGAAGCCGTGTTTCAGAATGAGTTTCCCTTCTTACAGAGTGCAAGTGCAGTAGCATGTGTACTGTACATAGTCTGCTGTCAGCTTGTACCAAACACATGACCAGTAAAGGGCTGCCACTCAGATATTGCTTTAATTATAAACAGGGAGGGTTTAAACCATAGTCTATAGGAACCAGGCAAGAACTCAACTTAGTGATCCATCTACAGAGACAGACCCAAAAACAGAGCAAACCAAAGGTAGTTTTTTAGATAAACGAAGAACTTAAGGCTGCTAAAGGTGCAGGCCAAGACTTAAGAATAATATACTTTTACTTTTTTTTTTATTTCGACATACTTACACTGGGAACTTGGAAAGCTCAAGAGCTGGCAAGAGAAAATACCAAGATATGCCCAAGAGCTTCACCAGCATTTACTGGCTGAACATTTCACACCAACGCTGAGCAAAGTTGACTCAAGACTGAGCAGAGAGCCCTCCTTAAATAGTCCAAGGCACAGGTAGAGCTGATTGCTCGTGATCGTATTTGAGACGGTGCTGTCTGGCTCTGTTTCTCATTCTGTGATCCTAAATCTGAACCTAAAGTTCTGTGGTGGCTAAAACAGTCCTACCATTACTACTGTGTCTCCACAATGCAGCAGATTACCTCAACACTCACCCTCACTTCAGTGAATAATCTGTAGATGTGTACACTGTCTTGGAAAAGTATTCATCCCCCTTGGTGTTTGTCCTGTTTTGTTGCATTACAAGCTGGAATTACAGTGGTTCTTGAAAGTTTGTGAACCCTTTAGAATTTTCTATATTTCTGCATAAATATGACCGAAAACATCATCAGATTTCCACACAAGTCCTAAAAGTAGATAAAGAGAACCCACTTAAACAAATGAGACAAAAACTATTATACTTGGTCATTTACTTATTGAGGAAAATGATCCAATATTACATTTCTGTGAGTGGCAAAAGTATGTGAACCCCTAGGATTAGCAGTTAATTTGAAGGTGAAATTAGAGTCAGGTGTTTTCAATCAGTGGGATGACAATCAGGTGTGAGTAGGCACCCTGTTTTATTTAAAGAACAGGGATCTATCAACATCTGATCTTCACAACACATGTTTGTGGAAGTGTATCATGCCACAAACAAAGGAGATTTCTGAGGACCTCAGAAAAAACGTTGTTGATGCTCATCAGGCTGGAAAAGGTTACAAAACCATCTCTAAAGAGTTTGGACTCCACCCATCCACAGTCAGACACATTGTGAACAAATGGAGGAAATTCAAGACCACTGTTACCCTCCCCAGGAGTGGTCGACCAACAAAGATCACTCCAAGAGCAAGGCATGTAATAGTCGGCGAGGTCACAAAGGACCCCAGGGTAACTTCTAAGCAACTGAAGGCCTCTCTCACATTGGCTAATGTTAATGTTCATGAGTCCACCATCAGGAGAACACTGAACAACAATGGTGTGCATGGCAGGGTTGCAAGGAGAAAGTCACTGCTCTCCAAAAAGAACATTGCTGCTCATCTGTAGTTTGCTAAAGATCACGTGGACAAGCCAGAAGGCTATTGAAAATGTTTTGTGGACAGATGAGACCAAAATAGAACTTTTTGGTTTAAATGAGAAGCGTTATGTTTGGAGAAAGGAAAAACACTGCATTCCAGCATAAGAACCTTATCCCATCTGTGAAACATGGTGGTGGTAGTATCATGGTTTGGGCCTGTTTTGCTGCATCTGGGCCAGGACAGCTTGCCATCATTGCTGGAACAATGAATTCTGAATTATAGCAGCGAATTCTAAAGGAAAATGTCAGGACATCTGTCCATCTCAAGAGAAGGTGGGTCATGCAGCAAGACAACGACCCTAAGCACACAAGTCGTTCTACCAAAGAATGGTTAAAGAAGAATAAAGTTAATGTTTTGGAATGGCCAAGTCAAAGTCCTGACCTTAATCCAATCAAAATATTGTGGAAGGACCTGAAGCGAGCAGTTCATGTGAGGAAACCCACCAACATCCCAGAGTTGAAGCTGTTCTGTACGGAGGAATGGACTAAAATTCCTCCAAGCCGGTGTGCAGGACTGATCAACAGTTACCGCAAACGTTTAGTTGCAGTTATTGCTGCACAAGGGGGTCACACCAGATACTGAAAGCAAAGGTTCACATACTTTTGCCACTCACAGATATGTAATATTGGATCATTTTCCTCAATAAATAAATTACCAAGTATAATATTTTTGCCTCATTTGTTTAAGTGGGTTCTCTTTATCTACTTTTAGGACTTGTGTGAAAATCTGATGATGTTTTCGGTCATATTTATGCAGAAATATAGAAAATTCTAAAGGGTTCACAAACTTTCAAGCACCACTGTAAAATGGATTTTTGGACGGTTAGCACCATTTGATTTACACAACATGCCTACCACTTTAAAGGTGCAAATTGGTGTTTTATTGTGACACAAACAATAATTAAGATGAAAAAAAACCCAGAAATCTGGAGTGTGCATAGGTATTCACCCCCTTTCGTATGAAACCCCTAAATAAAAGCTGGTCCAACCAATTCACTTCAAAAGTCAATTACTTAGTTAATTAAGATCCACCTGTGTGCAAAGTGTCACATGATCTGTCACATGACATCTCTATAAATCAGCCTGTTCTGGAAGGACCTTGACTCTGCTACACTACTAAGCAAGCAACATGAAAACCAAGGAGCATCCAAACAGGTCAGAGACAAAGTTGTGGAGAAGTATAGATCAGGGTTGGGTTATAAAAAATATCCCAGGGAACACCATTAAATCCATTATAGCAAAATGGAAAGAATATGGCACCACTACAAACCTGACAAGAGAAGGCCGCCCACCAAAACTCACAGACCAGGCAAGGAGGGCAATTAATCAGAGATGCAACAAATACACCAAAGATAACACTGAAGGAGCTGCAAAGAGCCACAGTGAAGATGGAAGTATCTGTCCATAGGACCACTTTAAGCTGTACACTCCACAGAGCGGGGCTTTATGGAGGAGTGGCCAGAAAAAAAGTGGTGTAGTGGTTAGCACTGTCGCCTCACAGCAAGAAGGTCCGGGTTCAAGCCCCGTGGCCGGCGAGGGCCTTTCTGTGCGGAGTTTGCATGTTCTCCCCGTGTCCGCGTGGGTTTCCTCCGGGTGCTCCGGTTTCCCCCACAGTCCAAAGACATGCAGGTTAGGTTAACTGGTGACTCTAAATTGACCATAGGTGTGAATGTGAGTGTGAATGGTTGTCTGTGTCTATGTGTCAGCCCTGTGATGACCTGGCGACTTGTCCAGGGTGTACCCCGCCTTTCGCCTGTAGTCAGCTGGGATAGGCTCCAGCTTGCCTGCGACCCTGTAGAACAGGATAAAGCCGCTAGAGATAATGAGATGAGATGAATGAACACTAGGGCATTTCACTCAAAAAAATTCTGAACAAACATAATATTTGATATGAGTTTTATATTTTTCTGATTATTAAGTTATTTACTGATTTCGCTGTTGTGTATTGAGCTTTAGAGGGCACGCTTTAGACTATACCACTTGTAAAATGATGGAATCAGCCATTAATTTGCCTTTTAAAAGCCCAAAGAGAATAGAAACTATTGTGCATAGCCCATGCTTGGATTTTCCTCTTTGTTGTTTCAGCCAACAGCAGAGCTAGGAGTAGGTTGGGTTCTGGAGGTTCATGATCTCGCTTCTCCTTTGAGATGTTTTAATAAAATGCATGAATATGTGCGTTTGATTAGCATGTGCTGAATGGCAAGTGAGTCCTCTTCCTCTGCTGTGTGCTGTGAGAGGCTTGTTGAGCGTGTGATTGTGTGCTCGTGCTTATTTTCTCTCTTTCACCTGGAGCCTTTGTGCTGCTGGTCCAGCACTCAGGCTCTAATAAAGAGCACAGTTTATTCATGAAGGTGCTGGCTGAGGACAAGAGGAGACAATAAACCCCAATAACAACAATAAATATCACTGACATTAGAGCAGAGATTCATTTTTGTTCATTTTTAGATAAGTTTTTCAATTTGCTCATTTCTCTTTTGTCACTAGAATTGATTTATTTACTTATTTTTAACACATGCTCTCAGAAAATAAACCCACAGCAATATTTTTTTATACTTTATTTAACCAGTGTAGTCACATCGAGACAAAGATTTTTTTCCAAATCAGCCCTGACCAAAAAATGGCAGCCTCAAGTTTAAAACTAAAACGTACAACATAAGACATAAAACAGATACAAAGAAGCAGTAAGACAAATAAATAAAACAATGAGGTGTGTGTCGAAAAACAATCTAAAAGCATTCATAGTGGTAACTTAAAAGATTTCCAACACAATCTTTAAAATCAGAAAGCAGAATGAATGAATGAATGAATGAAGTTTGACTGATTTTGAAGTGAGTTCCAGCCAGGCTTGTAGTATTTGAGTCTGACTCGTGCCCTAATTTTAAGGATTCGTGACTCGACTTGGACTTGAGCACGAATGACTCGGACTTGGACTCGGACTTATGCATTAACTGCATTCGGACTCATAAATTGGAGACGAGGACTCAGATTTTGTTCTTTATTTTTTATAACATGCCATAATAATTTGGCATAAGATATTTACATCTACATTAATTTTTGTACTAATTTTGTGCAAACCTGCATGCCTTAGCGCTTGCATCAAATAGACTCTCGGGTGCACTCCAGACAGTGCGCATGCCATAAACAACTTGCACCTGCACAGGGTTAAGGTGCAATCAGCACGCCTATATAAAAACTGTGAAAACACACTTACTTTGCGAAGTATTGAATTGCATTGCTGACACATTGCCGAGCCTTATTTACTTGTTTGGTTTCCTGATCCCTGATTTCCTGTTTCTTGTTTTTGATTCTGCCGAGTCTACGAGAGCCTGTTTGTGTCTCGCTCGACGTATTGCCTGTTTCACTGTTTTACAATTTTGCCTGCTGTTCTGGATTGTTTTCCTGTCTTCACTTGTATTCATAAACACACCTTCTGCACATCCGTCTCCCAACCATCTCTGACAGAATATTTCACATTCCCTGACAAAGAGAATGCACAGTCACCTGTTCATACGTCATGTTCAGGAACAAACTAATGTTAATGCTGCTAAAACAGCCACCGTCAAATGGTGCAGTTGGAGTCTTGTTCTCGGACTCGACTCAGACTCAACTCGAAATTTTTTTAATGGCTTGGACTTGACTCGGACTTGAACACTGGGGACTCGAGACTGGACTCGGACTCGAGGTTTAGTGACTCGACTACAGCGCTGCTTCCAGGATGAAGGTGTGTTATAGTGGGAGGCTACCTTGCCAAATTCAGATTTTATAGTGGGTATATTAAAGAAAATGAAATTATTAGACCTGAGATTATATCAGTTCTTGGCTGACTGTGAGAAAACAGATAGGTATGATGGTAACATACCAACAAGACCGTCAGTGACAGTGTAGTTCACTCCAGCCCCATCTAGTCCAGAAGGAATAATCTAAAGTGGGCCACCTTGTGCAATAAATGTTGCAAGCTATATACACTATATACAAGCCATAAGCTATATACACCCTAGGAATACCAACCTATTTGCCAGAAAGAATCCAAAATGGTGAGGAATTGACCAGGAAGAAGAAATTTTTGTTGAACTGCTCATTAAGGCTTAATTAGTCCATAACTTCATTAATAATTGTAATTAAGCAAATCTGGGTAGAAGTTATATGCACCCTAGGTACCCCTACCTTCATGCCAGAAAGAATAAAAATCGGTGAAGAATTGAGGGAGAAGAAGTGATTTTCGTGAAATGTGGACGACGCCGGATGGATGACAGACAACACACGATGGCATAAGCTCATCGCCTGTCAGCCGGATGAGCTAATAATTACTTTGTATATGAAACTATACCAATGAAGCTGCCTATGTGCTGACAGTGGAGGCCAACCAGAGAGTCTGTGTAAACTGCAGTGATGAGTGTCCAGCCATAGTTATGAAACATGGAGCAGAATGATAGAGTCCAAAGAGTGCAAGGCAGTTTTAGAGGCATGTATATATAAAATCACCATAATCTTAAACTGGTAAAACTAGAAGGGCACATGGTAGAGTATATACCTCCACCAGGCCACATGTTATCAACATCAAAATCAAATCACTTGAACCTAGGATAATACTAAGACTGTACACCAAATTTGATCAAAATCTGTTCACGACTTTTTGAGTTATGTTGGGAACAGACAAACAAACAAATGGAGATGAAAACATAACCTCGTCCAACAAAGCTGGTGGAGGTTTAAAAAAAAAAGTAGCTGCAACAAGCAAATATGGCTCAACAGTTAAGGGTCTGGGTTACTGATCTGAAGGCCAGGAGTTCCAGCCCAGCATTACATTACAGTCCAGGCATTTAGCAGACACTCTTATCCAGAGCAACATACATCATACCCAGAGCAGCCTGGGGAGCAGTTGGGGGTTTAGGTGCCTTGCTCAAGGGCACTTGAGCCATTCCTGCTGTTCTAGGGAATCAAACCAGCAACCTTTTGGTCTCAAAGCTGCTTCTCTAAACTTTAGGCCATGGCTTCCCCAGTGCTGGGCCCTTAAGCGAGGCCCTTAACCCTCTCTGCTCCAGGGGCGCTCCATCATGGTTGATCGTGCACTCTGACCCCAACTTCCTAACAAACTGGGATAAGAAAAGAATTTTACTATGATATAATGTATATGTGACACATAAAGACTTCTTATATTTGAAAATATTGTGCTATTTTGTTGCTCACCTCAGTGTATACCCTGTGACTGTCCTGTTTCTAGCTATTGTGGATGCTCTCTCAGACCCAAAGAAGTTCCTTTCCATAGCAGAGAAGAGAGCAGATCAGATGAGAGCTCTTGGTATTGAAACGGTATGCTCATTGCTCATACACACACTTTACCTGACTACGTTTTTTGATGCTGCTGTCTGTGCATTGAGGTCACCGAAGCCTGTCTGTAGGTCTAAATCATGTTGTCTTGATGCAGAGTGACATTGCAGATGTGCCAAATGAAATGTCCAAGAATGATAAGAAGGGCAAAGTGAATCAGGTGAAGGCGAGCGTGACGCCTCAGACCAGCGCAGACATGGGTCAGACCTACAGCACCACTCAGAACAACAGCTCTGAAACCAAGAAAGGTGAGACAGATCAGTACAGACCTCTTACTTACCAAAATAAGGGCCACTCACATGGTACAATTTCATACAATTTAATCAAATGGTAACAGAAACATGCCTTTAGTGTCATCTGGTGTTGTGCTGTTCAGACAATAAGAATATCCCCGTTTAATCCAGAGAAGCATTTAATTATTTAAAAATGGTATTACAAATAAGCTGGTGAAATAAAAACACTTATTTGTAGTGGAGCTACAATTTTGCACTTCTTTTATCATTTTCATTGGAATTTGAACTGCAGCATAATGTTGCAAGTGACAGTTTATGTTGGAAATAAAGTTTTTCTGTTGCTGCTGTATGACATGCTGTATATTTTGATATCTCCTCACAGATTCTGCTCTGGTGAACCAGGTGACCATTGAGGACCTGAAACAGATGAAGGTGAAACTTACTGCTTGGGCTCTTTGTTGTGAATATTATTATTATTATTATTATTATTATTATTAAAAGAAGAAGAAGGATCTATATAAATATAGCTGGAAGCAGCAATTAAGGGGGCCAAGCACTTTCAGGCCCCACCCCTTAGCGAAACAGATGAAAGTGAAATTTACTGCTAGGGCTCTTTGTTGTGAATATGTACATTATTATTATTATTATTATTATTATTATTATTATTATTATTATCCATCATCTGTAACCACTTATCCTGTGCAGGGTCACAGGCGAGCTGGAGCCTATCCCAGCTGACTATGGGCGAGAGGTGGGGTACACCCTGGACAAGTTGCCAGGTCATCGTAGGGCTGACACATAGAGACAAACAACCATTCACACTCACATTCACACCTACGGTCAATTTAGAGTCACCAATTAGCCTAACCTGCATATTTTTGGACTGTGGGGCAGGGGCGCAGATAGGATTTTTGAACTGGGGGGGACTGAGCTGTCAGCAAATGATTCCATTTTGTGTATGCATGTATGTGTGTGTGTGTGTGTATATATATATATATATATATATATATATATATATATATATATATATACTACCGTTCAAAAGTTTGGGGTCACTTTGAAATGTCCTTATTTTTGAAAGAAAAGCACTGTTCTTTTCAATGAAGATCACTTTAAACTAATCAGAAATACACTCTATACATTGCTAATGTGGTAAATGACTATTCTAGCTGCAAATGTCTGGTTTTTGGTGCAATATCTCCATAGGTGTATAGAGGCCCATTTCCAGCAACTCTCACTCCAGTGTTCTAATGGTACAATGTGTTTGCTCATTGCCTCAGAAGGCTAATGGATGATTAGAAAACCCTTGTACAATCATGTTAGCACAGCTGAAAACAGTTTAGCTCTTTAGAGAAGCTATAAAACTGACCTTCCTTTGAGCAGATTGAGTTTCTGGAGCATCACATTTGTGGGGTCGATTAAATGCTCAAAATGGCCAGAAAAATGTCTTGACTATATTTTCTATTCATTTTACAACTTATGGTGGTAAATAAAAGTGTGACTTTTCATGGAAAACACAAAATTGTCTGGGTGACCCCAAACTTTTGAACGGTAGTGTGTATACATGTTATTTCACCTCCCTCACTGCCATCACCAGGAACTACCTGCAGGCCAGGACAATGATAACATTTTAATATAGCCTATGGAAATCCAAAGTTTACACATTATCATCACGCACAGAAATTGCAAAACTAGTTTTAAAACCACTAAGTTCCAACTGTTAAACATAGCGAGAGGCTGGGCTACGTGTGTGTGTGTAAAGTGTAAACCAGTGCATACTGACTTTCTAACTATGCCTGTGTGTTGCGTGAGCGGCAGTCAGTCAACAACTCTTCGCAAAGTTTCCTTATGAAACAATATGCTCGCTGAAATTATGGCAGGGAACGCCAGATTAAACATTAAAACTGCCTTCTGAGCACTGTATCTACAGGCTGCCACCGAAAGAAGGAGGCTACCAGAAAGGCATCACTCCGTACGATTTTACTTTCACTACGACATTACTTTGAACAGACTATCAAAAAATTGCAAGGTGATATGATAAAGTAAGGCACAGTTTACTTACAGTCGTTGTTTTTTTGAAAAAACGATGCAATCGTTTTCTGCCTTTTGGCACCCTTCATCATGCCGTGTTGGGGTCCTGAACTAGGAGGAGCTGTCCCCGATATGCCTGTCAAACTTGTTGTGGGTAACCATAGCAACCAAGCTCGAGCTCGCAACCTGTGCAGTCTGTGCAGTTGCAACTACGTCTGTACTGCTGTGCACCTCAATAAACCGAATGGTAATTAGTCTTTTGATTTTTCCGTGAGGTTTGCAAAGAAAGACAGCATAGACGTTTTTTCCTCCCTATAAGTGGGGGGGACCGAACAAGGTGAATTTAAATCTGGGTGGGACGAATCCCCCCCGTCCCCCCCTCTATCTGCGCCCATGCTGTGGGGGGGGAGCACCCCCACGCAGACATGGGGAGAGCATGCAAACTCCACACAGAAAGGCCCTTGTTGGCCGCTGGGCTCAAACCCAGAACCTTCTTGCTGTGAGGTGACAGTGCTAACCACTACACCACCGTGCCCCCTTATAATTATTTATTTATTTATTTTTATTTTTTTATTTAAAGAAGAAGAATATATAAACATAGCTGGAAGCAGCAATTAAGGGGGCCAAGCATTTTCAGGCCCCACCCCTTAGCAACGGGGAAACACCAAAGTCTTTGGGATCATGATCACTTATACTAAATTTGAAGGCAAAATATGAAGCTGTTACTGAGATTTTGCCAAACCTCCTGTTTTCAGTAGCCCTCCAAATTCACAAATAAACTTGCAGCCTGTTTTTTATCTTTAGTTCATGTTGCTAAGTATGTGTGACAAGTTTGGTGTAAATACTGTGATGCTGAGATATGCCCTCACTTCCTGTTTGGCAATTTGGCCATCCAATTTGTTCTATGGTTGGCTCTAGATTTCCACATGGAATAATAATAATAATAATAATTAAAGCCGCTAGCGGCCTTGACGGGCCCTCGCCCATGTGCTTCCGCAACCCAGGACATTCCGTCACCCAACAAAACAGTCACATGTCATATATTAATCAAATGTTCAAAGGTGATGTGCATGTTGCAAATGCCATGACTGCTTGACGGATGAGAGACAGACAGACAAACACTAAAGTATGTGTGTGTGTGTGTGTGTGTGTGTGTGTGTTTCTGTGGTGTGAAAATGTACATTTATATATGTACAAAACTATACATGTGTCTCCTCCTTATCTCCATCTCACGCTGTAATCTTAAGTCATCTTAGCTTCCCTGTGTCTGCAGTGTGTGTGTGTTGCTAGGACAACTATCATGATTCATGTCATTTTTGTACTGATCTAAGGGTTCTGAGTAAGGTTCTGGCCATAGGTTCTGAAGAGATTTGTTTCAATAAGGGGGCGCTATGAAGTCCCGGGGCCACGCCCGGGGCCAAACGTCTGTGGCTGAGAAGCGGTTACAATGACTGATGTGTGTATCAAATTTCATGAGTTTTCGTGCATGGGGAAATGCCTCAAATAAGGTCAAATGCGACAGAAAAATAATAATAATAACCCCCAGGGGCGAAAGTGCACAAAATTTGGCGTACATGTCAGGTGAGCTATGAAGAGTTTGCGTATGAAGATTGATGACAATTGAGTAAATAGAAGATGAGATATAGATTTTTGAAGAATAAATTTTTTGGTATTTCCCATGTCAGTAGGTGGCGCGATGCTGTACATGAGCGATTATGAGTTGGAGAAATAAGTGTCTACAACAGCAATGCACTATCACAAGGAAGTGGTGTGAAGGAAAAGCATGATGGAATTATTTACCAAAAACCCGTTTTGGAGCAATTGCGTCGGCCAAAAACAGCGCCCCCCATGGACGAAAATTCCCAAAATGTGGTATACATGACATGGGAGGTAGTAAGAGGGTGGCCGTGAAGTTTGACAAAATTTGAGGAAAGATTGGATTTTTTGCCCAAAAATAGCGCCCCCAGTGGCGAAATATCACAGAAATGGGGTAACATGTCAGAAGCCCAATGAGTGATTTGTGTGTGAAGTATGAGCAGTTTTGAGCAATTAGAAGATTTGTTATGAATTTTTAAGCATGTAAAATTTTGCATTGAAAATTGATTGACGTATAACTTCTGAAGGGTTTATGCTACGTGAAACGTATTGAGTAACTTTTGTCAGCCATGTCTGTAGATGATGTGTATCAATTTTGGCGACATTCCTATGAACGGTCTAGGAGGAGTTGTGCCGTCGTCGTGGCCATGCATTTCGCACAAAAGTGAAAGTACCTCACTTCCTGTTGGGCGTGGCTAATGCATTGGCATTACATTTTTGTCCGGCTTAGTGAGATACATATGCGTACCAAATGGCATGCCACTACTACAAACTACATGGCAACCAGGCACCCTAATGCGGGAGGCCAAAATCACAACGACTTAGGGGGCGCTATAGAGGCCCTGAGGTCCGCCTGGATCTGGGCTTCTGGTTCTCAGTAGCGGTGGCAGTCTAAGAAAAAGGAGCCAAATTTCGTGCGTTGTCGACCATGGCAAGCGCCCCAATAAGGGTCTTGTAAAGAGTTTGCTTGCCAAATTTGACAAATCAGAAGCTGCAATATCATTTCTGCCGTAACCAGCACCCCCAGGGGCGAAAGTGCACAAAATTTGGCGTACATGTCAGGTGAGCTATGAAGAGTTTGCGTATGAAGTTTGATGACAATTGAGTAAATAGAAGATGAGATATAGATTTTTGAAGAATAAATTTTTTGGTTTTTCCCATGTCAGTAGGTGGCGCTATGCTGTACATGAGCGATTATGAGTTGGAAAAATAAGTGTCTACAACAGCAACGTACTATCACAAGGTAGTGGTGTGAAGGAAAAGCATTATGGAATTATTTACCAAAAACCCGTTTTGGAGCAATTGCGTCGGCCAAAAACAGCGCCCCCCATGGACGAAAATTCCCAAAATGTGGTATACATGACATGGGAGGCAGTAAGAGGGTGGCCGTGAAGTTTGACCAAATTTGAGGAAAGATTGGATTTTTTGCCCAAAAATAGCGCCCCCAGTGGCGAAATATCACAGAAATTGGGTAACATGTCAGAAGCCCAATGAGTGATTAGCCTGTGAAGTATGAGCAGTGTTGACCAATTAGAAGATTTGTTATGATTTTTTTAGCATGTAAAATTTTGAAGTGAAAATTGATTGACGTATAACTTCTGAACGGTTTATCGTACGTGAAACGTATTTAGTAACTTTTGTCAGCCATGTCTGTAGATGATGTGTATCAATTTTGGTGACATTCCCATGAACGGTCTAGGAGGAGTTGCGCCGTCTTCGTGGCCATGCATTTCGCACAAAAGTGAAATTACCTCACTTCCTGTTGGGCGTGGCTAATGCATTGGCATTACATTTTTGTCCGGCTTAGTGAGATACATATGCATACCAAATGGCATGCCACTACTACAAACTATATGGCAACCAGGCACCTTAATGCGGGAGACCAAAATCACAACGACTTAGGGGGCGCTATAGAGGCCCTGAGCCCCGGCCAAGTTTGGGCTTTTGGTTCTGAGTAGCGGTGGCAATTCTCGGAACTAGCGCCAAATTTCGTGCGTTTTCGCCCATGGCAAGCGCCCCGAAAATGGCCCAACAGCGGAGAAAAATAAAGAAGACGGAAGAATAATAATAGTGAACTCTTACAAGAACAATAGGGCCTTCGCCTATAGGGCTCGGGCCCTAATAATAGTGAACTCTTACAAGAACAATAGGGCCTTCGCCCTATAGGGCTCGGGCCCTAATAATAGTGAACTCTTACAAGAACAATAGGGCCTTCGCCCATAGGGCTCGGGCCCTAATTAAAGCCGCAAGCAGCCTCGACGGGCCCTCGCGCCAGCGGCCAAGGGGGGCGGGGGCATGCGTCCCCACGAAAGACCTTCCACAGCTTCTTCGGCAAGAGACATTACTCCCACAATGGCGACAAAGCACAGAATCGGACACAGAGTACACGGTGCGCTGAGATGTTGTCATGGACAGAAAATTTTATGCCATGGTTTCCCAACCAAATTAATGTATTTACCTCATCAGTCACCAAGCTATAGCTACATAGGATTGTCTTCTGTTAGACATCTATTAGTCTGTATGTAACGCTACAACACTTGCTCCCGACTGCCAACCCATTCCCCACAAGTCAAGTGTGTTTAAGGCAACCAAAACAACATACTCCTGGTGCCTCATGATTGTAAACACCTCTCCTGCAACTGATACAGCGCAATGAGCGCCCCCAGTGGTCCACATGTCATGTGTGTTTTAGGCAACCAAAACAACATACTCCTGGTGCCTCATGATTGTAAACACCTCTCCTGCAACTGCTACAGCGCAATGAGCGACCCCAGTGGTGAAAGTTCACCAAATTTGGTATACATGTCAAGGGACCTATGAAGAGTTGTTGTGTCAAGTTTGATCAAGTTTGACCAATCAGAAGCCGAGATATAAATTGTTGCCTTAAAACAGCACCCCCAGTGGCAAAAGGTCACAAAATTTGGGAGATATGTCAGGTGACCTGTTAAGAGTGTGCGTATCAAGTTTGATCAAGATTCAGTAAATAGAAGATGAGATATAGATTTTTGAAGAATAAAATTTTTGGTTTTTCCCATGTCAGTAGGTGGCGCTATGCTGTACATGAGCGATTATGAGTTGGAAAAATAAGTGTCTACAACAGCAACGTACTATCACAAGGTAGTGGTGTGAATGAAAAGCGTTATGGAATTATTTACCAAAAACCCGTTTTGGAGCAATTGCATCGGCCAAAAACAGCACCCCCCATGGACGAAAATTCCCAAAATGTGGTATACATGACATGGGAGGAAAGTAAGAGGGTGGCCATGAAGTTTGACCAAATTTGAGGAAAGATTGGATTTTTTGCCCAAAAATAGCGCCCCCAGTGGCGAAATATCACAGAAATTGGGTAGCATGTCAGAAGACCAATGAGTGATTTGCTTGTGAAGTATGAGCAGTTTTGAGCAATCAGAAGATTTGTTATGAATTTTTAAGCATGTAAAATTTTGCATCGAAAATTGATTGACGTATAACTTCTGAACGGTTTATCCGACATGAAACATATTTAGTAACTTTTGTCAGCCATGGCTGTAGATGATGTGTATCAATGTTGGTGACATTCCTATGAACGGTCTAGGAGGAGTTGCGCCGTCTTCGTGGCCATGCATTTCGCACAAAAGTGAAATTACCTCACTTCCTGTTGGGCGTGGCTAATGCATTGGCATTACATTTTTGTCCGGCTTAGTGAGATACATATGCGCACCAAATGGCATGCCACTACTACAAACTACATGGCAACCAGGCACCTTAATGCGGGAGGCCAAAATCACAACGAGTTAGGGGGCGCTATAGAGGCCCTGAGGCCCCCCTGGATCTGGGCTTCTGGTTCTCAGTAGCAGTGGCAGTCTAAGAAAAAGGAGCCAAATTTCGTGCGTTGTCGACCATGGGAAGCGCCCCAATAAGGGTCTTGTAAAGAGTTTGCTTGCCAAGTTTGACAAATCAGAAGCTGCAATATCATTTCCGCCATAACCAGCACCCCCAGGGGCGAAAGTGCACAAAATTTGGCGTACATGTCAGGTGAGCTATGAAGAGTTTGTCTATGAAGTTTGATGACAATTGAGTAAATAGAAGCTGAGATATAGATTTTTGAAGAATAAATTTTTTGGTTTTTCCCATGTCAGTAGGTGGCGCTGTGCTGTACATGAGCGATTATGAGTTGGAAAAATAAGTGTCTACAACAGCAACGCACTATCACAAGGTAGTGGTGTGAAGGAAAAGCATTATGGAATTATTTACCAAAAACCCGTTTTGGAGAAACAGCGTCGGCCAAAACAGCGCCCCCCATGGACGAAAAGTCCCAAAATGTGGTATACATGACATGGGAGGTAGTACGAGGGTGGCCGTGAAGTTTGACCAAATTTGAGGAAAGATTGGAATTTTTGCCCAAAAATAGCGCCCCCAGTGGCGAAATATCACAGAAATTGGGTAACATGTCAGAAGCCCAATGAGTGATTTGCGTGTGAAGTATGAGCAGTTTTGAGCAATAAGAAGATTTGTTATGAATTTTTAAGCATGTAAAATTTTGCATCGAAAATTGATTGACGTATAAATTCTGAAGGGTTTAAGCTACGTGAAACGTATTTAGTAACTTTTGTCAGCCATGTCTGTAGATGATGTGTATCAATTTTGGTGACATTCCTATGAACGGTCTAGGAGGAGTTGCGCCGTCTTCGTGGCCATGCGTTTCGCACAAAAGTGAAATTACCTCACTTCCTGTTGGGCGTGGCTAATGCATTGGCATTACATTTTTGTCCGGCTTAGTGCGATACATATGCGTACCAAACGGCATGCCACTACTACAAACTACATGGCAACCAGGCACCTTAATGCGGGAGACAAAAATCACAACGACTTAGGGGGCGCTATAGAGGCCCTGAGCCCCGGCCAAGTTTGGGCTTTTGGTTCTGAGTAGCGGTGGCAATTCTCGGAACTGGTGCCAAATTTCGTGCGTTTTCGCCCATGGCAAGCGCCCCGAAAATGGCCCAACAGCGGAGAAAAATAAAGAAGAAGAAGAAGACGGAAGAATAATAATAGTGAACTCTTACAAGAACAATAGGGCCTTCGCCCATAGGGCTCGGGCCCTAATAATAATAATAATACGATGAAATGAAGAAGAGGTTAACAAAGGAGTACTTCCGGTACGTGAGAAAGCTGCTATGGTCCAAGATAGACGGTGGAAATGTCGTCTGTGGGATTAATACTTGGGCGATCCTGCTGTTGAGATACTCGGCAAGCTTCCTAGATTGGATGCAAGAAGAACTAATGACACTTGAGAGAAAAACAAAAAGGAACCTCACTATGAACGGCGCATTCCACCCACGAGATAGTATAGCAACCTACCTAGAAAGAATGGTGGGAGAAGGCTTATCACTGTAGAGGATTGTGTAGATCTACCTATAATTGGGCTTACTAATTACATAGTGGGAAGCAAGGAAAGGTTGCTCACAGCAACCCAAAGGGGTTGGAGCAGTTGCCAAGAGAATTGCAAAGAGTTCAAGAAGAGAAGATATAATGAACGGATGAATAAGCTGAAAGACAAGAAGCTGTATGGCCAGTTCATCAGAGAGATGGAAGTTAGTGACAAGAGCTGGGGGTGGCTTGAAAAGGCCCATCTTAAAAAGAGCTCTGAACCTTTGATTATAGTGGCACAGAGCCAGTCAAGCCAAACAAATGCTATAAAGACAAACATCGATAAGATTTAGGAGGATCCTAGTTGTAGGATGTGCAGAAAGAGTGATGAAACCATGAGCCATCTTCTCAGTGAATGCCCTAAACTAGCTCAGGGGGAATACAAATGCCGCCATAACAATGTGGCTAAGGGTATCCATTGGGATTTCTGCAAACATTTTGGAATTGAGTGTGGTGATAAGTGGAATGAACATAGCCCAGAGGCAGTTGTGGAAAACACAAATGCAAAGATACTCTGGGATGTCACCATCCAGACTAACAAAAAGATGCCTCACAACAGGCCTGATATAGTCGTGGTAGATAAGACCAACAAGACATGTCACATCATCGATGTAGCATGTCCAGGGGACAGTAGAATCACCCTCAAAGAGGAGGTAAAGGTCAACAAATATCGTGACCTAGCATTGGAAATAAAAACCCTCTGGAAGATGAAAAGAGTTGGCATCACCTCAGTTGTTATAGGAGCACTGGGTAGCTATACAGACAGGTTAGAGAGATATTTAGAAGATATCCATGTTGGACTTAAGGCAAATAGAATGCAGAAGACCATACTACTGGGCTCGGCAAGAATCCTTAGAAGAGTACTAGAATGCTAAGGCAGCTTGTTGCTGCCAGCCCTAGCATAGAGATTCTCTGCTGCTCTCAGCCAATCAGAACACACTGTACTGCTTACTGCTCTCAGCCAATCAGAACACACTGTACTGCTTACTGCTCTCAGCCAATCAGAACACACCGTACTGCTCTCACACTGTACTGCGTGATTGTTACACTCTTACATTCTTACAGCATGATGACATAGTGGCTACTGCCTCTATATGAGGCAGTAGCCACAAAATCCTTGACCTTGACGAGATGACCCCCCCAAAATTGTGGAGGTTCTATTTGAGACCAATGCCCATCTATCCTAAAAGTTTCACGAAGATTGGTCCAGCCATTTTCCCGTAGCATCATTAATAAAAAAACAAACAAACCCAATCAGAAACAATACCTTGCCCCCTGGTGGACTCCGTCCCAGGTGAGGTAGTAATAATAATAATAACACTAATAATAAAAATAGGTGGCACAGCGATGCAGTGGTTTGTATTGTTGCCTCACAGCAAGAAGGTTCTGGGTTCAAATCTCATGGCTGACTGGGGCCTTTCTTGTGTGGAGTTTGCATGTTCTCTCCGTACCTGCGTGGTTTTCCTCTGGGTGCTCTGGTTTCCTCCCACAGTCCAGAGACATGCAGATTAGGTCAACCTGCTACTCAAAATTGCCCAGAGCTGTGAATGTGGGTGTAAATTGCTGTTTGTCTCTGCATTAACCCTGCAATAGACTCTCAACCTGTCCAGGTTGTACCCTTTGAAGTCAGCTGGGATTGGCTCCAGCTTCCCCTGCGACCCTGATGGATAAGCAGTGTAGATAATGGATGGATGGATTAATACTAATGTTTTTATTCATACTAAAATAATGAGCTCTCTGATCTCTGCTTCTCTTTTCAGACCTATGTTAAACTAATAAAGAAGCAACAGAAAGAGTTAAACACTTTGAAGAAAAGACATACAAAGGTTAGTATTCTTTAAGTTGCACTCTGTCTATAGATGGACTTCATAACATAGCATCCCATTCATTTCAACCAAGAGCTTACATCCATACATTACATGCAGCCAATCAGGCAAGAGCTTCAGGAGGGTTTTATGAACTTGGAAGGAATTTGAATGTAAAAACAAACTTGAGGTGATTGAGTGCATTGGTCAATTCTCTTTTATTTTCTATTAACACTTTTCTTTATGACACCAAATTTTAAATAGCGGAGTTCCACACTTAAGAGAATATGGTAATGCATTGATCTGATTTTTGATGGCTTTTGCAACCGTATGATGTCCGTACGAACGATGTAAGTGTACTGTACCACCACAGGGAGCCCGATCGTAAGTTCAAGGCGACATACCTCATAAACACTTGACCACCAGATAATTAAATTTGTACCTTTATTTACATAAGATAGATGGGTTTTTATCTAGCACTTATTTTTAAATGGCTTTTAAAAAAATAACGTGGGATTTTTTGTGAACACATTTTACAGAAAATATTGATGAAAATTTTAGTTTTTTTCATCTTGGAAAACATATCTTCGCACTGTATGCTTTTTTTACCTGAACGATTTCTTACTCTGTACATTCGTATAAACATAATTACTGTATAGTTCAATAGCAATTATGAGCATCTTTCCTTAGTTTTAGATAATCTAAAATTACCGCAGATCGATATTGATTAATTCTTATGTCCGATAACATTCGATCGTAACTACAACCCCGATTCCAAAAAAGTTGGGACAAAGTACAAATTGTAAATAAAAAAGGAATGCAATGATGTGGAAGTTTCAAAATTCCATATTTTATTCAGAATAGAACATAGATGACATATCAAATGTTTAAACTGAGAAAATGTATCATTTAAAGAGAAAAATTAGGTGATTTTTAAATTTCATGACAACAACACATCTCAAAAAAGTTACGACAAGGCCATGTTTACCACTGTGAGACATCCCCTTTTCTCTTTACAACAGTCTGTAAACGTCTGGGGACTGAGGAGACAAGTTGCTCAAGTTTAGGGATAGGAACGTTAACCCATTCTTGTCTAATGTAGGATTCTAGTTGCTCAACTGTCTTAGGTCTTTTTTGTCGTATCTTCCGTTTTATGATGCACCAAATGTTTTCTATGGGTGAAAGATCTGGACTGCAGGCTGGCCAGTTCAGTACCCGGACCCTTCTTCTACCCAGCCATGATGCTGTAATTGATGCAGTATGTGGTTTGGCATTGTCATGTTGGAAAATGCAAGGTCTTCCCTGAAAGAGACATTGTCTGGATGGGAGCATATGTTGCTCTAGAACCTGGATATACCTTTCAGCATTGATGGTGTCTTTCCAGGTGTGTAAGCTGCCCATGCCACACGCACTAATGCAAC
Source organism: Neoarius graeffei (assembly GCF_027579695.1). NCBI lineage: Eukaryota > Metazoa > Chordata > Actinopteri > Siluriformes > Ariidae > Neoarius > Neoarius graeffei. Next base: position 100,309,257 of record NC_083571.1, read on the forward strand.
CCCATACCATCAGAGATGCAGGCTTCTGAACTGAGTGCTGATAACAACTTGGGTCGTCCTTCTCCTCTTTAGTCCGAATGACACGGCGTCCCTGATTTCCATAAAGAACTTCAAATTTTGATTCGTCTGACCACAGAACAGTTTTCCACTTTGCCACAATCCATTTTAAATGAGCCTTGGCCCAGAGAAGACGTCTGCGCTTCTGGATCATGTTTAGATACAGCTTCTTCTTTGAACTATAGAGTTTTAGCTGGCAACGGCGGATGGCACGGTGAATTGTGTTCACAGATAATGTTCTCTGGAAATATTCCTGAGCCCATTTTGTGATTTCCAATACAGAAGCATGCCTGTATGTGATGCAGTGCCATCTAAGGGCCCGAAGATCACAGGCACCCAGTATGGTTTTCCGGCCTTGACCCTTACGCACAGAGATTCTTCTAGATTCTCTGAATCTTTTGATGATATTATGCACTGTAGATGATGATATGTTCAAACTCTTTGCAATTTTTCACTGTCGAACTCCTTTCTGATATTGCTCCACTATTTGTTGGCGCAGAATTAGGGGGATTGGTGATCCTCTTCCCATCTTTACTTCTGAGAGCCACTGCCACTCCAAGATGCTCTTTTTATACCCAGTCATGTTAATGACCTATTGCCAATTGACCTAATGAGTTGCAATTTGGTCCTCCAGCTGTTCCTTTTTTGTACCTTTAACTTTTCCAGCCTCTTATTGCCCCTGTCCCAACTTTTTTGAGATGTGTTGCTGTCATGAAATTTCAAATGAGCCAATATTTGGCATGAAATTTCAAAATGTCTCACTTTCGACATTTGATATGTTGTCTATGTTCTACTGTGAATACAATATCAGTTTTTGAGATTTTGTAAATTATTGCATTCCGTTTTTATTTACAATTTGTACTTTGTCCCAACTTTTTTGGAATCAAGGTTGTATATAGTAATGATGTAAAGCGAAAGCGCTGGCTCACTGCTGTCCTCTAGGCACCCAGCAGAGTCCCACCATAATAAATGTTGTGGTGTTGTTTCTGGCACATGGCATGCTGTGTCAAAGACAGGAATAAATATGTATTCATAACTGCGATGCGTATCTCATTATTCGTATCACTGTCACAAGAAAATGCAGCAATTTACTGACGTGAAATACACAACACTACACAATCTGATGGTTCATATGTTTAATGTTATTCTTCTATTCAGGTTGATTTTGTGCACTTGCAAATATTTTACTCGTGCACTCATCAGCCGTTCCGCTTTTAGGCAGGTCAAGGTCAAGGCTTTTTTATTTATAATTTCAACCATATACAGTTGGTACAGTACACAGTTAAAACGAAACAACGTTTCTCTAGGACCATGGTGCTACATTAAAGTTAGACTGCCTTTCAGATTTTAAGTGTAGGTCATAAAAAGAATTCTCCCTGACACCCAATTATTTTTGTTTAGTGGACTGAAAGCTACTGAATTTGAATCACAGACTTCCAATTTTATTTGTTTTTTTTTTAAATAGAACAATTAATGAACTTGGAGCAATCCAGCCACTGGGGGTGCATGGGCGTACTCTTGGTGCCAGTCCCAAGCCCGGATAAATTGGAGAGGGTTGCGTCAGGAAGGGTATCCAGCGTAAAACTGTGCCAAATCTAACATGCGGAATGAAAAGAGAAATACCATACTGGATCGGTCGGGGTCCGGGTTAACAACGACTGCCTCCAGTGCTGTTGGTCAACAGGGTGCTGGTGGAAAGTGTGCTACTGTTGTGTCAAAATGGAGAAGGAGAAAGAGAGGAGGGAGGCGTGTTAGGAGAGAGCGTGAAAGATGGAAGGGAAGGAGCTTAGAATTGAGGGTAGGAACACTGAATGTGGGAACATTGACTGACAGAGCGAGAGAGTTAGCAGGTACGATGGAAAGAAGGAAGTTGGACATTTTGTGTGTGCAGGAGATGAGGTGGAAAGGAAGCAAGGCCAAGAACATTGGAGATGTTGTTTTATTATGGAGTCGATGGAAAGAGAAATGGTGTTGGTATTGTTTTGAGAGGAGAGTTGGTCAGCAGTGTGATTGATGTGAAGAGGGTGTCAGAGTGATAGACATGAAGTTGGAGATTCAAAGAGTGGTAATCAATGTTGTGTGTGCGTACGCCCCACAGGTTGGATGTGAGAATGAAGAGAGAGTCTTTCTGGGAAAAGATGGATGAAGTGGTAGAAAGTATACCGAGGGAGGAGCACGTGCTGATAGGAGCAGATTTCAACGGACATGTTGGCGAGGGAAACAGAGGAGATGAGGGTGTGATGGGCAGATATGGTGTAAGAGAGAGAAATGTGGAAGGGCAAATGGTGGTTGATTTTTCAAAGAGGATGAATTTGGCAATAGTCAATACATACTTCGAGAAGAAAGAGCAGCACAGGGTGACGTTTAAGAGTGGAGGAAGATCTACACAGGTGGACTACATACTCTGCAGAAGGGGTAACCTGAAGGAGATTGGAGACTGTAAAGTGACGGCAGGGGAGCGTGTAGCTAGACAACATCAAGTGGTCGTGTGCAGGATGAGCTTGAAAGCAAAAAAGAGGAAGCATGAAATAGTGGAGCCGAAGATTAAGTGGTGGAAACTAAAAGAGGTTGAACATCAGAAGGGAAAAAATGAGTCAAGCATTGAGTGGTCATGGAAGTCTGCCAGAAGATTGGAATACTACTGCTGTATTAGTAAGAGAGGCAGCAAGGAAGGTGCTAGGGTGGTCATCGGGAAGGAGGAAGGAAGACAAGGAGACATGGTGGTGGAACAAAGAAGTGCAGGAATAAAAGAGAAGAGGCTAGCAAAGAAGAATTGAGATGATCAGAGAGACGACAAAAGCAGGCGGTTATACAGAGAGATGAGACAGAAGGCAAAAAGAGCGGTAGCGAAGGTGAAATCAGATGCATACCAGGAGTTGTACAAACGACTGGAGACCAAAAAAGGAGAGAAAGACCTGTACAGACTAGCTAGGCAGAGAAACAGGGAAGCGAGGGATGTACAGCAGGTAAGAGTGATGAAAGATGTAAATGGAAATGTGCTGACAGAGTGTATTAAGAAGGTGGAAAAAGTACTTTGAGGATTTATTAAATGAGGAGAATCCAAGAGAGAAAAGGTCAGATTCATTGGAGACAGCAAATCAGGAAGCAGAGTTGGTTAGTAAGGATGAGGTGAGGGCAGCCATGAAAAGAATGAAGACTGGGAAAGCAGTCGGACCAGATGATATCCCGATTGAGGCTTGGAGATGTTTGGGTGAGACGGCTGTGGAGTTCCTAACGAGATTGTTTAATAAGATCCTAGAGAATGAGAAAATGCCAAATGAATGGAGAAAGAGTGTGCTAGTCCCAGTATACAAGAATAAGTGAGATGTACAGAGCTGCAGTAATTACAGAGGAATAAAATTGATGAGCCACACCATGAGGCTATGGGAAAGGGTATTGGAGGCGAGACTGAGAAGAGAGGTAGCAATCTGTGAACAGCAGTACGGGTTTATGCCAAGGAAGAGCACGTCGGATGCAATTTTTGCTTTAAGAATGTTAATGGAGAAGTACAGAGAAAGCTACATTGTGTGTTTGTAGACCTTGAGAAGGCATACGATAGAGTGCCGAGAGATGACTTATGGTATTGTATGAGAAAGAGTGGAGTGAATGAGAAGTATATCAGAGCGGTGCTAGACATGTATGAGAACAGTGAAACAGCAGTGAGGTGTGCAGTTGGAACAACTGAATGGTTCAAGGTGAAGGTGGGACTCCATCAAGGATCTGCTTTGAGTCCTTTTTTGTTTGCCATAGTGATGGATAGCTTGACGGATGAAGTGAGGCAAGAGTCACCATGGAACATGATGTTTGTGGGTGATATTGTGATATATGGTGAAAGTAGAAAGGAGGTTGAGTTGGGTTTGGAGAGATGGAGGTATTCATTGGAACAAAGAGGAATGAAGGTGAGCAGGAGCAAAACAGAATACATGTGCATCAATGAGAACGGCGATGAGAGTGTAGTGAAGATGCAAGAAGCAGACGTAAAGAAAGTTGGTGAATTCAAGTACCTGGGGTCAACTGTGCAGGAAAATGGGGGCTGCGATAGTGAGGTGAGGAAGAGAGTGCAGGCAGGGTGGAGCAGTTGGAGAAGGATTTCAGGAGTCATTTGTGATCGGAAAGTCCCAGCAAAAGTGAAAGGTAAGATGTATAAGATGGTAGTGAGACCAGCTGTGATGTATGGATTGGAGACCGTACCCTTAACGAAGAGACAGGAGGCAAAGTTGGAGGTGGCAGATTTGAGGATGTTAAGGTTTGCGATGGGAGTGACAAGGTTGGACAGGATAAGGAACGAGCACATCAGAGGGACAGCACATGTGGAGAGCTTGGGAATGAAGCTAAGAGAGATGAGATCGAGATGGTATGGGCACATCCTGAGAAAAGATGCAGAGCATGTTGGAAGGAGAATGTTAAGGATGGAGCTTCCAGGCAAATGAAAACGAGGAAGGCCAAAGAGGAGATACATGGATGTGGTGAGAAAGAACATGAAAGTGGCAGGTGTGGTAGAGAAGGATGCGGAAGACAGGGAGCAATGGAGACGAAAGATCCACTGTGGCGACCCCTAACTTAGAGCCATGTGGCCCGAAATTCTCCGCTATTTTTTCCTGCTTCACCATGACCTAATTCAAGATACTATGTCATGCATCACACGGTGGGCTTTCCCCTGTTTGCGCAAGGCATTGTGGGATACAAATTTGAAACAGGAGTGAAAAATGGAGGACGTGAGTTTGCGAATGAAATGTGAAAGACTGACTACAGTAACGGAAAGTGAGAAGAAAAGACGTTATGTTATGAAGGAAAGGAAACGCAGGACCAAACTAATAAATATCGGCGGTCAGCGAGCACCTCGGTGTGATCAACTGTTCGTTTAGTGACAGAATGATGTAACTGTCAGTGTACGGTCAAAGGTAAACCTGTAGATGGCAGTAATGCAACACTGTGGATGCCAGCTGCTGTAAAACCCAAAAGAAGAAGGTAAACCTGCGCATGCGCACACAGACTTCCTCTCTCTGCTTGACTGCGCAAAGCAAGCAATTTCATGCACATTATTTGCTCGGGAATCCCCTCAAATTAAATAACTTCCCAGCCACAGAATGGCCTGATATTTTGTGAGATATTGGAGAAATAAGCATATATTGCAATGACCAAATTTCAGAGGGAACTAAATTTCACTGATTTTATGAAATCGAAAGGCCGTCTAGCTTTAAACATCACCGGACTACAATCTACAATACAGCATCAAGTACAGAGTTGAGTGTGCATATTGAGGTAGTATATGAAAGGGAATAAATAAATATAAACCCTGTGTGTGTGTGTGTGTGTGTGTGTGTGTGTGTGTGTGTGTGTGTGTGTAAGACATTGTAAACCTAAATAATATAATATGTATAAATATTATATATATATTATACCTAAATAATATAATAATATATTATGTATATCTTGTCATCTGATCAAAAACATATCAAAGTCTATTTTGCTCACCCTTGAGCCTGTGTCTTACAGCTGGCACTCATTAGAATTGCTAAGTTGGCACGCTGCTTCTGTGTGTGTGTGTGTGTGTGTGGTGGGGGGGGGTTGTTGTACAAGACCACTTCTCGTGATAAAGACAATATTGATGTTTATGCAGCAGCTTGTATATATTCCAGTGATGCTTTGCTTCCTCTTGTAAATGAGACCCTGAAATTGTTAAAGCCAATAATCTTATTTAAGGGTTGTTTTACAATCAGGGTATAAAGTTTGTGTCACAGGGGTCCAAAATTCAAATTGATTCAAACTGGTTCTTGTACCAGTTTTTAAGTGAAGGACAAGTTAAAGAACTGATTTCAGGTAATTTTTTGACGTGTGTATGGTAGTTTTGTGTAATCTGCTATAAGATAAAGAAGATTAAGTGTAGCTTTAAGCAGGGCTGGGAGAAACAAATGAAGTGATTCTCGGAGAGGACTTTTTTTTTTTTTTGACAATTCAGAATCCACTACTTCCATAGTGCTGTAAGGCTGTATGATATAAGGCTGTAAGCTTTGTGTTAGTTGTCTCTAATATTTATGTCCCAATATCTTGACCACATTTTAGGATGAAAATAATCATTTTAGATATGTTATTTTATATTGAAAAATTAGCTGTCTCAGAGAGGACATTTTTTTTACACAATTACATACTAATTTGATCAAAATAGTCTGAAAACTTACTGGCATTCAACATTAAAACTTAACTATGTTTCCAATGATATGGAACCAAATATGTGTTTTATGGTATAAAGAATGATTTAAGTGCATCCCTTTTGGAGCTACCTGTGGTCAAAAAAGCACTTTTTTCTAAATGACACGAGTAATTTTGCTAAATATGACATATATTGCCATACATTCACCAAAAATAACGTTATCACCAAATTTTTTTTTTGCATGGTAAATAGAGCTATCACAGGGCTACAATAAACAACCAAGTTTATTTAGTCAAGCCTTTTGATATTGAAGATAATAAGTGTTAAATGTGATTTTTAGCTTGCGTACCCTGATTGTAAAACAACCGAAGTATATTTAATATATTTTAATTAGGGTTTGTTTGTTTGTTTGTTTGTTTGTTTTAACTGAACTTCTGTTTTCAGGACCACAATGCCATGCAGAAATCCCATTGTACCCAAGTGGACAAGATGGTGGCTCAACATGACAAAGAGAAATTTACACTGGAAAAACTGCTCGAGAAAGCAATCAAGAAGAGGGGGTAATTAAACTTGCTGAATGAAAAATGCTTAGGAAGGAAATGCCTTATACATCCAGAAACACTTATTTATTTTCCTGGTTTGCTTCACTGCAGAGAAAACAACTGCTCTGAGTTAAAGAAGGAGATTGCAGGAAAAGTGGAGACCCTCACGTCCGACCACAAAGCAAAGGTATTTCACCAGACCTGTGCACTTATTGCCTTGAGCTGGAAAAAAGAAAAAAATTAAATCAATAGTTCATGTGTTCTGGTTTGTGAGGCCCAATTAGAGCCCTGCGGGAGTACCGCGGGACCCGCCGCAAAGCAGTGCGGCACGGGACAAATTTTGAAAGCTCATTGCGGGCGGGACCGGAAGTGCACATATGCGCGCACGGGCAGGAGCGGTGATAAACTGCAGTCCCGCTAACTAAAAATGTGTTTGAAATAAAATTTATAAATTATTAATTTACGTCTATCATATATAATTTGTGCTGGATATTTTACTTGGCAGTAATAAAAACATTTTAAGATACCTAAGTTCACACCAAGCTAGCAAGAGGACCATGAGTGAAGTGATTTACGGTTTGCGTTAGTCTACAACTTTAGTCAGAGAGACATGTTACACAGTGACGGTAGGCTTGACTCAATGCTATCCCAGAAATCCTTCCTGTAATATGCAAATTTGGATGTCCAATCAGAGGCGGCCAAATTTGCATATTACAGGAAGGATTTCTGGGATAGCATTGAGTCAAGCCTACCGTCACTGTGTAACATGTCTCTCTGACTAAAGTTGTAGACTAACGCAAGCAGAAAATCAATTCAGTTCTCTTACTAGCTCTGCTTTACAATTAAAAAAAAAAAAAAAAAACAACCACCATTGGTACAAAGCAAGCCCATTCACTTTTTTATACTGATTAGAAAATTACAATGGTTTCTCATATGATAAAAATGTGTGATTCGCAATTAAATATTTTAATTGTTTGACAGCACTTATTATTAGAGACACTACATGCTGAATTCAGAAACAAGGTAAATAATAACGTGAGCTGTAGATATTTATGCTGAAATCCACTCAAAGTAGGGGGTGGGGCACCATCACGCTGTGTCAAGACAAGAACTTTCCTGAGAAATAACGCGAACGTCTGCATCATGCGGGATTTGCGGGCGGGAGCGGGACAAAATATGGCAGACGCGGGCGGGAGTGGGACTGAAAATCATAATTTTTTTGTGGGTGGGCGGGAGTGGGACTGAAAATCATAATTCTTTGCGGGCGTGGGCGGGAGTGGGACTGCACAATGCGGGTGCGGGCGGGAGCGGGACTGAAAAATCCGACCCGCGCAGACCTCTAGGCCCAATAACAGGCTTGCATAAGTGTTATACGATCATATAACCTGGAACTAAAATAGACTTAACTGGAATTATTTGTCACAAATCTACCAAAAAAATCATAATACTGAAGTACAGGGAAAAGCTAAATTAGTTCTGGCTGAAATTGGAAGTCTTCATAATTAGCTGAAAGTAGTTCACTTGTTGGTCATGCGCAAAGTGTCACATGATTTCAGTATAAATATTCCTGTTTATGGAATGCCCCATAGTTTGTTAGAGATCACTCCAAACTCAACAGCATCATGAAGACCAAGACCAAAATTCTAAAACTAAGTTCTGGAAAAGTATAATTTTCACTGAAATAGTTTTATTTTTTAAATACAGTGTCTTGCAAAAGTATTCATCCCCCTTGGTGTTTGTCCTGTTTTGTTGCATTATAAGCTGGAATTAAAATGTATTTTGGGGGGGTTAGCACCATTTGATTTACAGAACATGTCTACCACTTTAAAGGTGTGAATTGTTGCTTTATTGTGACACAAACAATAATATTAAGATGGAAAAACAGAAATCTAGAGTATGCATACGTATTCAAACCCTCCCCCCCCCCAAAAAAAAGTCAATACTTTGTAGAGTCACCTTTTGCTACAATTACAGCTGCAAGTCTCTTGGGGTATGTGTCTATTGAACCACTGGGATTTTTGCCCATTCCTCAAGGCAAAACTGCTCCAACTCCAGGTCTGGGCTTTGATTAGGCCATTCCAAGACATTTAAATATTTCCCTTTAAACCACTCCATTGTAACTTTAACAGTATGTTTAGGCTCATTGTCCTGCTGGAGCATGAACCTTCATCCCAGTCTCAAACCTCTGGCTGACTCAAACAGGTTTTCCTCCAGAACTGCCCTGTATTTAGTGTCATCCATCTTTCCTTCAGTCCTGACCCGCTTTCCTGTCCCTGCAGATAAAAAATATCCCCGCAACCTGATGCTGTCACCACCATGCTTCACTGTAGGAATAGTGTTCTCAGGGTGATGGGTTTGCACCACACATGGCATTTCCCATGATGGCCAAAAAAAATCAATTTTAGTCTCATTTGACCAGAGAATCTTCGTCGATGTGTTTGGGGAGTCTGCCACATGCTGTTGGGCAAACTCCAAATGTGTTTTCTTAAGCAATGGCTTTTTTTTTCTGGCCACCCTTCCATAAAGCCCCACTCTGTGGAGAGTACGGCTTAAAGTGGTCCTATGGACAGATACTCCCATCTCTGCTGTGGATCTTTGCAACTCCTTCAGTGTTATCTTTGGTGTCTTTGTTGCATCTCTGATTAATGCCCTCCTTGCCTGGTCTGTGAGTTTTGGCGGGCAGCCTTCTCTTGTCAGGTTTGTAGTGGTGCCATATTCATTCCACTTTGCTATAATGGATTAAATGGTGCTCCCTGGGATATTCAAAGTTTGGGCTATTTATTTTTTATAACCCAACCCTGATCTGTACTTCTCCACAACTTTGGCTCTGACCTGTTTGGATGCTTCTTGGTTTTCATGTTGCTTGCTTAGTAGTGTTGCAGACTCAGGGTCCTTCCAGAACAGGTTGATTTATACAGACATCATGTGACAGATCATGTGACACTTTGATTATACACAGGTGGATCTTAATCAACTAATTATATGACTTATGAAGTGAATTGGTTGGACCAGCTCTTATTTAGGGGTTTCATACGAAAGGGGGTGAATACTTATGCACACTCCAGATTTCTGTTTTTTTCATTTTAATTATTGTTTGTGTCACAATAGAACAACAATTTGCACCTTTAAAGTGGTCGGCATGCTGTGTAAATCAAATGGTGCTCACCCTCCAAAAATCCATTTTAATTCTAGCTTGTAATGCGACAAAACAGGACAAACACCAAGGGGGATGAATATTTTTGCAAGACACTGTACTTTTGGACACAGATACATTAGAAGGGTTATGAGAGAATTATTGTTAATGAATTTTAATATGGGTCCTGCAGCTTCCAAACCAAAGGCAAAAAGTGTAACCAGCGTGTTGTCCTGCAGGTGAAGGATATCGTAGCCCAGCAGACGAAGGAGTGGTCTGAGATGATCAACTCTCACAGCACGGAGGAGCAGGAGATGAAGGACGCACATGTGACGCAACAGTGTGAGCATCTGAAGAAACTATTGTCTACCGTCCAGGAGCAGCAAACCCTGCAGCTCAAACTTATCCATGAACGGTGAGTGTGTGAATGTTTGTGCGTGTTGGTGCTTATACTAGTAGAATACAACTTTTGCAAATGGCAGTGCCTTTAAGCTTAATTAGCTAAATTACACTCCTATCATACTATGAGCTCTAGACATACTGTATCTCCTGATGAATTGCCAACTATGTGACATAAGCAGATGACAAATTAAAGGAAAAGCAACATAAAGTGACTTAGGCCCTGTCCACATGGCAACGGATTCAGGTGAATCTGATAAAATTGTTTATCGTTTCGGCCTGGCGTCCGAAACGATAAATGATAAACGTTTTTGGTGCCTCAAAACGAAATCTTTTGAGAACAGGTTCCAGAGTGAAAAAATCTGGCAACGGAGCCGTTGCGAAGTCTTCTGGACGAGTAGAACGGATTTGTTTACGATGACGTCACAACCACATGTGCTTCACGCCGGGTAGAAATGCGAGTTGTCAACAAATCCTATAACTTGGTTCATGAAATGCACTTACAAAACATTTTCACTGTGAATATTTATTGTGTAATGGTGCAAAGTGAGAGAGAGAGAGAGAGAGAGAGAGAGTGAGAGAACAGCCCTTAGGGCAGAGTCAATCCCGCCAGCAAAAATAGGGGAAAAAAAGGAGTGATCTCACCTCTTCAGATGTTGGTTTAAGTCCGACAATACATTCCTCAAAAAGGGCGTGGAAGAACAAAGTAATCCATCAACATGTAGCATTCAATTTATTCCGGACCATTAAAGAATTCTGGAGGATATCAGAATGTTGGCGTACCGGCTTCTATCTACCCCCGTTCATTCCTCTTTCCGTGTCTCCATTCAAAAAACGAGCAAGTGATTTAAGGGACTATATCCATAGGATAGGGAGTGAGAAAGTGTGTGCGAGTGACAGGGATAGTCACTGTGCGCATGCGCAGTTATGCACATGCGTCTACTTCTATTGTTCTGGTATCTCCGATGGGACCGTCTTACAGCGCACGTAGTGGTGTGGCATGTGTATTGCATCGTTTTCAGCAAGCGTTGCGTTGCCATATGAACCTGATATTTTACTGATCCGTTGCCCATGTGGACGCGATATTTTTTTAAAAAAATCTCATTGCCGTTGTCGTGTGGATGTAGCCTTATTCATGTGCTGGGCCTCCATGAGCCATCAGGACAGCTTCAGTGCTCCTTAGCAGTCCATCTCTAGAACTGTGTTGGAGGAATGAACAACATTCATCCACAACATATTCCCTTAAGTGCTGTTTTGATGATGGTGGTGATGAGCGCTATCCAACACATCATCCAAAATTTCCCACAGGTGTTCAAGAGGATTGGGCTCTGGTGACTGTGAAGGCCATAGCTTTAGATTTATGTCTATTACAACAATGAGCCCTCTTTTGAAGTCACTTAAATCTTTTACGCTGCCATTGATCCAGAACTGAGGCCAACTGAGGCTGATCAGTATTTCTATTCATGCCACTGAGCTTGCTCTGATGATAACTGTATGGTTCTCCACTCATTATACCCCTGCTCCGAAGGAGGGGGGTATACTGGTTTACCTCCATCCATCCGGCGGTATCTCCGTCCGTCCGAAACACCCTTTTTCTCAGCAACCACAAATCATAGCCACTTGGTACCACACTTCAGCTTGGGGTTCTATACCGTGTATACCGTTTTCAGGTCTGTCAAACATCGATTTCCTGTTTACCGACTGAATGTATTTACAAAACATATAGCATGGATTTACAAAAATTTCATAACACTTTTCTCAGCAACTACAAATCACATCTGCTAGATATTTGGTACAGAGCTTCAGCTTGGGGTTCTATACCATGTATACCATTTTCAGGTCTGTCGCATATTGATTTCCTGTTTACCAACTGAATGTATTTACGAAACGCATAGCGTGGATTTACAAAATTTTCGTAACACTTCTCAGCAACTACAAATCACAGCTGCTTGATATTTGGTACCAAGCTTCAGCTTGGGGTTCCATACCATGTGTACCGTTTTCAGGTCTGTTGCACATCGACTTCCTGTTTACTAACTGAATGTATTTACGAAACATATAGCGTGGATTTACAAAATTTTGTAACACACTTCTCAGCAACTACAAGTCACAGCTGCTTGATATTTGGTACCGAGCTTCAGCTTGGGGTTCTATACCGTGTTTACTGTTTTCAGGTCTGTCGCACATCAACTTCCTGTTTACCGACTGAATGTATTTACGAAACATATAGGGTGGACTTTGATGCTATTTCAAAATGATAGTTTACCAGGATGCTATTTGAAATCCCTGGGGAGAACACGGCTCTTTACTTACTTGTTTCAGGGTTCATTATTTGCTGAAGTCAACATTCATAAGTGTCCTATTCCTTCAATTGCTTGCATTCTGATATAAGCAAGCGCAGGGGGATACATAAGTGAGCAGTAGCTCACAGTTGATCTTATTTATTCAGGTTTTATCTTTGATTTGTTACCTGTCTATGCCTGTTTTTAACCGTTCCATGACCTTTGCATTTATTACAATCATTTATAAACTTACTGTATAAGGTTGCCCAACATATTACAACCCCGATTCCAAAAAAGTTGGGACAAAGTACAAATTGTAAATAAAAACGGAATGCAATGATGTGGAAGTTTCAAAATTCCATATTTTATTCAGAATAGAACATAGATGACATATCAAATGTTTAAACTGAGAAAATGTATCATTTAAAGAGAAAAAATTAGGTGATTTTAAATTTCATGACAACAACACATCTCAAAAAAGTTGGGACAAGGCTATGTTTACCACTGTGAGACATCCCCTTTTCTCTTTACAACAGTCTGTAAACGCCTGGGGACTGAGGAGACAAGTTGCTCAAGTTTAGGGATAGGAATGTTAACCCATTCTTGTCTAATGTAGGATTCTAGTTGCTCAACTGTCTTAGGTCTTTTTTGTTGTATCTTTCGTTTTATGATGCGCCAAATGTTTTCAATGGGTGAAAGATCTGGACTGCAGGCTGGCCAGTTCAGTACCCGGACCCTTCTTCTACGCAGCCATGATGCTGTAATTGATGCAGTATGTGGTTTGGCATTGTCATGTTGGAAAATGCAAGGTCTTCCCTAAAAGAGACGTCGTCTGGATGGGAGCATATGTTGCTCTAGAACCTGGATATACCTTTCAGCATTGATGGTGTCTTTCCATATGTGTAAGCTGCCCATGCCACACGCACTAATGCAACCCCATACCATCAGAGATGCAGGCTTCTGAACTGAGCGCTGACAACAACTTGGGTCGTCCTTCTCCTCTTTAGTCCGAATGACACGGCGTCCCTGATTTCCATAAAGAACTTCAAATTTTGATTCGTCTGACCACAGAACAGTTTTCCACTTTGCCGCAGTCCATTTTAAATGAGCCTTGGCCCAGAGAAGACGTCTGCGCTTCTGGATCATGTTTAGATATGGCTTCTTCTTTGAACTATAGAGTTTTAGTTGGCAACGGCGGATGGCACGGTGAATTGTGTTCACAGAAAATGTTCTCTGGAAATATTCCTGAGCCCATTTTGTGATTTCCAATACAGAAGCATGCCTGTATGTGATGCAGTGCCGTCTAAGGGCCCGAAGATCACAGGCACCCAGTATGGTTTTCTGGCCTTGACCCTTACGCACAGAGATTCTTCCAGATTCTCTGAATCTTTTGATGATATTATGCACTGTAGATGATGATATGTTCAAACTCTTTGCAATTTTACACTGTCGAACTCCTTTCTGATATTGCTCCACTATTTGTCGGCGCAGAATTAGGAGGATTGGTGATCCTCTTCCCATCTTTACTTCTGAGAGCCGCTGCCACTCCAAGATGCTCTTTATATACCCAGTCATGTTAATGACCTATTGCCAATTGACCTAATGAGTTGCAATTTGGTCCTCCAGCTGTTCCTTTTTTGTACCTTTAACTTTTCCAGCCTCTTATTGCCCCTGTCCCAACTTTTTTGAGATGTGTTGCTGTCATGAAATTTCAAATGAGCCAATATTTGGCATGAAATTTCAAAATGTCTCACTTTCGACATTTGATATGTTGTCTATGTTCTATTGTGAATACAATATCAGTTTTTGAGATTTGTAAATTATTGCATTCCGTTTTTATTTACAATTTGTACTTTGTCCCAACTTTTTTGGAATCGGGGTTGTACTTACAGAGATATTCTTTAGCAAAAGATTGATTTGAGTCTTTTCTGTTTCTTTACACAGACAGAGCAAAGAAATGAAGGCTAATCAGGCCAAGACATCCATGGAGAACAGTAAAGCCATCAGCCAGGACAAGAGCATTAAAAACAAGGCTGAGAGGGAACGGTACATGCTCGATGGAACTTGTGATCAGATTTCATACTTGTGTTTGTTTGTGTAATGGGTCATGTGTTATCTAATATCTGTATCTCCTTATTTTATAGGAGGGTGCGGGAATTGAATAGCAGTAACACAAAAAAGTTCCTTGAGGAAAGAAAACGGGTCAGTTGTCTCCTTTGTGCTTTAATTATAAAAAAAAAGTATTTGATATCGGATCCAGTGATAAGGAGACTTAATCAGATGAAGTACAAATTGATAATGATGAAAATACATAACCAGTCAAAAGTCTGGACACACCGACTCATTCAAAGGGTTTTCTGTATTTTGTATTTTCTACATTGTAGAACAATACTGAAAACATCAAAACTATGAAATAACACATAGAACATATATTGAATTATGTGCTAAACAAAAAAATGCTTTAAAAAATTGCATTTCATATTTTAGTATAATATATAGAAACGAGTGTTTTACTGGGAAATACACCACTTGTCGGTGGACCATTCTAGCAGAGAGGACCCAGTTATGCGCGGACAGAGGGGACTCCAAGGGTTTCTACGAAGCCCTGAAGGCGGTCTATGGTCCTTCTTTTCAAGTCCAAAGTCCACTGCGCAGCGCAGCGCAGCTGGCAAGACACTGCTGACAGACAAGGCCTCCATCATGAGCCACTGGTCCAAACACTTCAACACTCTTCACCGTCAACCGCACAGTGCAGCTCGCTGCCCTTGAGTGCATCCCACGGCAACCAGTCAAGACAGAGCTGGACGAAACACCAACACTTGAAGAGACCATTAAAGCCATATCACAGCTAAAGTCCAGCAAAGCTGCAGGAATCGATGGCATACCACCAGAGATCTGGAAGCATGGTGGCTCTAGCCTACATTCCAAGCTCCTCAAGCTCTTCACCTGCTGTTGGGAAAGAGGCGAACTTCCTTGTGACCTTCGTGATGCAATCATCGTTACGGTGTACAAGAACAAAGGTGAAAAGTCTGACTGTTCAAACTACAGGGGAATCACCTTACTCTCCATTGCAAGGATCCTTCTCAACAGATTGGTCTCATCCATTGCCAAAGAAAATCTACCTGAAAGTCAGTGCGGCTTCAGAGCAAACAGGTGCATGACTGACATGGTGTTCATCCTCAGGCAGCTCCAGGAAAAGTGTCGCGAGCAGAACAAGGGCCTGTACGTGACCTTTGTGGACCTGACCAAAGCCTTTGACACTGTGAGCAGGCAGGGACTCTGGTAGATCATGGAACGTCTAGGCTGCCCTCCAAAATTCTTGAGGTTGATCATGCAGCTCCACAAGGGACAGATGGGACAAATGAGGAACAACAGCGAGCTCTCCGAGCCCTTTCCCATCCTGAACGGTGTCAAACAGGGCTGTGTGCTCGCGCCAATGATGTTTTCCATTTTCTTCAGCATGATGCTGCATCAGGCCATGGAATCTTTGGGCAAAGAGGATGGCATATACATTTGCTATTGCACTGACGGCAGCTTGTTCAACCTAAGGCACCTGCAAGCACGCACCAAGACAATGGAGCAACTCATTCGTGAACTCTTGTTTGCCGCCGACGCTGCTCTTGTTGCCCACACAGAGCCAGCCATGCAGCGCATCGTGACTTGCTTCGCTGAGGCTGCCCAACTCTTTGACTTGGAAATCAGCCTAAAGAAGACCGAAGTTCTTCATCAGCCCGCACCAAATTAGCCTTCCCACCCGCCCCACATCAGCATCAACCAGTCTGAACTCAAATCTGTGCAGCAGTTTACCTACCTAGGCTGCACCATCACCGATGATGCCAAGATCGACAAAGAGATTGACAACAGGCTAGCAAAAGCCAACAGCGCCTTTGGTAGACTTCACAAGAGGGTGTGGAGCTGTAAAATCTTGACATATCGTACCAAGGTCCTAGTGTACAGAGCTGTTGTGTTGTCCATGCTGTTGTATGGCTCTGAATCATGGGTCACCTACAAGCGACACCTGCAACTGCTTGAGCGTTTTGACCAGCGCTGCCTCTGTTCCATCCTCAAAATCCACTGGAGTGACTTTGTGACCAACATTGAGGTCCTCCAGCAGGTGGAGCTCCCCAGCATTGAAGCCATGCTACTCAAATCACGACTTCACTGGACAGGACACATCTCCAGGATGGAAGACTACCGCCTACCTAAGGTAGTTCTGTATGGCAAACTGTCCTCTGACCAACGCAACAGAGAGGCCCCTAAAAAGTGGTACAAGGACCTACTAAAGTCCTCCCTAAATACCTGCAACATCAGCCCCTCCCACTGGTCAGCCCTGGCCTCTGACAGGAACAGCTGGCATAGGTCTATCAACTCAGCAGTCAAGTCTTTTGAAGACACCCGTAAGGCTGACTTGGAAGAAAAAAGGAGCAGACGAAAAAACCCATCATCCACTGCTCCTGACCCTACCCAGACCCTCAACTACAGCCACTGTGGCAGAGTCTGTCTATCCCAGATATAGACTGGTACCAAAATCCAGAATTGTGACACCCAAAGGCGTTTTTGAGACAAAGTCGGCAAACAGTCTTATTTTGTCAATTTGGGTGTGCCGAATTCAAATCTGCAATATGCCGAGCTCTATCTGACCTCTGTTGACCTCTAGAGGTCATTGAACTTTGGGCCTGTAAACGTCTCAGCTGAACCCAGTTTCTCAGCTTTCTAAGGAATGAAATGTACTAAAATGATTAATGAAGTTAGCAAATGGCCTTGTTTGTTAAATGTTTGGGTGCTGAATTCATTTTTCATTTGTAAAACGACATATGACCTCTGATAACCTCAAGGTCATTAAACTTGGCCTATAGGCCTATGCATTTAACGGCATTTTTAAACTGACTCTACTCCCCCAAAAAGAATATGAACAGACAAAAAACAAATAGAAAGGAACAAATACAACATTAAATGCCAGTCCATGTACATGTGACTTACTTTTCACAATGATAATGCCTAGGTGATCACCTTACATAACATTGCATTACATTTAGCGGTTATTGTTTATACAAAGCTACTGAAAAAAGGACAGATTCAGCAGCATACAAAACGTGGGGGCATACAGGGTATACAGGTTAATCAGGGTTAGTATATATAAACGTTTTTTTCTTTGTTGTTTGTTTTTTGTTTTGTTTTAAACGGGGTAAAGCCTTTACAAAAAACACAAAATTGCACTGCATCACTAATAATAATACAGTAAATAGCCCTATTCCACAAATGTACTAATCCGTATTATGTCAAGAACCGCCCAACTATCCATCCATTATTTGTAGCCGCTTATCCCGTTTTACAGGGTCACAGGCAAACTGGAGCCTATCCCAGCTGACTATGGGCGAGAGAGGTACAACCCTGGACAAGTCACCAGGTCATCGCAGGGCTGACACATAGAAACAAACAGCCATTCACACTCACACCTACGGTAAATTTAGAGCCACCAATTAGCCTAACCTGCATGTCTTTGGACTGTGGTGGAAACCGGAGCACCCGGAGGAAACCCACACAGACACCGGGAGAGCATGCAAACTCCACACAGAAAGGCCCTCATCAGCCGCTGGGCTCGAACCCGGAACCTTCTTGCTGTGAGGCGACAGTGCTAACCATTACACCACCATGCCGCCCACTGCTCAACTAAGTAAAGAGAAACAACATCCATCATTACTTTAAGACATGACGTGTTTTTAATTAATAAAAATAAAGAAAACTCATTGAATTAGGTGTGTCCAAACGTTTGTCTGATACTTTATAAAATAATCAACAGATTTGTGAAAGAGAAGTGAATCGAGAAATTAAATATAATACATATTTGAGACCTCAAGTATACTGTGTTTTAAAATGAGAAGTGTCTTTGGGCTCACAGTTGGCTATGAAGCACTCAAAAGAAATGGAGCAGTTGCAGAAATCGCAGCGTGAGCAGCTGGAGAAACTGGAGAAATTCAACGAGCAGGTATGTGCCCTGGAGTTTTTCTTTTCTTTTTTTTTTTTTATAATATACTGAGACCACCTGTTAGATAGATTTAAATGCTCTAGTTCTTTGGAATAAAAGTCAACCCCCTCATCATTTCATTTGTTTTGCTTTCTGTTTGTTATCCATTACACACACGTTATACTCCCATCCATTTACATACAATTTACTTTTTTTTTTCACACAGCTTTTGAAATCACATCATGCAAACTCTCAGAGTCAAGGTAGGCTCACACATTCCTCCATTCTCCTAAAAACAACGTGTCCTTCTCTGTTATTCAGTCCAGTCTTGCACTCTCACTTTCTGATTTGTTATTTGTCCAAATCATTTCTGTATGATTAAATGTGGGGATGTTTATTTACTGGATGGAAGTGATTATGATATGTCAAAGTGCTGTAGTAGATCAGACATTTTCCAGCCTAGCACTGTATTTTATAAGACTGTGACTGTACTACTCTAAAATGCCTGATGATAGCGGTTATGGGCGGCACGGTGGTGTAGTGGTTAGCGCTGTCGCCTCACAGCAAGAAGGTCCAGGTTCGAGCCCCGTGGCCGGCGAGGGCCTTTCTGTGCGGAGTTTGCATGTTCTCCCCGTGTCCGCGTGGGTTTCCTCCGGGTGCTCCGGTTTCCCCCACAGTCCAAAGACATGCAGGTTAGGTTAACTGGTGACTCTAAATTGACCGTAGGTGTGAACGTGAATGTGACTGGTTGTCTGTGTCTATGTGTCAGCCCTGTGATGACCTGGCGACTTGCCTTTCGCCCGTAGTCAGCTGGGATAGGCTCCAGCTTGCCTGCGACCCTGTAGAACAGGATAAAGCGGCTAGAGATAATGAGATGAGATGAGATGAGATGAGATGAGATGAGATGAGATATCGGTTATTCAACACTGAGAACCCCTGCTCTAGATCATTCCTGGTACCAGTGGACTCTGCTTTACGTCAGTCACAAATTCAGCCCTGATAGCTAATGGCCCGGTCCCACAACACTGATAACTATAACTATAAGTTTACCTATAACTATGACTATCCCTCTGCCTGAATTTAGTTCCAGTCTGGAGCAGTCAGTCACACTACAACTATAATCCCAACTATAATATCGCTTGGTCCTGACACTCAGGGAAATAAATGCATGCAATTTAGGAATAGTCATGGAAGTTTTTTCCAAGTCATAGCACATTATTCCGGGTCATACTGTACAGCTTGGACTTCAAAACAACCCATGTACAGACTCCGGTGGTTGACAAAACACAGATAGGTCATGGACTACAGATTACGGAAATATAATTTTAAAAAAAGGATACAAAATACAGAGTGGTTACAGATTTTAATACAGATGCATCATGGATGCTAATAATTTACGGATCGGTCATGGACGTTTCAGTATATTACAGATTGGTTACCGATTTTATACGGATGATGCATCACGGATAAAAAATTAAGAAGTCTGAAACAATTTAATGTTTGGACTGCTGAAGTTCATAATTAAAATATCTGCTGGATTTATATGTTTACTTTATTAATTTACTATTGATATTTCTCCGAAAAAAATCACATATCTGTGAATAAAAGATCTGTGCTTTGTATTATTTTTTTTATTTTCCGTGAATCCGTATTCCATGACTTCATGATGCAACAAGGATGTATAAAGATGTTCAGGAAAAATAGCACATGCTCAGACAACATCACATGTAAACAATTACCTGATTGGTCAGGTGTTTTATCGGATCAGGTTCACATCTGGAAAAATCACTCCAGAAGCAAATCTCACCAATACGGATAAACCCAGGCCTGGGCTATAGGTCTCGTTATCGGTCTGGTGTGACCACCAACCACATAAACTGCAGGGGAGCAATTTATTTATAGTTATAGTTATAGCTATTGATGTTGTGGGACCGGGCCCTAATTCAAACTACATACATCAGTATTCTGGAGAGTTGGGTCCTTATTAGTGAAAGATGTGTTGTGATTTGAACATGATTTTGATCAGTTATATGGAGTCATGAAATAACTGATGTTTGTGCCCTTACGAAAATTAACCATGGTTTTACTATGAAAACTAACCATGGTTTTACCATGGTTTATAGTTATTCATGGTTTTCATGGTTTTTTGGGTAACCATGAAAACCATGGTGCATTTTACCTCAATGTTCACTTAAATTTTTAGGTTCTAAGTAAATGTTAATGTATCTGGGCTGTTAATCGAGATCCTTCTCTACAGCATTGACTGTTGGATGAAAGCATGGTAATACTACAGTTAGTGCATCCTTTTAAAAACCCTACTATCCCTTTTTAAACTAATTTCGTAGTTACTATGACCTATTACACATACAACTATGATGCTACCACAGCTACTGCAGTACTATGGATAAACCACAGTAATGCTATGGTTGGTTCATAGTACTTAGAATCACCATGAAATACCATAGTAGATCCATGGTTACTACATAAAAACCATGGTAAAACCATAGTAAAACCATGGTACATTTTCGTAAGGGTGAGAAGGACCATAACTGAAACTCCTCCGATTTCCCTGTTAAATCCCTTTTTATATTCCCATTTACTTGTTCTACCCCTTATGATAAAATTTCATACCCATCACCCCCCACTCAACTCCATCTCTCCTTAAATAAACGGTCAGGTCATCGAGTACAAAAAGTTGTCCTGAACTCCAGCCTTGATTTCTGTCCCCTTTCCTGTACCATAATAACACTTTATGACATCACTAGTTAGTTGTGGTCTGCATTTGCTAGACTTTGGTCGATGGGAATATGGAAATCTTCAGACATTATCACTGTTACAGGCTCCTTAGACCCTGTTCATGTGTAAGGAATAAAATATGATGGAACATGCTGTTATATGCAAATAAATCGCCAACGGGGTGATGTAGTGCAGCCTGAAGTGGATTATTTTTCTATCAAAGCACATCGCAAATTGATTTATTTCTTTTATACCACAGCCGTCGTCAACGATTACAGTTTTTATTGACTAAATAAACAACACATCACACATTTAATTCATTTATGTTTCAGTTTAATGTTGTGGAACACCCACCAAAGAAGTTAGCTCTTGTTAACACTTACTTTTTATAGCAGTTATAAACCAACATACAGCTTGTTGTTACTTAGAAAGTCCTCAGTCAGAAAACTTAGTTATGGCTTTACTTCAGGCAGTGATACTGAAGAGCCCCTTCCAAATCAACACTAAAGAAACATCTCAAAGAAAATTTCACTATATCAATGATTACACATTATTTAAAGCTAGATGGCCTTTTGATTTCATAAAACTGTTGAAATGTACTTCCTTCTGAAATTTGATCATTGTGATATATGTTTATTTCTGTAATATCTCACAAAATATCAGACCATTCTGTGGCTGGGAAGTTATTTAATTTGAGGGGATTAAAGCAAATAATGTGCATGAAATCGCTCGCTTCGCGCAGTCAAGCAGACAGAGGAAGTCCGTGTGCGCATGCGCAGGTTTACCTTCTTCTTTTGGGTTTTACAGCAGCTGGCATCCACAGTGTTGCATTACTGCCATCTACAGGTTTACCTTGACCGTGCACTGACAGTTACATCGTTCTGTCGCTAAACGAACAGCTGATCACACCGAGGTGCTCGCTGACCGCCGATATTTATTAGTTTGGTCCTGCGTTTCCTTTTCTTTGCGACATAACGTCTTTTCTTCTCGCTTTCCATTACTGTAGTCGGTCTTTCACGTTTCATTCGCACACTCGCATCCGACATTTTTCTCTCCTGTTTCAAATTTGTATCCCACAATGCCTTGCGCAAATGGGGAAAGCCCACCATGTGATGCATGACATAGTATCTTGAATTGGGTCATGGTGAAGCAGGAAAAAATAGCGGAGAATTTCAGGCCACGTGGCTCTAAATTCATTAATTGTTCTATTTTTAAAAAACTAATAAAATTGGAAGCCTGTGATTCGAATTCAGTAGCTTTCGGTCCACTAGACAAAAATAATTGGGTGTCGGGGAAAATTCTGTTTATGACCTACGCTTGAAAAATCTGAAAGACAGTCAAGCTTTAATACATTTATGTCAAGCATCCACCATACAAGTCCCTGTTACTATGGAAATGATGACATACTATAGGAGTGCATTAATATCACCCTTGCAGCCAGAGCTCCTGTCCAGACTGTGCTGTTATAGAAAATCAATCACCAGTCAGAAAAGTGCTTTCAATAGTATTGTAGTACAACTATAACTCGTATTAACATCCAATCACAAGTGGACAGCGCTAAATACAGGTGTGAGCAGGTAAAAGGATTGTGATCTGATAACTCCTTCACAGGCAGTCAGGAATGCATATGATGACGTTAACGCTACCTGATACCTACAAGACAGTATGTAAGAACCACTTAGTTAACTGTGCCATGGGCCGAACAGGAATATTTGATACACATTAAAATGCTCAGTGTAAACAGCTGTTCATCTCATAACTCAAGACAAATGTTAAGAGGTGTAAATTAGGTTTGAGAGCTTTAAAGAGTTTTAGAGGCTGTCCACACGGCAACGGATTCAGGTGAATCTGATAAAATTGTTTATCGTTTCGGCCTGGCGTCCACACGGCACCGGCGTTTTGGGTGCCCCAAAACGAGAACGGGTTCCAGAGTGGAAAAATCTGGCAACGGCGCCGTTGCGAAGTCGTCTGGATGAGTAGAACGGATTTGTTTACGATGACGTCACAACCACATGACTAGAACAAGCAGCACTCTCACGCGCATCTGTAGTAATCCCCGATGTGGGTGGAGCACAGAAGCACGGCAGGCGAGAGTTCGTGTTCACACATACGCACTTTATTGAGCTTTTCAGCTTTCTTTCTTTCTTTCTTTCTTTCTTTCTTTCTTTCTTTCTTTCTTTCACTCACTCACTCACTCACGCACACGTGTTGTGGTCAGGGAGCAAATTCCTCTTCTCTCCTCTCCCCCTCCCTTTATACTCCATCCCTGAAACACACACACACACACACACAAATTGACATCAGGTGTAATGACCTAGCTACTTACCTTCCCTGACCCCGCCCTCCATTCACAGACTGCTGCTTGGCCACGCCCCCGCTGCCACAGCATCATTCACGCCCGGTAGAAGAAGGGGTTTATGTGTATGCGTCCTACTTCTTCTATTGTTCTGGTGTCTCCGATGAGACCGTCTTACAGCGCACGTAGAGGTGTGGCATGTGTATTGCATCGTTTTCAGCAAGTGTTGCGTTGCCATATGTACCTGATATTTTACTGATCCGTTGCCCATGTGGACGCGATATTTTTTTTACCCGCTAAAAAAAAAATCTCGTTGCCGTTGTCGTGTGGATGTAGCCTTAAACAGTGTCTCAGTTGAAGTCATTCAGCACCCTGACTCAGGCTACGTGGAAATAATCGAGTAATTTTTGTATTCAGAGCAGGGCATCTGAGACCATTCACTTTACTCAATCTCTCTAGATCATCCAGGGCTCTCGGACCTCTCTTGTGCTCTCTCCTCTTCAGCTCAGCCCACAGGTTTTCACTGGGGTTCAGGTCAGGGGACTGAGATGGCCATGGCAAAAGCTTGATTCTGTGGTCAGTGTTGATTTGGACATATACTGTACTTCAGATCATTGTCCTGCTGGAAGATTCAATGATGACGCAGTATTAGTTTCCTGGGCAGAAGCAGTACGATTTTGATTTAAAATGTCCTGGTATTTCATGGAGTTCATGATTCCATGCGCCCTAACAAGGTTTCCAGGGCCTTTGGAGGAAAAACAGGCCCAGAACCTCCACCGTATTTTAAAGTTGGGATTGGGTTCTTTCCAATATAGCCATCCTTCTTTTTACACCAAACCTACCTTCAGTGTTTATTGCCAAAAAGCTCCATTTTTGTTACATCAGACCAGAGAACACGGTTCCAGTCAAAGTTGTAATAGCATTTTCACAAAATTCAGGTGTTTACTTCTGTGGTTAACTAACAGGAAAGGCTTTTATTCTGGTCTACCTTCCAAATAATCTGTTGGCATGGAGGTGGAGTCTGATGGTGGTTTTGAAGACTTGGAAACCCCAAGATTTTACTTTTTCTTGTAATTCACCAACAGTGATCCTTGGGGATTGTTTTTTCTATTTTTGCCTCTCTTACCCTCCTCCTTACTGTATGTGGGGGCAAAATAAACTAGGATCCTCTTCCAGGCAAGTTTGTAGCAGTTCCAGTTGGTATTCCCTTTGTTATTATCATCCTAACAGTAGAAATGGACATTTTCAGGCGAGTAGCTGGGTTTTTTTTGTGTTGTTTGTTTTTTATAACCATTCCTTGACTTATGAAGGTCAACACACTCCTCCCTCATTTGGTTTGTGTGTTCTCTTATCTTTCCCATGTTGATGGGTGACTAAGGCAATTTGGTCTCTGTGTCACCTCATATTTGTTCCCCAGTTAATCAGGAGGTCATGGATTACAGCTTGAAAGTTCCTACACACTCCAATCAACTCAAACATGTCCAATTTAAATGGGAAACGAGCTTCAGTTATATTGTGTTCACTATAATTTCCAGGGGTGTCAATAATAGTGCCACATGTGTTTTTGTTGAAAATAATTATTTCTTAGTGAGGGATTTGTTTTTCTCTGAATAAATTTATTTCAGTTAAATGATGGATTTTTCTCATTTTTTCAGTGTGAGATGAAGCTACTTCACCAAAAGGTGGATTTTTTTTCTAGCCCTTTTTCTAATTTTTACAAGGAGTATCAGTAATCATGGAGGGAACTGTATTCACTTCAGATTTATCCACATAATGTCATTTGACTTTGAATTTATAAAAATTAACAAATGTATGTATTCATTAGCATAAACAAAGACACCACAACTTATAACGTTACTTCATGGGAAAGCAAAAGCAAAGCTGTTATTGGTCATTTCAGCTTCAAGATGTCTATGGTGAGAAGTAAGTAGCTTTTTGCAGCATTGTGATTCAACTTTGGCTCATTCAGCTTGGTGAATCAGGCTGCACGGTGGTGTAGTGGTTAGCACTGTTGCTTCATAGCAAGAAGGTTCTGGGTTTGATGATGATGATGCCCTTTATTGTCACTAGTCACATGTACCAGAGAAATTAGCCGTCAACCTGTCCGTACATATACAACATACAATTGACATAGGGTAGACAGGACAGGAAGACAGGGATAAAGATAAAAAGGAAACACAACATGAGGAGAGATAAGGAAAAAAAGAACACCCCCCACTATGCTCCTGTCAGGAGTACAGTGTGGGAACATTTAAAAAACCTTTGCATAAGCACACAACAACACAAGTACACTTTAAACACGGGACTTGAGGGGGGGAATCAGGGGTAAGGGGGAGGGGAGGAGGTAATCCAGTGCTAGCAAGCAGCCGTCCGCTCCTGCAGCCATGAAGGCGCTGGTCACGCACCCGCTTGTCACACTGGGGGTAAAAATGGCGACCGCGGAGAGTTAGAGAGGAATGCGAGGAATGAGAGTGTCTCCCGGCAGTGACCTTCAGGGGGAAATGTTTCCTCAGCAACGGCCTGAACTGTGTCAATTTCGTTAGGAGACCAGTTTATCAATTCCATGCTTTTTTTTTTAGTTTAGAAAGTAATGCAGGAAGAGTCTCTTCAAAAAGTACAGCAGACGAGACAAGACACAGAAGCACAAGCAGGGAAAAAAAGGAGGGAGAGGGAGAGCAGAAAATGCAACCGTCTTCCGTGGAAGCACGGAGAGAAAAAAAAAAAAAAGTCCAGTGAGTTTGAGTCCAGTGGCCGATGGGGTCCTTTCTGTGTGGAGTTTGCATGTTCTCCCCATGTCTGTGTGGGTTTCCTCCGGGTGCTCCAGTTTCCCCAACAGTCCAAAGACATGCGGTTAGGTTAAATGGTGGCTCTAAATTGACTGTAGGTGTGAATGGTTCTTTGTCTCTATGTGTCAGTCCTGCAATGACCTGGCGACTTGTCCAGGGT
The DNA here is from genome assembly GCF_027579695.1 of Neoarius graeffei. Taxonomy (NCBI): domain Eukaryota; kingdom Metazoa; phylum Chordata; class Actinopteri; order Siluriformes; family Ariidae; genus Neoarius; species Neoarius graeffei. The sequence continues at coordinate 100,335,764 of NC_083571.1, forward strand.
GTACCCTGCCTCTCACCCACAGTCAGCTGGAATAGGCTCCAGCTTACCTGCACAGGATAAGCAGTTATGGATAACGGATGGATCTTGGCAAATCATCTTTAATTCCCCAAGGTTACAGTTGTTCCACTGATGGACTCACAATTTCAGAATCTTTCATCAGTGTTCAATGGGATGCAAGTCAGGAGATTGGCCATGCAAGACTTTCTTAAATTGGTTTCACTGTGCGTTTCAGGTTATTGTCTTTTTTGAAACATCTATCTTCTCCCCAGATTCAGTTTCTTGGCTGATGATAAATTCTCCTCTAATATGTCTTGGTACATTACTCCAATCATGTTTCCTTCAGTGACATTTAATGCCGCAGTACTGCTTGCAGGGTAACAGCCCCATATCATGATGCTCCCACTTTAGTCTAGGACCTGGCTTAGACATGTATGCACATAATTTAGGAGAGGATAACTCAACTGTTATAGGCTAATTTGACCCCAAGGAATAACTTGGGATGTGTGCTAAAATCGTTATCCGGGGCGAACAGCCTAAAAATTACCAAGCCAAGATGGCCGCCGGTATTACGGTATTATTATTGTGTTACTCTTCATGTTCCTGACCCTGGTTTATGTGACACATAAACAGTAATAATGTGATGTTAAAAGTTGTATTGTTGGCTGTTAAACATTTAGGCTCTCAAGATATTGCTGCCTACTAAAGTAATAAGTTTTGTTTTGTATTTTTCACTTTAAGTTAACATTCCATTGATCATAATAGTATGATTGAAAATACTGTACAATTTCTTCATATTCATCAAATGCTTGCTTTATTATACTCTCCTAAATTATGTGCATAGGTCTCCCAATTCCATGATTTCATGTTTGAGGTAGGGTTATTCTGTTTTTCTCATGTTTTCTGTGAAACTGCAATTTTGGCAGATTTTTGATATTTGTTTTTGTTTTGTTTTTTTTACCTTGCCCTTGACTATAGCTTGTTCCCTTTTCCTTCAATCATGAAAATTATGTCACTAATGGATTTCCCATACCCAAAACCCATAAAATGAGGTATTGCACATACTTCTGCGGTGAGTGGTTCAAAAATTTACATTTTCAATACAGCTACTGGCATCCATCTTGGATTGGTAATTTTTGGCCTGTTCACCCCAGATAGCAATTTCGGCACACATCCGAAGTTGTTCCTTGTGGTAAAATTAGCCTATAACACATGGGCGATTGCTCTAAGACAACGAGGGAGGCTCAGCCTCCTCTAAAAATGACAAACATCGTGTAGGATGAATTGCGCTAGGCTTATGTTATAGCCGACCTTATAACATTGCTATTTCAGATCCAGAATCATAGAAATATATGTGCTCAACCCAACTACAGTGCAAAATCATTCCGTTATAACTTTCCTCAGTTTGCCTAATGTGTGCGTGAGTTTCTCCCCCTCGTGACAGCGCGATGCAGCGCAGCCTCAGTGGATTGGGAGCTATGTACTTGTCAATCTTAAAATGCAAGACGATTATTGGACAAATACTGCGAAAATGCCCGCCCACGGAGTCTCATGGACTCCCAGCCTCAGTGGACTTCAATGGCATTTGGGAGCTATGCGCTTTTCAATCTCAAAATGCAAGACGGTTATTGGACAAATACTGCGAAAATGCCCACCCACGGACTCCCAGCCTCACATGGGAGGGACATGGCAGTTTCCGCGAGGAGACTGGTGATTGGTGAAAGCAGCCGGATATTTTCTTTGATTGACAGGTCGTTTCAACTATAGACAGGCAGCGGTACAGTGTTGCCAGATTGGGCAATTTTAAGTGCATTTTGGCGGGTTTTGAACATATTTTGGGCTGGATAACGTCAGCAGTATCTGGCAACATCAGTTCAGTCCCATGCGGATTCGCAAGTGGTGTGGTGTATTGTAAGAGATCAGCTTACATTTCGATTTCATTCATTACATACGGTTTCTGCCAGCTTTTTTAGTTTGTATATATTTTCATTGTAAATAAAGTGTAAATATAGTGTTGTCAAGTTTGCTATCTTAGTTCCAGAAATTTCGTTTATTTGAGTGACTGAACTTGAACTTGAGGGGGCTAGTCAGCTAGCAAGAAAGCTGCGCACGGATGCCAAGCATTGCTGATTTAATTTTGGCGAAGCCATTTGCCAGTCTTCCTTTCGAGGAAAAAATTAAAATTAAAGAGCAGGGTAGACCAACGCCTCAAACTGACTTGGTGAAAAAGGTAGGGAATAATACTCGTTCCTTTCAGCTCTCCTGGTACGAGAAAGTGAATTGGCTAACAGCAAGTGACCCACATCAACAACAGTAAATAGGCTACTTTAGTAATATGTCATGGATGGACCAAAAATATAGAATCTATTTAAAATGTTAATGCTCAGTATATTATATTGGAATATATGTTTTTCTGGATATGAATTAAACACAGCTACAATTTGGAAAACATTTTTAAACAAAAACACAGCCGAGGTCAATTTTTAAACAACATGCCACAATTTTAAAATATAAAATGTTAAAATATAACCACCACCCCCAACACCACCATCATGTATATTGGACAGTAGGCTAATGGGCCAAAAGAACCTGTTATTTCACAGTTTGTGACCCTGCCAACAATCAGCCAGATCAGAGGCAAGAGTATGGGCAAAACTGATGTGTTTTTTCTTTTAAAATCTGGAAATATCGTAACCGACCAGCCTCCCCTGTTTGAAAGACTACCAGCCGTGACTGCTATAACAGTTAAGTTATCCTCTCCTAAATGATGTGCATACAGATCTAACCCAGGTCCTCTACTACTTCTGTACTTCACTGTGGGTGTGGCGTTCTTGGGATCATATGCATAACATTTCTTTCCCCAATCTTCATGAATTTAATTATTTCCAAAGAGTTCTCTTTTTATTTGTCATCTGACCAGAGTATATATAATTTCCAAAAGAATTTTGATTTGTCTAAAAGCTTTTAGATGTCTATCTCTGGCTTTTTTTTTTTTTTAACCAGACACGTAGTAACAGCTATGATTTCAGTGTGGTTTATTCCTTATTGTTTCCTGTGTAACTGTTATTCCTGTCATCTTCCTTATCATTAGTCTGAGAGCATGTTGTGAAATCTTATGTGATATACCTGTCCAGAGACGATTAGCTGTGGTTCCCTGAACCTTCCACCTCCATCTTATTGAACCAGTTGTACTGACAGGGATGTTTAAGGTCTTTGCTGTGGCTCTGTAGCTTTTTTTTTTCATTTGTGTGTTACATAATGATGTCCCTGAGAACTATAGAAACTCCTTCACCTTCACCATGATTAATATTTATTGCATGAAATCTTCACAATCAAAGGCAGCGTCTTTTCTAATGACACCAAATGCAATTTGAACAAGAACTTTTTTTCAACAGTTACAGTACTGTGCAAAAGTCTTTGGCACCCTATTTTTTTCATGCAAACTTTGTTAGAGTTCCAAACGTACGTTTTCCAGCACAAAATTAAATGTTACAGAAAATTTTTTTTATATCTGAACAGCATATTCCATAAGCGAGCACTTTTCAGATTAAAAAAGAAAACATAATGAAGGCTGCTGGGTTTTGGTGCAAAATGAAGAAGCAAGTGTGACAGTCAAAGTGTCCAGAAGAACTGTGGCTGGTTCTGTAAGATGCTCAGTAAAAGCTACAGATCATTTCCTTAAAAAACTGCACTCACTGTACCTCAGACTACTTTTTTTTTTAAAGCAAAGGGTCGTCTCATTCCAAATATTGACTTTGTTTCATTTATTATGGCTTACTGCTGTTTATAGGTTTTTTTATGTTGAAACATTTCATTTCATTATTTTAAGCCATTTTTGGTCGACAGCATTTCTTTACATGTGCCTAAGACTTTTGCACAGCGCTGTATATGTAGAACTTTGTCTATAATTAGGCATATCAGGTGAAAATTCAAATTCAATCCAAATTGCTTGAAACTGCTCTCAGTGAATTCAGAACTGAATGCAGGACAACATACTTTTTACAGAATTAAAATTTGTTTATCTGTTCTTGAGATATCACAAATCAAAGACTGAAAAAAAGGCTTAATTTTTAGAAATCTGCTGTAATATTCTGTACGAGGATCACATGGTCCAAAATGGGTCTCATTAACCAATGAGATTAAATATTTTTCTTAATAACTTTTCTATTTTTCAAGATATTTATATGGAAATTGGCGGGCACATAGATGGTTGTGTACTGAATACAAAGTTTGAAAAATTAGTAAAAAAACAATTACACAAATTAATATTTAATTAATATCAATTATGCCAATCAGGTAAAAATGTTAAATCGGTAGACTCTCTTCTTCAAAGTTTCACCAAATGGCTTTATTTGTGCAATATAAAGCTGATCTTAACTCTCATTTATACATCACAAAGGAGAAACCAATGTTAATGATAAAATATGCATAAATAAGCATTGAATGTCATTCACATCTGCCATTCTCTATCAAAATTAAAAAAGTAATAAAAGATTATTTCTAATGCCATCTTTGTGCTCTGTAGGCATTTGTGTTTCTCAAAAGTAGGGCCGACTAGTGTTTATATTAAAGAATATAAATTATTTTGATTAATATTCACAGCTTTCAAGGCTAACCTCAAAAAAACTGTGATCCACATCCAATAAACAATTCCATTTAATTGAATTGAAATTGACACTCACATTTTTTACTTGTTTTTTTATCTCATGCCGACCACTAAGATCTCAACATTTTTCATCAAAACAACTCCAGTTATATTCTAAAATAGTTATTTATTTACATGAATCGGTTTGATTTGAAAAAAATAAGTAGGTAAAGCTATGAAAACTCGCTCCAAAGTCTCCCGTGAATCATAACATCAAAACTAGCAGACGGAAAATTTTTGCTGAATACTTCATCAGAAACATTGAGAGAACATCACTATAAAAGTTATCTGATTGATATTCACAAGTAATCCAGTCGGAAACCGATCAGAAGAGAGAGAGAGAGCCCGAGCACTTTCCCGTGACTCAAAAAGCACCGGCAGTTTCTCGACGTCCCACGAGCAGAGAGTGGACTCTGTTGTACCAACTTCAACCTGCTGTTACTCCCAAAGTACTGACCAGATCTTAATGAGATAAATTTATTTGGAAAGCAGGAAATACAAGATTTTTAATGATCATATCCATGATAGAAAATATTCAAGAGTTAAGCAATGATAGATTTGGAAACTTAGATGAGCATGCACAATTTTTCACGGCATGGCCAGCGAGAGTCTGAGATGCCTAGTATTTATTTTAAAAGGCCTGAATACTTTTCTCCCTATCATATTAGTTTTTTAAACATATCTTTAATTATGGTAATGAATACATACTTTTTGTTCAGAAGTACAAAGTCAGAATACATGGATTATGTGTGTAAATTTGAAGTGGATGTACTGTATGCATTGGAAGTATACTAAATGACAAAAGAAAAAGTATCTGAATACTTGTTTCCCCTCACTGTATGTACAAGGGGTCAGTTAATAGAAGAGCATATTAAAGTTGGAGACGAGGAATTCAGTTTATTACAACTACATTGCTTCTGCTTGATTTAATAAGACATTGTGACATGCAGTGACCTTTTTAAAGAGAAGTTGTGTGCCCATGTGATCCTTCCAGGCCAAGGACATGCAGCAGATGGTGAAGCTGGAGGCGGAGATGGACCGCAGACCAGCCACAGTGGTTTAGCCACTCCAGCCATCAACTAAGTAACAGAGAGAGACTCCTTCTCTACACCACCATCCTCAACTCCCAAGTTCTGTAAATTCCAAAAACTCTGAACACTTCTCCTCCTTCTTGTTCTTCTTCTTCTTCTCCTCATAGTCTTTGACTGCTCTGAGGCTCCTGTCGACCGTTTGTGGATCCCTAAGAACTCCATCAAGCATGGAATGAAAAATATGGCTCCACCCCTAATAAAGCTTCCTCCGTTGCTCCCTTTTGCTCAGCTCCTCTCCACTGCCTATATCCAACCAGCCCTTAACGTCGACCTCTGTCTGTAGTCCGTCCTCACTGCTGAGGTGCTCCTTCTGCTAGGTTTTCTGCAGGAACTAGACCCATGTTGGATGCACACACACACACAGCAGTGTTTTTTGTTTTGTTTTTTTCCTGCCATTGCCAGTGCTCACACTTTGACAATTCCTGTCATGGCGGCTCAAGATGGACAGAAGTCAAAGTGTTCTTTATAAGCCTTTTAAGTTATGTCTCAATGGTACTAGAGTATAGTAGCAGCACCAGGCATCTAAAGGCATAACAGAAACGATTTTATTTGTGTTCTTTGTCAGTACAAATTTGTGAAAACAAGTTGAGAAAAATATCCTGAGCACTTTATTTGTGATAGGCTGTCAAAGAAATTTGTAGCAACGCACTCGGTTATACCTGTACTAAGAAGAAACAGTCAAATGTCCAAACACTGTTTTGAGGATGAAAAGGTCTGATGTGAATGAAACCAAACAAAGCAGACAACGTAGTAGTTCTTACACTTTTTTTCTTATGAAATGCAGTTTGTTTTTAAGACTTACTTCTATTATTTTTGTTTAATTCATTATCAGGTAAAGATTGTTTGTTTATTTGTTTTAGCAATGTTTGGTCTGAAATACCACTATGACTTGTTTTGTGTTTGCAGATATATTTGGACACTGTACTGTACCTGTTACACTGTTTGTTTGTTTGTTCACAGATTTACATGTAATGAGAGTTATTGTGTTGACATTCCATGATGGATCTAAGTGGTAAAGTGGAAAAGGTTTCCATGCACTACAGGAATTTTGTTTGGAAATGATCGGTTTGCTCCCAGCACTCAACAAAAATTCATTTGGCAACAATCGTTGAAATTGGCTGAGTGGAATGAAGATTGTTTGTGAAGGTTCTCAGTCATCCAGGTCATCATAAACCGTAGGTGCAAAAGAAGGCAACTGGACTTGCTTGAAATCCTTGAAGACATTTCACCTCTCATCCAAAAGGCTTCTTCAGTTCTGTCTGACTAGTGGGGAGTTCCAGGTATTTATCATCTAGTGGACCAAAAGCAACCCTAAGGAGAGTTGTTGAGGTCACATGGGTTGTTGACCCTCTCAATCATCCTGTAGGTTATTAGGGTCACTGGAGGCCAGGTGTGAACAGTGTTGGGCCATTAGGGCGATCTATGGGTCGTTAGCTCTCTCTGCCATCATGTGAATCATTGAAGACAGCTGAGTTGTGGTGTGGATGTGTATTCAGTTTTCTGGGAAGTGTGCCAAGGACTGCATTGTCGGTGGCTGATAAGTGGTGTCTCAGACCACCTCCTCTATTCAGTGATGGCCGTTCCAGGTTCATGAAGATGGTTTCAGGACTGCAATGTGGCGGCACAGTGGTGTAGTGGTTAGCACTGTCACCTCACAGCAAGAAGGTTCTGGGTTCGAGTCCAGCGGCTGACGGGGGCCTTTCTGTGTGGTGTTTGCATGTTCTCCCCGTGTCTGTGTGGGTTTCCTCCAGGTGCTCTGGTTTCCCCCACAGTCCAAAGACATGCAGTTAGGTTAACATGGGACAGCCTTGGGCTGAAGTGCCCAAGAGTGGCAGTGTGCACGTATGCAGCGGCTTTGTTCTCCTATGACGAACTAAATTTCGTTGTGCAGTGACAATAAAGGCCTTCTTCTTAATGTATGCATTTTAGCCAGAGAAGACCAGTGGTTTGAAAGAGGAGTAAAAGAAGCCATCTCTGTCAACTTGGAATGACCATCACTGAACAGAGGAGGCAGTCTGAGACACCAGTTACACTGGTCAACAATTTTTCAGAAGTTGTCTGCTTCAGAGATGAAATTGGCTGTTTGTTATGAAATTTGGTGTGTTGAATTCAAATATGACAATTAAAACAGCTGATTGGCTTCGGCTTCCAATATATTTAAGATTTTACATTTTATACTTATGTACATTGTGTAGATAGTAAGGTTTTAAGTATAAATTGTAAACCTAGGTCTCTTCATGTGTTTATGGTTGGTTTACATGATATTTCACCTGTTCTCTTTATGTAAGACTAGAAAATCAGCAAAAAGTTTATATAAATAAAATGTATTATGAACCAAATGGCAAAGAAAAAAAAACAGTTATGTATGAGTACTGAATAGGTTTAGTCCTTTTTCAGTGTGTACTCAGTACTTTTTGGCAGCTTGTCTTTTGTATTCATGAAACGGAGCATGTCTTGTCAAGCAAAGACTTAATCTCGATTGCATAGCACTATGATTTTTTTTGAGCAGATATCAGGCAATTTGTTCAGCAGTGATGTAAGTTAATTTATGATTGCATCATCAATGACTTCTAGGAATAACATGATATCATGTATGATGCAATACCGGCTTCAGATTGCATTTTGCCAAAAAAACAAGTAAGTACTATCCAAACCCAATCATAGATTTATTCATAGAACCAATCTTGAAAACTAGAGCCAATGAACAATTTTAAGTTTCACTTTCATTCTCAGCGACCCAGAATTAGTAAAGTTTGATTATATTTATTTCGGAAGCACTTTGGTTGTAGACCAGTGTTATCACTACTTATTGGCAGAGAGAGCCAGTGACCCACAGATCACCCTAACGGCCCTCTAGGCTGCTAGCACCGTTCACACCCAGCCTCCACTGACCCTAACAACCTACAGGATGTCTGAGGGGGGCAACGACCCATGTGACCTGAATGACCCTCCTTAAGGCCAATTTATGCTGACAACCCAGTCCTCGCAGATGGCGTCGCAGATAGCGTCTGCGTAGCCCCCCACCTTCGCAGACGCTCTGCGCTCACCTCCCAAAAATTGTGACCACCTCAGAAGCCTCGCAGACAGCGTCGCAGACAAGAGGGCTCTGATTGGTCCACTCTACATCCGCTGTACACGCACTTCCGCTTCCCTACTTTCCCGGTTTGGTTTGTTTTCATGACCACCATTTTTAAAAACACGAGCGAAGATGGAGCAGCACGAAGAGCGGTTGATCGAGGAAGTGAGGAAGTACGTACATCTATACGACTCCAGTTCTAGTCATTATAAGTAACCAGAGGATAAACACTCCACTAACCACACCCACCAACTACTCCTAGCGATTTTGCGACTTCGCGCCCCCTTGCGTTGTGGCGGTGAATAACATCGCGCACGCCTATTACTCCCCGCTCAACGATAAATTACAACTGTCTGCGAAAAGCTATCTGCGAAAGCCTTGTCGCAAGAGCATGCAGAGGCCCTTAGGGTTGCTTTTAGTCCACTAGAGGATAAATACCTGAACTGAAGAAGCCTTTCGGATGAGAGGTGAAACGTCTTCAAGGATTTCAAGCAAGTCCAGTTACCTTCTTTAGCACCTACGGTTAAAGATTAAGTGGATTAAAGAAAGAGGTGCTAGTTAGCAAAGGCTCATACTTTAGCTGTCATCTTATAGTCCAGTCATATAACTTGGTTCCTCTTGTGTTAAAAAAAAGGCAGCTCTTGCTTTGGATTCTGTATCAGTCTTCACTTACCAAAACATAAAAATGTTTGCCTTCAGCAATAGTCAAGGCCACTACAGTCAAATACGATGCCACTATGGTTTGCTCTTAATAAACAATTTCCTACTAAAATCAGATAGTAATGAAAGTATATTGTATATAATGGAAAGTACGAATGTAGTTTATTTAACCAGAGGATTTAATAGTACACAAGGGCTCTGGGATAATGTGTACATGTTTGAACGTGACCTAAATCCACTAAGTTATTTTCTTTCCTTTTTTTTTTTTTTTTTCCAAAATTTTCAAAGTCAAGACTGGTACCTATATTGTGCTTTCACTAAATATCTACTATGGAATAATAAGCAAAGTGCTTTTAAACTTAAATCCGTTGCTTACAAATGTGCCACTTGATGTCTGTTAGGATGTTTAATTTATTTTATAAATGGAAAATGCCAAAATAAGGGGTTATTTATATACATATAAATATATATAAATGTATAAATATACATATGATTAAATAGTGTGTAGTTTAAGAATATATTTCATGTTAGAGGCTTTTTGCACCAGTTGGATGTTCTGTGACTTTCATGTCAATTTTTTTGCTATACAGTTTGCAGAGAAAAATATTTTGCAGAACAATGTTGCTTTGAAATTCATCTGTTTGTACTGTTTATTTGGGTTTGGGGTTTTTTTGTTTGTTTTTTAAGCTGTCTGCGGCTAGTCAATGGACCATTCTGTCTGTGTTTTTGTATTTATATTGTATTTGTCAAACTTCTAGCAATGGGAACTACTAAAAAAAAATACTGTTGTTATCCTGCTACTTTAATACTGTTTTATAGTATGTGTACCAATAAACTCAAGAGGTGTTAAATGAAGTTAAGTTTGTGACTGAACTGGTTCATTAGAGGCAGTCAGGAGGTTAGAATGAAGGAAGATGAGGTGTATAGTGTGGAAGTTAATGTATTGCTTTGCTTAATTAGGAATTTAAATGAGTTATGCATGAGCTGAATATGTTCGAATCCCCATCTGTTGTTCATTTGATAGAATTTTCCACGTTTCCATCGCTTTCAGATGTCTTACAGTTCATAAGCCCATTGAGGTGCCAAATGTATTCAGGTTCCCTCTGAAGCCCTTTTGCTAATTACCGCATTAATGCCCGTGTTTAGAAACTACAAAGTCCGCAGATGGTGTTGGGGTCGCCGTGGCAACGGCCAAGCGGTGCGGTTATAAAGAGGTGCGTGAAGATGCTGCGATCTGGAGATGAGAACTTTCTTTCCTCGGACCTGCTGCTCGGTTTCGGCGCCTCCATTCAGAGCAAAGCGCCATGCTGAAGCTCTCTAAGAAGTCGGATTCTAAAAGCGACACCAAAATCCTTCTGGACGCCATCTCGAAGGACAAAATGCATCTGGCCAGGTTCATCCTGGACGCTCTGGACGGTAAGATCGTGGACTCGAAGAGCGACGGTGAGCTCACGCCGCTCATCTCGTCCGTGTTTTTAACGGACGCGCGCGCCAGGGCCAAGTTCATGAACCTGCTGCTCCAGAGAGGCGCGAACGTGAACCAGCAGGACGAGTGTGGGCGCACAGCACTCAGTTACGCGTGTGAGAAAGGCTACCTGGATGCCGTGAAGATGCTGGTGAGGAACAACGCCGATCCGGAGATGGTGGACACATGGGGAAACACTGCGCTCATGTACGCTGCCGTCGCTGGCCATTCGCTGGTCGTGGAGTTCCTGGTGAGGGCTTTCAAACGCCTGGGGCTCCAAATCGACCGCCAAAACAAAGTAGGGAACTCAGCAGTGGAGGTGGCAAAGTACCTGGGCCACACCGAGTGCTTATCCGCGTTACTGTGCAGCTCCAAAAAAGCGCACGATCAAGACGCTTTAGATGAAAGATTCGCACTTTTGCGCACCAACGACGGCGAGGACACAAACGCCGAAAAGGAAAAACCACCTGAAGTGCCAGACACGCACCAGAGCAAAAGCAGGAGGAAGCACCCTAATCTATGGAGCAGAATGAGGTCCATGGACTCTATCGAGGAGTTAGAGAGAGAAAGTGAATCTGAGAAGGACAGATGGCCACTATCTCCACAAGGATGCGCTTTCTCAGGTGCACTCACTCCGAAACCGCCTCAGCGATCCCGCGTTGCTCAAACTTTAAAGCAAGTCGCGGAAAGCTGTCTGAACAGCCATCTCCCACCTTTATCCAGAGGGGCAGAGCCTCACAGCCCTTCTTTAACCAGGACACCCAAAACCCACGCGCGCACAACCGGCGCTCTCTCCGGTCCGCTCGGGATCTTGCTCACACCTATTCGGAAAACCAACAGATCGGACTCGAGCAAAGAGGGCGTCAGTGCAATGAGGTTCGATGACAGTTATTACCGAAAGCGGTGCAGTTTGCCTACCAGCGCCCTCGGACCAACACCGCCTGAACGAGCACTGCTCAAACCTGCGCGCAAAAGCAAACCCGCTCCTGCTCCTAAAGGCGTCAGTTCGCCGCCGCATACCGAGCTTGCCGACTTTTCCGCGTTTTCCGTCCTAAGCAACAGGTTACTGAGGCGATTCACTTTGCCCGAGATAAAAAAGGCCGGAAAAGAAGTGAGAGAAGACGGCGGTGCGCACGGAGGAAGCTGTGAAACAGCTGCACGGGGCATGCCAAGGTCCGAGACCTTCCCCCTGAGCACCAACCACCCCCAAGTGGGAAGTAAGCCGAGTATAGACAGCATCAGCTCAGTGAAGTGCGAGTTTGACTTTCAGCTTAAAGCCAACTTTTGACCGTGCCGCTGCGTTTGCAGGGGGTCACGTGACGCTGCAGAGGACGAATCGTTTGCTCAAACCGGGGATCTGCGTTGCGGTTACTCCGACATGTTTTTATGCTTTATGTTTGAAGAGGCGGATGAGAAATTGCTCTCATTAACACTCTTTTTATCTTATCTATAGGCCTAGTACAGACTCAGTGAGACTGAATAATAATAATAATAATAATAATAATAATAATAATAATAATAATAATAATGGGGCGGCACGGTGGTGTAGTGCTGTCGCCTCACAGCAAGAAGGTCCTGGGTTCGAGACCCGTGGCCGGCGAGGGCCTTTCTGTGCGGAGTTTGCATGTTCTCCCCGTGTCCGCGTGGGTTTCCTCCGGGTGCTCCGGTTTCCCCCACAGTCCAAAGACATGCAGGTTAGGTTAACTGGTGACTCTAAATTGACCGTGAGTGTGAATGTGAGTGTGAATGGTTGTCTGTGTCTATGTGTCAGCCCGTAGTCAGCTGGGATAGGCTCCAACTTGCCTGCGACCCTGTAGAAGGATAAAGCGGCTAGAGATAATGAGATGAGATGATAATAATAATAATAATAATAATAATAATTCCATCATTTCAATGTATGAGCTTTCAAGTGATTAGTAAATTAATAAAATGCCATCACGAATGTCATGTTCGTAACGCTGCATTGCGCGCGTTCGACTTACTTGCTCATTATTCTTTTGTGCTGCAGTGAAACGTGAAATGAGACTACCCTTTCACCCTTTCACCTCACTCTCGGGTTCGAGAAATCAAGGAGCCCACTGGGATGTGTACCGTATGTGTGCATGAGTGTCTATGGACACTTTGTCAGCTTTGTTCTCGCACAGCTGAGTTCCCATATTTACAACCCTGCGTAGAGCCTGAACACACACACACACACACTGGACAGCAGCTGCAGTGTTGCCTCTTAGATGGAGTAAGGAAGGAGGGAGGGGAGAGGAGGGGAGGGGAAAGGAAGAGGTGCAGCGATTTCCTCCTGCGCCCCAGCTGAGAACCCAGATATGGAAATAACAGCATTGCGGGAGTAGTGGTGCGGTGCGTCCTCACCTGGCCAACTTACCGGAACTTCCACCACTGATAAAATCTCCTCTTTGGTTGTATGTGCAGTGTAGACTATATCTGCAGCACTTGTTTTTTCAACGTTTTTACTATCTTCATCTTTAGAGTACCCCTCATCAAATGAGTTGGTGCGCGTAGTGACCGGATGCTACCTCACTCAGGAGACACCCGGATTTTGCTGCATCCGCAATGATCTGAGGGTTACTCCGGAAAGTCGTGCAGCGTGTCCGTGGTGCATTATTGTTTAATTTAATTTTATTTATTTTTTCTTAAATTCATCCAAATCTTCAGTTTGGTTTGGTTCAGAGACTGCGCGTGCGTCAGCATGGAGTGGCTGAGGTTCAGCACCGTGGACAGCGCCGGAGTTTTCCTCTGTCTCCTCTGTAAGTACAGCGCCGAAACTGCGGCTGCGTCCCAAAGCGCACACTTCCCTAGAACCGTGTGTGTGTGTGTGTGTGTGTGTGTGTAGGGTACACTATAAATATGCTGTACTAATATGGTGCAATCGTGATCTTTAATATAATCTACCCTAAAGGTGGTTGTTTCACTATACACAGTGATAAGCCTTTGTACTCACTTTAGTGTTCTCTATTGTGTTTAAAGTCTGAGCAATAGTAATTTCATCATGTTTAATTGATCTTTAGTCTTAATATTGTATATCAGCATAAGTGCACTAACGTTATACTATTTAATACAAACGGATTTGTAAGTAGCCTGAGTACTTTGTTCACTGAGATGGGGAAAAGTACAGGTCTGGTTTCTCCATAAGGTAAAATGTAAATGTCCTCTCAGAGGCACAGCTGTGCTCCTTAGAGTCCAACTGATGTTCCTTATCATGTTCCTTATGCTGTCCCTTCAACTACCCCTGATGGTACAGTATAACTCCACTGATGAGCGTCTGTAGAGCTCCCAGTTCAGTGCTGATTTTCAGAGTGTATTGTGTGATTTTGAAACGAAAGAACAGACAAAGAAAGTGCTTGCTGCAGGAGGACTGAGCAAACTGATATGTTGTTCAGAGCTCAGTAACATGAACATCCTGGCTGAACTGCAGGCGTGCTGTCGGGGGTCTCGGTTGTAGCAGAGCAGGAAGTGGAGAATCTGTCTGGTCTGTCTCCAAACCCGGACAAAGACATTTTCGTGGTGCGTGAAAATGGGACGACTTGTTTGATGGCAGAGTTCGCAGTGAAATTCATCATCCCCTACGACGTCCTCGCGCTTAACGGAATAGACGTAAGTTCTCTCACTTATTAAGCCCGACTGACTGCCTTAAGATTTTCTCTCATTTTTAATCAATTCATTTACTAACAGTTGGAGTTTTGAAAAGCGCATGTAGGTGTGACATGGCTCTTTGATGATGGTGTGGTTGGTCCGCAGTTGATCATGGAGCAGGCGGCTCTGTCCCTCCCCCGTGGTGCGCAGATCGCAGGCACGTGTGGAAGCAGTGAGGCAGAGCTGCACATCTCCTGGAGCAATAACGCCTTCACGTTCCGCCTGTACTTCAGCAAGGTGCGCACATCTGACTTGCCTGCTCCAGTCTCACACAGGGTCAGAAACTCGGCACTTTCATTAACACCATGGACACTCACTCAACGGGTGCAGATTACAAAGTCATCTGAGAGTTGAGCCCACAGTGTGCGCTTGCATGTGTGTGTATGGCTACGGGCATGTTTTGAATCCCTTGATTTGTATAGTGTGATAAGGTAATGATGATTTTGCAGTTGGGAAAATATTTGGCTGGTTCCCACAAAAAAAAAAGGAACAAACCCAAAACATATTGGTACAGTGTGTGTGTGTGTGTGTGTGTGTGTGTGTGTGTGTGTGTGTGTGTGTGTGTGTGTGTGTGTGTGTTTAGGAGAAACACACCGTGAGAAGAGATGGGAAAACTAAAGAGAGTGAAGTGTGGAAGATAAGCAAGGTTCAGCTGATTTATGACACCTCTGAGACAACGCACTTCATCAACGCGTACAACCGTGAGAACACTTTAAGCTTTTATGTGTAGTAATAATAATAATAATAATTATTATTATTAGTAGTAGTAGTAGTAGTAGTACTACTACTACTACTACTATTATATTTTATATTTATTAATAAATTATTTCAATGTTAAATAATTTTAATATTAATATAAAATTTACATAATTTTAATTTTAATGCATATCATAAGAGAATATCAATATATAAATAATAATAATACTTATTATTATTTTAATTTATTGATAATTTTAATTTTAATACATATAATAAGAGAATATCAATATAATAATAATAATAATAATAATAATAATAATAATAATAATAGTGGTTATTATTATTATTTGTCCTTTCTTGATTCACTAATCTTTCATGCGCATCATGCAATATCATGCGCAACCTTGCTGTGAGCTTTTCCAAAAGCCCTTTGGTCAGTGAATGTATTTATGGTCAAATGACTTCTCATAATAAATCTAACAAAAGCCGGTAACTCTATGCTTTTTAGATTGACAGTGTTTTTCGGTAATGAACCACTCAGTGAAGATAAGGATGTTCTCACTGCAGTGCACTGCGCAGTTCCTCTGCATCTGTGCGTGATGTGTCGTTAATTCCTGGCTCCTTTCTTCACATATAGAACAACACCCAAGCAAAAATAATTAATTGTGTTCCGTCAAATCAGCAAAACTGATTTTTTTTTAAGAAAATCATTTTTCTTTCTTTTGTCCCTTTTTTGTTTTATTTGTATGCAGGGTTATGAGAGTGTAAAAATAAGTGATTTCAGCTGGGTGTCAGTACATAAATATATACACCTGTGTAACACTTGTATATAGTCTTATATAAAATACTTGTATATAGTGTTATGTAGTACTGAGTATGGCATCACTGAGCAATTTACTCTCTGTAATACACAAAGTATTAAAATTACTGATGCATGGAAGTAGATTAGAAATTCATTTGGATACTCACCCACACATTTAAGGAGGGTAAATATTAATCTCATTATCTCTTTATAGGAACATTCACATGATGGCAGGATTCCATGACAATTTTGATATCGTGTGATATCTGACTGGTCCCTAGACACATTTTTCCCATCAAAAGAATGCAGCTTAAAATAAATACAACAAAGATAATGCATGTGTACTGTATATGTGTGTGTGTGTGTGTGTACTTGTGCAGCGGGGAAACACACTGCCAGCACCCGTCATCACTCAGCCCTGGTGACACCAGCAGGCCGCTCGTACACATGCACAGCTCAGCAGACCCTCACCCTCATCTCCAGTGACCATCAGAAAGTCATCACGGTCTCCATGTCTGACATCCAGATTCAACCTTTTGACATCAAAAGCGACTTTGTATTCAGTGAACGTAAGAAATACACACACTCATACAGAAAGAGAGAGAGAGAATTTGTGGTCTTACTTTGTCCTAATAGTTTAAAAAATTATAGAAGATATATAAATCATATTATTCAAGATGATAATTTCTTGCTTTTACTGTAGAACTGTTTCTCCCTTATTATGTCAAGTAAATGCCTTTTCTTGCACGAAAACAAAGTAGTAAGAGTAGAATAATATAATATAATATAATATAATATAATATAATATAATATAATATAATATAATATAATATAATATAATATAATATAATATATCCACATTGACTGGATATGAGCAATCGCATGCTCTGATAGGCTACTTTACTACTAGGCTATCAGCTCATATACCGTGAGTAGAGAAAAACAAAATGGCAGTGTGTTGCTGAACAAAACAAGGATTAAATAAAAACTCTACTCAAAAACAAAACCACAAAAAATACTAAAAAGCAACAAAATACGGAATGAAAGTATTTGATGGTAAGAACATATCGTTTTATTTTTCAAGAATTATTATTATTATTATTATTATTATTATAGGATTTTTTACAAATTGCTACTGTCATTTCACTGGTTTGTTTACATTCTAAGTGGAAATGATTTTGTCAGACGTTTTGTGTAAAGTTTTTATTTATCGAATTTGCGAAAAATAAAAATAAAAATGCTTCATTTCTCAAAATCCAGTGAATGTGGATAGAATAAAACAGTTATTCCACTCAATCTTGTCATACATGGCTTATAGTCAACTCAATTATCAGCTCATGTACGACTTGATTTCATAGACTAACTGTTAAAAATAATATATATATATATATATTTTTTGACTCATGCACAAAGCAATACATGCTAGTATATGACATGAGTGTATAATTTAAATTGAGTCAGTATTTTCCTCAACAGTTTGTCACTGATTCTAACAAACTGTGTATTATATCGCTAATTTATTTTTCAACCCATATGTAGCTTATTAAATCTATTTAAAATGTCTGCAATAACCAAATTAAACATACTCTGTACATTTGCAGGGAGCACTTACAGGCAAAAAAAAAGTTGTTAAATGGACACAGCAGTTTCTTGTGCTTTTTGGACTAGCAGTTGAATAAAATTTCTGAAAATGTCAGCATTGTCAGCGTCTCTTGGGAAACTAGGGAGTTATGTTAGGAAACCTCCCTCTTCACCTTGCAGTGTAATAGCGAGAGGAGATTATCTGAGTATGAAGAGCAGGACTGAAGTGTGAGTTCATTGGAAATTTATCGTCATTGCCATCTTCTCCAGTTAATGAGGCCGTCAGCTTTGTCCCCTTTACACTCGTGTGATTTACAAGCCCAGTTAAAAAAAAGGCAGCCTGGTGTACTAAGCCACTTCATGCTGATCATGCACAGTGTGGATGTGAGCACGGTGCTGTGTATGGCAGAGATAGCTGATGTCTTCTCTCATGGTATTTCTGTGTGTGTGTGTGTGTGTGTGAGAGAGAGAGAGAGTAACACATCTTACACAGGCGCATTATTCATTCAGGGGTCAATGAGCCATTTCAGATTAGACCCCTAATTGCTTACACGATGACTTGTGCTGTGCGGTAATCCTCTGAATGCACCAGTAGAGCTGTTGTAAAGGTAATCCTCTTCCTGCGGAGATCACAGAGGTATCTAAAAGAGGGGAAGGTTCTGGACTTCACCTTAAATGGTGAGAGAGGTGGTATTTGAAAATGTTTTCCTGAGCTCCACTGGAGGGTGAAGATATGACTAATGGGATAGGTGTTAATGTTTGACATCAGAATGATACAGCAGGAGAGAGAAAAGGTGCGTGTGTAATATATAAAATTCTAAAGGGTTCACAAACTTTCAAGCACCACTGTGTGTGTGTATATATATATATATATATATATATATATACACACACACAGTGGTGCTTGAAAGTTTGTGAACCCTTTAGAATTTTCTATATTTCTGCATAAATATGACCTAAAACATCATCAGATTTTCACACGAGTCCTAAAAGTAGATAAAGAGAACCCAGTTAAACAAATGAGACAAAAATATTACACTTGGTCATTTATTTATTGAGGAAAATGATCCAATATTACATATCTGTGAGTGGCAAAAGTATGTGAACCTTTGCTTTCAGTATCTGGTGTGACCCCCTTGTGCAGCAATAACTGCAACTAAACGTTTCCGGTAACTGTTGATCAGTCCTGCACACCGGCTTGGAGGAATTTTAGCCCATTCCTCCGTACAGAGCAGCTTCAACTCTGGGATGTTGGTGGGTTTCCTCACATGAACTGCTCGCTTCAGGTCCTTCCACAACATTTCGATTGGATTAAGGTCAGGGCTTTGACGTGGCCATTCCAAAACATTAACTTTATTCTTCTTTAACCATTCTTTAGTAGAATGACTTGTGTGCCAAAAAGTTCTATTTTGGTCTCATCTGTCCACAAAACATTTTTCCAATAGCCTTCTGGCTTGTCCATGTGATCCTTAGTAAACTGTAGTCAGGCAGCAATGTTTGTTTTGCAACAGTAGCTTTCTCCTTGCAACCCTGCCATGCACACACCATTGTTGTTCAGTGTTCTCCTGATGGTGGACTCATGAACATTAACATTAGCCAATGTGAGAGAGGCCTTCAGTTGCTTAGAAGTTACCCTGGGGTCCTTTGTGACCTCGCTGACTATTACATGCCCTGCTCTTGGAGTGATCTTTGTTGGTCGACCACTCCTGGGGAGGGTAACAATGGTCTTGAATTTCCTCCATTTGTACACAATCTGTCTGACTGTGGATTGGTGGAGTCCAAACTCTTTAGAGATGGTTTTGTAACCTTTTCCAGCCTGATGAGCATCAACAACGCTTTTTCTGAGGTCCTCAGAAATCTCCTTTGTTCGTGCCATGATACACTTCCACAAACATGTGTTGTGAAGATCAGACTTTGATAGATCCCTGTTCTTTAAATAAAACAGGGTGCCCACTCACACCTGATTGTCATCCCATTGATTGAAAACACCTGACTCTAATTTCACCTTCAAATGAACTGCTAATTCTAGATGTTCACATACTTTTGCCACTCACAGATATGTAATATTGAATCATTTTCCTCAGTAAATAAATGACCCAGTATAATATTTTTGTCTCATTTGTTTAACTGGGTTCACTTTATCTACTTTTAGGACTTGTGTGAAAATCTGATGATGTTTTAGGTCATATTTATGCAGAAATATAGAAAATTCTAAAGGGTTCACAAACTTTCAAGCACCACTGTATACAAACATCCTGTTTGCAGTAATATGCTGAATCATCTCCATCAATTGAGCTGTTTTCATCATCACTTTGGGCCTCAAGTTTCTGTCTCAATGCTTCTGCAGCTGTAAATCTCGCTATTCTTGGTCTACTTGCCATGGTTCACTGCAACAAAAGTACAACCTACAGATAAGTAGTTGGTAAAAGCAAAATTTGATAAGGAATTACTGCAAGAAATCCTATGCTTCTTTCTGGGGTCATAAATGACCCCGCACAATTTTTCATTACTCTTGCCACACCATTCGGTCGATCCCTGCAAAAACCTATGAACACTTGTAGGACGAGTTAACTGACTCATGGTAGGAAATATTTTTTTCAGATCAAATGTATAAAAACTGCACACAAAATTATATCCCCGGGGTCATAAATGACCTCACTCGGTTGCTTGAGGGTTAAATAAAGTAAAATGAAAACAATTTAGTCATTATGATGGATTTTGATAATCAGTCGATATAATAAAGTAATTAAATTACTATAAATGATTACAAATCTTAAAAATATGAGATAAAAGAGAGAGAAAAAAAAGCAGGTCAAGCTAAACAAGATATATGGGCGGAGCAGGAGTCCATTTCTGTCGCCCAAGGTACAATCTACACTAATGTACCCCTTAGGGCTCATTATTGGACCTTAACCCTTTTGTGGTGTTCATATTTTTGTTACTCAGCCAGTGTTCGTGGGTCTAGTGGACCCGCTGCATTTTAGTGTTTTAAATTCAACACAATCAAACAATTTTACATTAAATACTTAACAGATGTTTACTTCGCTCTAAATTGACTGTAGGTGTGAATGTGAGTGTGAATGGTTGTCTGTGTCTATGTGTCAGCCCTGTGATGACCTGGCGACTTGTCCAGGGTGTACCCCGCCTTTCGCCCGTAGTCAGCTGGGATAGGCTCCAGCTTGCCTGCGACCCTGTAGAACAGGATGAGCGACTACAGATAATGGATGGATGGATGGATGGATGGATGGGTGTTTACTTCACCCCAATTACAAGCAATATACGAGCAGCATATATGGTTAAAAAAAATGAAAACGGGTCCCACAGACCCAAACACCACACAAAGGTTAAGGTAACTACAATATGTGTATCTTTTTAGGGTCAAAAATGTACATATACGAGGGTAAGTCAAAAAGTTCTAAGACAGATGTTATAATTTCAAAAGGTGTGAAAGACATCCCCCAGAATTCTACAAAGAAGGAATTCTCCGATGGAAACACCGCTTGCAGAAGTGTTTACACTTAAATGGAAGACATGTAGAGAAATAGCTTTGTTATTTTCATAAAGATTTTTTTCAATTTGTCTTAGAACTGTTTGACTTACCCTCGTATGTTCCCATGCTGTATATACACTACTGTTCAAAAGTTTGGGGTCACTTTGAAATGTCCTTATTTTTGAAAGAAAAGCACTGTTCTTTTCAATGAAGATCACTTTAAACTAATCAGAAATACACTCTATACATTGCTAATGTGGTAAATGACTATTCTAGCTGGTTTTTGGTGCAATATCTCCATAGGTGTATAGAGGCCCATTTCCAGCAACCATCACTCCAGTGTTCTAATGGTACAATGTGTTTGCTCATTGCCTCAGAAGGCTAATGGATGATTAGAAAACCCTTGTACAATCATGTTAGCACAGCTGAAAACAGTTGAGCTCTTTAGAGAAGCTATAAAACTGACCTTTCTTTGAGCAGATTGAGTTACTGGAGCATCACATTTGTGGGGTCGATTAAATGCTCAAAATGGCCAGAAAAATGTCTTGACTATATTTTCTATTCATTTTACAACTTATGGTGGGAAATAAAAGTGTGACTTTTCATGGAAAACACAAAATTGTCTGGGCGACCCCAAACTTTTGAACGGTAGTGTAAAGGGTACAAATAAGTACCCTTAGTACAAATTAGAGGGAACGCTCCCAGTGACAAGCCATTGTAAGATAAGATAAGATAAGATAAGATAAGGGGGTGGCATGGTGGTGTAGTCATTAGCACTGTCGCCTCACAGCAAGAAAGTCCTGGGTTCGAGCCCAGTGGCTGAAAAGGGCCTTTCTGTGTGGAGTTTGCATGTTCTCCCCGTGTCTGCATGGGTTTCCTCCGGGTGCTCCGTTTTCCCCCACAGTCCAAAGACATGCAGCCTAAATTGACTGTAGGTGTGAATGTGAATGCGAATGGTTGTTTGTCTCTACGTGTCAGCCCTGCGATGATCTGGCGACTTGTCCAGGGTGTACCCCACCTCTCGCCCATAGTCAGCTGGGGTAGGCTCCTGTGACCTTGTATAGGATAAGCGGCTACAGATAATGGATGGAAGATAAGATAAGATAAGATAAGATAAGATAAGATAAGATAAGATAAGATAAGATGATAAGATAAGATAAGATAAGATAAGATAAGATAAGATAAGATAAGATAAGATAAGACTTTATTGTCATTGTAGTTATACAACGAAACTTAGTTTGGTAGGACTCAGATAAAACAGCTTAAATAAAATACAAGATAAAGTAAGTGGGGGAATTGTAGTGTAGGCAGATATTGCACAATTGTACTAGGTGTCTTTATGTTCCTATGTGTTAAGTGATCATCAGTAAAATAAAGTGCAGCGTGAGTAGATACTGCACAGATTGTAATCATCGTATTTACAGTTCTGAATATAAAGTGATCAGTGCGTTAGCAGCAACTTGGGTGTGTGTGTGGTGTAATGGAGGCTACAGCTCTGGGGAATAAGCTGTTCCTCAGTCTCCTTGTGCGTGTTCTGATGGTTCTGTGTCTTTTGCCCAATGGGAGCGGGACAAACAGTTTACCCCTAAAGGTCCAATAACATACTTTATTTTAAATCCTGATTTTAAAACACCTATGGATCTGATATTCCTCTTGTTCCTTCTATTCCAGAGCTACAGCTGAGAAGATAAGAATATTTTCCAAAAGTGATGCTCCAAGTGATCTTTGGATATTATAGGCTGAGACAAGCCTACTATTAATTCCTATCAAGCGATGCATTGTGAATTTAAATATATTCGAAGCCAATACCATAGATAGCTAGAATGTGCTAAAGGTTATTAAAAGCTATATACCGGGATCATTCTGATTTTCAGAGCAGTATAAATCTGCTGAAATATCATACCTTAAAGGCACAATATGCTTAAAGGGTATTATCATCCAAAAAGGCTCAAAGAGAATAAGCTCTCAGGGTGTAACTGCTTTACTGATGTACTTATACAGTGCTATTTTGAAAGGTAACATTTTCTCCTATCGCAGCGTATAAGTGCATCACAGACCAGCGTGAGCGGCTAGAGGAGACCCTGCCCCTGGTGCTGGGGCTCATCCTGGGCCTCATCATCGTCATCACTGTCACTATCTACCACTTCCACCTCAAACTGACGGCTCATCAACCCCAGCTGCCCCGTGACCGCTCCCTCTACAAGCACATGTAGAGAGAGACTCTCTATGCACCATATCCAAGGCCTGCCATTGGGGGAACAGACCGATATCTGCAAACATTTTGCTCAACGCTTCTGGGGAAACTAGATGAGTTTTTCTATCATTAATGTCTGCTGCCTAATAGTCTGATCCCTCGCATTTGAGATTTTTTTTTATTATTTATGATTTTGCTGATAATGATGTTGATGATAATGGCACCGGAAGAAAAAAAAAAGATATATTTGACACATTGTTCAAATATTTCATATTGCACCATGTTGTATCACTCGGTATGTATAGTATAATAAACTGAAGGTATTTCTGTTCTGTTAAACTGACAGCAAATACAGGAAGGTATTTTAAGATTATATGGCTTATATGATATATGAATTATGGTTTCAAGAGTTGAATCATGCAAAATTTGTGTCAAACGCATTCAAGAATAAACTATTTTGTGTTTGTGTCCAGTTCCCAGTTCTCTTCTTCTGATTTTGTGATGTTGGAGTTACACACACTTTTACACACCCGCTATTTTATGACCATTCATATTTATTGGTGTCAGAAATAGAAAGTACGCTACCGTTCAAAAGTTTGGGGTCACTTTGAAATGTCCTTATTTTTGAAAGAAAAGCACTGTTCTTTTCAATGAAGATCACTTTAAACTAATCAGAAATCCACTCTATACATTGCTAATGTGGTAAATGACTATTCTAGCTGCAAATGTCTGGTTTTTGGTGCAATATCTCCATAGGTGTATAGAGGCCCATTTCCAGCAACTCTCACTCCAGTGTTCTAATGGTACAATGTGTTTGCTCATTGCCTCAGAAGGCTAATGGATGATTAGAAAACCCTTGTACAATCATGTTAGCACAGCTGAAAACAGTTGAGCTCTTTAGAGAAGCTATAAAACTGACCTTCCTTTGAGCAGATTGAGGTGGGGTTTACATTAGACCGTATCAGCGGATCATCAGATTAACGTTTTTAAAAACGATTCGCGTGCACACAGCAACGCCAATACACGATTCGCGTGCACACAGCAACGCCAATACACGGATACGCTAATCACATGACTAATTCGGCATGTAAGTTGAAATGTGTCAGTGCGGCTCAGTGCTTCCTCCTCAGCGGCTGCGCTCCAAATCACTCCGCCCTGAACAGCGAGTGCCCTCTGGAGGGTGCACACTCCGGCCCTGCGCAGCTCACAGAGGCACGCGAGTGAAGCGCACGAGCAGTGATTCGGGACTGAGCCGCTGTGTGTGTGATCCCAGCGCATATCACTTACCACTTGAAAGTGGAAGGATGGCAAGCCTAAAGACAATCATAACTACACAATGGGCAGTATTTGCATCAGTATTTGCAGTATTTTCATACTTTTATACTCTTTAATGAAAGGTGATACAAGGCGGAAGTCCGCGCCGTTTTTCAGCAGTCGCGTCACATGACCAACGCCAGCAAATCAGGAAGGTGGATGTCACAGTGACGTTGTCCAATGACGACGTCAGCTAGAGCTCAGCACAGCGTATCCGCGTATCCTCAATGTTTACACAGCACCGGATCAGACATGAACTGGATTGAATACGTGGGCCCTGGTGGATTCCCGTTTCCCGGCGTTTTAATGTGAACGGACAGTGCATCCGCGAAGAAAACGAGACAGATACGGTCTAATGTAAACTTGCCCTGAGTTTCTGGAGCATCACATTTGTGGGGTCGATTAAATGCTCAAAATGGCCAGAAAAATGTCTTGACTATATTTTCTATTCATTTTACAACTTATGGTGGTAAATAAAAGTGTGACTTTTCATGGAAAACACAAAATTGTCTGGGTGACCCCAAACTTTTGAACGGTAGTGTAAATATTTAAAATAATGTATACGGTATCAGTCAGAAGTTTGGACACGCCTTCTAATTCAATTGTTTTTCTTTATTTTTATTCATTAGAAGACACGTCATGTCTTAAAGTAATGATGGAGGTCGTTTACTTAGTTGTTCGGTCCTTGACATAATATGGATTACTACAGTTGTGGAATAGGGCTATTTACAGTATGTTTATTATTTACTGTTTACTGTTTGATCTCAAACGCATTAAGAAGGCAAGAAATTGCACTAATTAACTTTAGACGAGACACGCTTGTTAATTGCAAAGCATTCCAGGTGACTACCTCATGAAGCTGGTTAAGATAATGCCAATAGTGTGTAAAATGTCATCAAGATAAACGCTGGATACTTTGAAGAATCTAAAATATGCAACATATTTTTTAATACTTTTTTGTTCACCGCATATATGTTCCATATATTATTTCATAGTTTTGATGTCTTCAGTATTGTTCTACAACATAGAAAATAGTCAAAATACAGAAAAACCCTATGAATAAGTCGGTGTGTCCAAACTTTTGACTGGTACTGTATGTCATCAAGCAAAATAATATTAAATATATCTAAAGTGACACACAAAGGCAGTGTGGAAAGAAAGGAGTGACCAGTGCTTGATTCTGAGGCGAGCAGAAATGGAGTATTGATCTGACGCTTTGTTTTCCAGCTTGTATTGAAAATGTCATTTGAAGAAAGTTAATGAAAACAGATGGATGATCCCACTTTTGTGATTTCCTCCTAAACTGTAACATGATTATTCATCTTAACTACACCACATGTATTACAAGCTTCATTGTCCACTTTTAAAAAATTAAACCTGAAATACAGTGTATAATCACCATTTTTATCATTCATTCCTTTCAGTTTATCTTCGTTTGCACGTGACGTCATAGTTAATTATGCACGAGGCTTTGAATCGGAAGTGGGCCATGTTGGAGGATATATAGTACATATCCTCCAACATGGCCCACTTCCAGTTCAAAGCCTCATGCATAATTAACTATGACGTCACGTGCAAACGAAGATAAACTGAAAGGAATGAATGATAAAAATGGTGAAGCCTCATGCCTCATGAAACGTGGCATTAATTAAAAGCGGCAACGTGAAGCGCCACTACGAAATGAAGCACAGCTCTTTTGAGCAAAGTTATCCCCTGAATTTCGAGCTGAGGGCACGCAAAATAACCCAACTGCAAGCACAGTATGACAGGTCTACCCGACTCATCACACATACATTTACAGTCCAGCAACGTGCAAACGAATGTTCCTTAAAAGTAGCG
Source organism: Neoarius graeffei (assembly GCF_027579695.1). Lineage (NCBI taxonomy): Eukaryota > Metazoa > Chordata > Actinopteri > Siluriformes > Ariidae > Neoarius > Neoarius graeffei. The sequence continues at coordinate 100,362,262 of NC_083571.1, forward strand.
TGGATTTTGGGGCAACATTAAAAAAAACATTTAGTGATGGGACAGTTGTGAAGGAGTGCTTAAACGCCGTTGCTGAGACATTGATCTGCTCATTGATCTGCAAGGAAATGCTGCATTAAGAGAGCATTTTGAGACAACTGACCCTGCTACTTTCTGGTTACAGACTGTTTCTGAGAGTGTCTTCCCTGGTCTTACCAAAGGAGCACTGCACACCTTGACTATGGCCAAGTTTACATTAGACCGTATCTGTCTCGTTTTCTTCGCGGATGCACTGTCTGTTTACATTAAAACGCCTGGAAACGCTGGGAAACGGGAATCCGCCAGGGTCCACGTATTCAATCCAGATCGTGTCTGGTCCGGTGCTGTGTAAACATTGAGAATACGCGGATACGCTGTGCTGAGCTCTAGCTGGCGTCGTCATTGGACAACGTCACTGTGACATCCACCTTCCTGATTCGCTGGCGTTGGTCATGTGACGCGACTGCTGAAAAACGGCGCGGACTTCCGCCTTGTATCACCTTTCATTAAAGAGTATAAAAGTATGAAAATACTGCAAATACTGATGCAAATACTGCCCATTGTGTAGTTATGATTGTCTTTAGGCTTGCCATCCTTCCACTTGCAAGTGGTAAGTGACGCGCATGCCCGATATGCGCTGGGATCACACACACAGCGGCTCAGTCCCGAATCACTGCTTGTGCACTTCACTCGCGCGCTGTGTGAGCTGCGCAGGGCCGGAGTGCGCACCCTCCAGAGGGCACTCGCTGTTCAGGGCGGAGTGATTTGGAGCGCAGGATGCCTGCGGAGCCGAGCGTATCCGTGTATTGGCGTTGCTGTGTGCACGCGAATCGTGTATTGGTGTTGCTGTGTGCACACTAATCGTTTTAAAAACGTTAATCTGATGATCCGCTGATATGGTCTAATGTAAACCCCACCTATGTTTGGATCGACTTACAGCTGTGAGCCAGCTTTTTCCATTATGAACATTGTCAAAACCAAGTACCGTTCTAGGTTCAACAATGAACACCTACATATCTGCATGAGAATGGCACTAACTCCATTCCAACCAAGATTTAAATTACTGGCAGGTCAGCCACGTGCCCATTTTTCTCATTAAGAAAAGTAAAAAAAGAAGAATTAAAAGAGAAAAGTTCAAAGAAAAATGTTCTGTTTGCATCTCCCCCCCAAAAAGCCACTTGTTTTCTGAAAATGTGGACTTTTTTTTCTTGAAAAGTAGGCCCTCATTTTTTTAGGCTGGGACCTCCTTATTTTAAGAACAAAGAAGAGAAAATGTGAAGTCAATGCTCTGTTTGCACTTTTTAGTTAATGTTTTCTGAGTTGACTTTTTTACTTGAAGTGTAGGCCTTCAATTCTTCAGGTTGGGACCTCTTTAATTTAAGAGAAAAAGGAGTTATTCCACTCTGTTTGCACTTTTTTATTTATTTTATTCTGAGGTTTCTGTTTTCTTTAATCTGAAATAAAGGCCTTGAATTTATTTTCCTGGAACTACTTTTATTTATGGTAAAAGAGATAGTTGTGCACTCAGTTCATTTCCTGCATTGGAAATTAACAATAAATATTGTTGAAACCATATGAAAATGTGGACATACAGGAAGGCTATAAGACACAAGCTGGACTTCGGTTCGGACCTTCTACTTGGACAAAATTTAATAACTGGACCTCAGTGACTTTTAATTGAATACCCCTGATATATACAAACTCGCATGGTGCACATTTACTATAGAAGATATGCTCGAGAGGTTGTTATGCTCAAGAATTCCTTTTGTTTCTTCGCTATGCCGACTCTTTGTGCTGTAATTGGATGTGGGAACAACTCTATTCGAGACAAGGGGACTTATAAGTTCTTTAGAATTCCAGCAATTATAAATAATCAAGGAGAAAACCAAGAGAGTTGTCGACAGAGCGTAGATGTCAACAGCTGTCCAACATAAACCGGGCTGATCTACTGTAAGCGATGAGAAAACAAAAAGCATACGAGTCTGAAGTGAACATTTTATCAATGGTAAGTGTTACGAACTAGTTATTAATGAAAGATTGCAATATATAAGAAATAACGGATCGTGTTTAATAGCCTGGTCGTGCAGAAACTCACTGCTGTCAAACGTTACAAAGCCGTGATCATCGAGTGTGTGATCCGACAATCAAAGGCTTCTACGATTGTTTCATTTTAAAAAGAGCTGGATATAATTTTTGATGCTGCTGCTTTTATTTTGCTTTTTCTTTCCATTAGGGAAACCAGCTGATCTCTATACTTTTACGGATCCAGACTGGGCTCTAACACAAAATATGGGCCACGACAAAATCAAAGATGGTACTAAAGCGGTAGCTTGAAATGCTGGGCTTACAGAGCGCAGAAAGAAACACAAAATTATTGAAGAATCTTCCCAAACGATCACAGAGTCAGTCGAACAAGATTCATGTCAATCCACTACCTCAAACACTGCGGCCTTCTCGCCCGGTGAGTGCTCTTTTATATCTAAATATGTGATATAGTGTGTTAGATATCTACAGTGGATATAAAAAGTGTACGCACCCTGTTAAAATGATAGGCTTTTCTGATGTAAAAAAAAAATGAGACCATGATAAATAATTTCAAAACTTTTCCCACCTTTAATGTGACCTACGTATAACCTGTACAATTCAATTGAAAAACAAACAAATCTGTTAGGGGGAAAAACATAAAAAATAAAAAAACATACAATAAGCAGGTTGCATAAGTATGCACACCCTTAAAGTAATACTTTGTTGAAGCACCTTTTGATTTAATTACAGCATTCAGTCTTTTTGGGTTGGAGTCCATCAGCCTGCCACATCTAGACTTGGCAGTATTTGCCCACTCTTCCTTGCAAAAGCGCTCCAAATCTGTCAGATTGCGAGAGCATCTCTTGTGCACGGCCTTCTTCAGGTCACTCCACAGATTTTCAATTGGATTTCGGTCTGGGCTCTGGCTGGGCCGTTTCAAAACTTCAATTTTCTTCTGGTGAAGCCATTCTTTTGTTGATTTTGATGTGTGCTTGGGGTCATTGTCGTGCTGAAAGATGAAATTCCTCTTCATCTTCAGCTTTCTAGCAGACACCTGAAGGTTTTGGGCCAAAATTGACTGGTATTTAGAACTGTTCATAATTCCCTCCAGCTTGACTAAAGCCCCTGTTCCAGCTGAAGAAAAACAACCCCAAAACATGACGCTGCCACCACCATGCTTCACCATGGGGATGGTGTTCTTTTGGTGATGCGCAGTGTTGTTTTTGCGCCAAACATACCTTTTGGAATCGTGGCCAAAAAGTTCAACCTTGGTTTCATCAGACCATAACACATTTTCCCACATGCTTTTGGGAGAGTTGATGTATGTTTTTTGTAAAATTTAGCCCAGCCTGGATGTTTTTCTTTGACCCTACCTCATAGTCCAGACATATGGAGAATACGGGAGATTGTTGTCACATGTGGTACACAACCCGTACTTGCCAGAAATTCCCACAGCTCCTTCAGTGTTGCTGTAGGCCTCTTGGCAGCCTCCCTGACCAGTTTTCATCTTGTCTTTTCATCAATTTTGGAGGGGCGTCCAGTTCTTGGTAATCTCACTGTTGTCCCATATTTTCTCCACTTCTTGATGACGGTCTTCACTGTGCTCCATGGTATATCTAATGCTGTGGAAATGTTTTTGTCCCCTTCTCCTGACTGATACCTTTCAACAATGAGATCCCTTTGATGCTTTGTAAGCTCTCGGTGAACCCTGGCTTTTGCTGGAGGATGCTACTGAGTAAATGTCTGAACTTTATTTGGGGTTAATCAGAGTCATTTTAACTGATGGCAGGTGCGAACCCAAAAAGACTGAATGCTGTAATTAAATCAAAAGGTGCTTCAACAAAGTATTAGTTTAAGGGTGTGCACACTTATGCAACCAGCTTATTGTACGTTTTTTTTATGTTTCCCCCCCAACAGATTCGTTTGTTTTTCAATTGAATTGTACAGGTTATAGGTCACATTAAAGGTGGGGACAGTTTTGAAATTATTTATCGTGGTCTCATTTTTTTTACGTCAGAAAAACCAATCATTTTAATGGGGTGTGTACACTTTTTATATCCACTGTATCTGCTGAAGCAGTCAAAATGATTGTTTTTAAAATAGATTTGAGAAATGACTACAAGCTTCGAAATGTAACTCCTCTTTACCTTCCAGTCTATACTTTTACCACTGTGTATCTTACCACTGTATATACAGTATGTATATTGTATATCCTCCAACATGGTGGCAGTCAATGACGCAAGCAGTTTTGGTCACGTGGTTGCAAACGAAGAATATTAACTATTGTGAAGCGAAGAAGAGACTAAATTTAAGGTTAACAGTATCTGTTACAGGTCAGAATTGTAGGTCAGGTGGAATTTTTCAACTTAGGTTAGAAGTTTTAACCCAGTTCATAATTTGCTACTTGTATTAGGGAGACTTATTATATTTCAGTTTAGGTTTAGGATTTGGGAAGACTTTCTATTTTAAACTACTTGATGACATAATAAGACTGGACTTATTAATAAATTCAAAATATATCACTCTTTCCATTACAATCATTGCTGGTGTAGTGGTTAAGGGTTGGGTTAAGAATCAGAAGGTTCTGAGTTTGAATCTCTGTTAAGTATGAAAAAGATATGTAAAAAAAATGCTAATTAGGTAAATAAGAATAGACAGGGAGACAAGAGGAAATACTAGGTTGGTGTAGATGAACAAAAGAGAGACAAAAGAAGTGATGGAAAATCCCTTTAATCCAAAATTTGACCTAGGTTGGAAATTATGAACCAGGTCCAAAATTTTAACCCAGGTCAAAAAAAAAAAAAAAAACCACAAAAAAAAAAACAGTGCTCTGAGAGCACAATATCCCCCGCTGGCAAATATGCCATAAAATGCATCTGAATTGAACAAAATTATAATATGCATATTACCGACATATAACAAAGAATCCTGTCAAGTTTCAGCAAATTTCTCCAAAAATTGTGAGAGGAGTTGATTTCAGAAAGCGAATACCCTTCCCGGGACGGATGGACGGACGGATGGATGGGTATCGCCACGACATAATCCCCCTTCAGGCCTTTCGGCCAGCGGGGGATAAAGATTGTGAGGGAAGTTGATTTCAGAAAGCAAGCACACCTTGATGAAATTGCCAAAGTACAAGTTTGTTAATAATCAAGGGCATAACTCTGGTGAAATTTGCCCAAATTAAACAAAATTCCAATATGTGTATAACTATCATATAACAAAGCCTTTTGCCGAGTTTGGTGAAATTCCTCCACAAATTGTGAGAGGAGTTGATTTCAGAAGAACGTACACCCTACAATCAAGGGTCAAAACTCTGGAAAAATTTTCACAAACGAAATTAAATCGCAATATGCGTATTACCGTCATATAACAAGGCCTTTTGCCAAGCTTCAAGAAATTCATCCAAAAATTGTGAGAGGAGTTGATGTCAGAAGGAAAACACACTCTCGTGAAATTGGGAAAGTACAAGGTTGTTAGTCAAGGGCTGTAACTCTGGTAAAATGCGACCGAATTGAACAACAAAATAACAACATGCGTACTACCGACATAATATATAGATTTAGGCACTGCCTAAAAGCAGAGCTCCCATCTGTTTCTGGGTTGTAGAATTTTCTTATATCATAGCCAGCCTCTTTTGTTTTATTTCTTTACCGTTATAGTTACTATACTGTTTCCTTATGTTGTATAAAACGCCGGGCGACAAGAGTGACAAGTTACTCACTACTATACTGTCCCGATTACTACTTCACACTTCACTAGTTGTTGGGTTTCCTGTGGTGGCAGGCGCACACAGGACCGAAAACATCAGAAAACAACTCGATGGGTTTCTTCATGTATCTACACTCTATGCCTATGGGGCGCCGCTCTAACAACGCCTTTTGTCAAGTTTCATGAAATTGTGAGAGGAGTAGATTTCAGAAGGAAAACACTCATGAAATTGTCAAAGTATAATTTTGTTAATCAAGGGCTGTAATTCTGGTAAAATGTGACCCAATTTAACGAAATTACAGTATGCGGATTACTGACATATAACAAAGAATCCTGCCAAGTTTGGTGAAATTCCTCCAGAAGTTGTGAGAGGAGTTGATTTCAGAAGGTGTGCACCCTTCCCGGTATGTACAGACGGACAGACATCGCCACGACATAATCCCCCTTCGGGCTTTTCGGCCAGCGAGGGATAAAAAATTGCCTAGGTTGAAATGTTTTGACCTGTAACATATCCTTTCATTTATCACACACGTTCCTTAGGGTGCATCAGTTGCCCCCTAAAAATGAAAAGTTCCTCCGATCATGATGCATTTTTGTTTTTATGTTCCTTTTGGTAAGAAAACACACTGGGTGAAATATTTTGACAAAATTCAAAAGTTTAATGGTGGCACCAGGAGCTCAAAGTTATGGAAAAAGCTGCGATTTTATGACTTTTATGACAAAATTTCGATCACTTTTCGTGAAACATTATGGCACCTTATAGAGTATACCAAATATCTTAGATACACATTTTTAGTACATATTCTAAATATACTCAGCAAAAATAAAAACTTGACACTCATTATTTTCCAAATAGTGTTTAGAAACTTTTCTTGAAAGAGTTCTTGTTGTGATTATGGTTAAATGCTTTGTCAAGGGCATTACGTCACACATTCATTCTACTGGTCGGGCCTACATAGCACGTGTGAGAGCACTGCATGCTAAAATCACGTTTCCACGTGACACAAGTGACGTGACCTATTGATATACGTGCAACTGATCTCACGGTAGCAGAGTAGAGTGTCATCTCAGAAAAACAAGGTTTCATGGTTAATTATTCGTTAATTTGCAATGCCACGACTGTCAAACATTCAGTGTGAACGTGCCATTGGCATGCTGAATACGGGAACATCCGTCACTGACGTTGCGAGGGTTATGGGATGCAGTCGACAGACCATCCATAATCTCCAGACACGTCTCCATCAAACTGGCACCACAGCCGACCGTAAGGAACCCTCCACAGAACTTGCAGGAGCTTGGTGCCATGTTGGTACAAATATGGCGGCGCATTCCCCAAGCTGTGTTCAGATGCATCATCCAATCCATGAGGAGACGTTGTATCGCAGTTGTGAACGCCCATGGAGGACACACCTGATATTGACATGATTTCATTAAGTTGTGACTCACAGTTTTTGATCATGGACATTGTCGTCGCATTTCCGGTGGAACCGATTCCATGACAAACATGATCTGTATGCTATAGCATCTTTAATGACAAGATAATTGAATACAATCGTTATTTCAAACCTATTTTCCAAAATGTTCAAATTATTGACTTTGAAATGAGTGTAAAGTTTTTATTTTTGTTGAGTATATATTATCAAGCACAGTTTGAGTTTTAGCTGTTCATTGAATCATTGTTCAACTACTTTTAAACAATACAAATGTATTATGAATCACATTAATGCTTCTCAATCCCTTGCAAAGGTTCTTAACATGATCTCTGGGTCACAAGAAATCAATAAATGGAGTCCAACATTGTGATTCAAACCTTACGCAAAAACATAAAATAAGCGTTTTTTGGCAAAAAATGAACCTCATGGCGCCACCATTAGACTTTTTAATATGGTCAAAAAATTTTACAGGATGTCTTTATTGGGGGCGGCACGGTGGTGTAGTGGTTAGCGCTGTCGCCTCACAGCAAGAAGGTCCTGGGTTCGAGCCCCGGGGCCAGCAAGGGCCTTTCTGTGCGGAGTTTGCATGTTCTCCCCGTGTCCGCGTGGGTTTCCTCCGGGTGCTCCGGTTTCCCCCACAGTCCAAAGACATGCAGGTTAGGTTAACTGGTGACTCTAAATTGACCGTAGGTGTGAATGTGAGTGTGAATGGTTGTCTGTGTCTATGTGTCAGCCCTGTGATGACCTGGCGACTTGTCCAGGGTGTACCCTGCCTTTCGCCCGTAGTCAGCTGGGATAGGCTCCAGCTTGCCTGCGACCCTGTAGAAGGATAAAGCGGCTAGAGATGATGAGATGAGATGAGATGTCTTTATTGGTGAAAAGGAACACCCAAACAAAAATGCATCGGATTTTATGAAAGTGAGGGCAGCTGATGCACCCTAACGTTCCTGTGCTCATCTCAGGACTCCTTTTTACAATATGTCCAGACAGAACATCCTTTCAACACGTGTAGTATAGGATTTGACTCTTCTACTGTATACAGTAATGATTTATAATCCCACTAGAAGAGGAGGGGTTCCCGTTTGAGTCTGGTTCTTCTTAAGGTTTCTTCCTCATATCGCTCCAGGGAGATTTCTTTGCCATGTCACCTCTGGCTTGCTCATCATGGTTCTCAGTTTATATCTGGATTTCTATAAAGGTGCTTTGTGAGTATTGTTGAAAGAACCATACAAATAAAATCGAATTGAATTTACACTCTCTAAATCTCTTGTTTGAATAAATTTCTGGCTATTTAAAGCACACTTTAATTATGCCTCTACGTGGCTCAGTGCACTTAATAGTTTGAGTAAAATAAACACATCATTTAAATAGAGCTCTAAAGAATGCTGCAGATGTTACCGTTTTTCCTTTTTTTTATTGAAACCAGCTTTACTGATGACACACATGCAAGATCACTGTACAAAGCGACACGACAGTTAGATATACTCATTCAAGTCCGACCATTCATCAGGTTTTGCCAGAAGCAGACACACTGTTCATATTTACAGATCACAGTGAGTAATGGGAATAGAAACTGGATTGCAGGCCGAGTCACAGACACCGTGTGCCACTTACAGGAAAGATCAGAAACTGAAATGAAAATGTGTCAAGCATGTACGGTAAGTATTGCTAGGATTTTAAGTCACTGCTTTCTGGATGAGCGTAAACTCTTAAAGGTAGTAGCATTATGTTAGCGGTTTAAAAAGAACGATCTGAATAATGTGTCGTTTCTCAGGTGAAGAAGAGTTGCATGATCAATGCAGGAGTAACTGTGATGATTATTGCTTGTCTGATACAGCCTGCTTGCATGACATAGCCAACATCGCTCTTTATTCAAAATGAGAACAAAACGCAAAAAGGCCACACTACTGAAAAATAAAGCTTCAGTTCAAAAATAAATAATACTTTAAAACAGCATATAAAATTCTGGCAATACCTTTCTCCACGCTCACTGGAAGTTCTGTCTATAAATGTAGGATAAATAAATATATTCAGGTTTCTTTGACAGCTAAGGGTGTGTTTAGTGAGGATATCTACAGTTCTTAATCAAAAATGGATTATAAACAGTAGGAAAGAACTTTTGCAGAAACTCTTTAATTCTATTCAATACTGCCCATATCACAATGGTTACATCACCACAAAATACTGAAGATTATCAAAACTGTACAAAGAAATCTTACAAGTCCTCTTAAAATACGCTTTCTTTGTTAGTGTGAAGAGACGTGAAAAAGGAGGAGCTCGTCGTTCGATAGCGTAACAGCCCTACGTCTTCTACAGACACTGAAATCTGGCTTAATGTCCTGAAAAACCATCATTAGTGCTTCTGCGTTCAGGGCCAGAGTCCGCTGATCGCCTGTCGCTCATCAGTTACTCAGCTTATCAGGTTCGCTGCTGCTTCGCACCGCCTGAACTCAAGACTGCAGCTACTACAGCACAACTCTCACCAGGGAGTCAGGACACACAGCACACACATCACTCCCACACACTGCTCACTAGCTCACTAATAAAGATCCAGACACCCACCACTGAAACTAGTGGCATTACTCATGGCCATGATATTCACTTCAGTGTAGTGTTTGTTTATTTATTTTTGTGTTAATAAATAGCTTTCTTGCTCGTGTTATCTAAACTACGTACGGTTACAAGTGTCAGTGTGGTTTTTCCACAGGTTACATATGACTGGGTAAGTAGTAGTGTACTGCATGTGATGCTCAGCGATGGCGGTAGTGCCTCATGAGAGGAACGATGCACGAGGGAGGGCCTGAGAGCTTGAGGAAAGGGTGCTGCAGGAGCTCCTGTGCCGTGGCCCGCTGTGAAGGTTCCCTCACCAGCATCAGGTCCAAAAAGGCTCTGAGCACGGATGATACCTGAGGAAGCAGTGACAAATGTCACAAACTGTTCATATTTATACTCTACTTGGGTCAATATAATAGGTGTTATATTTGTAAAGTGAAATATTCAGGGATGAGAGTGGGTGGTCATCAAAAAAGCAGAAAACAAGATGGCGCCCGAAGCCAACGGGAGGGGGGCTTCAAGATGCCCCCCCGGAAAATTTTGAAAAATAAGGCCTTACAAACCACTTGTCCTGCAATCTGAGCTGTAGTAGATAAAAAAAAAAAATATATATATATATATATATATCTGTTGTCTTTTTTATATATTTACATGAAAATATGTTTCAAATCAATAGGAGTATTGTTTGAATTCAAGATAAAATCACATTCTACATTCAAGGATATGGTTATAATTCATGATCAACAAAAACGACAAACTAAATTCACATTAAACTTAAGTTTTATTAATTATCAAAATGTTCATATATTAAATACAATTTTAGGGTGACTGACCTTTTCTCCCTATGTCCTCATTAGTTGCATATGATTTTTTCAAAAAGTCTTTTGAAATATTGAAGTTTTCAGCATTGAAGTCAGCATTAATTCAGATTTACTGACTATCTATCATATACATGTTCAGTGTACTAAATCAAACGAATGCTAAGTTCATGGGATAATGTCTATGTACACTTTATACAATTATTTATAGTTCACAGTCACTTCTCATTTTCATTTGATCATTTCGACTTCTTCTTCAGCTTTTTGGCCAAAGACAAGAGCTTGTCAGTCCTCTCTGTTTTTTATACCAGCATTGATTTCACGTACCTTTGCTTCGTCTCGCTTGTCAATTGTATTCGGCATTTTGAGTAAAAAAGCCGATACGAAAGAGAACCGTATTTTTGAAGAGCAGCGACGATGAACATGTGCAAGTTTCGATAAAATAGAACAGATGCGGGTACTTTTGTACAACCCCGATTCCAAAAAAGTTGGGACAAAGTACAAATTGTAAATAAAAACGGAATGCAATGATGTGGAAGTTTCAAAATTCCATATTTTATTCAGAATAGAACATAGATGACATATCAAATGTTTAAACTGAGAAAATGTATCATTTAAAGAGAAAAATTAGGTGATTTTAAATTTCATGACAACAACACATCTCAAAAAAGTTGGGACAAGGCCATGTTTACCACTGTGAGACATCCCCTTTTCTCTTTACAACAGTCTGTAAACGTCTGGGGACTGAGGAGACAAGTTGCTCAAGTTTAGGGATAGGAATGTTAACCCATTCTTGTCTAATGTAGGATTCTAGTTGCTCAACTGTCTTAGGTCTTTTTTGTCGTATCTTCCGTTTTATGATGCGCCAAATGTTTTCTATGGGTGAAAGATCTGGACTGCAGGCTGGCCAGTTCAGTACCCGGACCCTTCTTCTACGCAGCCATGATGCTGTAATTGATGCAGTATGTGGTTTGGCATTGTCATGCTGGAAAATGCAAGGTCTTCCCTGAAAGAGACGTCATCTGGATGGGAGCATATGTTGCTCTAGAACCTGGATATACCTTTCAGCATTGATGGTGTCTTTCCAGATGTGTAAGCTGCCCATGCCACACGCACTAATGCAACCCCATACCATCAGAGATGCAGGCTTCTGAACTGAGCGCTGAGAACAACTTGGGTCGCCCTTCTCCTCTTTAGTCCGAATGACACGGCGTCCCTGATTTCCATAAAGAACTTCAAATTTTGATTCGTCTGACCACAGAACAGTTTTCCACTTTGCCACAGTCCATTTTAAATGAGCCTTGGCCCAGAGAAGACGTCTGCGCTTCTGGATCATGTTTAGATACGGCTTCTTCTTTGAACTATAGTGTTTTAGCTGGCAACGGTGGATGGCACGGTGAATTGTGTTCACAGATAATGTTCTCTGGAAATATTCCTGAGCCCATTTTGTGATTTCCAATACAGAAGCATGCCTGTATGTGATGCAGTGCCGTCTAAGGGCCCGAAGATCACGGGCACCCAGTGTGGTTTTCCGGCCTTGACCCTTACGCACAGAGATTCTTCCAGATTCTCTGAATCTTTTGATGATATTATGCACTGTAGATGATGATATGTTCAAACTCTTTGCAATTTTACACTGTCGAACTCCTTTCTGATATTGCTCCACTATTTGTCGGTGCAGAATTAGGGGGATTGGTGATCGTCTTCCTATCTTTACTTCTGAGAGCTGCTGCCACTCCAAGATGTTCTTTTTATACCCAGTCATGTTAATGACCTATTGCCAATTGACCTAATGAGTTGCAATTTGGTCCTCCAGCTGTTCCTTTTTTGTACCTTTAACTTTTCCAGCCTCTTATTGCCCCTGTCCCAACTTTTTTGAGATGTGTTGCTGTCATGAAATTTCAAATGAGCCAATATTTGGCATGAAATTTCAAAATGTCTCACTTTCGACATTTGATATGTTGTCTGTGTTCTATTGTGAATACAATATCAGTTTTTGAGATTTGTAAATTATTGCATTCCGTTTTTATTTACAATTTGTACTTTGTCCCAACTTTTCTGGAATCGGGGTTGTAAGAACTGTTATGATTGGCTTTTGTTCTCTCCCACACTCTTGTAAGAACTGTTATGATTGGCTATCATGCTCTTGCCAGCGATGTTTTGGCCAATTACATTGTAGATAACACGTATTCTACCGCGAGACTTAAGATGGCGAAAATGTAAACATGTAACATCATCGTAGGAATGAATTACACTTGAGTATCACGAAGAAACATACCCCAACCCCCCTCAATAAATGAAAAAAAAAAAAAACTCAACGGATTTGGCATAATATAAAAAGGTTGATTTTTACTCAGAAAAAGTGGAAATCCGCCGAAAAGCGGAAAACTCTCATCCCTGAATATTACAAATCACAGTTTATAGTTGTTTGGCTTAATGTATTTAATCCTTGACTTGCAAGTGACGTCAGAGCAAAATAGAAACCCGGATGTCGGCCATGTTGGTGGATATACAGATGCGGGGTCAAGCGACATTCCATACAAAACAGTCACGCGTGCGCAACTCTGTTTTTCTACTGCTTTAAGCGTTCTTTTAGCTACGCCATACACTACCGTTCAAAAGTTTGGGGTCACTTTGAAATGTCCTTATTTTTGAAAGAAAAGCACTGTTCTTTTCAATGAAGATCACTTTAAACTAATCAGAAATCCACTCTATACATTGCTAATGTGGTAAATGACTATTCTAGCTGCAAATGTCTGGTTTTTGGTGCAATATCTCCATAGGTGTATAGAGGCCCATTTCCAGCAACTATCACTCCCGTGTTCTAATGGTACAATGTGTTTGCTCATTGCCTCAGAAGGCTAATGGATGATTAGAAAACCCTTGTACAATCATGTTAGCACAGCTGAAAACAGTTGAGCTCTTTAGAGAAGCTATAAAACTGACCTTCCTTTGAGCAGATTGAGTTTCTGGAGCATCACATTTGTGGGGTCGATTAAAAGCTCAAAATGGCCAGAAAAATGTCTTGACTATATTTTCTATTCATTTTACAACTTATGGTGGTAAATAAAAGTGTGACTTTTCATGGAAAACACAAAATTGTCTGGGTGACCCCAAACTTTTGAACGGTAGTGTATCTTTGTGCTGTATATGGTTATGGTCACAGCAGTACTCTTGATCGTGGCATGTTCCAAGTTTTTTAGAATTCCGTCCGTGATTCGGAAAGAGGGCGAGGAAACTCTGAGGCTTAGTGCGGAAAGGAGACGAGCATGGCTGAATAACATCGGCAGGGCTGATCTAACAGAGGCTAAAACCAAAACAGCTCGTGTTTGCAGTAATCATTTTATCTCAGGTGAGATTCAAAAGCTTTCTCGATAATATCATGGAGGAATTTTATTTCGTGTTGCTAGAATTTTGCTATAAAATGAGCGTTCTCTTGTCATGGTTCACTCGGTCGTTATTATAATTTTAACACGTGTATTACCATTTCGCTTCTAGGAGCGCCAGCAAAATTATACGATAGAAACAATCCAGACTGGGCACCCACTCAGAAAATGGGCGATGTTTCATCCAAGGTCGGACTTGATTCTTCAGCAGCTAAACCAGATAGAACGCGATATCTGGGTACTCGATGGTCGGTAGAAGCGTCTTATCTTCAGAAAAGTCTGACTTTTTAAAATAATATGGGTCAAAACCACACATATCTATCTTCTCTTTGTATCAAATCTTTGCTCGACCATTCAAATCTTGGTAATGCTGAAAAAATTCAGCATTGTTTACAGACACACTTTCAGCAGCTGCCATCCTAGTTGATTTGTATATCCACCATCATGGCAGACGCTCATGACATGGCACATTTTGATCATGTGGTTGCAAGCCATCTATAAAAAGCTGCTCATATAATACATTTAAGTCAAACATGCGTAAAACTGTTATACAGATTATGTTTAGGCTACACCTACGATGGTCAAGATGAAATAAATGTGTTGAGAAATGAGAAACACTAAACACTAATTCCTGTCACATTTCTCATCATCATTTATTTACACACTGGGGTATACTGTACACACACCTATTAAAAAAAAAAAATCCCTAAACATATAAATGAAGACACACCTTCAAAATGCATAATTTTATACCACTAAAATAATCCATTTAGTATACTACATTATTATACATACAGGCCACTTTTTCGATGGAATAAAAACATGTATTCTATTCCCTTCTAGCGGGTTTTGTTCATTTGGTTTGATAGCATGCAATATTGTTAGCATACCGCTTATCCTACGTGTATTACATCACTCTACCCAATGGAGAATGAGCATTGAATATGGTTTATGATATTGCATGGTTGTCAAGACAACATGACGTCACACGTCAGCACTGATGCAAATATTCAATGAGAGAGTTTTTTGCTGCGCATGCGCAGAAGCATTGCTTTGGTTGCCAGGAAAGACAAAGACGCGTTGAAGACCCCAAAGGCTACCAAAACTTCATTAGGTATTCTTCATACATATTTACAAGAGAAAAACATACCAACGGACATCAAAAAACTGGAAAAGAGAGTGTGTATGGATGATAATAATAATAATGGCTTTTTTTCATGGTATATCAGATATATTCCATTCAGCTACTCGTCTTAGACTCATTCAACATCATGCTAGCTGAATGGAATATATCTGATATACCCCGAAAAAAAGCCAGCCAATATTATTTAATTATTTAATATGTTTTTCTATTATGAGAAGAAGCCAAGAAGCCTTTATTTGTCACATGCACACTCAGGCACAGACTTAAGCGCAAAGTGAAATTTAACCTCTGCATTTAACCCATCTGAAGCAGTGAACACACACATACACACACAAGTGAGCAATGAGCACACACACATACCCAGAGCAGTGGGCAGCTATACTACAGCACCCAGGGAGCAGTTGTAGGTTAGATGCCCTTGCTCAAGGGCACTTCAGCCCAACCTCAGGCCATGGCTGCCCCATGTTAACCTAACCTGCATGTCTTTGAACTGTGGGGGAAACCATCCAACAAAACACAACAATGGCCTAAAATATGTCTAATCCCTTTCCTCTGAACCTCATTCAAAATAACAGGCTATAGTTATACACTGGATATGAATAATCAATCTGGAAACACGTTCTTCTGCTGTCCCAACCACACTAATATCACAAACGTTAGCTAACTTAGTGAGAGGGCTAGTTAAATGCTAACAAATAGGCTCATATTTCTGACATGTGGACTACAGTGGGATTTCAGTATGCAAATTAAAGTCTCTATTTATATTGTTGCAGCTCTATTTAAATGAGAACTGAAGGCAATTTTTTTAATTTTCAAAATTCTATTTCTCTCATTTTATTAAATATAGGAATGCATTTTTGATCGCTATTTTGTCGCTGCTATAGCAAGTTATGAGTGTTTGAAATATGCTCTGTAATATATCAGTCCATATGTCAAAGCAATGGCCGTAAATGAGATTCGTTGAGACCTGTGCGAGACATCGTAGGACGGAAGTAAAACGTACAGCGGAAATCAAAGTGACCAACATCTGCCAACGTTGTCAAAAGACGCGCACGCCCTCTTTCGAATGCTGACGTAATCAAGCCGGAAGTTTTGTTTGTTTTGATAGTAATCAGGAAAGTTTGAAAAAAGTAGGCAGTAATCGTCATTTAAACTCGTTTTTGTGCAATACTTCGTTTGGAAAACAGTTTTCAGAATGGCGGCACTGACACCTGGCTGACACTTCACGTTTTGAAGTCTCGCACAAGTTTCGCAAAGATCGTGCAGATAAGTGATGCCTGCCATGGACCAAACGAACTAAATTCAACACGGCTAAAAACCGAATAGGTCGATAAGTATAATATTTAATTGCAACTAGTTGCCAATACGAGTCACGATATAAGGTTACTAAAACCAAAAACGTAATTGAATAACACGTTAATTAAGAAATAAAGCAAGTTTAAAAATGACTTCAGTTCTCCTTTAATAGTAGCCTGTTAAAATTTATAAAATCTAAACTATTTAGTCATCATTACCATTGGATGCAGCAGGTAACGTTATTCTCTAAACTCAGATCAAGTCCAAACATTAACTGAGCACATTTGTAATTTTCCTTGAAACATTTTTAGAAGTGCACTTGAAAATGGAGGGTTTTTCTTTTTTTAATTATTTTAAACAGAGAACCATTTCGGCACTGTGTCGCCAAATTTGATCCAATCTACATAATCAACATGTACCACGAGTTGGCCTAGTGGTTAGCGTGTCCGCCTTGAGATCGTGAGTTCTGCTCGTGGTCCAGTCATACCAAAAACCATCATAATAATGGTACCTACTGCCATCTGGCAAGGCACGTTGCAATACAGATGTGAGTGGGGAGTCAAACTCTTGCAATTACCAGAGGACTAGTGCTCCACTGTAACCCTAGCTACAGCATGTAATAGGCGAGAGGCCGAGGGCTATGGAGATCGGCTGCACCATACGGCTTGGGGAGGACTTTTTACATAATCAATATGAACCACCAAAAAAAAAAAAAAAAAAAAACACAGGAAGTTCAGAAGTCAAGTCCCTTTAATTCAATCCTCTCCAATTTAATCTGTATATCCTGATAAAATGCCTGTTGTATATTCTTCCCTGGTACTCTATTCAGCATTAAGGCTGCTATAGGATCACCTTGTGCGATTCTTTTAGCCGAGGGGGAAGGTTGTCTCGGATTCTCCTCATGGCCTGCAGTGGAGGCTCGTTGAAGTAGGGCGGTTCCCCGTCCACCATCTCAATCACCATGATCCCTAGAGACCAAATATCAACCTGGAACACCAAAGCAAATATTGATTTGCTGACTTTTTTGGTTTGGACATGTACAGTATTGTCATTATAAACAAGTCTACTACATAACACTATTATGGCTTTATGCAGTATGTACTGTATGTACATTAAGGCTCGGTAGAAATGAAGCACAGAATAAAAGAAGCAGACTGTGAAATTTTTCATCACTAATTACCTCTGTGCCATATGGCAGCCTAGAGATGACCTCAGGTGCCATCCAGTATGGTGTGCCAACCAAGGACTTCCGCTTAGGCACATCTTTTGAGACTTGAGCACAAAAGCCAAAATCAGAGAGCTTTATCTAAAAAGTGGTAAGGAGAGGAAACAGGTTTAACTATAAAAACTGGTGTGCAATAATAACTGTATGAGGAATATAACCGAATACAAGTACAGATACGAATAGTAGGCATAGTATTCTTTTTTTTTTTTAAGAAAGCTTGCCAGAAATGTTCAGAGATCATCAGGACTGGAATCACACAGGATGCAACAGAAATGTTAAATGAGTGGGAGAGTTCTACTTTCCTACTTCATACTAGCTACGGTGTGAGTATAAAGCTCACGAGAGATAATATTCATTTAAGAAATATCCTTTTTTTTTTTTTTGTAGAGCCACCGCTCCATATAATCCATGCAGTCCACATAACTCTGCAGGAGTCTCCACAAGCTAATCATCTAATTCATTTTAAAATATTACATAATTAAAATGTATGTTTATTATGTATAAAAAACGTTCTCCATTGCTACTGAAAGAAAATCTTGTTACTAATAGGAAAATCATCCAGGTATCAGAATGAAGTACAGCTTAAAGGACCCTGTTTTGACTCAGCAGAACTGCAGCTTCATAGTAGATTCGGAAAGTGTGCCCAGTGAACTTTTCTGGCCTTTCTGGAATGTAACAAACCCAAAAACTCAAGGTCACTAAAATAAAATATTACAGCAACGACTACAATTATCGACAGTCCATAATTATCGACACCTTTTCAGATTTACCAATAAAAAAACAATTTTACAAAGGGGAGTTTCAGTTACAACAGTTATTATTGGTTTATTGGTTAATCAACCAGAAGCCCCCCCCGCCTCATCCTTTGATCATGTCATCTGATGACAGCTCGTTACCTGAGATGGAATTTTTTTAGCACGATCAGCAATTTGAGGAAAACCCGGACGTCATCATCGCAGGCAAGCATGGTGGAAAGATCATGGACATCTCATTCATCTCATTATCTCTAGCCGCTTTATCCTTCTACAGGGTCGCAGGCAAGCTGGAGCCTATCCCAGCTGACTATGGGCGAAAGGCGGGGTACACCCTGGACAAGTCGCCAGGTCACCACAGGGCTGACACATAGACACAGACAACCATTCACACTCACATTCACACCTACGGTCAATTTAGAGTCACCAGTTAACCTAACCTGCATGTCTTTGGACTGTGGGGGAAACCGGAGCACCCGGAGGAAACCCACGCGGACATGGGGAGAACATGCAAACTCCGCACAGAAAGGCCCTCGCCGGCCCCGGGGCTCGAACCCAGGACCTTCTTGCTGTGAGGCGACAGCGCTAACCACTACACCACCGTGCCACCCGATCATGGACATGTTTTTACTTATCAAATTCACTGATATTTCATGATCTCGGCGGCACGGTGGTGTAGTGGTTAGCGCTGTCGCCTCACAGCAAGAAGGTCCTGGGTTCGAGCTAGGGTGACCACCTGTCCCGCATAGCGCGTGCGCGTACAGCATTTGAAGCCGAATTTATGCGTCCCGCAAATTCAGAACGTGTCCCGCATAATCGATGCTTGCTGAGGGGGATGTCGCTCTCCCCGGGCCACCCAAGCAGCCAAACGAATATTACGAGTACTTGACATTTCAGCACACCACCGTCGCCACTATAGACTGTAGAACAAAACCACACACACACACCCCTCACAACTGACTGGTTGTTGTCAACTTTTTGTTGTTGCCATGACACCGCACTCACGTGCACAAACAGTGACGAGGGACGCAGGTGCAACGCATGCATTGCTTTCATATTAAAAAATGGAGAAAGGTACCGGGGAGATGGCAGGTGAGGCACCGCCACCTCCAGTTAAAAAGAGAAGGTGTATGTACAGGAAAGAGTGGGAAAATGAATATTTGTGGCTGAAAGGGGTTGAGGGGGATACCGAGAGGGCTTTTTGTGACCTTTGCAAAACATCTTTCTCAATCGGACATGGCGGGGAATACGATGTGAAATGACACAGGCTCGCGGAGACTCACAAGAAACGTGTGCAACAGAAAGAAACGTCTAAATCTATGGATGCTTTCCTCCGACCTAAAAACGACTCTCTAGCTGACAAAGTGACTGCGGCAGAGGTGACGAGTGTGTATCACACTGTCCAACACGCAATATCATATCGGGCAGGAGATTGTGGCACAAAGCTGTGGTTGTGAGTTAAGAGACTTTTTTTCTACTGTTTCTGTTGTGCTGAGCCACTACAATTCCTGTTAATCCACTGAAAACTAAATGGAGACTTGTCACTATTCCTGCTGTACTGATGCACTGCAAAGCCTCAGACTCAATATTATATTATGATTGATTTAAAGTGAATAAATTGTAATGGAAAATAAATAAAATTGATTAGCTTCAGTAAATCATAAGTGGAAGTGTGTCTGTCAAGTCATTGAATTGTCAAAATATTATGAATGTTTATTTAAAAAAAAACACATTTGGTGGCCTGTTCATGACCATACATCACCAATAACAGCAGAATAGGGTATTATTGATATACCATGTAAGGTAGTATGTGCTAGAAATGGGTAAACCACTATCTGTGAGTCTTCCAGCGGCTGGCGCGGCGCAGTGGGGGCGGCGTCCCACATTGTCCCTCAAAAACATACCCCTTGTCCCCCTTTGGGCTTATGAGCAGGTGGTCACCCTAGTTCGAGCCCCGGGGTCGGCGAGGGCCTTTCTGTGTGGAGTTTGCATGTTCTCCCCGTGTCCGCGTGGGTTTCCTCCGGGTGCTCCGGTTTCCCCCACAGTCCAAAGACATGCAGGTTAGGTTAACTGGTGACTCTAAATTGACCGTAGGTGTGAATGTGAGTGTGAATGGTTGTCTGTGTCTATGTGTCAGCCCTGTGATGACCTGGCGACTTGTCCAGGGTGTACCCCGCCTTTCGCCCGTAGTCAGCTGGGATAGGCTCCAGCTTGCCTGCGACCCTGTAGAAGGATAAAGCGGCTACAGATAATGAGATGAGATTTCATGATCTCCTTGTCAAAACCTACTTTGTTTCTTATTTTTTCGTTTGACAGTCGTCATTTTGTATCTAAACGCACGTTTGAGAAGTCACATGAGGTGTCGATAATAGTGATCACTTTCACCGGTGTCCACCATTATCGACACCCTGTGGAATTAAGGGACATTTACAACTGTTATGGATCGATCTTTGTGTAACATTGCAGAAGTTGATGAATTACTTTTAAAAAATAAAAGTGCTGTGATTTATAATTTTTTTTTCTGATTCATAACAGAATGGAATGTTTATAGAGTATTTGGAATCCTATTGCAAAAAGAGAATTAGACCAGAATTAAATTCCTAGCATATGAAAAAAAATTACATGCTTGAAATATTCAGATTTTTCTATTCCATTCAGATTTTTTTTGCAGTTTGTTGTAAATATCTACCACATATTACAATATCAGTAGACATTTTATATTTTTAGATGTAAATTTAAAATCTCAATTAAAAAAAAATAATAATAATTCAACCTTTGACCTGGATTTTCATGTGGTTACAATGTCAATTGCCTTGACATTTATTAGTAAACTACAAAACTAGAAATTAATACAAACAATGATGAATGATTAACAAAATGCGATCTATGAAAATACTTAGAAAGTGGAACAAAAAGATTTTCTGACACAGGTTAAACATTATTTCATTTGTTTACAATATTAGAATTGCTTCCTCATTTACGTAAGCACCGACATCCATATATTTATATAAAATATATTTTGTACTAAATATAAGTCCAAGTAAAACAAATTTTAAAAAAAACTGTCTTGTTAATACCATATACTGATTTTTTAAAAATAATCAATGATCTGGATGTCGATAATTGTGGAACGGTGTTAATAACTGTGGACAAAGGTGTCGATAATTGTGGAACTGTGTCACATCATCGACTCTTTTTTTCTTTTTCCAGTAGCTGAAGAACAGTACAGGTTCGGGATTTGAATAGTTCTTCAAATTGTTATTCGTTGTTACAGTTTGTGAATGAGAAAATGACTTCTTATTCCCAGAAGACTTTGAGAGTTTTATTTTTCAGTGTTTTCAGAGGCATAGTGGTAGAGTTAACATACCACTATATTCATCTGATCTCATTATCTCTATCCGCTTTATCCTGTTCTACAGGGTCGCAGGCAAGCTGGAGCCTATCCCAGCTGACTACGGGCGAGAGGCGGGGTACACCCTGGACAAGTCGCCAGGTCATCACAGGGCTGACACATAGACACAGACAACCATTCACACTCACATTCACACCTACGGTCAATTTAGAGTCACCAGTTAACCTAACCTGCATGTCTTTGGACTGTGGGGGAAACCGGAGCACCCGGAGGAAACCCACGCGGACACGGGGAGAACATGCAAACTCCGCACAGAAAGGCCCTCGCCAGCCACGGGGCTCGAACCCAGGACCTTCTTGCTGTGAGGCGACAGCGCTAACCACTACACCACCGTGCCGCCCCACTATATTCATTTAAACCAAAAATAACCACACCCAATTCCAGTGTAAATCCAAATACAGATATAGTAGATACAAATATTTTTAGCACTAAACATATACACATACAGATACTGTATAATTAAGTACACTCTTAAACCTTCTCATAATGGGGTCACATATATTGTAGGACACATTTCACAGTTTATTAGCACATAACCACTCATTAATGTATGTCCTTTCACCTAATTAGGAGCTTGGTAACAAGATTCAATTACTCATAATTACATTAGTTGGTAAGTAGTCTTGATTATTTTCCTCTGTCTCTAAAAGGAAAGGTTTGATGACACTGAAAAGACACAAAACAATGGCGTCGAGATTTTAGTTGTCTTCCACAAATGGTACACAGCACTAATCTCACAGACTGACATCAGCATGTAGCTTTGCTGGTCTGAAAATGGGGTCCCTCTCAAAACATGTAACATTACACTCTTAGAGAACCATTATTATTATTATTAGTAGTAATAGTAGTAGTATTGTATTATAGTATTGAAATCAAGGTGCTATCTGAGAGTTGCTGCTGAAAACATAAGCTCACCCTGCCATCACTAGTGAGGAGGATGGAGTCACTCTTTATGTCTCGGTGGATGACACCCTGTGTGTGGAGATATGAGAGCGCTTTCAACACCGACAGACACACTGTGGCAATCTGCTCCTCATTCATCCTGCCAGGAAAATACAACAAAAAAAACACCATGAGTTTCCAGATAATACAACATCTACACAGGAGGCAAAAACAACCTGAGAAGAGTTCAGAATTACAGTTAATTAAATACAGTGTGTGTAGATGTAAATACATAATAAAAACACTCAAATATAATGGTGTCAAAATAACAGCAAAATATGGCTGCTATCTACCGCTGGAGAAAAGCAATTAGTGTTTTATGCTAAATGATAAAAGGGCAAGTCCTTATTTTGTAACTCTAGTATATGAAGTATAACAAGTGGTGAGCTGGTGCTGAGATGTTGACGGCTCAGTTAAAACATAACTACAAAATTACTGCAGATTTACCTACTAGCTAGCATCAAGCTCACTAGCTAAAATTGAACTTCTGACTAGCATCCAGTTTAATCCCGAGCATTCACCTCAGTAACTAGCATCCAGTTTAATCCCTAGCATTCACATCAGTAACTAGCATCCAGTTTAATCCCGAGCATTCACCTCAGTATCTAGCATCCAGTTTAATCCTTAGCATTCACATCAGTATCTAGCATCCAGTTTAATCCCTAGCATTCACCTCAGTATCTAGCATCCAGTTTAATCCTTAGCATTCACATCAGTATCTAGCATCCAGTTTAATCCCTAGCATTCACATCAGTAACTAGCATCCAGTTTAATCCCTAGCATTCACCTCAGCAACTAGTATCCAGTTTAATCCCGAGTATTCACATCAGTATCTAGCATCCAGTTTAATCCCTAGCATTCACCTCAGTAACTAGCATCCAGTTTAATCCCTAGCATTCACATCAGTAACTAGCATCCAGTTTACTCCCGAGTATTCACATCAGTATCTAGTATCCAGTTTAATCCCGAGTATTCACATCAGTAACTAGCATCCAGTTTAATCCCTAGCATTCACCTCAGTAACTAGCATCCATTTTAATCCCTAGCATTCACATCAGTAACTAGCATCCAGTTTACTCCCGAGTATTCACATCAGTATCTAGTATCCAGTTTAATCCCTAGCATTCACCTCAGCAACTAGTATCCAGTTTAATCCCTAGCATTCACCTCAGTAACTAGCATCCAGTTTAATCCCTAGCATTCACATCAGTAACTAGCATCCAGTTTACTCCTGAGTATTCACATCAGTATCTAGTATCCAGTTTAATCCCGAGTATTCACATCAGTATCTAGTATCCAGTTTAATCCCTAGCATTCACCTCAGTAGCTAGCATCCAGTTTAATCCTTAGTATTCATATCAGTAACTAGCATCCAGTTTAATCCCGAGCATTCACATCAGTATCTAGCATCCAGTTTAATCCCGAGCATTCACATCAGTATCTAGCATCCAGTTTAATCCTTAGTATTCACATCAGTAACTAGCATCCAGTTTAATCCTTAGCATTCACATCAGTATCTAGCATCCAGTTTAATCCCTCGCATTCACCTCAGCAACTAGCATCCAGTTTAATCCTTAGTATTCACATCAGTAACTAGCATCCAGTTTAATCCTTAGCATTCACATCAGTAACTAGCATCCAGTTTAATCCTTAGTATTCACATCAGTAAC
Organism: Neoarius graeffei; assembly: GCF_027579695.1. NCBI lineage: Eukaryota > Metazoa > Chordata > Actinopteri > Siluriformes > Ariidae > Neoarius > Neoarius graeffei. The sequence goes on from NC_083571.1 coordinate 100,386,647, forward strand.
TAGCATCCAGTTTAATCCTTAGCATTCACATCAGTAACTAGCATCCAGTTTAATTCCTCGCATTCACCTCAGTAGCTAGCATCCAGTTTAATCCCAAGCATTCACCTCAGCAACTAGCATCCAGTTTAATCCCTAGCATTCACCTCAGCAACTAGCATCCAGTTTAATCCCGAGCATTCACCTCAGTAACTAGCATCCAGTTTAATCCTTAGCATTCACATCAGTAACTAGCATCCAGTTTAATCCTTATTCACATCAGTAACTAGCATCCAGTTTAATCCTTATTCACATCAGTAACTAGCATCCAGTTTAATCCTTATTCACATTAACTAGCATCCAGTTTAATCCTTATTCACATCAGTATCTAGCATCCAGTTTAATCCCTCGCATTCACCTCAGTAACTAGCATCCAGTTTAATCCTTATTCACATCAGTAACTAGCATCCAGTTTAATCCTTATTCACATTAACTAGCATCCAGTTTAATCCTTATTCACATCAGTATCTAGCATCCAGTTTAATCCCTCGCATTCACCTCAGTAACTAGCATCCAGTTTAATCCTTATTCACATCAGTAACTAGCATCCAGTTTAATCCTTATTCACATCAGTATCTAGCATCCAGTTTAATCCCTCGCATTCACCTCAGTAACTAGCATCCAGTTTAATCCCTAGCATTCACCTCAGTAACTAGCATCCAGTTTAATCCTTCGCATTCACCTCAGTAACTAGCATCCAGTTTAATCCTTCGCATTCACCTCAGTAACTAGCATCCAGTTTAATCCCGAGCATTCAGCTCAGCAACTAGCATCCAGTTTAATCCCTAGCATTCACCTCAGCAACTAGCATCCAGTTTAATCCCGAGCATTCACCTCAGTAACTAGCATCCAGTTTAATCCTTAGCATTCACATCAGTAACTAGCATCCAGTTTAATCCTTAGCATTCACATCAGTATCTAGCATCCAGTTTAATCCCTAGCATTCACATCAGTAACTAGCATCCAGTTTAATCCCTAGCATTCACCTCAGCAACTAGTATCCAGTTTAATCCCGAGTATTCACATCAGCAACTAGCATCCAGTTTAATCCCTAGCATTCACCTCAGCAACTAGCATCCAGTTTAATCCCGAGCATTCACCTCAGTAACTAGCATCCAGTTTAATCCTTAGCATTCACATCAGTAACTAGCATCCAGTTTAATCCTTATTCACATCAGTAACTAGCATCCAGTTTAATCCTTATTCACATCAGTAACTAGCATCCAGTTTAATCCTTATTCACATCAGTAACTAGCATCCAGTTTAATCCCTCGCATTCACCTCAGTAGCTAGCATCCAGTTTAATCCCGAGCATTCAGCTCAGTAGCTAGCATCCAGTTTAATCCCGAGCATTCAACTCAGCAACTAGCATCCAGTTTTATTCAGTTTAATTCACCATAAATTACCCAATGATTGTTCATCACCCACCAACCCCAAACACACACACACACACACACACACACAAAATGGCACTTTGTATTTCAAGTACATAATTCAAATACATGTATCAGAAATTCTGCTCAACTCTGCATACACACACACAGTCAACTGCAGTAAGCAGTGTGTTTTCCAACCTCATCATTAACAGCATATGTACAGCAGAAGAACAATAATACAAGGACACTAGCAGTCCTGTTCAGGCAGCACGTCTGATTGAGCAGCACATCGGCTGTAAGAGCATGAACATAAGAGCCAGCTGTCGGGGCGGCTCCCTCGTTCACTTCTCCCTGCCCACAGCCTTCCCGCTGCACTCAAGGGGAACCCTTTATCGTACCATTTGTTTGTTGATGCCCCCACACTTTGAAGAAACCCGTTCCCCCTCACAGATGAGGAGTTTAATGATCTACGCACGCAATGTATGTGCCCGTAATTACATTTCCTGCATAGACAGTGAACGTGCGGATGTATCTATAGGTGACTCTATTGTCAAGGACAAACCTTCATCGTTAGTTTTATAAATGTGCATAAGAAACAAAATTAGCCACTGCAGAAGATCAAAAAAAAAAAAACCCAAATCCTCCAATTCTCTGTTCTGTGGCTCAGACACACATACAAACATATAACAATTGTACAATGCATCGCCCACCTTTGCAAAATCTCCTGCTGTCACGAGTTTCATCTCAGCCTGGGTTTAATTGGTATCTGGGTGCTGTTTGAACATCCTACACAGTCACGCAGTTTGATAATGTGCACTCTGTCTTGGCAGCATTAGCAAACTGAGTAGAAAACAGCTGGAAAGAGCAGCACATGTCCAGACACGAAGAAAAGCTCAGAGAAGCGTGCTCCCCTGTGGTCACTGTCATCAGATGTAAAATGTGCTTCCATTTCCATTGCCAATTTTTCCTATAAACCCATAATGTAATGTAGTAGCACTGTGAACCCTGAAAGGAACCACCATATGTGTAGACGTTCCCCTGAAATGGCAAAAAAATGTACAGAACCAATGCCTGTGTACCACGAAGCATTGCAGAGAAACATAATGTGTTTTATTCTCCTCACTGGAAGAAAGATTTAATCCCAGTATATTGCTCAGCTCTTCTGAACGCACGTATCTCTTTCTCTGTCGGTGCTTTGTTAACACAGCCTCTCTAATTCAGAGAGTGAAAGAGTACGTATTAGCATTACACTCGCAGAAACAACAGGCTTTTCATCCATAGCTTTCCATTACCAAGTCAAACAGCACATGCTGAATCGAAACAAAGAGAATTTAAAGTGAAAGCAGCTGAGCTCACACCTCCTCTTTGACTAATGAAGAGTCTGTTAGTGATCTCAGGACTTCACGCCAACGAGGTGCCCACCCTTGTGAAAGCATGCAATTAGATCCAAACACCGTGCCACATGAGGCTGATGTACACTGCCAATGACTGTAATTATGAATACACTCCAAGTGGGCGTAAACACACAGGCTGTTTAAACCCAAAACTCAGCAAAAGCAGACATTGGAAATATTCAGTTTCTACGTGCAAATGTACTAAGTGCTACACTTGAGCGTATTCACGACTAGGTGCAATTCAGCAAAGCTAATCTGCCTACGAGCATGTTTTGGGGCGGTAGGAGGAAACCCACATGGACAACATATGCACGAACAGTAAATTGAGGTCAGGATTGAACCCTGGAGCTGTGAGACAATAACTCTGCCCACTGCACCACTGTGCCACCCAGATTCAGTTCAGCAAAGATAGACAGTAATAACACCCTTTGTTGCACCTGCATATTTTACATGATAATCTAATGTCGGTTAAAGGAGAACTGAAGCCAAATTTTTTATTATCAAAATTCTATTAATCTCATTTTATTAAATATAGGAATGCGTTTTTGATCGCTATTTTGTCACTGCTATAGCAAGTTATGAGTGTTTGAAATATGCTCTGTAATATATCAGTCCATATGTCAAAGCAATGGCCGTAAACGAGATTCGTTGAGACCTGTGCGAGACATCGTAGGACGGAAGTAAAACGTACAGCGGAAATCAAAGTGACCGACATCTGCCAACGTTGTCAAAAGACGCGCGCGCCCTCTTTCGAATGCTGATGTAATCAAGCCGGAAGTTTTGTTTGTTTTGATAGCAATCAGGAAAGTTTGAAAAAAAAAAAAAGTAGGCAGTAATCGTCATTTAAACTCGTTTTTGTGCAATATTTCGTTTGGAAAACAGTTTTCAAAATGGCGGCACTGACACCTGGCTGACACTTCACGTTTCGAAGTCTCGCACAAGTCTCGTGAAGATCGCGCGGATAAGCGACGCCTGCCGTGGACCAAACGAACTAAATTCAACATGGCTAAAAACCGAATAGGCTGATAAGTCTCATCTCATTTCATTATCTCTAGCCACTTTATCCTTCTACAGGGTCGCAGGCAAGTTGGAGCCTATCCCAGCTGACTACGGGCGAAAGGCGGGGTACACCCTGGACAAGTCGCCAGGTCATCACAGGGCTGACACATAGACACAGACAACCATTCACACTCACAGTCACACCTACGGTCAAGTTATGCCGCTTTTCCACTACAAACGCGGCTGAGCCGTGCCGTGCCGAGTCGAGCTGAGTCGGGCTGAGCGGGGCTGTTGGAGTTGCATTTCGACTACAACCGCGCTGAACCGTGCTGGCTGGAAGTGGGTGGACACATTGGGTGGAGTTAGCGAAAGTGGGTGGACGTCACGTGATGTCGTTAAGCAGCGCAAACAGTGACATCAGTGACAGTGGCGGAACAAGTCAGAGCCGGGCCGGGGGCGGGGCAAATGACCGGGCCCTTTATTAAAGCTTATCATAACATCATTTTAGGCTACAAAATGTCCGCAACTGCGGTGTTTACCAATTTCAACACTACCGGGTGCAACTATGTTATTTAGTACATCAAGTCCTTCAAACGAACATGTAACTCAGAAACAAAAAACATTAGGATACTGTACATGGCTCATAATAAAACATCAATAGCCTACTGCGCGCATTATTTGAAGGGCATACGAATGAGCGCTCAGAGTGGTGACAGGAAGAGTCAGAAATAAAAGGAGGGCGGTGCAAACCTCACTGAATGCACTGTGTTTACCAATTTCAACACTACGGGGTGCAACTATGTTATTTTGTACATTAAGTCCTTCAAACGAACATGTAACTCAGAAACAAAAAAACATTAGGTGACATACTGTACATGGCTCATAATAAAACATCAATAGCCTACTGCGCGCATTATTTGAAGGGCATACGACGAGCCTTGCGCTCCGCGAACTCGTCCACGATGCTCTGTATGTCACTGATTCAGTGAGCTTTTAAGCGGTAGTCTCACGACCCGGATAGTAAACAATAAACATGGAGGACATGGAGTCGTTAGTGTTGCTGGTCTTGGTGCTGTGGCTTGTTGTCACCGACAATGCCAACAGATACTGGCAAGAGCGTATAGATGAGGCGAGGCGCATAAGGCTTCAGAAATTCTCGTAATTCGTAATTATTCTCCTTCCGGGTTTACGGTGTTTACAGATCCCAGTGCGCTCGCGGGGCATGTGAGGACACTCCTCCTCACCAATCAGTGCACAGGGGAGTGTCTGCTCACGCCCCCAGCCTCACTCGGCACGGCTTGGCTCGCTTCAGCCCCACTCCAAAACGGTGCGAGTTTTAGGGGCTAAGCAGGGCTGAAACGAGCTGAGTCGTGCTGGTTTTTGGTAGTCGAAACACGAGCCATGTCGGGCTGAAGTGAGCTGAAGCGAGCTGAAGGGAGCTGAAAAAGGGTAGTGGAAAAGGGCCATTAGAGTCACCAGTTAACTTAACCTGCATGTCTTTGGACTGTGGGGGAAACCCGGAGGAAACCCACGCGGACACGGGGAGAACATGCAAACTCTGCACAGAAAGGCCCTCGCCGGCCACGGGGCTCGAACCCGGACCTTCTTGCTGTGAGGCAACAGCGCTAACCACTACACCACCGTGCCGCCCCAGGCTGATAAGTATAATATTTAATTGCAATTACTTGCCAATACGAGTCACGATATAAGATTACTAACACTGAAAACGTAATTGAATGACACGTTAATTAAGAAATAAAGCAAGTTTAAAAATGACTTCAGTTCTCTTTTAAACTGGAACAGTTACATGGGAACATAATCAACTGGGACAAGATCTAGTACAACCCCGATTCCAAAAAAGTTGGGACAAAGTACAAATCGTAAATAAAAACGGAATGCAATAATTTACAAATCTCAAAAACTGATATTGTATTCACAATAGAACATAGACAACATATCAAATGTCGAAAGTGAGACATTTTGAAATTTCATGCCAAATATTGGCTCATTTGAAATTTCATGACAGCAACACATCTCAAAAAAGTTGGGACAGGGGCAATAAGAGGCTGGAAAAGTTAAAGGTACAAAAAAGGAACAGCTGGAGGACCAAACTGCAACTCATTAGGTCAATTGGCAATAGGTCATTAACATGACTGGGTATAAAAAGAGCATCTTGGAGTGGCAGCGGCTCTCAGAAGTAAAGATGGGAAGAGGATCACCAATCCCCCTAATTCTGCACCGACAAATAGTGGAGCAATATCAGAAAGGAGTGCGACAGTGTAAAATTGCAAAGAGTTTGAATATATCATCATCTACAGTGCATAATATCATCAAAAGATTCAGAGAATCTGGAAGAATCTCTGTGCGTAAGGGTCAAGGCCGGAAAACCATACTGGGTGCCCGTGATCTTCGGGCCCTTAGACGGCACTGCATCACATACAGGCATGCTTCTGTATTGGAAATCACAAAATGGGCTCAGGAATATTTCCAGAGAACATTATCTGTGAACACAATTCACCGTGCCATCCGCCGTTGCCAGCTAAAACTCTATAGTTCAAAGAAGAAGCCGCATCTAAACATGATCCAGAAGCGCAGACGTCTTTTCTGGGCCAAGGCTCATTTAAAATGGACTGTGGCAAAGTGGAAAACTGTTCTGTGGTCAGACGAATCAAAATTTGAAGTTCTTTATGGAAATCAGGGACACCGTGTCATTCGGACTAAAGAGGAGAAGGACGACCCAAGTTGTTATCAGCGCTCAGTTCAGAAGCCTGCATCTCTGATGGTATGGGGTTGCATTAGTGCGTGTGGCATGGGCAGCTTACACATCTGGAAAGACACCATCAATGCTGAAAGGTATATCCAGGTTCTAGAGCAACATATGCTCCCATCCAGACGACGTCTCTTTCAGGGAAGACCTTGCATTTTCCAACATGACAATGCCAAACCACATACTGCATCAATTACAGCATCATGGCTGCGTAGAAGAAGGGTCCAGGTACTGAACTGGCCAGCCTGCAGTCCAGACCTTTCACCCATAGAAAACATTTGGCGCATCATAAAATGAAAGATACGACAAAAAAGACCTAAGACAGTTGGGCAACTAGAATCCTACATTAGACAAGAATGGGTTAACGTTCCTATCCCTAAACTTGAGCAACTTGTCTCCTCAGTCCCCAGACGTTTACAGACTGTTGTAAAGAGAAAAGGGGATGTCTCACAGTGGGAAACATGGCCTTGTCCCAACTTTTTTGAGATGTGTTGTTGTCATGAAATTTAAAATCACCTAATTTTTCTCTTTAAATGATACATTTTCTCAGTTTAAACATTTGATATGTCATCTGTGTTCTATTCTGAATAAAATATGGAATTTTGAAACTTCCACATCACTGCATTCCGTTTTTATTTGCAATTTGTACTTTGTCCCAACTTTTTTGGAATCGAGGTTGTACGATTCCCCATGTGAAAACAGAAGCCAATACATTTCCAGTGGACATGCGATGACATTTTTTGAGATGGCTGATTTTAATTATCAGCGAAGTGAAATGACAACAGGAGGAAAACCCAGAAGTAGTAAATGAAAAATAATAATAATAACAGGAGAATGTCTGGAAATTGGAGCAGTTCAGAAACGTAAGCACTGTTGGTCAAGTGTGCTGAAGATGAAATTATTTGACAGATGAATACACAGTCTGGGATAAATCATTTCTGAGCCAATCGGCAGCAGGCTTTGAGATTGCAGTGTAAACAAAGAAAAAAAAACTGTGATAAACAACTTGAAGTACTTAGATTGAATACCGCACAAAATACGTTGATTTTTAATGTATATCAGGACTTTCCTAGCAAATGTGAACGCATACTCGGTTAAATATTGTTGGAAGGCTTATGACCAGTTTCAGCAAATTTGTTTCCAATGTTAGACCATGGCCTAATGGTTGTCCATCATTACCTTGTGTGCGTGACAATATCTGTTAAAGCCCCGCCTTCCAGGAACTCCATCACCACCCAGAGCTCGTCTCCAACCAGGTAGCTGTTATACATGTCCACCACATTTTCATGGTGGTAGTCCCTCATAATCACCACCTGCAGCAAACAGACAGACAAGCTCACCTATAAAAAAGGATGCACAATCAGCATGTATTGTTAGAACCAAAATCTGGTTTGGTTTCTGGATCTAATTATGATATACAGTACTGTGCAAAAGTCTTAAGCACATGTAAAGAAATGTCAAAAATGCCTTAAAATAATGAAATTAAAGGTCAGCTGCCTTTCAGAGCTTTCAAGTTTAGGTCATAAAAAGAATTTTCCCCAACAGCCAATTATTTTGTTTAGTGGACCAAAAGCTACTGAATTCGAATCACGGACTTCCAATTTTATTAGATTTTTTAAAATAGAACAATTCATGAATTTAGGGCCACGTGGCCCTAAATCCTCTGCTATTTTTTCCTGCTTCACCATGACCCAATTCAAGATACTACATCATGTATCACATGGTGGGCTTTCCCTGTTCGCGCAAGGCATTGTGGGATACAAATTTGAAGCAGGAGAGAAAAATGGCAGATGTGAGCGTGCGAATGAAACATGAAAGGCCAACTACAGAAACGGAAAGCGAGAAGAAAAGACGTTATGTTGCGAAGGAAAGGAAACGCAGGACCAAACTAATAAATATCGGCGGTCAGTGAGCACCTCGGTGTGATCAGCTGTTCATTTAGCGACAGAATGATGTAACTGTGGGCGGCACGGTGGTGTAGTGGTTAGCGCTGTTGCTTCACAGCAAGTAGGTCCGGGTTCGAGCCCCGTGGCCGGTGAGGGCCTTTCTGTGCGGAGTTTGCATGTTCTCCCCGTGTCCGCGTGGGTTTCCTCCGGGTGCTCCGGTTTCCCCCACAGTCCAAAGACATGCAGGTTAGGTTAACTGGTGACTCTAAATTGACCGTAGGTGTGAATGTGAGTGTGAATGGTTGTCTGTGTCTATGTGTCAGCCCTGTGATGACCTGGCGACTTGTCCAGGGTGTACCCCGCCTTTCGCCCGTAGTCAGCTGGGATAGGCTCCAGCTTGCCTGCGACCCTGTAGAACAGGATAAAGCGGCTAGAGATAATGAGATGAGATGATGTAACTGTCAGTGCACAGTCAAGGTAAACCTGTAGATGGCAGTAATGCAACACTGTGGATGCCAGCTGCTGTAAAACCCAAAAGAAGAAGAGGAAAGTAAACCTGCGCATGCGCACACGGACTTCCTCTGTCTGCTTGACTGCGTGAAGCGAGTGATTTCATGCGCATTATTTGCTTGGGAATCCCCTCAAATTAAATAACTTCCCAGCCACAGAATGGCCTGGGTTTTATTTTATTTTATTTTAATTTTTTTGAGATATTACAGAAATAAACATATATCACAATGACCAAATTTCAGCGGGAGCTAAATTTCACAGATTTTATGAAATCGAAAGGCCGTCTAGCTTCAAGATTAGCAAAAAAGGAACATGAGTAACGGCATTTGCTGTTGACAAATTAAAAACACAACACACCAACCATCACAGATCTTCGTGTCATTTCCTAGGAAGACAGGAATTGGGGACAAAGGAAACATTTCTGAATCTTCACTAGACACTCAGAAGATATATAAATACAAAACAGGCAATATTTTTAGGTTTGTAAATTAAATCAGCTTTCTTTAAAATGAAATTTCAGGAATTCTCATATCTGTTCAGCCAAAATTATTCCCATTAAGATTTGAGGAAACCATATTAGTGATCAGCTTTAATGGTTACACATGTACATATGTAGTTTATGCATTTGATAAATATATTCACTGACGCCCTTTACATTGAATACTTGGTGTAGAGACCTCCAGATAATTTACCTCCAGATAAATAGGTTTTTGCACTTGTTTGGACTTGCTCTTTTCCCGACCTTTCACTTTTACTTTACTATAGAGTCTTTTGTTTTATATGAGATATTAACTGTCTTGTTCACAAGGACAACCAACAGCTTACTGGCGATCAAGCAGGTAATCAAATCTGTCCAAATTCCCAAATGATCAAAAAGCTATGATTTAATCATGTCAGCCATTTTTATTCACTCTCCCTCACCTCATTAAAGAGCAACTCGCGCCGCTGCTGTTTTCTCAGGTCCATCTTTTTGACGGCCACCTGCTTGCCGCTGTGCTTTTCCGTGGCGATGCACACAATCCCTGTGGAGCCCTCACCAATCTTTAGGAAGTTGTCCAGGTACTCACGTGGGTCACCTGGGTTCACTACAAGCTGCAGCGCAGCACGGAACTGCTCATGAGAGACACGCGAGGGTGGTGGAGGCTCACAGGCTGAGCCCCAGTATCCGGGAGGGATGTAGGGTGAGGAGGGCTGGGAGTGAGCCCCCTGAGGGGTGTATGGAGGACTGGGTTGAGATGGAGGATGGTGATATGGCGACGGCTTGTAGTGGAAAGGAGGTGGGTACTGAAAGCTCGGTGGGTAGCCCATCTTGGCATGGCTCTGAGGTAGTTTGAAGGGGCCGCGTGGGTACGTCTCAGCTCCTGGCACCTGCGGGGTCCCATCCCGTGACATCCTGTCATACTCAGCCTGTTCACGAGAGCACAGAAAAACGCAAGCCTGAATTTTTGAAACAGAATAGAGCAAACAGAGAATATCCTTGACAGTTCAATCAACCATATTTACACGATGACAAGAATGATGCTTTGTAAATGTTTGGTACATCATTTATCAAGGAGCTAAAGCTTTCAAGGAAAAATTCAACACCCGAGTCAATGCAATATATCAAGTAAACCGGGGTAAAAGAACAGAGTAGGTGAAAACAACTTCAGCACATACAGATACATGTATACCTATACACATCTAGCATTTAAATCATTAGATATTAAGGAAAATCTGGACTGAAAAAAATGTACTGTGACTCTGCTGTAATTTCATATTAATAAACTTGTAATCATTACTCAAACAGAGGATATACCAAATTATGATACATACAGAAGACTTTTTTGATGGAATAACAAGATCAAGTGTGAGCTACTGCTCACTTACGTACGTATCCCCCCGCTCTCGCTTATATCAGAATGCAAGCAATCGAAGGAATACGACACTTATTATGAATGGTGACTTCAACAAATAATTAATCCTGAAACAAGTAAGTAAAGAGCAGTGTCTCTCCCCAGGTATTTCAAATAGCATCCTGGTAAACTGTCATTTTGAAATAGCATTTTGCTTCTTGAAATAGCGTCAAAATCCACCATATATGTTTCGTAAATACATTCAGTCGGTAAACAGGAAGTTGATGTGCGACAGACCTGAAAACGGTACACATGGTATAGAACCCCAAGCTGAAGTTTGGTACCAAGTACCACGTGGCTATGATTTGTGATTGCTGAGAAAAAGGGTGTTTCGGGCAGACGGAGATACGGACAGAGGGACGAACAGAGGTAAACCAGTATACATATATATCACACACACACACACACACACACACACACCCGTCGGAGCAGGGGTATAATAAAAACGTATTCTATTCCCTTCTAGTGGGTTTCATTCATTTGGTTTGATAGCATGCAATATTGTTAGCATATCGCTTAGAATATGTGTATTACATCACGCTAACCAACAGAGAATGAGCACTGAATATCGTTTACAATATTACATGGTTGTCAAGACAGCATGGCGCCACAAATCAGAGACATAAAACTTCCATGCCGGTGAGAGACTGTGACAATTTGTAAACAAACATAGCCGCCAGGTTTGCTTCGTTAAATATGGAAGACTTTGAGAGAATTTTGAAAGAGAAAGTATGCGTTGAACACCTGAAAGGAATGTATAATAATAATAAGAGGCGGCACGGTGGTGTAGTGGTTAGCGCTGTCGCCTCACAGCAAGAAGGTCCGGGTTCGAGCCCCGTGGCCGGCGAGGGCCTTTCTGTGTGGAGTTTGCATGTTCTCCCCGTGTCCGCGTGGGTTTCCTCCGGGTGCTCCGGTTTCCCCCACAGTCCAAAGACATGCAGGTTAGGTTAACTGGTGACTCTAAATTGACTGTAGGTGTGAATGTGAGTGTGAATGGTTGTCTGTGTCTATGTGTCAGCCCTGTGATGCCCTGGTGACTTGTCCAGGGTGTACCCCGCCTTTCGCCCGTAGTCAGCTGGGATAGGCTCCAGCTTGCCTGCGACCCTGTAGAACAGGATAAAGCGGCTAGAGATAATGAGATGAGATGAGATAATAATAAGATTGGCTGGCTTTTTTTCGTGGTATATCAGATATATTCCATTCAGCTAGCATGATATGGAACTCATCTTCAACTCATTCAATATCATGCTAGCGGAATGGAATATATCTGATATATCACGAAAAAAAGCCAGCTAATATTATTTAAATATGGTAATTTTTCCTTAAAATGCCACATGATTCTGACTGAATAAAACCTACTTCAGATTTTGTGCAGCGGCACAATGATTCTAATATTCATCACACCATAGTACATACCATACAATTCTCTCTCTCTGTCTCACACACACACACACACACACAAAACAAATCCCACAAGGTACGTTCCTTGTTTCAGCATTGTCAGGATGGGCAAGAAATGGTGGAGGTGGCTGGGGAGAGGGAAGTCTGGGCTGCTCTGCTTAGACTGCTGCCCCCGCGACCCGGATCCAGATAAGCGGTAGAAGATGGATGGATGGATGGATGGCAAGAAATTAAATTATGTTAAATGTGTTAACCCCACTCCTGAACACATATTTAGGAGAACATGATGGGGGAGAATCCTTAAAGATGTCTGACGAGAATCCCACTATGGGGCATTTAGCCAATCACATTCTGCTGATATGCTCACGGGATGAAGGAGCCCCAAGACCCCCCATACGGTGCTGCAATCACTCCCCGGCTGGCTGTCAGCCAGGGCTCTCCTCACCCATGTTCGTTAAACGCACATTAATCTGAATTTGGCAGTATAATCAACAGCCCAACTGGACTGTGAAATTGAATTCTGTGGTGGAACATCGCACGGGCTGTTTTTATGCAAAGGCTGCAGAAAACAACTGTGCCACAACGTCAGTCTGTCACAATGAGCCCCCCAGTGTGTGCATTTATTTGTGTGTGTGTGTGTGTGTGTGTGTGTGTGTAAGAATGTATTTCCCCAAGCACTTCACACTTAAACAGTGGTCCACAACAGCAGGAAACCACTGCATTACTTGAAATGCCTTAGCTGAGTCAGATGGGAAAAATGTTTTTTTTTTTTTTTCCTGAGCATCTGATGCAGAAAAGGCTCTACTACAACTAATGAAATGTAGTGGAGTGAATAATAATAATAATAATAATAATACATCCATTATCCATAATCGCTTATTCTGTGCAGAGTCACGGGCAAGCTGGAGCCTATCCCAGCTGACTATGGGCGAGAGGCGGGGTACACCCTGGACAAGTCATCAGATCATCACAGGGCTGACACAGAGACAAACAACCATTCACACTCACATTCACACCTACGGTCACCAATTAACCTAACCTGCATGTCTTTGGACTGTGGGGGAAACCGGAGCACCCGGAGGAAACCCACGCAGACACGGGGAGAACATGCAAACTCCACACAGAAAAGCCCCCGTTGGCCACTGGGCTTGAACCCAGAACCTTCTTGCTGTGAGGTGACAGCGCTAACCACTACACCACTGTGCCACCAATAATAATAATCAATGTCTTCCCGTACCATTCATGGTACATTTGGCAGCACCGTTTCATAGCCCTCAGCCTCTCACCTATATTACATAGCTAGGGTTACAGTGGGGCGGCATGGTGGTGTAGTGGTTAGCGCTGTCGCCTCACAGCAAGAAGGTCCGGGTTCAAGCCCCGTGGCCGGCGAGGGCCTTTCTGTGTGGAGTTTGCATGTTCTCCCCGTGGCCGCGTGGGTTTCCTCCGGGTGCTCCGGTTTCCCCCACAGTCCAAAGACATGCAGGTTAGGTTAACTGGGGACTCTAAATTGACCGTAGGTGTGAATGTGAGTGTGAATGGTTGTCTGTGTCTATGTGTCAGCTCTGTGATGACCTGGCGACTTGTCCAGGGTGTACCCCGCCTTTCGCCCGTAGTCAGCTGGGATAGGCTCCAACTTGCCTGCGACCCTGTAGAAGGATAAAGCGGCTAGAGATGATGAGATGAGGGTTACAGTGGGGGGCTAGTCCTCTGGTAACCATAAGAGTTTGACCCCCCACTCACATCTGTATTGCAGCATGCCTTGCCAGATGGCAGTAGGCACCATTTTTATGATGGTCTTTGGTATGAACCAATCACGAGTAGAACTTGCGCTCTCCCGATCAAGAGGCAGACACTCTAACCACCAGGTGTTAGGACTAGGACTGTTTTGGCCTCTAGAGGCCGCTGTTATTTCCTTTTCATGTCGTGTTTATTTTGGCCTCTAGAGGCCGCCACTGTTCCTGTGTCTTGTGTTTGTGTTAATTGCCTAATTATCTTCACCTGTGTCCTTAATTAGTTTGTCTATTTATACCCCTGAGTTCAGTCCTCTTGTCACGGAGTCTTTGTGCTGTTATGTTTATCTCCAGTTTCCTTTGTACTGTGTTTTTTTGATCTTCTTAGCTTTTGTATTTTTGCACTTTGCTTTTCTTTTGGATTACACTCTTTGGTTTTTTTTGTCTTTTGTTTTGCCCTGTATATAGTGTATATAGTTTAAATAAACCTTTTTGATTCTTTTTCTACTTCCGCCTCACGCCTCTGCATTTGAGTCATCCCCCTGGTGGCCTAGTGGGGGTTTGCTGGATCATCACACCAACGAACCAGGTTCGAATCCCAGCAAAACCCTAACAGAAAGACTCCGTCATGACCGACTCAGCAGAGGCTGCTTCAACTGTCTACCCGGCCAACCTTCAGGGAATTATGGCAGCTTTGACACGCTTCGGAGCAACCATGGACGCTCATGGACGTACGCTCACCAGCCAACGTGAGGCCCTCGCTCGCCACGAGGAACTGCTTCAGCAAATTGGGAAAACCCTGGCACAGCTGACATCTCTGCCTGCATCTCCTGCTCCTGATCCAGCTCCCACTCCTGCTCCAGTGCCTCCTGCAATGCTGCCTTCTTCACCTCGCGAACCCAGCCTTCCTGCACCACAGAGGTATGACGGCAAGCACAGTGAGTGCCGAGAGTTCCTTACCCAGTGTCAACTCACCTTTGAGCTTCAGCCTACCACCTACACTACGGATCGCCGCAAGATTGCCTTTGTGATCACCTTATTAGCTGGTAAGGCGCGAGCCTGGGCTACTGCTATCTGGCAAAGACAGGGACCTGAGTGCTTTGATTTCCAGCTGTTTTCTGAAGAGATGCTTCGGGTCTTCGATCAGGCAGACATCAGTACCGACGCAGCCCGAAAGCTCATGTCCATCCGGCAAGGAGGAAGCGTCGCAGATTACGCCATCTCGTTCCGAACACTCGCAGCAGTAAGTGGATGGAACGAGACTGCCCTGGTGTCAGCCTTCCACCATGGTCTGTCTGACCCCATCAAGGACGGTCTGGCCTCTATTGGATGCCCAAGTGACCTCGAAACCCTCATCTCACATGCTATTCGTCTGGACAACAGGATGAGAGAACGCCACCAAGCCTTGAGCCCCCCCAGCCTCCCTACCTCTACCTGGAGACCGTCTACCTCCTTCAGTGACTGTCCAGAACCCATGCAAGTGGGTCGTACTCGCCTCTCCGCATCTGAGAGGGAGCGCAGAAGGAGAGACAAGTGCTGCATCTACTGTGGCAAGCCTGGTCACTTCCGAGCATCATGTCCCGAACTCTTGGGAAAAGGACCGCCCCGTCCAGCCGAGGGAGGGTTGTGACGGGGCCTACTCTCTCTCCCGGACTCCCTGGCCAAGGAATCTACATCCCGGTCTCCATCTCCTGGGGTGAGTCTGTCCACTCTTGTCAAGCTTTGATAGACTCAGGGGCGGCTGGGAACTTTATGGATATTCACTTCGCCCAAAGCATCAATATACCTACTGCACCTCTTGAAGTCCCTCTGTCTGTGTCTGCCCTCGATGGCCAAGCGTTAGGTGATGGAAGAGTCACTCAAGTTACTTCTCCAGTCTTCCTCCAGTCTCAAGGTCACAAGGAAGAAATATCCCTGCACCTGATTCCTTCACCTGAGTTCCCAGTTATTCTAGGCCTTCCTTGGCTTACTCGCCACAACCCTCGCATAGACTGGGTAACTAGCCAGGTTGTGGAATGGGGCCCTGCATGCCATGCCTCTTGTCTGCTCTCTAGCTCTCCTGTGTCTCCTGCCGAGCCCCCTGATCTCACCGAGTTATCTCAAGTTCCCACAGAGTACTGGGATCTCAAGGAGGTATTCAGCAAGAGCAGGGCCGCCGTTCTTCCTCCGCACCGGGCCTACGACTGTGCCATCGACTTGCTCCCTGGGACTACCCCTCCTCGTGGCAGACTGTTTTCACTCTCTCAGCCAGAACGCAAGGCCATGGAGGAATACCTCAAAGATGCCCTGGTCTCTGGGTTTATTCGACCCTCCACTTCACCTGCTGGAGCCGGCTTCTTCTTTGTCGGCAAGAAGGATGGGGGGCTCCGACCATGTATTGATTACAGGGGCCTGAATAAGATCACTGTGCGCAACCGATATCCCCTTCCGCTGATGTCCACAGCTTTCGACCTGCTCCAAGGCGCCACCGTCTTCACCAAGTTGGACCTACGGAACGCATACCACCTCATCCGTATCCGACAGGGAGACGAGTGGAAGACTGCCTTTAACACCCCGTCTGGGCACTACGAATACCAGGTGATGCCCTTCGGACTCACCAACGCACCAGCTGTTTTTCAGGCCCTAATCAACGACGTCTTAAGGGACATGATTAACCTATACGTTTTTGTCTACCTCGATGACATCCTTATCTTTTCCAAGACCGTGCAGGAGCACCGCCACCATGTCCGCCAGGTTCTCCAGAGGCTGCTACAGAACAATCTGTTCGCCAAGGCCCAGAAATGCGAATTTCATGTTCCCGAGGTCTCCTTTCTGGGATTTATTGTACGGACAGGCCAACTCCAAATGGACCCTGCCAAGACCCTGGCCGTCCGGGATTGGCCTACTCCCAAGTCCGTTAAGGAGGTTCAGCGGTTCTTAGGATTCGCTAACTTCTACCGCAAGTTCATCAGGAACTTCAGTTCTGTGGCAGCACCCATGTCAGACCTCACCAAAGGGACAGGTGGATCTTATGGCTGGTCTCCTCAGGCAGAAAAGGCGTTCAAAGACCTCAAGGACCGCTTCTGCACGGCACCCATTCTGGTTCTCCCGGACACCTCCCAACCATTCATCGTGGAGGTGGACGCCTCGGACAGTGGTGTCGGCGCGGTGCTCTCTCAACGTTCGGAAGGAAAGCTGCACCCCTGCGCTTACTTCTCCCACCGCCTGAGTCCTGCTGAGTCCCGGTACGATGTGGGGGATCGAGAACTGCTAGCGGTCAAACTGGCCCTTGAGGAGTGGAGGCACTGGCTGGAGGGAGCACAACATCCATTCCTGGTTTGGACTGACCACAAGAACCTGGAGTACCTCCAGCAAGCCAAGAGACTGAACCCTCGACAGGCTAGGTGGGCCCTGTTTTTCAGTCGATTTGACTTCACCCTCTCATACCGCCCCGGCTCCAAGAACACCAAACCTGACGCACTGTCCAGACTGTTCTCTGCCACTAACAGGGAGAATGAAGTCGGGCCTATTATCCCTGTGTCCCGGATTGTGGCCCCTGTCCGCTGGGGTATTGAGGAGGCTGTCCGACGAGCCCAACGCCAGGACCCCGGTCCTGGGACGGGGCCACCAGGCCTCTTGTACGTCCCACATCAAGCCCGGGCCAAGGTTCTCCAGTGGGGTCACTCTTCCCCTCTCACCGCCCACCCGGGAGCTCGGAGGACCCTGGACTTCCTGAAAAGACGCTTCTGGTGGCCTAACATGGAGCAGGAAGTAAGGTCATTTGTCCTGTCCTGTGAGGTTTGCACCAGAACCAAGAACCCACGACAGCGTCCCCAGGGTCTCCTGCATCCTCTGACCATTCCCCGGCGTCCCTGGTCCCACGTGGCAGTCGACTTTATCACGGGTCTCCCTGAGTCACAAGGTAACACGGTCATTTTGGTCTTAGTTGACAGATTCTCCAAGGCCTGCCGCTTCATACCACTGTGCAAACTCCCCTCTGCTCTTGAAACTGCGAAACTTTTGTTTAATCATGTCTTCCGAGTCTTTGGTCTTCCACAGGACATCGTCTCAGACCGAGGGCCCCAGTTCTCCTCCCGAGTGTGGCACGGGTTCTGCAAGGTCATCGGAGCCACTGCCAGCCTCTCCTCTGGGTTTCACCCACAGTCCAATGGTCAGACGGAGAGGCTCAACCAGGACCTGGAAACCACCCTGCGAGGCCTGGCTATGGATAACCCGACATCGTGGAGCACCTGGCTGCCATGGGCGGAGTACGCCCACAACACCCTGCAGTCATCGGCCACCAAGCTGTCGCCATTCCAGTGCCAATTCGGGTTCCAGCCACCTCTGTTCCCGGACCAGGAGGAGGACGCGGGGGTGCCCTCGGTCAACCAATATGTGAGACGGTGTCGCAAGACCTGGAGCAAGGTCAGGAAGACCCTCATACAGACCTCCAGAACCAACCAGACTCAGGCCAACCGCCATAGAAGACCTGCACACGCTTTCCGCCCTGGGCAGCGTGTTTGGCTGTCCACTAAGGACCTTCCACTGCGGGTGGAGAACCGCAAGCTTGCTCCTCGCTACATTGGCCCCTTCAAGGTGGTGCGCAGGGTGAACCCTGTCTCCTACCGGCTCCAGTTGCCCCGGACTCTGAGGATCAACCCCACTTTCCATGTTTCCCTGTTACGGCCCGTACTGACGTCTACGTATGCCCCTGCCCCTAGGAACCCCCCACCCCCCCGCATCTTCCAGGGGCAGACTGTGTTCACTGTGAATCGCCTGCTTGACTCCCGCCGGGTCCGCGGCGGGTTGCAATATCTGGTGGACTGGGAGGGCTATGGTCCTGAGGAGCGCTGCTGGGTTCCTGCTCGGGATGTCCTTGATAAAGAACTATGTCGGGACTTCCATTCGGCCCATCCGGATCGCCCTGGGAACGTCAGGAGACGCTCCTAGAGGGGGGGGTCCTGTTAGGACTAGGACTGTTTTGGCCTCTAGAGGCCGCTGTTATTTCCTTTTCATGTCGTGTTTATTTTGGCCTCTAGAGGCCGCCACTGTTCCTGTGTCTTGTGTTTGTGTTAATTGCCTAATTATCTTCACCTGTGTCCTTAATTAGTTTGTCTATTTATACCCCTGAGTTCAGTCCTCTTGTCACGGAGTCTTTGTGCTGTTATGTTTATCTCCAGTTTCCTTTGTACTGTGTTTTTTTGATCTTCTTAGCTTTTGTATTTTTGCACTTTGCTTTTCTTTTGGATTACACTCTTTGGTTTTTTTTGTCTTTTGTTTTGCCCTGTATATAGTGTATATAGTTTAAATAAACCTTTTTGATTCTTTTTCTACTTCCGCCTCACGCCTCTGCATTTGAGTCATCCCCCTGGTGGCCTAGTGGGGGTTTGCTGGATCATCACACCAACGAACCAGGTTCGAATCCCAGCAAAACCCTAACACCAGGCCACTCACCGGTCCTCTTTTTATTTATAGCACTTATAGTTTATTCATCATTGGTAATTACTTTATCCTGGTCAGGGTTATGGTGGATCTGGACAATATCTCAAACACTATACACTGTCAGAAACAAGGGTACAGTAGGAGTCCATTTCTGTACCCCAAGGTACACTATACACTAATGTACCCCTTAGGGCTCATTACTGGACCTCAAGGTAACTATTTATATCTTTTTAGGGTCAAAAAGGTACATACATGTTCCCAAGCAGCATATAAAGGGCACAAAAAAATACCTTAGAGGGTACTGTCCCAGTGACAAGCTGTTGTACCCCTAAAGTGGAAACACTACTAGCTACACCATCCTACTGTCTAAACTCTCATAGTCCTTTACACCAACAAGGGCACAGTGTTTAAGGCTCTGAGCTAGTAACCGGATGATCCCAGAATAAACCGGATCCCACTGAGCCCTCTACTGTAATTCTTCTAGTTCAAAGTCAATTTAGATGGAAGTGAGTGCCGCATAAATAAAAGTAAAGTACTTGCAGGTCATCTAGATTTAAAAACACCTAAAACAATAATCTCTTCATGTGCTTTGAAACACTATTCTGAAGTCTAGGAAACACAACAGAAAATTCTCTATCACTAACTGTGTTCATTGTGTTCGGCAGAGGAAACTGGACGGTCTGTAATGCTTTAGGAGATCAGCAAGATGATGATCACCAACAACAAGAGTGGTACGGGCACCACACAATCATGGTTTTCCAGTAAGAAACACCATTAAGTATAGATGAAGAAGAAAAAGAAGAGGAAACAACGAGACCGTCAATGACGGCGTAGCTCACTCTGGCCCCGTGTAGTCCAGAAGGAACGATCTAAAGTGGGCCACTTTACACAATAAATGTTGCAGGCTATATACACTATATACAAACTATATATAGAAGCTATATACACCCTAAGAATACCGACCTATTTGCCAAAAATAATCCAAAACGGCAAGGAATTGACTGGGAAGAAGCGATTTTTGTTGAATTGCTCATTAAGGCTTTATTAGTTCATAACTTCATTAATAATTGTAATTAAGCAAATCTGGGTAGAAGTTATATGCACCCTAGGTAGCCCTACCTTCATGCCAGAAAGAATCAAAATTGGTGAAGAATTGAGGGAGAACAAGCGATTTGTGTGGAAACTGCTCATTAGGTATTGATTAATTACTCCATATCTTCATTATTAATTGCAATTATGCAAATTTGGGTAGAAACTATATGCAGCCCAGGCAGATCTACCTTCCTGCCAAAAAGAATAAAAATCAGTGAAGAATTCAGAGACAAGAAGTGATTTTTGTGAAATGTGGATGACGCCGGACGGACGCCGGACAACACAGGATGGCATAAGCTCATCACCTGTCCACCATCTCATCTCATTATCTGTAGCCGCTTTATCCTTCTACAGGGTCGCAGGCAAGCTGGAGCCTATCCCAGCTGACTACGGGCAAAAGGCGGGGTACACCCTGGACAAGTCGCCAGGTCATCACAGGGCTGACACATAGACACAGACAACCATTCACACCTACGGTCAATTTAGAGTCACCAGTTAACCTAACCTGCATGTCTTTGGACTGTGGGGGAAACCGGAGCACCCGGAGGAAACCCACGCAGACAACATGCAAACTCCACACAGAAAGGCCCTCGCCGGCCCCGGGGCTCGAACCCGGACCTTCTTGCTGTGAGGCGACAGCGCTAACCACTACACCACCGTGCCACCCACCTGTCCACCAGATGAGCTAAAAATTTTTAGGTCTTCCAGAAACTCCACATTCCCATGACATACACTATGCCATTCCACTGTAAAATGGAGGCACAGCAAGAGGAGAATAAATGTTTGTTAGGTATATGAACTTACTTTTTTTAAAATCATAGTTAACGTGTAAGCTACAAAGTTATTACAAGTAAACAAATGTCACGTTCACAACACATTTTAAAACATGATGTAGTATTACGCAGAAGGTTATTATAAACAATCCCCTGGACCTTCCTGAATCATCCTGATGCTCTACTTTGAACTGGAACTGTTCATACTTTCTGCTGCTGTGGTTGGTCCCACATATATACCATAAAGCTTAACCCTCCCACACGTTTCCCAAGATTCATCCTTATTTTGGTTTATAATGCCACCATGCCGGCACGGTGGTGTAGTGGTTAGCGCTGTCGCCTCACAGCAAGAAGGTCCGGGTTCGAGCACCGTGGCCGGCAAGGCCCTTTCTGTGCGGAGTTTGCATGGTGTCCGCGTGGGTTTCCTCCGGGTGCTCCAGTTTCCCCCACAGTCCAAAGACATGCAGGTTAGGTTAACTGGTGACTCTAAATTGACCGTAGGTGTAAATGGTTGTCTGTGTCTATGTGTCAGTCCTGTGATGACCTGGCGACTTGTCCAGGGTGTACCCCGCCTTTCGCCCGTAGTCAGCTGGGATAGGCTCCAGCTTGCCTGCGACCCTGTAGAACAGGATAAAGTGGCTAGAGATAATGAGATGAGATGCCACCTGGATAGTGTAGATGTGTACCTTCTACAAACTTCTGCTGTAAACATAAACTGTCCTCTTCACACCCCTGGATACACAGGCCATTAGCTGTTATTATTTTAATATGATCAAGCTGAGGGCGGCACGCTGTCGCCTCACAGCAAGAAGGTCCTGGGTTCGAGCCCCGGGGCCGGCGAGGGCCTTTCTGTGTGGAGTTTGCATGTTCTCCCCGTGTCCGCGTGGGTTTCCTCCGGGTACTCCGGTTTCCCCCACAGTCCAAAGACATGCAGGTTAGGTTAACTGGTGGCTCTAAATTGACCGTAGGTGTGAATGTGAGTGTGAATGGTTGTCTGTGTCTATGTGTCAGCCCTGTGATGACCTGGCGACTTGTCCAGGGTGTACCCCGCCTTTCGCCCGTAGTCAGCTGGGATAGGCTCCAGCTTGCCTGCGACCCTGTAGAAGGATGAAGCGGCTAGAGATAATGAGATGAGATGATCAAGCTGAATGGATGGGTTCACTTTTGAGTCCTTTCAAGGTTTTCTCCTGATGTTTCAGGGAGTTTGTCTTTTCCACCGTCACCTCTGGCTCACTCATTAAGAATCTAAAGCTACAACCAGACGTCTGGAAAGTTGTTTTGTAAAAAATAACTTTCAAATAAGTTACTTCAAGTAGCTTTTAATACAACGTTATTTTAGACCATCTATTGTTTTCAATTCATATCCAGCTCTTTGGATGCGTCATCCACAAACCTGATGATGGTTTTCATGTCGCTGCTGATGATATATAATTATACTTACCAGCTCATTAGATTCATCAGCACACATATGCATGATAAAAGACAGCAACCTAAAAGCTTCAATTAACAGAATTGTCATTCTCTTAAATTCTGATACAAGAGTGCTCTGAGAGCACAATATCCCCCGCTGGCAACTATATCTATGCTAGAAGGCCATAACTCTGGTAAAATGCGACTGAATTGAACGAAATTACAATATGCGTATTAACGACATATAACAGAATCCTGTCAAGTTTTGTGAAATTCTTCTAAAAATTGAGAGAGGAGTTGATTTCAGGTGAATACCCTTCCCAGGACGGATGGACAGACAGACGGACAGATGGACATCGCCACGACATAATCCCCCTTTGGGCCTTTCAGCCAGCGGGGGATAAAAACTGAAATGCTGATATTGGGTAGTAAGTCAGCCTACAAAGAAGTTGCTGATTTTATTTGATAGTTATTCTGTGAAACCAAAAGCTACTTTTAATACCATTCTGCATCCTTACCAAGAAAACAGACTGCTATTAATAATATTAATTATTACTTGTGTCCATGCTTTTAATACTTATCTTAATCCAGATATGATTGAATATCAATGCCAACACTTGCATTTGACAATCTGAGGTGTATAAGGAAAACAGAGATGTCTGAGTGTATTACCTTGCCAATGATCTGAGAAGCGGAGGTGTTTTCAGAAAGACGAGGGTAAGTATAGGAGCTGTAGGGCCCGTGCGGTGCAGCCTTGAAGGCACTGATGCCGTAGGGCAGACTGGGCTCCTGTAAGCCAGAGCCTGATCTGGAGCGCTGTCGAATAGCTGGCTGGGGGCTTGTATGACAAATGTATGATGACTTTGGCCTTCTTTCATAGTCATCCCTCAGCGCTGCAGTATAGATTCCTCCGCCCCAGTCACCATCCGGGTAGTTGATTTGCTCACTGTGTAGGGAGGCCCGTGATGGCGTCCCAAGAGGCTGCTCACGGTAATCCTGACTGGATCCTCCCAGAGAGGCCCTGTAATAGTTCCTACTGCTACCTGCAGCCATCTCATCCGTGGACAGGCGTACCTTGCTCTCTAAGTAGGCATGGTAGTCTGGCGGCATCTTGGCATAGTCTGAGGACTTCTGAGGCATGGCATCTGGGTAGAAGGGGCTGCGAATGGAGTGGCCATTCTGTTTGAAGGAGAAGCGGTAGTGGCGCCCCACCGCCCATTCTCCGTCATACGCACCTTTGTCCCGCTCCAGTGGAAAGTCCCTGCTGCTGTCCAGATCGCAGGAGTATCGGGCAAAGTAGTGGTTGAAGCCGTTCTCCTCTGGGCCGCTGCTGCTGGCGTTAGCCGAGGCAATGGACAGCTGCTTGACCGAACTGGCCTGGTGGGCTCCTGGTGGGCTCTCTTTGCGCAGAGAGTTGGAGCGTGTCACAGAAATGTTGTCAAACTCTTCGAGTAGTCCATTGATGGAAGCATCTTTGGGTGGCTTGCTCCCCCGCACAATAGTCTAAAGAGGGAAAAATTGGAAAGAGTAAGTGACCCAGTAGATTAATCCCTGAGCTTAGATGATGCAATGTCCACTACATTAACAGAAGGACAAATGCTTTTGTCGTCAAACAGTAAAAAGAATTTCATCACACAGTATTCCAGGGTGCTTGTTGCGATTTGACCCAGAAAATGATTACCATAAATATCAGTGGGAGTCTGACAAGAACATGCTATAGTAATCTGAGAATATGGCACGCTGTGGCTTTCAGCAGAACAGCTTTCATCCTAAACAAATGGATCTTGAGCTCATCTCATTCCACCCCTACCTAAGAGCATTTCACGGCTACAGTATGCTATGAGTCATACTAAGCTCTTTTACTCTCAGTGTAGGCAAATAAAATAGTGAAAAAAGAAACTATTTTACCTTCTCAGGAGCCAATGTGTACGTCAAATACTAAAGGCACAAAGTGGAAGGAAGATACTCAGTTTTTTCCCCCTCTCTTTGTAAAATGTGTAACAACAAGCAAGTTTAGGACCACACAATAACAACATGGGAAATAATATGATGTTAGCACATGAGTCAACATGGATACTGTGGGAACCAATCAGCTCTGCTGCAGTCTTCCTCCCGTTTAAATGATATTATTTGGGTCATACTGCAAATAGTACGAACCTGCTAGTAGTTTTTCAAGAACCAGTAGGTCCAGTTGTACATTCCTCACTCTTATACAGTGGGGCAAAAAAGTATTTAGTCAGTCACCAATTGTGCAAGTTCTCCCACTTAAAAAGATGAGAGAGGCCTGTAATTTTCATCATAGGTATACCTCAACTATGAGAGACAAAATGAGAAAAAAAATCCAGAAAATCACATTGTCTGATTTTTAAAGAATTTATTTGCAAATTATGGTGGAAAATAAGTATTTGGTCAATAACAAAAGTTTATCTCAATACTTTGTTATATACCCTTTGTTGGCAATGACAGAGGTCAAACGTTTTCTGTAAGTCTTCACAAGGTTTTCACACACTGTTGCTGGTATTTTGGCCCATTCCTCCATGCAGATCTCCTCTAGAGCAGTGATGTTTTGGGGCTGTCGCTGGGCAACACAGACTTTCAACTCCCTCCAAAGATTTTCTATGGGGTTGAGATCTGGAGACTGGCTAGGCCACTCCAGGACCTTGAAATGCTTCTTACGAAGCCACTCCTTCGTTGCCCGGGCGGTGTGTTTGGGATCATTGTCATGCTGAAAGACCCAGCCACGTTTCATCTTCAATGCCCTTGCTGATGGAAGGAGGTTTTCACTCAAAATCTCACGATACATGGCCCCATTTATTCTTTCCTTTACACGGATCAGTCGTCCTGGTCCCTTTGCAGAAAAACAGCCCCAAAGCATGATGTTTCCAGCCCCATGCTTCACAGTAGGTATGGTGTTCTTTGGATACAACTCAGCATTCTTTCTCCTCCAAACACGACAAGTTGAGTTTTTACCAAAAAGTTCTATTTTGGTTTCATCTGACCATATGACATTCTCCCAATCCTCTTCTGGATCATCCAAATGCTCTCTAGCAAACTTCAGACTGGCCTGGACATGTACTGGCTTAAGCAGGGGGACACGTCTGGCACTGCAGGATTTGAGTCCCTGGCGGCGTAGTGTGTTACTGATGGTAGCCTTTGTTACTTTGGTCCCAGCTCTCTGCAGGTCATTCACTAGGTCCCCCCCTGTGGTTCTGGGATTTTTGCTCACCGTTCTTGTGATCATTTTGACCCCACAGGGTGAGATCTTGCGTGGAGCCCCAGCTCAAGGGAGATTATCAGTGGTCTTATATGTCTTCCATTTTCTAATAATTGCTCCCACAGTTGATTTCTTCACACCAAGCTGCTTACCTATTGCAGATTCAGTCTTCCCAGCCTGGTGCAGGTCTACAATTTTGTTTCTGGTGTCCTTTGACAGCTCTTTGGTCTTGGCCATAGTGGAGTTTGGAGTGTGACTGTTTGAGGTTGTGGACAGGTGTCTTTTATACTGATAACGAGTTCAAACAGGTACCATTAATACAGGTAACGAGTGGAGGACAGAGGAGCCTCTTAAAGAAGAAGTTACAGGTCTGTGAGAGCCAGAAATCTTGCTTGTTTGTAGGTGACCAAATACTTATTTTACCGAGGAATTTACCAATTAATTCATTAAAAATCCTACAATGTGATTTCCTGGATTCTTTCCCCCCATTCTGTCTCTCATAGTTGAAGTGTACCTATGATGAAAATTACAGGCCTCTCTCATCTTTTTAAGTGGGAGAACTTGCACAATTGGTGGCTGACTAAATACTTTTTTGCCCCACTGTAACTACAACCCCAATTCCAAAAAAGTTGCGACACTCTGTAAACTGTAAATAAAAACAGAATGCAATAATTTGCAAATCATGGAAAGCCTATATTTCATTGGAAATAGTACAAAGACAACATATCAACTGTTGAAACAGAATTTTTATTGATTTTTGAAAAATATGTGCTCATTTTGAATTTGGTGTCAGCAACACGTTTCAAAAAAGTTGGGACAGGGGCATGTTTACCACTGTGTTGCATCACCTCTACTTTTAACAACACTCTGTAAACGTTTGGGAACTGAGGAGACCAATTGCTGTAGTTTTGAAAGAGAAATGTTGTCCCACTTTTGCCTGCTATACAATTTCAGTTGCTCAACAGTTCGGGGTCTCCTTTGTCATATTTTGCACTTCATAATGCACCAAATGTTTTAAATAGGAGACAGGTCTGGACTGCAGGCAGGCCAGTTTAGCACCCAGACTCTTTTACTACGGAGCCATGCAGTTGTAATGGCACGAAAGTAGTTTGGCATTGTCTTGCTGAAAGAAGGAAGGCCTTCCCTGAAAAAGATTTTGTCTGGATGGCAGCATATTGCTCTGAAACGTGTAAATATCATTCATGCCTTCAAGATGTACAAGCTACCCATGTCATGTGCATTAATGCACCCTCATACCATCACAGATGCTGGCTTTTGAACTGTGCACTGATAACAAGCCGGACGGTCCCTCTCCTCTTTAGCCTGGGGGATGTGGTGTCCATGATTTCCAAAAATAATTTCTACTTTTGATTCGTCAGACCTCAGGACAATTTTCCACTTTGTCCATTGTAAAAGAGCTTGGGTCAAGAGAAGGTGGCGGTATTTCTGGATATTGTCTATATTTGGTTTTAACTTGTATTTGTGGATGCAGTAATGGACTGTTTTCACAGATGATGGTTTTCTGAAGTGTTCCTGAGCCATACAGTGATTTCCACTACAGACACATATCTGCTTTTAATGCAATGTCTCCTGATGGCCTGAAGATCACAGGCATCCAATGTCAATTTTCAGCCTTGTCTCTTGCATACAGAGATTTCTCCAGATTATCTGAATCTTTTAATGATATTATGTACCATAAATGATGCGATGCCCAAATTCTTTGAAATTTCACATTGAGGAATGTTATTCTTAAATTGTTGCGCTGTTCGCGCATGCAGTCTTTCACAGAGCGGTGAACCCCTCCCCATCTTTACTTCTGAGAGACTCCGCCTCTCTGGGATGCTCTTTTTATACCCAATCATGTTACTGACCTGTTGCCAATTAAACAAATTAGTTTTTTTTTTAGCATTACACAACTGTTTCAGTCTTTTGTTGCCCCTGTCCCAACTTTTTTGAAATGTATAGCTGACATCAAATTCAAAATGAGCCTAAATTTTTCAAAAAAAAAAAAAACAATAAAATTTCTCAGTTTCGACATTTGATATGTTGTCTTTGTCCTATTTTCAATGAAATATAGGGTTGCCATGATTTGCAAATCTTTGCATTCTGTTTTTATTCATGTTTTACACAGTGTCCCAAATTTTTTTGGAACTGGAGTTGTATATACCATTATTATTAGGTAACATTTCCATTAAAAACCTTTTGAAAATACCTGAACTAGTGTTTTCACTTAAATGTAACATACTGCAAAACCTCCACAATGCAAGCCAAGGCATCAGAACACTGGTGTCGGATGTTGGTCAAGTGGAACTGATGGTGTAGCAATCCAGTGAACACACATAATTTAAGTGCAGGGGAAACGTCATTGAGACCAGCGAAGTTAAACTGCCTTCGGGAATCTTACCTAACAATATCACCACACAGCCATATAGTGTAAAGGGCGTTTTTCCTTTCAACACTTGAAATGTACTGTATATAAAACTAAAATTGCATATAACACAATGTATCAGTGCACAAAGCACTGTAATAACAAGCTGTACTTTCGGAACATGCAAAAACACAATAGCAGACAGGCGAATAATTGAAAACGAGGATCCGTTAAATATTTATTGACTGGTGTAACTCAGCCTGCATGGCTAATATGTTCCAAGTGTTGATTTTAAGGCAGGAGTTTATAAATCTCCAGGACAGGACAGTCACATCACAGCGGTGTCATTAAACCAAGTCCTATCCATCTCTATAATGCAGTTGTCACTAAAAGATGGGGTCACATACCAACCCAAGCCTAAGGCTTCAGATCAACACACGACTTACATTACAGGAACAGTATCAGTGGACTATTGCAACAGACCATAACAGCATGTCTGCAGCAAACAGAACCTCATCTGCATAGCCATCCTTCCCCATCCATCACTGTCACTCTGTAATACTTTAGATTAATTTCGATTAACACCAATAAATAGGTGGGGTTTTTTTTCCTTACGATAAGGTCACACCTGTGAATTTGCTATGAAGCAAAATTCAGTAAAATCACTGACATAAATTGTGTCAAACCATGTTCTGTTGGAAATTATGTATTTATGACAGAATAACTGATAAGCATTAATCAGGTTTTGTAAGCTGGAAATATACTGTGATGTTTTTTTTTCCCCTTGAGAAAGCCCAGCAGGTTTTATAAAAACCATTAAGAATTATATCAAACAAATATGAGCATGAATTATACATTTTATGCTTAATTCATCTGATGCCAAGCAGGAGAAGATGGAACGTTTATTACTGGAGAGAAAAGAAACTAGGTCTGGAGTGAAAATCAATAAGCATGGAGAAGCACAAAAGGGGAGAAAAAAAGAGGGGGAGAGAGTGTGATGGAGAGAGGAAAGCAAAGGGAGGAGGTGAAGTGAGGTTAATTGTGTGGCAAATCAATGTCAAGCTCCAGAATCAAACTCAGTTTTGGAAAACTGCCCATTGGTTTGAATTAGGTGTCTGATAATGCTTTAAGTACTACTTCCACATTCTCTCTCTCTCTCTCTCTCTCGTTGTTTTGTGAGAGTGGTAAATTCAGCTCTGTACTCTCTTCCTCTCTGTTGGCTGGTGTGACAGGAGCCATATTTCACCTGGGCTCTGTCTCTGGCCTGTCCTGATGTGATAAGGTGTAATAGATCCACTCTCGGCCCCGACACTGCTGTCGTCTCAAGGTAAGTGAGGGAACGAAATGAGGGAACATGAGAGCAGTGAACAGGTGGAGGAGGAGTGTGGGAAAGAATAGGCTCACAAGAAGATAAGCAAGGGATTAACCTTGAATGTAATGAAGTGTGTGTGTAAAGGGGGGTGTAATTAATGACACTGCCTCTAGCTGAGCTCAACACCACTACCTTTCCTCAAAACACTCAGATGAGGCCCATGGATGAGGGCAGCGTGCAGGTCAAAAGCGTGGCATGCTAACAAAGTCACACTCTTTAATCGAAGGGATGCACATTCCACAACAAGAATCTCCCATGGCGCTGTTTCGAAATAACAATTCGAGTCCAGTCCCAATAAACTAACTTTTTTTAAATTAACTCCGGAAAAAAAAATACCGATAGGCTCAAACAAACTGAAACAGTATGTCAAAAGCAATTCCCCAAAATTGTCATCATGTAATAGCAGTGGGACTGGGGTCACTATATCAATACCCTACACACTGATATCATTAAGTGGTGCTGCTCAATTTTTGGGGGGGCTTTTTTTTCACCTTTATTGGATAGGACAGTGCAGAGACAGGAAATGAGCAGGAGAGAGAGATGGGGAGGGATCGGGAAATGACCTCAGGTCAGAATCGAACCCAGGTCGCCGGAGTTATGGTATGGCGCCTTATCCACCTGAGCCACGACGCCCCCGGTGCTGCTCAATTAAAAAAAATCCTAGACAGAAGCAAAATAACTAGCTGCAACAACATCCCACACTGTCAAAAATGTAACTTGCAAAATTGTTGAGTGAAAAAAGGATTCTAAGTTGAATGAACAAATTTCCCTTCTAATTGTTCAAGTAACTAAAAAAAAAAGTTGAGACGCCTTTCCTTCGCCACAAGTTCATAGGAATTGGAAAATTAAGTTAAGTGAACTTATATTCAAGTGCTGATTGATGCCCCTTAACCAATGCCACTGCGCATGCGCACTTCACAAGTTCGAAAGTTTCAACGGTTGGGTGGAGTGAGAAGTCCGTGGAAACTGACACGAGACGTTGTATAGGAGTATAGACTAAGCTTTCCTCAACAGAGGCCAGGGAACTCCCTCCTTGTATGTCGGTATTTGTTTCTGTTTGTGTAATAATAGGCAAAGTGAAGTAGAACTTAAGTGTTGAGAGGTTTGTGTTAACTAAAAAATGTAATACACACTAAATCATTGTAAAAAAAAAATAGTCAAGCCAACTTAAAAATATAACGCAACTTGCTGCCAAAGGATTTTGAGTAAACTCAACTTAGAACCATGATGTGCCAACTTGCTGTTCTAAGTTAATTGGCATTATTATTTCAATTTATTTCAACTAAACAATTTGTTGGACTGAACTTCTAAAGGCAAGGCAAGTCGACTCAACATAAAATACTCTTCTATGTGAACTTAAAATGAATGATTATTTAAATTTATTTCAACATCACAATTTGAATGCACTGAACTTGCTAAATAAAGTAAGGTCAACATAAAATACTCATCTGTGTCGACTTAAAAGAGCAAGTCAGCACAACTATTTGGCCCGAAGTTGAGTTTACTCAAAATCCTTTGGCAGCAGGTTGCGTTACATTTTTAAGTTGGCTTGACTAATTTTTTTTTTTACAGTGCAGCTTACTATCAGATCTGATTTAATGTTTCAGACTGCAGCAATGTTCAGCACATCATATTACCATGTTACTGTACATTTGCATCATGCAGAACTCAAAAGGAACGCGCACTATACACAGATCTGATCTCTGTTATATCCATAAAACCTTGCCTCAGTTATTGTCTCTGACTCCAAAAACTCCAAAGGCAAGAGTCAGGAAAATTGACTCAAGAAAACTTAGAGTATAACAGACTATATCTTTACACTACTTAACAAACTGAGACCAGGGTTGCCAGATCTGTGCAAGAAAAAACCTACACCGTTGGCAGGTGTCATTAAAAACACCATTCCCCTCAACAATTCTTTCTCTTAGGTCCTAAAATGGCCTTGAATTATTACAAACACATAACAGCATACATTCACACAGAAACATCCAAAGCTAATAAGAATAAAGGGAAGAAGAGGTACAGCCCCAATGCTGAAAAAAATTGGGACGCTGTGTAAACTGTATTTAAAAAAAAAAAAGCAGAATGCAATAATTTGCAAGTCATAAACCCTATATTTAATTGAAAATAGTAAACAACGAAGACAACATATCAAATGTTGAAACAGAATTTTTATTGTTTTTTGAAAAATATATGCTCATTTTGAATTTGATGTCAGCAATACGTTTTAGGAACGTTGGAACAGGGGCATGTTTACCACGATGTTGCAACACCTCTACTTTTAACAACTCTCTGTAAATGTTTGTTAACTGAGGAGACCAATTGCTGTAGTTTTGAAAGTGAGATGTTCTCCCACTTTTGCCTGATATACAGTTTCAGTTGCTCAACAGTTCGGGGTCTCCTTTGTCATATTTTGCACTTCATAATGCACCAAATGTTTTAAATGGGAGACAGGTCTGGACTGCAGGCAGGCCAGTTTAGCACCCAGACTCTTTTACTACCAGTGTTGGGCACGTTACTTTCAAAAAGTAATTAGTTATAGTTACTAGAGTTAGTAACTGAGTTACTTTGTCATAAAAGTAACTAATTACCAGGGAAAGTAATTATTCCGTTACATTTTGTGTTACCCCCCCCCCCCCCCCCCCAAAAAAAATCAAATTCAATTAGTGTAATCATAATAAAAGTAAATGTTAAATGTGTTTAATGACTGAAATGGACACTTAACAGAACCAATTAGTAACATTATCTACACTATATTAATATTTTTGGAGGACAATGTGAGATAAGACATCTATCAAATTTAATATATTTTTGTAGTTATTAAAATTATGTTATTTCCAATTTGAAAACGCTGTCTTGGGCTGACCGCTCGCCATCGCTGTGTCTTCTGATTGAAAGTGTGCACAGCAGTACAGTAGACGTAGCCTACCTACGTATGTTGTACATATGTTGTCCAAATCTACTCTGATTGGCTTACTATGTCGTTGTCTTGCATCTCCCCTGCCCCACACTAAAGCAGAGTAAAGAAAGGCTGAACGAGCAGCGTGCCAGATGAAAACAGCTTTAATAAAGTAACGCATAGCATTTTATTGTAAGTAATGGGAACGGCGTTATAACGATGTAAAAAGTAATTAGTTAGATTACTTGTTACTAAAAATAATAACGCCGTTAGTAACGCCGTTTATTTCTAATGCCGTTATTCCCATCACTGTTTACTACAAAGCCATGCAGTTGTAATACATGTCGAAAGTAGGTTTGTATTGTCTTGCTGAAAGAAGGAAGGCCTTCTCTGAAAAAGATTTTGTCTGGATGGCAGCATATTGCTCTGAAACGTGTAAGTACGTATCATTCAGCATTAATGATGCCTTCCCAGATGTACAAGCTACCCATGTCATGTGCACTAATGCACCTTCATACCATTACAGATGCTGGCTTTTGAACTGTGCACTGATAACAAGCCGGATGGTCCCTCTCCTCTTTAGCCTGGGGGATGTGGTGTCCATGATTTCCAAAAATAATGTCTACTTTTGATTCGTCAGACCTCAGAACAATTTTCCACTTCGCCTCAGTCCATCGTAAAACAGCTAAGGCCCAGAGAAGATGGCGGTATTTCTGGATATTGTCTGTATTTGGTTTTAACTTGCATTTGTGGATGCAGTAACGAACTGTTTTCACAGAGATGGTTTTCTGAAGTGTTCCTGAGCCCATACAGTGATTTCCACTACAGACACGTGTCTGCTTTTAATGCAGCGTCGCCTGAGGGCCTGAAGATCACAGGCATCCAGTGTCAGTTTTCAGCCTTGTCTCTTGCATACAGAGATTTCTCCAGATTATCTGAATCTTTTAATGATATTATGTACCATAAATGATGTGATCCCCAAATTCTTTGCAATTTTACATGGAGGAATGTTATTCTTAAATTGTTGCACTGTTTGCGCATGCAGTCTTTCACAGAGTGGTGAACCCCTCCCCATCTTTACAACCCCGATTCCAAAAAAGTTGGGACAAAGTACAAATTGTGAATAAAAACGGAATGCAATGATGTGGAAGTTTCAGAATTCCATATTTTATTCAGAATAGAACATAGATGACATATCAAATGTTTAAACTGAGAAAATATATCATTTAAAGAGAAAAATTAGGTGATTTTAAATTTCATGACAACAACACATCTCAAAAAAGTTGGGACAAGGCCATGTTTACCACTGTGAGACATCCCCTTTTCTCTTTACAACAGTCTGTAAACGTCTGGGGACTGAGGAGACAAGTTGCTCAAGTTTAGGGATAGGAATGTTAACCCATTCTTGTCTAATGTAGGATTCTAGCTGCTCAACTGTCTTAGGTCTTTTTTTGTCGTATCTTCCGTTTTATGATGCGCCAAATGTTTTCTATGGGTGAAAGATCTGGACTGCAGGCTGGCCAGTTCAGTACCCGGACCCTTCTTCTACGTAGCCATGATGCTGTAATTGATGCAGTATGTGGTTTGGCATTGTCATGTTGGAAAATGCAAGGTCTTCCCTGAAAGAGACGTCGTCTGGATGGGAGCATATGTTGCTCTAGAACCTGGATATACCTTTCAGCATTGATGGTGTCTTTCCAGATGTGTAAGCTGCCCATGCCACACGCACTAATGCAACCCCATACCATCAGAGATGCAGGCTTCTGAACTGAGCGCTGATAACAACTCGGGTCGTCCTTCTCCTCTTTAGTCCAAATGACATGGCACCCCTGATTTCCATAAAGAACTTCAAATTTTGATTCGTCTGACCACAGAACAGTTTTCCACTTTGCCACAGTCCATTTTAAATGAGCCTTGGCCCAGAGAAGACGTCTGCGCTTCTGGATCATGTTTAGATACGGCTTCTTCTTTGAACTATAGAGTTTTAGCTGGCAACGGCGGATGGCACGGTGAATTGTGTCCACAGATAATGTTCTCTGGAAATATTCCTGAGCCCATTTTGTGATTTCCAATACAGAAGCATGCCTGTATGTGATGCAGTGCCGTCTAAGGGCCCGAAGATCACGGGCACCCAGTATGGTTTTCCGGCCTTGACCCTTACGCACAGAGATTCTTCCAGATTCTCTGAATCTTTTGATGATATTATGCACTGTAGATGATGATATGTTCAAACTCTTTGCAATTTTACACTGTCAAACTCCTTTCTGATATTGCTCCACTATTTGTCGGCGCAGAATTAGGGGGATTGGTGATCCTCTTCCCATCTTTACTTCTGAGAGCCGCTGCCACTCCAAGATGCTCTTTTTATACCCAGTCATGTTAATGACCTATTGCCAATTGACCTAATGAGTTGCAGTTTGGTCCTCCAGCTGTTCCTTTTTTGTACCTTTAACTTTTCCAGCCTCTTATTGCCCCTGTCCCAACTTTTTTGAGATGTGTTGCTGTCATGAAATTTCAAATGAGCCAATATTTGGCATGAAATTTCAAAATGTCTCACTTTCAACATTTGATATGTTGTCTATGTTCTATTGTGAATACAATATCAGTTTTTGAGATTTGTAAATTATTGCATTCCGTTTTTATTTACAATTTGTACTTTGTCCCAACGTTTTTGGAATCAGGGTTGTACTTCTGAGAGACTCTGCCTCTCTGGGATGCTCTTTTTTATACCCAGTCATGTTACTGACCTGTTGCCAATTAATCAAATGAGGTTTTGGGTTTTTTTTTTTTTTTTAGCTTTTTTAGTATTTTGTTGCCCCTGTCCCAACTTCTTTGAAACATGTTGAGGACATCAAATTCAAAATGAGCATATATTTTTCAAAAAATAATAAAATTTCTCAGTTTCAACATTTGATATGTTGTCTTTGTACTATTTTCAATGAAATATAGGGTTTCCATGATTTGCAAATCTTCACACTCTGTTTTTATTTACAGTTTACACGGCATCCCAACTTTTTTTGGAAACAGGGTTGTATATTTATCACAGGAAACCATCTGAAATGGTCACTAGTGCATGCTGAGAAGTTCAGACAGATGCTGGGAGATCATATGTGCTGACCTTTAGATCATTTTGGTATAGGATTTGGTTATAACATGGATTCCAAGCAATGGGGCGGTTGTTGGACACGGCCAATAGATCAAAAGTTGCTAATAGTGATGCTCCTGATAACCAGGACTTGGTAATAAAGGATTCCCTGAATCTATTTCTGACCTATGTCTACTCTGGTTCCTCATCTTTAAAATACACACTTAATGAAAGTGGGGTTTAGTGTGTCAACTTCCAAACAGAACTTTGGCTCCACCTTCTGGTGAAGAACTCTCATTGCTTGCTGATTAAGATTTTTTTCCCCTTACAGTATTACTAGCTGAGTAAAACGCACTGTGATAAATTTCCACAACACGAGTGAATTGTGTGAATCAAGCTTTGACATTTGCACGATTAGATTATTAAATTCAACCTTAATGATGTGCTCAAATAAGTAACCTTTAAAGGTCAGTCGCAATGGGCTTTAAAACCCCCTGAAGTGTGACATCGAAGATAGGATGAGTTCTTCTGAGCAATACATCAAAACCTCATCTCAGTAAATACTGTACTGCAGGACTCCAGGAGGAGAGTAACTCCTGCAGCACAGATGAGCTCTGGAGTTTATGTACAGACTGACCCGTATACATCAATAATAGTCTTAGCCAGTGGGCTTAAGGCCTAAATGAATTAAAAACAACACAGTCAAAAATAACAGTAAGAAATAGA
This sequence comes from Neoarius graeffei, assembly GCF_027579695.1. Classification (NCBI taxonomy): domain Eukaryota; kingdom Metazoa; phylum Chordata; class Actinopteri; order Siluriformes; family Ariidae; genus Neoarius; species Neoarius graeffei. Next base: position 100,422,998 of record NC_083571.1, read on the forward strand.
AGAAATCCAAATTTTAAACCAAACAAATTAGATGATAGATTCAGGATGTGGATAACCCATGGTATAACAACATTCTACTCTATAATGGAAAAAGGGACTCTGAAAGATTTTCAAACACTGCAAGAAAAACACGGCCTAGGAAGACAAGACTTCTACAGATACCTACAGTTACGCCATTATTTTGATCAAGACATTAAAAAACATATAGATACTGATGATCCAGTAATCAAGGTTGTTCTAGTAGGAGCCTACTTCCTCTTGAACAAAGGTCTCATATCAAAACTATACCAAGCTTTTATGTCTAAACAAACTGACTCTACAGAATATGTTAAGAATAAATGGGAAGTAGAAAGTGGCCGGGTGATGTCAGAGGAAGAATGGTCTAATTGTTGTGAATTCCAATGGAAATGTACCAATTCTTATACCTGGAGAGAGTTTGGATGGAAATGTTTGGTTAGAATTTTACCACCCCAAAACAGAAAACACACATCTCATCAGGGAATGCTACTTGTTGGAGACTATGCGGAAATCAGGAGGCCAATCATTGGCATATATTTTGGGATTGCCCAGTAATCAGACAGTTCTGGTCAGAGATACACGAGCAGATGGAAAACATATTTGATCTAACCATACCTTTTGAATTCAACATCTTTGTGTTAGGAGATACTGCTTTTCACACAGACCAAGAAATACATCTTAACAGATATTTGTTTGGTATTCTGATATCTGCTGGCAGAAAATCTATTACAAGACACTGGCTGCAATCAGACACACCCACAACAGCAGAATGGACTGATATAATCAACGATATATACTTGATGGAGAAAATCACTTTTTCACACCGATTACTAATGAAGAAATTTGTGAAATTATGGACTGAATGGATATCCCAAAGAGAGAATGAATAAGCACTACTTGTTTTTATCTGTCTATTTGTGTATATTTGTAAATGTAAACGCCTGGTCTCTGTAATGATTTTTTTGTTTGTTTTTGTTCGTTTTTCTTCATTGTTCAATAAAAACTAAATTAAAAAAAAAAAAAAGAAATAGAAGAAATAGAAACAAAACCAAGGGGTTATTTTCAGGGTTAGGGGGACACACGAACTATTTTAACTGTCCAGATTCAGTGTGCCTGTGCCCACAGTGCCCTCAGGTACCTGCTGTTGGTGAAGAAGAAAGGAACCCAATGTGATTTTCTACTGTGCATGTAACGATCCACTCAATTCACGATTCAGTTCTATTCACAATATTGGGTTCACAATTCGATTTTCCGGGCGGCACGGTGGTGTAGTGGTTAGCGCTGTCGCCTCACAGCAAGAAGGTCCTGGGTTCGAGCCCCGGGGCCGGCGAGGGCCTTTCTGTGCGGAGTTTGCATGTTCTCCCCGTGTCCGTGTGGGTTTCCTCCGGGTGCTCCGGTTTCCCCCACAGTCCAAAGACATGCAGGTTAGGTTAACTGGTGACTCTAAATTGACCGTAGGTGTGAATGTGAGTGTGAATGGTTGTCTGTGTCTATGTGTCAGCCCTGTGATGATCTGGCGACTTGTCCAGGGTGTACCCCGCCTTTCGCCTGTAGTCAGCTGGGATAGGCTCCAGCTTGCCTGCGACCCTGTAGAAGGATAAAGCGGCTTGAGATAATGAGATGAGATGAATTCGATTTTCCCAAGATATTTTTAAATTAAGAAAATTTTATTACCAAAAAAAGCAACATTTATTTTTTTATTCTTTATCAGTGTGAATATTCCTTTGGTTAAATTAAAACAACTTGTTTCATTTTCTTAATAATGAATAATTAAAGGTAGACTGCCTTTCAGATTTTTCAAGTGTAGGTCATAAAAAGAATTTTCTCCGACACCCAATTATTTTTGTTTAGTGGACCAAAAACTATTGAATTCGAATCACAGACTTCCAATTTTATTAGTTTTTTTTAATAGAACAATTAATGAATTTAGGGCCACATGGCCCTAAATTCTCTGCTATTTTTTGCCTGCTTCACCACAGTGTTGCATTACTGTAAAAAATGATTTTTTTGACCTTGTAAATACAATAAGGACAATTAAAGTGATTTCTACATGAATATATCAATTCTGAGAGTTACTTGAACATGCCATGTGTAATTCAGCGTAATGCTTGGAGTTTTCGAGTAATAGTGTGCCTTCACATTCAGTTGTAAATTTAACTGTAATAACTGTAGTAAAAAATACTGTAGGCTTACTATTGTCATCATGACAATTAGGCTACTACAGAATTTCAAGTAAAATGTTGCCTAATACATTGGTGTGACGTCAGAGTTTGGACATGCCCGCCCTCAACAACAGGTTGTCTGACTGATGAACTTGATGTGACATTTTGTCGTGGACTCGTGGTGGTCGCAGATTAATATCTTCGTGCATTCAAATCTGTCGTTGATGGTCATCGGTGTCCTCCCTTTCGTCCGTAAACGTTTGGAAGTGTGGAAATTCACCACGGTTAAGGTAAGCATGTACAAACTAATTCAATGGTCGAGCTTTGCAACTTTATCTGAACGCGTTTTGGAAGCATGTATTTGTAAATGGATGATGGTATCTGGGTTTTCGTGCTGTTGATGCGGCGATTTGTCATCAGTGTTGCATTGAAAGTAGGACACTGTCCTAAGGTGTTACTAATTATGACGTGCTTTTAGGTGAAATCGGTTTAATAATAACGGAGGCACAGTGAGCTGTTTTTCCCGCTGGTAAGTTTGCTAGTGGAGTTGCTAGCAAGCCAAGTTTGTGCTAGCTAGCGGTTATGAAATGGCAACCATATTGCAAGGCTAATGTTTGGTGGTCGGAGTAATTTGAATTGGAAATCGGCTCAAAACATGTACCGTTCACTAATTTAAGTCCGAGGTTTACGGGAAAGAGTATTTCTAAAATTAAGAGGTGAGCTAAACTTCGTAGCATTGTGCAAGTGTTTGAGGTGGAACAGTGACTAGCAGTTGCTCGTTCTATAGAATTTCTGGACACTGAAGCGGCAGAGCTTGATTCTGATAACGATGATTAAACATATTAGTTTTTTTTTTATCAATAGCAAATGTTGGTCGATGAGCTGATATAAAGTGAGGGTCGAAGGAGATGAAGAATTAATGAGCCCTTAATACGCTACTTTAGAAACCATTAAAATTATGAAATCGTTATCATCAAAATAAGATGGCGCTGGTCTCATGGCTGCGTGGTGAACTTTATAGGCTCGGGGTAACGACTCAAAATGAGCACGACTAATTTTGGTAACGATGATGAAACATATTAGTTTTGTATTAATAGCAGATGTTGGTCGCTAAATTCTTATGATGTGAGGGACGAAGGAGATGTAGAATTATGAGCCCTTAATATGCTGCTTTAGAAACCCATTTTATTATTTTTAAACCGTTATGATCAAAATAAGATGGCGCTGGCCTCGTAGTTGTGTGGTGAACATCATAGGCTCGGGGTAACGACTTAAATGGTTACCGGTATGTAATATGTTGGGTTAATTTCATTAGAGGCAATTGATATAGAGGATTGAAAGCAGAATGAATTGTCTTGAAAGAGCTGTTTTAGAACGCATTATCATACTTGCCAGACATCCTTTTGAAGGTAGAGCTAGCCTGTAATGATTAAAAGCTCTGGCATCGTGGCTGAACGGCCAACAATGTACAATGTGTCTTCACAAACATCTAGATAGTGATTTAGTAAGTTCATGCCGAGTTTTACATTTTATGTGCTGTACATGATGACTGAATTAAAAACAGCATGCAATATTAAGGTTAAATAAATAGCACAATTATTCATAAATGAACAAAATTAATATACAAACACAATGCACTGATTCCAACCTCAAAGGGTCATTTGAATGAACACTGTAGGGGTGTAAGAAATAGTATGAGTAGTAGAAAAAAGTATGCATTGTTTTTTTTTATTTTCAACTCAAAATGTTGACACATTTTCCTCATTTAACTCGTGGTATATTGTGAATTATTTTACAGGAAGAGCTGGATATTTTTACCCCTCATGAGGCACCCAATTAAGGGTAAGTTGAGCACACAATCACAATACAGTATGAAGTGTGTGTGTGTGTGTGTGCGTGTGCATCAGAAATATAATTTTACAAATTGTTTTTTGTTTTTTTGTTGTTGTTGCTGTTTTGCCCTACGTGTCCCACCATGAGGTGGCTGTGCGGCATTCAATTGTGCTGTTAACATCAGAGACATGTGCAAACTTCAATCTCGACTTAACATCTCCAGAAAGGCCACAAATTCATATCTCTCTCTCTCTCTCACACACACACACACTCCCATCCCTCTTTTTGTTTTTGCTCTTTTGTTTTTTTACAGTGTTAGTTGAACATATAATATATATTGTTCAATTTTTATATATAATTTTATATTTTAATGTACAAAATGCCCATTTTGTTTTTGTGTTGTGGAAAAATAAAAAAGTAGAATTCTGGATATTGTGTATCTTCCTTTTTTGGAGAGATTTATAAAGGTGTGCCTATTAACATTTACTTGGATTTTTTTATGTGGAAAACGTGTACTAGGTTTTTACCAGTAATTCTTAATGAAAATATAACTAAGTAAAAAATACTTGCTTTCAGATGTAAAAAATACTTTGGTATTGCTAGTAAAATCTATAAGGAATTGCAAGTAAATTTTACTTTAAAATAGGCAATTTAAATTTACTTAGTATTTCTGAGTGTAAAACGTGTACTAGGTTTTTACCAGTAATTCTTAATGAAAATATAACTAAGTAAAAAATACTTGCTTTCAGATGTAAAAAATACTTTGGTATTGCGAGTAAAATCTATAAGGAATTGCAAGTAAATTTTACTTTAAAATAGGCAATTTAAATTTACTTAGTATTTCTGAGTGTAAAACGTGTACTAGGTTTTTACCAGTAATTCTTAATGAAAATATAACTAAGTAAAAAATGCTTGCTTTCAGATGTAAAAAATACTTTGGTATTGCTAGTAAAATCTATAAGGAATTGCAAGTAAATTTTACTTTAAAATAGGCAATTTAAATTTACTTAGTATTTCTGAGTGTAAAACGTGTACTAGGTTTTTACCAGTAATTCTTAATGAAAATATAACTAAGTAAAAAATACTTGCTTTCAGATGTAAAAAATACTTTGGTATTGCGAGTAAAATCTATAAGGAATTGCAAGTAAATTTTACTTTAAAATAGGCAATTTAAATTTACTTAGTATTTCTGAGTGTAAAACGTGTACTAGGTTTTTACCAGTAATTCTTAATGAAAATATAACTAAGTAAAAAATACTTGCTTTCAGATGTAAAAAATACTTTGGTATTGCTAGTAAAATCTATAAGGAATTGCAAGTAAATTTTACTTTAAAATAGGCAATTTAAATTTACTTAGTATTTCTGAGTGTAAAAAGTGTACTAAAATTTTCTAAGTAAACCCCACTCCATATTTTTATCAGTGCATCTACAGTAACAGCCATTCTGTGGCTGGGAAGTTACTTAATTTGAGGGGATTCCCTAGCAAATAATGTGCATGAAATCGCTCGCTTCGCGCAGTCAAGCAGACAGAGGAAGTCTGTGTGCACATGCACACGCTTATCTGAGTTGTCGTCATCTTCTTCATCTTTTGGGTTTTACAGCAGCTGGCATCCACAGTGTTGCATTACTGCCATCTACAGGTTTACATTGACCGTGCACTGACAGTTCCATCATTCTGTAACATACTTCCGAGTAGTTTGAAAAAGGAAGCATCATTCCCTAAATTCAAGAAGAGTCTCAGACTTCATTTGTGTAGTTAGGTTGGATATATGTGTATTCATAGCCTATCGCTTTTTGTTCATCTATATTCACATATTTATAGACCTTTTTAAGGTGTTTGTATATGTTATTTACATTTAAACCAGCCTTAGCTGAATTGGACTGCCTGTTTAAATATTGTTGATAAATAAATAACCAGTACTTTACTGCCCTGAACATGAGGGTCAGCTGCGAGTTGAAGTGATAAGATGATTGTAAGGTTATTTGTATTGGAGTAAGTTGCTGTAGTTCCTCTAATTTTGAATTACGGTATATCCAGATCACTGTCACTGCTTCATTAGTACAGCGATATTAGGCTGATGTCACACATCAACATGCGGGATCAGATCATGGAGCCTTTTTTAAGAATACAAATACAAGTAAATAAATGAGCACAGTATTGGACCGATACCTGACCCGTACTGGTATTGATGCATCCCTAATATCCACAACAACAACGTTCACATGCATGTTCCTGGTTTATTCTGATGGAAGGAGTGTGTGGATGGACAGGGGGGAGTGTAATTAAGAGTTGGAGGGAATGGGACAGTCACCTTTTTACCGTCAGTTCATGTTCAGTTGAAGACTTTTGTCAAGCAGATGAAAGTGTAATCTTTGTAATGCTCCACTATTAGCAACAATATAAAATTCACCCAAACAGAGCATAAGGTTAAATATTTTACCATAAAACAACAAGAATTTAGAAATAAACAAGAAGACAGAGTCATCCATATCCCCCGCCAACTATATACCAAGTTTCAAGATATTATTTGTCACATTTTTCAAGTTCTGTTGCAGGAAACCAACCCTACCTCTTTACACTAACCTCAGCAGCCCATGGCATAAACCCACCATACCTTTGGTCCAGGTGAGCTAAAAATTAAAATTTCTCACATTTCTTAGTATCAAAATGCACATATACATTACTTAATCAACGCATATACCAACTTTCAAGGCCATACCACTCATAGTTTTCACGTTCTGCTCCGGAAACAAAACCTACCCCTAAGACTAACGTGAGAGACTAAGTCTGAAATTGATTCCATGGAAACATAAAAAATTCAAATTTCTCAACTTTCTTAGTATGAAAAGGCACATCTACATCACCTTATTAACATGTATACCAAGTTTCAAATCCATATTGTGAATAGTTTTGGATATATGCTCCGGAAACGAACATTGCTCTTAGAAACTAAGTCAAAATCTATTTTTTATGTAAAAATTTGAAAAATACTTTTTTTTAAAAAAAATCCAAAATAGCAAAACGCACCAGTTCACATGTTGCTTGATATGTATGCAAAGTTTCATGAAGATATCTTCAGTAGTTTTAAAGATATGGCCCGGAAACAAAAACATGACCAGACGGACAGACGGAACCCGTTTCTATATCCCCCGCCAAACTTCGTTTGGGCGGGAGATAATCATTGGCATGATGTCTAAACTGGTATAAATTACTCCCATTATATGTTCAGTATTGTGATGTCATGATACTGAAAGCATATCATCAAATCATCCACCAGGTTTATGTGTGTGTGAGAAGCCTTGTGGACAGTTTGGGCTCTGTGCTGTCTATTCTGTTCATTCAATAAGAATGAACTTACCAACACATTGTGAGTTAACTAAACACTGAGTCACTGACATGCACACATTAAGTGAATGGCTTCCTCAGTGAAAAGTCCAGTGCAAACCGTTACCTATACACTACTGAAACACCAAATAGATGAATTAGAGGATGTGAGAAACCATTCCCTTTCCTGTGACACTTACACTGGCCAGTAGATGGCATCTTTCTACTCCATCCATTTTGGCATATCACTACAGTGACGTGGCCGCTCTAACGGCTTCAGCCATCAGCGTGTCTAGGGAACATTACAGTAGCGGTTTCCCATTGCCTTCTACTGGATTATTATAGAGGTTTTCTCCTCTCAACCATTCACACTCACACCTATGGATAATTTAGAGCCACCGATTAGCCTAACCTGCATGTCTTTGGACTGTGGGGGAAACCAGAGCACCCGGAGGAAACCCATGCAGACACGGGGAGAACATGCAACCTTCATACAGAAAGGCCCCCATCGGCCATTGAGGTCGAACTCAGAACCTTCTTGCTATGAGGCGACAGTGCTAACCACTACACCACCATGCTGCCCATCTTTCTACTAATCAGTTCTTTACTATACACACATATCAGTAAATAATAACAATGAAGCCAAAAATGCTTTTAATAAAAAGTGATGTATCAGAATATATATGAAGATGTTATTTTATCCATATGTATTTTATTTATCAGTGATGAAACAATTTCTGAGAAACAGTGAGTTTGGAGTTTTATGAAGAAAAATTCGACAATACATTTAGCAGACGCTCTTATCCAGAGCAACCTGGGGTTGCGTGCCTTGCTCAAGGGTACTTCAGCCATTCCTGCTGGTCCAGGGAAACAAGCCAGCAATATTTCAGTCTCAAAGCTGATTCTCTAACCATTAGGCCATGGCTTCCCTTCCTTGAAAGGGTTGCATTTTTTTTTGTCGTAAATATTTAACAGTTATTCCGTGAAATCGAGTCGTACATGAGCTGATAGCCGACGAGTCATGCAGCACCGAGTTGACTATAAGCCATGTACGACGAGACTGAGTGGAATAACTGTTTTATTCTATCTACATTCACTGGATTTTGAGAAACAGAGCATTTTTATTTTTGTTTTTTTACAAATACAATAAATAGAAACTTTATACAAACATCCAACAAAATCATTTCCGCTTAGAATGTAAACAAACCAGCGAAATGACAGTAGCAATTTGTGAAAAATGCTAAAATAATAATTCTTGAAAAAAAGAGATATGTTCTTACCATCAAATACTTTCATTCTATATTTCATTGTTGTTGGGTTTTTTTGTATTTTTGGGGGGTTTGTTTTCGAGTAGAGTTTTTATTTCATCCTCGGTTGGTTCAGCAACACGCTCCGCCATTTTGTCTTTCTCTACTCACAGTATATGAGCTGATAGTCTAGTAGTAGAGTAGCCAATCAGAGCGCGCGATTGCTCATATCCAGTGAATGTGGATAGAATTAATTGTTATATTCTTGGGAAATACTGTAGCATTGTAAGGGGTGGCATGGTGGTGTTGGCTGGTTTCCCCCAAAGACATGCTATTTCCCATAGGTGTGAGTGTGCAGAAAGGAAGTGGCCACCCTACAGCTACAATTCTGGCCAAGCCAACCGATCATGGTTCGGCAGTGACAACGATGAGCGTTGTAGTAATCTGTTTAGCTTAAACACCAGCAACGTTACTAATTTGTTTGAGCATACGCTTTTATTTTCTGTTCTGAACTAATCAGCCAGTAAGTAGAATGGCCCAACAAGGGGTTGTGATTTTCATAAAACTATATTTTTAAGCACACCTTAGCTGAAGATTTGCCCTTGCATTACTGTCTTCACAGACGCCACCTTTAACATTACATTTCTGCCTTAACAAATGAAGGCTTAAAGTGATTAACCAGGAAATTTTGAAATTACAGGGTTATGAACTGTCATCATTATACATTAATACGTTATAGACGAAAAATTAAGTGGACTTTAGCTTTAAAAAACATGTTAAAGTTGTAACATCAGTCCGTTGGGTCATTTCCCTGGGCGCGGCCGTATTGGATTAGCCAGATACATGGATGTATTAGGAGATGAAAACAAGGGTGGCGCTGTGTGATGGTAGGATTCCGCACGTCTTCTTCATTCCATCCTGGATCTGAGACGTTTGGCCAAGTGGCTTCATCAAGTAAATCGAGAAAACTTAATTACAGGAAAAAGCAGAAAATTGTGCAGTGAGCATTTTACAGAAGATTGTTTTGTGGAGGACTTGGATGAAAAAATCACAGGGAAGAAGCGAGACACGAGGCAGAAACAAGAACTGAAGCCAGACGCAATCCCGACTTTGTTTCACCACAAAACACCGACACCACGACAGCATACCGTGGTCACGCATCAAACGGATAGAAGATAAGCAGGTAAATATTTTTTTAAACAAACAGGAAATAAACTAGCCATTAACTTATTCTGATTCCTTTTCTAATATTGCATTGCCATAATTTTTGTAGAGAAATGCAAACAAATTGACCACGAAGTCACGCTAGACCATAATATTATACTATAGTCTACAACCCCAATTCCAAAAAAGTTGGGACAAAGTACAAATTGTAAATAAAAACGGAATGCAATGATGTGGAAGTTTCAAAATTCCAAATTTTATTCAGAATAGAACATAGATGACATATCAAATGTTTAAACTGAGAAAATGTATCATTTAAAGAGAAAAATTAGGTGATTTTAAATTTCATGACAACAACACATCTCAAAAAAGTTGGGACATGGCCATGTTTACCACTGTGAGACATCCCCTTTTCTCTTTACAACAGTCTGTAAACGTCTGGGGACTGAGGAGACAAGTTGCTCAAGTTTAGGGATAGGAATGTTAACCCATTCTTGTCTAATGTGGGATTCTAGCTGCTCAACTGTCTTAGGTCTTTTTTGTCGTATCTTCCGTTTTATGATGCACCAAATGTTTTCTATGGGTGAAAGATCTGGACTGCAGGCTGGCCAGTTCAGTACCCGGACCCTTCTTCTACGCAGCCATGATGCTGTAATTGATACAGTATGTGGTTTGGCCTTGTCATGTTGGAAAATGCAAGGTCTTCCCTGAAAGAGACTTCGTCTGGATGGGAGCATATGTTGCTCTAGAACCTGGATATACCTTTCAGCATTGATGGTGTCTTTCCAGATGTGTAAGCAGCTGTTCTCTGGAAATATTCCTGACCCCATTTTGTGATTTCCAATACAGAAGCATGCCTGTATGTGATGCAGTGCCGTCTAAGGGCCCGAAGATCACGGGCACCCAGTATGGTTTTCCGGCCTTGACCCTTACGCACAGAGATTCTTCCAGATTCTCTGAATCTTTTGATGATATTATGCACTGTAGATGATGATATGTTCAAACTCTTTGCAATTTTACACTGTCGAACTCCTTTCTGATATTGCTCCACTATTTGTCGGCGCAGAATTAGGGGGATTGGTGATCCTCTTCCCATCTTTACTTCTGAGAGCCGCTGCCACTCCAAGATGCTCTTTTTATACCCAGTCATGTTAATGACCTATTGCCAATTGACCTAATGAGTTGCAGTTTGGTCCTCCAGCTGTTCCTTTTTTGTACCTTTAACTTTTCCAGCCTCTTATTGCCCCTGTCCCAACTTTTTTGAGATGTGTTGCTGTCATGAAATTTCAAATGAGCCAATATTTGGCATGAAATTTCAAAATGTCTCACTTTTGACATTTAATATGTTGTCTATGTTCTATTGTGAATACAATATCAGTTTTTGAGATTTGTAAATTATTGCATTCTGTTTTTATTTACAATTTGTACTTTGTCCCAACTTTTTTGGAATCGGGGTTGTAGTATAGCATGCACTTGTATACCTCCGCCGTTCTCGCGGAAAATTACATCACGCACGATGGAGTTACGGCGGCCTTCCTGATAAAAAAAATAGTCCCGTCTATTTTCAATTCGTTAAGAACAAATTCAACATGCAGCTTTTTTATAAAGGACAGACATAAAGACTGACTTTTAGCTCAATTTATTTATTTGCAAGATATTTTCTTTCAAAGGTCCTGCCCTATTTCTTACACCCTCGTTTTATGGATTCTTATATTTACATCACCGGATATTAATATACTGTCAGCCCTGTGATGACCTGGCGACTTGTCCAGGGTGTGCCCCGCCTCTCGCCCATAGTCAGCTGGGATAGGATCCAGCTTGCCTGCAACCCTGTAGACCAGGATAAGCAGCTACAGATAATGGATGGATGGATATTAATATACAGTTGTGGTCAGAAGTTTACATACACTCATCATGGGCATGAATGTCATGGTAACTTTGGGCTGTTTCCTTAACTGTTCTTTTTCCAGGGTGGAATGATTGTATAGCATACATCTTAAATGACTTCAAAAAAACAAGAATTGAGTACACAAGTTTGAATTTATTTTGGATTTTCTCTAATCCACACAGGGTCAAAATTATACATACACCCCCACTAACACTTGGTTAAATGTCCCTTCGCAAGTTGCACCTCGACCAGATGCTTTGGGTAGCCATCAACAAGCTTCTGGCATAATCCTGGCTGGATATTTGACCGCTCTTCTTGGCAGAATTGGTAGAGTTAATTTAAATTGGTTGGTTTCCTGGCATGGACCCAGCTTTTAAGAGTAGTCCACAAATTTTCAAGAGGGTTGAGGTCAAGGCTTTGGGAAAGCCATTGCAGAAGCTTAATGTTAGCCTGTTTTATCCATTCCAAAACCAGTTTTGATGTGTGTTTGGGATCACTGTCCTGTTGGAACACCCAATTGTGTCCAAGTTTCAACTGTCTAACCATTGATTTGAGGTGAAGTTGAAGAATTTGAAGGTAGTCCTGCTCCTTCTTCATTATTCCATCCACTTTGTGCAATGTACCAGTACCATTGACAGCAAAATAGCCCCAGAGCATGATGCTACCACCACCATGCTTGACAGTTGGGTACAGCATTCTTAGGTTTGAAAGCCTCACCTTTACTCCTCCAAACATACCTCTTGTCACTGTGGCCAAATAACTCAATCTTTGTCTCATCTGACCATAAAACTTTTCTCCAGAAGGCATTTGGCTTGTCCATGTGGGCAGCTGCAAATTTCAGTCGAGCCTGAAGGTGTCGATTTTGGAGCAGGGGTTTCTTTCTTGGTCAGCGCTCTCTCAGTCCATGGTGATGTAAAACTTGCTTCACTGTGGACAGTGACGCTAGTGTTCCAGCAGTTTCCAGTTCATGGCAAGCTTGAGCCTTGGTGGTTCCTGGGTTGTTCCTGAACATCCTAACCAATTTCCTCTCATCTGAGGGTGACAGTTTGGGTCTTCTTCCAGACCTTGCCAAAGTGGTGACACATACGAATAACTTGTACTTGCGTACAATTGTTTGAACTGATGATCTTGGAATCTGCAGTTGTTTAGAAATGGCTCCAAGAGACCTTCCCAACTTGTGTAAATTTACAATTCTCCTTCTTAGATCTTCACTGAGTTCCTTGGACTTTCCCATGGTTCTGAGTATTGGTCAATCCAATGAGTGCTGTCAAACAAATCCTTTTTATGCTGGCAAAGAGAAACTAACAGCTGTAGTCAATCATGATCATTAACGAGAAGTTAATAGGCCTCGGTCTTGTCAAGTTAAAAGATATTGTAGAACTTTCAGCACCACCTTAACAGATTTAAGTGAATGTATACATATTTGAGCCTATATGTATAGTTTTTACCCTGTGTGGATTAGAGAAAATCCAAAATAAATTAAAACTTGTGCACTCAGTTCTTGTTTTTTGAAGTCATTAAAGATGTACACTATACAATCTATAGAACTATACGTACTTTGACCAACACACAATAAAATGGGAAAGTCCAAGGAGCTCAGTGCAGATCTGAGAAAGAGGATCACAGATATACACAACTCCAGAATGTCTCTTGGAGCCATTTCTAAACAACTGCAAATTCCAAGATCAGTTCAAACAATTTTATCCAAGTTATTGTGATGTGTAGTCATTTTGTCAAGCCACTTTGCTTCAAGAAAACCCAAACTGTCACCCTCAGCTGAAAGGAAATTGGTTTGGATGGTCAGGAACAACCTGGGAACCACCATGGCACAGCCCTGCCATGAACTGGAAGCTGATGGATCACTGTCTATAGTTCAGATCACCATGGCCTAAAAGGCTGCTATCCAAGAAATAACCCCCTGCTCCAAAATTGACACCTTCAAGCTTAACTAAAGTTTGAAGCTGACCACACGGACAAAGAAAAAAGCCTTCTGGAGGAAAACTGTATGGTCAGATGAGACAAAGATTGAGTTGTTTGGCCACAATGACCATCATGTACAGAGGGACACTGTACCAGCTGGTGGTGGTGGTAGGATTATCATGCTCTGGGGCTGTTTTGCTGCCTGTCTCAGAGACAGTGTGGGCATTACAGAGATATTACAGTGTTAATACGTGTTGACCGAGTATTGTGTTGAATTCATGCTTTTATTTTGTTTAAAAATGATTTCAAGTTTGTTCTTTAAAAATGAGGTATTGTCCCATGTACCATTTGAAGAATATTCCTTTTTTGTATTAAGAGTTTGTTTGCATACAGGGTCTTAACCAGGGAATTATGGGAAAAACGCCAACAGAGATGTAAACCAGTTACGGACTCATAACTTTTCAAAGAAAGATGGACTCTGCATTCGGTTTATGGCGCTAACGTTGTCACGGTGTTTTTGACTATTCACATTTACACTTTATCAGAGACAGTGAAAGAGAAAATAAATCTTCAAAAAAGGCATCAGTATGAAGCGTGGCCGTTTATTAAACCAATGCAGCTACAGTGACAACGCACCACCAATGTGGCTAAGTAAGTAGAAAAGGCTAGCTTGCAGTTTGAAGCTAACAAATGGACCAGAATAACGGCGTGTAAGAGACGTTTTCAGAGACTGGTCTACTATCAGAGAACGGCGTGGGCTTCAACGTAGCTAAACAACCGGCTTACATCCACACTGCGGCTTCAGAGTTAGTCTACAGCGACTTTCATCGTGAGCTTTCTAAACAGCCAGAGGCTTCAGCAAGCAAACGGACAGCTGCCTTCCACGTTTGCAGAAGAAGACCAGTGCACGTCACCGTATCTCGGCGAGTCCTTGAAGTTTCACGATTCGGCCAAAAGAGAACGACGTTCGCAAGCAGCACGATTGTCTTCATCCCACCTCTACACTACAGTAAGCTAAGCAGTGCGTGGCTTGTCTCCAGGGTCTTCTGACTGATCTTTGGCGTAGCCTACAGTGGACATTGATATCAGGTTTGACCACGCTGCACTGAAGTTTGAGATCATTTGAAACGTATGGACATTTGTAAATTCGAGTGGATAAATATATCAGTTGATAAAACCAGAGACATTGATAGCTTAATGGTTGTTCCTGCATTATTGTTGCATTTTGATTTAATTAGCATTAGTGCTTGCAAACTACCTACATTAAGGGATTTTTGAGTGTATATGGTTACAAGATTATTAGAGCTATATTGAGTTTGACAAAAATTTACACATTATTAATAGTGCTAGATATATTACATTTCTGAGATGTCAGTTCATGGGGAAAAGTCACAAGGTGATAAATTCGAAGAACATACAGAGTCTTCACAACCTGATGACACAGAAAATTTAGAATCTGGCATAGAAGAAGTTCATGCTAAAATAGCTACAGTTCAAGTAGCAAGTCAGGAGCCTGTCTTTGCCACTTCAATAGCAGTAGAGCAAAGAAAATCTGATAGGGAAAGAAAATTAACCCCCAAAATGCTAGAACTAAAGCAACAAGAAACCTGTCAAAGGGAGAGCAAATTCATCAAGCTATATGAACGCTGGAAAAAAGAAGTTAAAACTACACGCGATAAACTTAAAAATGAGTGCACCGAAAACGAGTTAGCCGACATGATGGATGCTGTAGAGGGACTTGAGACGCAAGTTAAAGATGCGTATGAAGATATACGATTGCAATCAGCACCTCCCCCTCAGATTAGAAGAAAGATTGATTCTTGTACAGCGGTAACAGTAGATTTGATGGGTCTATTGAAAGTACGTATGAGTGAAGTGGGTCAAGAGGAGTTTGATGATAAGGCAGAAAATGCTAGACTTCATATGGTGCTTGACAGAGAGTATGCACAGTCTATATTTGAGGCATCAGTGATCGACCATACAGCCCCTAGCCATAAGTCAAGCTGTTCATCAGAGCAGCAGAGCATCACCGCCAAAAGAGCAGAGTATGCTGCGCAGTTAGCTGCAAAAGAAGCAGAAGTACAAATGGAGGATGCAATTGCTGCTCAAAGACAAGAACTTAAAAGACTAGAAAATCAGAGAGATCTGCAAGTAATGGCTGCTAAACTTAGAGTGTACTCCGAAGCTGAAGGTAGCGAAACTCATGACAACGGTAGAGTGGCGCACGTAGAGGCGACTACTGGTCCCTTAGTACCACCTAAGAACATAAAGAGGGAGCAAGCATACAACAATAATGACGAACAAATGAACACTGTCAAAAATGAAGCACTGTTAGTACAAGCCCTACATGATTCAATGGTTTTCACTAGACTTCCTGCTCCCGAGCCCTCCATTTTCTCAGGGGCTCCATTTCATTTCTTAGGGTGGAACACAAGCTTTAAAACATTGATAGAGTGACGATGCACTAACTCAGCAGACAAATTATTTTATCTGCAAAGGCACATTGGTGGTGAGGCACCATCTGTATTAGAATGAACCTTCTTTAGAAAGGATGATGAAGCTTATGACCAAGCCTGGGAGACACTGCAAGCTCGCTATGGTCATCCCTTTGTAATCCAGCGTGCATTCAGAGAAAAACTAAATATCTGGCCAAAAATAGGCTCCAGGGATTCAGTTAAGCTAAGACAGTTCAGTGACTTCTTGTCAGTGTGCAGCAATGCCATGCCACATGTGAAGGGACTGCAGGTGCTGAATGATTGCGAGGCAAGTCAGAAAATGCTTCAAAAGCTACCAGATTGGATTACATCTCGTTGGAATCGTCACGTTACAAAGCAACTACGCCAAGGAGAAGAATATCCTACCTTTAAAGAGTTTGCTGAGTTCATAGCACAGAAAGCAGAAATTGCCTGTAACCCCATGATGTCACTTAATGCTCTAAAACCTGTGGAAGAAAAGTCATCTCGAGTTGTTAAGCGTCCACAGGCTAATGCATTTATCACAGACAAAAAAGCAACAGATAATTCCAATAAGCCAACAACAAATAGGGCCGTAGAGAACAGCTCTAATGGAAAAAATGCATCAGATACATCCTCAAACCCAATCAAATGCACATGCTGTGGAAAAGGTCATTCCACCCACAAATGCCAGATGTTTGCCAGTAAGCCTGTTGAGGATAAGAGACAGTTCATATTTGACAACAGCCTCTGTTTTGGCTGCCTCAGAATTGGGCATAACTCAAAAGACTGCAAACAAAAGGCTACCTGTAAAATATGTAAGAAACATCATCCAACGGCACTACATGAAGACCGTCCAGCGGCAGATAGTGCTCCAAAGGTTATGCAGATCGAGGAGAATACATCTTCCCTTTCTTGCTGTGTAGATAGAAGTGATGGTGGGAGCACATCTATGATAGTGCCCATCTGGATTTCTTCAACAAAGACTCCTGAAACAGAGACACTTGAATATGCCTTACTTGATACTCAGAGTAGCAATACCTTTGTAGATCAAGAGGTGTGTCAAACGATCAAGCAAGTTCAGAGCCAGTCAAGTTAAAGCTGACCACTATGATGGGAAAAGACTCCATTGTTTAGAGTGCAAGAGTTAGTGGTCTTAGAGTTAGAGGGCTCTCATCCAAAAGTTGGGTCAATTTGCCACCTACCTATACCAGAGATTTCATTCCCCTTGAGCACTCCCACACCAAAAACTGCTGAGAGATGGAATCACCTGAAGGGAATAGCTCAGGAAATACCAGAGTTAATGGACTGCAAGGTGGGATTTCTCATAGGCTATGATTGTTCCGGAGCATTAGCACTGCGGCTAGTCATTACAGGAAGAGACGATGAACCATATGCCATCAAAACTGACCTGGGCTGGAGTATTGTCGGAAATTCATCCCAAGGTGCAAAGTCAACAGAGGTAACAGGCCTGTGCCACCGCATAGCAGTCAAAGAACTTCCACCATTGACACCAGCTACCATAATCAGAGCCCTTGAATTTGACTTCAGAGATAGTAACCACCGTGAAAAGAGCATATCACAAGATGACATACAGTTCATGCAGTTGCTGAACAAGACGGTTCACCAAAATGCAGATGGGAACCTGGAAATGCCGTTGCCCTTTAAGACACACCCACATCTACCAGAAAATAAGAGGCTAGCTCTGGTGCAACTGAAGCACTTGAAGAGAAAACCTGATAAAAATCCAAAATTCAAAGATGACTACATTCAATTCATGGAGGGCCTATTCAACGACGGTGATGGAGAAAAAGCTGAAAATGATCTTAAGCCAGGAAATGTGTGGTATATCCCACATCAAGGGGTCTACCACCCTAGGAAGCCAAACAAAATAAGAGTAGTGTTCAACTGCTTGGCTAAGTACGAGGGAACAGTGCTGAACAATCACTTACTGACTGGACCTGATCTAGCAGATGGAATGACAGGCGTTCTATGCAAGTTCCGCAGACACCCTGTCGCAGTCATCTGTGATGTCGAAAAGATGTTTCATAGGTTTCAGGTAAGCCCTGATGACAGAAATTTCCTGCGTTTCCTTCGGTGGGAAGGTGGTGATACGACCTCAGAGCCAAAGGAGTTTCGAATGAAAGTACACCTCTTCGGAGCTGCATCCTCACCTGGCTGTGCAAATTACGGAATGAAATATCTTGCAAGTCAGCATGAAAGAGAGTATCCTGCAGCGGCTGAGTTCATCAAGAAGAACTTCTATGTCGATGATGGCCTAGCCAACGTGAAATCTGAGGGTGCAGCCATCCAGTTAGTGAAAGAAGCACAAAGCCTGTGTGAAAAGGGAAAACTGCATCGCCATAAGTTCATTTCAAACAGCAGAAAAGTCTTAGAGTCAATCCCTGAAAGCGAGCGGGCAGGTGGAGTTCATGATGTAGATCTCAGTCACAGAGAGTTTCCCATTCAGACAGTGTTAAGAGTAAGGTGGAGCATAAGCAGTGACAATTTCTCCTTTAAAGTCAGCCTGGATGAAAAACCAGCGACACATCGGGAAATCCTTTCCACTATAGCCTCTGTTTTCAACCCCCTGGGCTTTCTAGCTACCTTTCTGCTGCTGGGGAAGAAAATACTGCAGGAGGTGTGCCAGAAAGGAGTGGGATGGGATGAACCACTGCCGAGAGAATTAGTGCCACGATGGGATAACTGGCTGAAGGATCTGGAAAACCTGCCAAGTCTTCACATACCAAGATGCTTCACTCCTACTGATGTTGGAAAGATCCAAAGAACCGAACTGCATCACTTTTCAGATGCGAGCTGCAATGGCTATGGCCAGGCTTTGTATATCCGAGTTGTAGGCGAGAACAAAGTGCACTGCTCTTTAATCATAGGTAAGGCTAGGGTCTCACCCACCAAAATCATAACCATACCTAGGCTAGAATTGGCAGCTGCAGTGGTCTCCTCAGTAGTCAGCAGCATGTTAAAAGAAGAGCTAGAGCTTCATGTTAATGAAGAATATTTCTGGACTGACTCCCAAGTGGTCTTGGGCTACATTAACAATGAAGCCCGCAGGTTCCATGTCTTTGTCGCAAATAGGGTACAGAGAATCAAAGAAATAACTGATCCTTCCCAGTGGTGCTACGTCGGCACTGATCAAAATCCAGCTGACCACACCTCCAGAGGCCTCAGTGTGACCAAGCTGATTAATTCAAACTGGCTTACTGGTTCAGAGTTCATGTGGAAAAGGGAGATAGTTACACCAAAGTTATCCCCAGAGCTCACGGTGGGAGACCCTGAAGTAAGGACTACACAGATTTTACACACACAAGTAGAGAATGAGGAACGTTTTCTAGACAGGTCTGAGCGATTTTCAAAATGGCATACTGCCTTAAACGCTGTAGCTTGGATCCAATGGCTAGTAAAAAGAACAAAACAGACAGGTCCCATCAGTGTTGAAGAGAGAAGAAAGGCCAGTCTAGCGCTCAAAAAACTGGCACAAAATCATGCTTTTGAAGAGGAAATACAATTACTGAGCAATGGCAAACTGCCATGTAGCCATCCGTTATACCAGCTCGACCCAGTGTTGCAAGATGGTGTTCTAAGGGTGGGTGGGAAATTAAAAAATGCCACCCTACCTCTCAATCTGAAACATCCAGTAATTTTGCCTAGAGATGGAGTGATTACACACCTTATTTTGGATTACTGTCATGGAAAAACACAACACCAGGGCAGAGGACTAACTCTAAATGAAGTCAGAGCAAATGGATATTGGATTGTCAGTGGCAGCAAAGTTGTGGCAAGCCACATCAAACAGTGTGTCTCATGTAGGAAAGCTCGCAGACCAACAAAACCACAAAAGATGTCAGATCTACCTGATTATCGTGTTGACCCGTCTCCGCCATTCTCTTACTGTGGAATGGACTGTTTTGGACCATTTCATGTTAAACAAGGTCGTAAACAGCATAAGAGATATGGCCTCATTTTCACTTGTCTGTCATCAAGAGCAATACATATAGAGATGTTAGACGACATGACAACAGATTCTTTCATAAATGCCCTGCGATGTTTTATTGGTTTTCGTGGAACAGTAAGACAAATTTTATCTGATCGGGGACAAATTTTGCTGGAGCGAAAAATGAACTGACAAAGGCTCTGATGGAAGTAGACAAAGAGTGACTAGCCACTTACCTGGCTCAAAAGCAGTGCGAGTTCATAATGAATGTGCCTAATGCCAGTCGCATGGGAGGAGTATGGGAACAGCAAATTAGGACAGTAAGAAGCGTCCTAAGCTGTGTTCTTTCACAGAGTAGTGGGCGTTTGAATGACTTTTCTTTGAGAACATTCCTTTACGAAGCAATGTCAATCGTAAATAGCCACCCACTTACCGTACCACTGATAGCATTAATGATCCCAACGCTCTAGAACCACTTACCCCGAACCATTTACTTACCATGAAGGCCACTGTTCCACTTCCTCCTCCAGGAAAATTTGTAGCAGAGGACCTGTACGCCAAGAAAAGATGGCGCAGAGTCCAGTACCTGGCTGAGCAGTTTTGGGGAAGATGGAGGAAAGAGTATTTGGCAAGCATTGCACTCAGACAGCGCTGGCATTCTCCTAGGCAAAATGTAAAAACTGGAGATATACAACCCCAATTCCAAAAAAGTTGGGACAAAGTACAAATTGTAAATAAAAGTGGAATGCAATGATGTGGAAGTTTCAAAATTCCATATTTTATTCAGAATAGAACACAGATGGCATATCAAATGTTTAAACTGAGAAAATGTATCATTTAAAGAGAAAAATTAGGTGATTTTAAATTTCATGACAACAACACATCTCAAAACAGTTGGGACAAGGTCATGTTTACCACTGTGAGACATCCCCTTTTCTCTTTACAACAGTCTGTAAACATCTGGGGACTGAGGAGACAAGTTGCTCAAGTTTAGGGATAGGAATGTTAACCCATTCTTGTCTAATGTAGGATTCTAGTTGCTCAACTGTCTTAGGTCTTTTTTGTCGTATCTTCCGCTTTATGATGCGCCAAATGTTTTCTATGGGTGAAAGATCTGGACTGCAGGCTGGCCAGTTCAGTACCCAGACCCTTCTTCTACGCAGCCATGATGCTGTAATTGATGCAGTATGTGGTTTGGCATTGTCATGTTGGAAAATGCAAGGTCTTCCCTGAAAGAGACGTCGTCTGGATGGGAGCATATGTTGCTCTAGAACCTGGATATACCTTTCAGCATTGATGGTGTCTTTCCAGATGTGTAAGCTGCCCATGCCACATGCACTAATGCAACCCCATACCATCAGAGATGCAGGCTTCTGAACTGAGCGCTGATAACAACTTGGGTCATCCTTCTCCTCTTTAGTCCGAATGACACGGCGTCCCTGATTTCCATAAAGAACTTCAAATTTTGATTCGTCTGACCACAGAACAGTTTTCCACTTTGCCACAGTCCATTTTAAATGAGCCTTGGCCCAGAGAAGACTTCTGCGCTTCTGGATCATGTTTAGATACGGCTTCTTCTTTGAACTACGAGTTTTAGCTGGCAACGGTGGATGGCACGGTGAATTGTGTTCACAGATAATGTTCTCTGGAAATATTCCTGAGCCCATTTTGTGATTTCCAATACAGAAGCATGCCTGTATGTGATGCAGTGCCGTCTAAGGGCCCGAAGATCACGGGCACCCAATATGGTTTTCCGGCCTTGACCCTTACGCACAGAGATTCTTCCAGATTCTCTGAATCTTTTGATGATATTATGCACTGTAGATGATGATATGTTCAAACTCTTTGCAATTTTACACTGTCGAACTCCTTTCTGATATTGCTCCACTATTTGTCGGCGCAGAATTAGGGGGATTGGTGATCCTCTTCCCATCTTTACTTCTGAGAGCCGCTGCCACTCCAAGATGCTCTTTTTATACCCAGTCATGTTAATGACCTATTGCCAATTGACCTAATGAGTTGCAATTTGGTCCTCCAGCTGTTCCTTTTTTGTACCTTTAACTTTTCTAGCCTCTTATTGCCCCTGTCCCAACTTTTTTGAGATGTGTTGCTGTCATGAAATTTCAAATGAGCCAATATTTGGCATGAAATTTCAAAATGTCTCACTTTCCACATTTGATATGTTGTCTATGTTCTATTGTGAATACAATATCAGTTTTTGAGATTTGTAAATTATTGCATTCCGTTTTTATTTACAATTTGTACTTTGTCCCAACTTTTTTGGAATCAGGGTTGAAGTCATAGTGAAGGAGGAAGGAATTCCTCGCAGTTAGTGGAGACTTGGAAGAGTAACAGATGTATGTAAAGACAAAGATGGCCTGGTAAGAAAGGACTCAGTGCAAATAGGAAATAGGAGTCTAGACAAAAAGGGTCAAAGGCTTACTAATCCATCAATACTTGCGTGTCCCATTCATAAATGAGTTGTACTCATAGAAAGCAAATGAAATGTTTCTCTGTAGTTCATTTAAAACCCACATGTGCAGCTAAAATGGGGGTATTGGGCAGGCTATGAGTTAAAAGTCTCACAGATGTCCATGACTGATTAAGGAATTACTAGATTTATTTGTAATGTATCATAAATCATAGTAACTGGTGGGAGTGTAACTGTCTCAGAGACAGTGTGGACATTACAGAGATATTACAGTGTTAATATGCGTTGACAGAGTATTATGTATTGAATTCATGTTTTTATTCTTTGTTTAAAAATGACTTCAAGTTTGTGCATTAAAAATGAAGTATTGTCTCAAGTACCATTTGAAGAATATTCCTTTTTTGTATTAAGAGTTTGTTTGCATACGGGGTCTTAACCAGGGAATTATGGGAAGAGCGCCAACAGAGATGTAAACCAGTTACGGACTCATAACTTTTCAAAGAAAGATGGACTCTGCATTCGGTTTATGGCGCTAATGTTGTCACGGTGTTTTTGACTATTCACGTTTACACTTTATCAGAGAGAGTGAAAGAGAAAATAAATCTTCAAAAAAGGCATCAGTATGAAGCGTGGCCATTTATTAAACCAGTGCAGCTACACTGCCAGTGGAACTGGTTCATTGCACAAAGTGGATGGAATAATGAAGAAGGAGGACTACCTCAGAATTCTTCAGCATAAACCATCAGAAACTTGAACACGACTTGGGACTTACAACAGGACAATAAACCCAAACACGCATCAGAGCTGGTTGTGGAGGATGAAGCAGGCTAACATTAAGCTTAAAACAAGCCCTGACTTCAACCCGATTGAAAATATATGGGCCGTGCTTATAAGTCGAGTCCATGCCAAGAAAAAAACCACATTTAATTGAATTCTACCATGAAGAGTCGTGAAATATCCAACCAGAATTCTGCTAGAAGCTTGTTCATGGTAAATAAAAATGTTTGGTCAAGGTGAATCTTGCGAAGAGACATTTTACCCAAATATTAGGTGTGCTGTATGTATATTTTTGACCCTGTATGTATAATTTTGACCCTGTGTTGATTTCAGAAAATCCAAAGAAAATTAAAACTTCTCATCTCATTATCTCTAGCCGCTTTATCCTGTTCTACATGGTCGCAGGCAAGCTGGAGCCTATCCCAGCTGACTACGGGCGAAAGGCGGGTACACCCTGGACAAGTCGCCAGGTCATCACAGGGCTGACACATAGACACAGACGACCATTCACACTCACATTCACACCTACGGTCAATTTAGAGTCACCAGTTAACCTAACCTGCATGTCTTTGGACTGTGGGGGAAACCGGAGCACCCGGAGGAAACCCACGCGGACACGGGGAGAACATGCAAACTCCGCACAGAAAGGCCCTTGTCAGCCCCGGGGCTCGAACCCGGACCTTCTTGCTGTGAGGCGCCAGCGCTAACCACTACACCACCGTGCCGCCCGCACCAAATTCTAGTGTGTTTTTTTAAAAGATATATGCTGTACATTCTGCCACAGAAAAAGAACAGTTCAGAGAAATTACTGAAAGCCCAAATATTGCCATGACATTCATATCCAAAATTGCATTCATCTCACTGTATGTACAGTAAACTTCTGACCACAACTGTAAATATACTACTTCATCCTAACAAAATGTGTACTGGTTGAATTATTTCATCAGATAATCAAAGTGTTTTTTAATTCTGTGTCTCTTGGAACATAATACGACTACATTGCTGACTGCATGACTGACACATGTAATCTGTCCTGCTGCCTTTTCATTATGTGCTGTTTCAGAAAGAGAGATCTTATTAAACCTTCACACGCAAACTCCATCTTTATGTAGCATTTGTGAGTATTTAGTTATAAGGCCACTACGTGGGTTAGACTGACAACAGTACTCCTGTTCAGCACTTGGGGCTGCTCAAGTCCCATTAATGACATACTGAATGGTTTGACCGTGAGCTCGTGTTTTCTCCTGAGTCATGATGCTCAAGCTCCTGTGTTTATGCTCAACACACTCACGGTGACAGCCATACTGCAGCCATAGCGTGTACACACGAAACAAGCTGCACAGTTTTCAAAGCCAGCAGCACACCAATCAAGTGCAGCACAAGGTTGAATGATTCCAGAAAGGTTATGGGACGCAAGGGACGATCTGATGAATGTATGTGATTATATTTGTTATTCCACTTGAATCAAAATGTTAGGAGTTTTTTGTTGTCTTTGAAAGATGTATTCCAATCAGAGACAGATGAGAGTGAGTGATTTGGAGATTTAGGGACGGTATCCTGAGAATAGATGACAAGGGGGGAAAGAGAGAGGGGGGGATGCAATCAGAGAGAGAAGCTGACTTAAATTGCTGTCTCTGACGACCTTCACTCCAGCAGGCACCATTTTTATTCCTTAAAATCAACATGAAGGAAATATTTTAAGTGTTTGCCAGTGTGTTACCCTGTTTTCCTGATTGACAGTGACGGCACAAAATCTCATCTCATTATCTGTAGCCGCTTTACCCTGTTCTACAGGGTCGCAGGCAAGCTGGAGCCTATCCCAGCTGACTACGGGCGAAAGGCGGGGTACACCCTGGACAAGTCGCCAGGTCATCACAGGGCTGACACATAGACACACAACCATTCACACTCACATTCACACCTACGGTCAATTTAGAGTCACCAGTTAACCTAACCTGCATGTCTTTGGACTGTGGGGGAAACCGGAGCACCCGGAGGAAACCCACGCGGACACCATGCAAACTCCGCACAGAAAGGCCCTCGCCGGCCACGGGGCTCGAACCCGGACCTTCTTGCTGTGAGGCGACAGCGCTAACCACTACACCACCGTGCCGCCCTACAGCACAAAATGTGAAAGGAAAATCAAACAAATGCTCCAATTTCTAACAAATAATGAGGTGATTGGGAGCAATAGGTACGGATCACCAACAGGGTGTGATACAGGTTACTGTTCACACAACACAAATGTGAATGAAATTTCAAATACAAGTTAATTATTTTTTTTATTATTTATTAAAGAACAACATTTTAAAAATCAATTTATAGTTACGGGGCGGCACAGTGGTTAGCACTGTCGCTTCACAGCAAGAAGGTTCTGGGTTCGAGCCCAGTGGCTGACAGGGCCTTTCTGTGTGGAGTTTGCATGTTCTCCGCGTGGGTTTCCTCCGGGTGCTCCGGTTTCCCCAACAGTCCAAAGACATGCAGGTTAGGTTAACTGGTGACTCTAAATTGACTGTGAGTGTGAATGGTTGTTTGTCTCTATGTGTCAGCCCTGTGATGATCTGCAGACTTGTCCATAGTCAGCTGGGATTGGCTTCAGTTTGCCTACGACCCTGCATAGGATAAACAGATAATGGATGGAATTTATAGTTACATTTACGGTACTGTTGTGGAATGTCCATGAAAATAGTTATTTCCTGTTATTGCGTACATTCTAGCAGCAATAAGTAATTACCTTACTTTCTAATCCGGCCACTGAGGTGCACAAGCCAGTGCATCTTTAGTGCCAGTCCCAAGCCCAGATAAATGCGAAGGGCTGCGTCACGAAGGGCATCCGGCCTAAAACTCACGCCAGATCAACTATGCGGATGATGAAGAGGGCTTTTATACCGGATCGGTCGAGGCCCGGGTTAACAATGACCACCAGTGGAAATGTTTCCCAGCAGGGTACCAGTGGAAACTACGGTATGCTAGTGGTGGGAAAAGGAACAGAAATAGAGGTGGAAGGTGAATTCGGAAGAAAATAGTAAAAGCCAGGAGAGTGGAATTGAAAGTTGGAACTTTAAATGTTGGCATTATGACTGGTAAAGGAAGAGAACTGGCTGATATGACGGAGAGGAGAAAGACTGACATCCTGTGTGTACGAGAAACAAACCTTACTTTCTCTTGCAGAAGAAGAAGGAGCCTTTATTTGTCACATGTACACTCAAGCACAGTGAAATTCATCTTCTGCATTTAACCCATCTGAAGCAGTGAACACACACATGCACACACACACAAGTGAGCAATGAGCACACACACATACCCAGAGCAGTGGGCAGCTATGCTACAGCACCCAGGGAGCTGTTGTGGGTTCGGTGCCTTGCTCAAGGGCACTTCAGCCCAACCTCACGCCCTGGCTGCCCTGTGTTAACCTAACAGCATGTCTTTGGACTGTGAGGGAAACCGGAGCACCCGGACGAAACCCACACAGACACGGGGAGAACATGCAAACTCCACACAGAAAGGCCCCCGTCGGACACTGGGCTTGAACCCAGCTGTGAGGTGACAGCGCTAACCACTACACCACCGTGCCACCCAGTTAGCACAGAAACTATTACACACACAAGAAGCACATTCATATAAATGATCAGAACTGAGAATTCAATAGTGTCGTGGTATAAATAGTAGGAGCACAGCCAGTGTGGTAACAAGGAGGTATAATTCAGTGTTTAAGTGACCTTTCCCTTTAAGTGCTTTAAGTGTTTAAGGGCTGCTATATAAGGGAAGACATATACTCTCTGCTAGTCAGCAAAGCTATGGAACACTAACCCAGTGACCAGAAAATGAAAGTCGCACTCTGCTTCCAGGATTGGGAGCACAGAGAGAGAGAGAGAGAGAGAGAGAGAGAGAGAGAAAAACTAAAATAAGCCTATCCTCTTTGGAGACGGAGCTCAAACACTGCCACTGCTTCAACCTGTAACTTGCAGCGTTTAATCGCTACGGCTTTCACATTAATATCACTGTATAATTACATGCAGATCTGAACAAGAGTAGGCTGAATGATCACCTGTAAACTCCAAACCTACTCTAACGTAATGTGTGTGTGTGTGTGTGTGTATGTGAGAGAGAGAGAGATCACTGATCTCTGTGAATATCACACCTGTGTGCCTTTGGCTTTCCGTCTCCTTCCCCTGGATTCAGCCTCAGCCGGTTCAAACAACTGGTCTTGCTCCGTCTGCCTGGCCCAGGCCTCTGCACCTGCTGCCTTTCATTGCCTCTTTCTCTCTCTCTCTCTCTCTCTCTCTCTCTCTCGCTGGCCCTCCTTCTTTCGCCTGCATTAGCTCCATCTGCTCACATCACATGTAACTTCATGCAGCTGCCATCTCATCCATACTGTCTTAGTAACAGAGGCCTACTATCAGATTTCCTTCCAGTCACGTGATGCGTGCTGTTGCTCTGCTACTACCGAATCACTGACTGAGTGCTCATCTGTCAACACTGTACTACAGAGAGATAAGCCCTGATGTGCTGCTAATCATGCTGGTACATGGATGGGCTACTCTACATTACCACTTGGTGTGAATGAGCATGTGAGCGCATGTCTGTGACGTGCTGCGATGGACTGGCATCCCATTTAAGGTGTGTTCCTGCCTCACATCCGGTGTTCCTGCGGCACACTCCAGATCCACCGTGACTCTGAACAGGATAGCATGTTTACTAAAGATGAATGAATAAATGAATATTAGTGTTTCAGTGTTAGGTTTAGGGCAGCACGGTGGTGTAGTGGTTAGCGCTCACAGCAAGAAGGTCCTGGGTTCGAGCCCCGGGGCCGGCGAGGGCCTTTCTGTGCGGAGTTTGCATGTTCTCCCCGTGTCCGCGTGGGTTTCCTCCGGGTGCTCCGGTTTCCCCCACAGTCCAAAGACATGCAGGTTAGGTTAACTGGTGACTCTAAATTGACCGTAGGTGTGAATGTGAGTGTGAATGGTTGTCTGTGTCTATGTGTCAGCCCTGTGATGACCTGGCGACTTG
Organism: Neoarius graeffei; assembly: GCF_027579695.1. Lineage (NCBI taxonomy): Eukaryota > Metazoa > Chordata > Actinopteri > Siluriformes > Ariidae > Neoarius > Neoarius graeffei. The sequence goes on from NC_083571.1 coordinate 100,451,178, forward strand.
TCCAGGGTGTACCCCGCCTTTCGCCCGTAGTCAGCTGGGATAGGCTCCAGCTTGCCTGCGACCCTGTAGAACAGGATAAAGTGACTAGAGATAATGAGATGAGATGTTGTGGTTCCATCACAGTGGCTCAAGATTGTTTTCCTCAATCAAGCTGATATTGTGCAAGAACGATGTGTTTATGTTCAACAATGGAATCACACATATCTGAGACACTGTTTAAGGCAAACTTTAACCTGCATACGTAACTCTCATGTAACTTTGAATAGAGCTTAAGTCTGTAGTTATGGGATCTGTATACCAGTGTGCACACTTTCAGTATTAAATCCTCATTATGTGCGCAGTTCCACTATGAATAGGAATACGAGGTGAAAATTCAAATTCAGTCCAAATTGCTTGAAACTGCTCTCAGTGAATTCAGAATTGAATGCAGAACAACATACTTTTTGCAGAATTAAAATGTGTTTATCCGTTCTTGAGATATTACAAATCAAAGATTGAAAAAAACGGCTTAATTTTTTAGAAAACTTCCGTAATATTCTGTATGAGGATCACATGGTCCAAAATGGGCCTCATTAACCAATGAGATCAAATGTTTTTTCTTCATAACTTTTCTATTTTTCAAGATATTTACATGGAAACTGGCAGGAACATAGATGGTTAGATACTGAATACAAAGTTTTAAAATTTGTTTTAAAATATGCAAATGAGTATTTGATTAGTATTAATTATGCTAATTAGGTAAAACGTTAAATTGGTACACTCAATAAAAAAGTAATAAAAGAATATTTCTAATCCCCTCTTTGTGCTCTGTCAGGCTTTATGTTTCTCAAAAGTAGGGCCGACTAGTGTTTATATTAAAGAATATAAATTACTGTATAATATTCACAGCTTTACCTCGAAAAAACTGTGTGAGCCACATCCAATAAATTCACATTAATTGAATTGAAATTGACACTCGCGTTTCTGACTTCTGGTTTTTTAAAATATCATTCCGACCACTAAGATCTCAATATTTTTCATCAAAACAACTCCAGTTATATTCTAAAATAGTTATTTATTTACATGAATCAGTTTGATTTGAAAAAAAAATAAGTAGGTAAAGCTATGAAAACTCACTTCAAAGTCTCCCGTGAATCATAACATCAAAACTAGCAGACGGAAAATTTTGCTGAATATTTCATCAGAAACAGTGAGAGCGGGGCGGCACGATGGTGTAGTGGTTAGCGCTGTCGCCTCACAGCAAGAAGGTCCTGGGTTCGAGCCCCGGGGCCGGCGAGGGCCTTTCTGTGCGGAGTTTGCATGTTCTCCCCGTGTCCGCGTGGGTTTCCTCCGGGTGCTCCGGTTTCCCCCACAGTCCAAAGACATGCAGGTTAGGTTAACTGGTGACTCTAAATTGACCGTAGGTGTGAATGTGAGTGTGAATGGTTGTCTGTGTCTATGTGTCAGCCCTGTGATGACCTGGCGACTTGTCCGGGGTGTACCCCGCCTTTCGCCCATAGTCAGCTGGGATAGGCTCCAGCTTGCCTGCGACCCTGTAGAAGGATAAAGCGGCTAGAGATAATGAGATGAGATGAGACAGTGAGAGCGAAAGAACATCCCGATAAAAGTTACGTATCTGATTGATATTCACAAGTAATCCAGTCAGAAACCGATCAGAAGAGAGAGAGAGAGAGAGCCTGACCACTTTCCCGTGACTCAAAAAGCACCAGCAGTTTCCCAACGTCACGCGAGCAGAGAGTGCACGCTGTTGTACCAACTTCAACCTGCCGTGACTCCCAAAGTACTGAACAGATCTTAACCAGATACATTTCTTTGGAAAGCAGATATTATAAGCTTTTTAATGATAGTATTCGCGATAGAAAATATTCAAGAGTTAAGCAATGACAGGTTTATAAACTTAGATGAGCATCTGCATGCACAATTTCACAGCACAGCCAGCGAGTATCTGATATGCCCACGATGAATACTGCCCATTAATTACATTGCACTGTTTTACTTTTGAGAGCAAATGAACAGAGTGGTGCGTAGTTATTGGGTGTGCTTCATCATGCTAGAATTGCATTGTTTCTTAGTGTGTTGCTAGAGATATTTGTTTAATGACCAAATCTCATCTCATCTCATTATCTCTAGCCGCTTTATCCTGCTCTACAGGGTCGCAGGCGAGCTGGAGCCTATCCCAGCTGACTACGGGCGAAAGGCGGGGTACACCCTGGACAAGTCGCCAGGTCATCACAGGGCTGACACATAGACACAGACAACCATTCACACTCACATTCACACCTACGGTCAATTTAGAGTCACCAGTTAACCTAACCTGCATGTCTTTGGACTGTGGGGGAAACCGGAGCACCCGGAGGAAACCCACGCGTACACGGGGAGAACATGCAAACTCCACACAGAAAGGCCCTCGTCGGCCACAGGGCTCGAACCCGGACCTTCTTGCTGTGAGGCGACAGCGCTAACCACTACACCATCGTGCTGCCCATGACCAAATCTATCTCATCTCATCTCATTATCTCTAGCCGCTTTATCCTTCTACAGGGTCGCAGGCAAGCTGGAGCCTATCCCAGCTGACTACGGGCGAAAGGCGGGGTACACCCTGGACAAGTCGCCAGGTCATCACAGGGCTGACACATAGACACAGACAATCATTCACACTCACATTCACACCTACGGTCAATTTAGAGTCACCAGTTAACCTAACCTGCATGTCTTTGGACTGTGGGGGAAACCGGAGCACCCGGAGGAAACCCACGCGGACACGGGGAGAACATGCAAACTCCACACAGAAAGGCCCTCGCCGGCCCCGGGGCTCGAACCCGGACCTTCTTGCTGTGAGGCGACAGCGCTAACCACTACACCACCGTGCCGCCCTTGACCAAATCTATGATTTAGAAAAATGATAACATCTTTATCAGCTTTGTATGATCTGTCAAATGCAATACATCTTAATGAGCCAATGTTTCTGCCTTTTCTGATGCAGTGCTGCCACTTTTTACTTTAAACAGTTCAAGAGGTATCTCAGTACTCGCCCATTTAAGAGTACTCATATAGCTAAAGAATTTTTGGTCCCATTATTAAGCCTAAGAATAATATTTTTACCACTTAAGCCTCAAGTTTTAGTGCTTTTAAACATACCAGCCCTGTATTTTAATAAGGGAAAAATGCACCGACTTCACTTTCTACCTTCATCAAGAGAACTCAAATTACTAAACCTAACACTCATTCTCATTATCTCTAGCCGCTTTATCCTTCTACAGGCTGACACATAGACACAGACAACCATTCACACTCACATTCGCACCTACAGTCAATTTAGAGTCACCAGTTAACCTAACCTGCATGTCTTTGGGGGAAACCGGAGCACCCGGAGGAAACCCACGCGGACACGGGGAGAACATGCAAACTCCACACAGAAAGGCCCTCGCCGGCCACAGGGCTCGAACCCGGACCTTCTTGCTGTGAGGCGACAGCGCTAACCACTACACCACCGTGCCGCCGGAACCACAACATTTCACACTAAAATCTGTTTTGAGCTTTAAACGCACTAAGAAAATACGGAATGCCATTCCAGGTCAAAATCAATACATACATTAATTTATATACATAATTAGTTAATAGTATCATCCATTAAAAGCCTCAAAAAAATTTTTGTTTTTTTAATTTTTTTTGCATGGAGAACATCGGAGGAGACAGCAGCATCTTAATTTGAGATATTGTTTATCTCAAGGATTAAATTTTTTTAAGTATAAAGTTATGAGCTGTAAGTGTAGCAGATAAGGGCTTGGTCAGCTTATCCTTCAAACCATTGGTACATTTTCTTCGTTGCACAGGGCATTGAATTCATGAAAACTTTAGCATTATTTTTCTTATTTTAACCACTCAAAATAGTGAATTAAGGATGTGATAAAATAGGCTTTGATTTAGCAGCCCTCAGCTTCATAAAGTTGTGTGCATGTTTAACTGTAAAAAAAAATACGGTAAATAAAACTCCAAATAATAGAATATGGCGGCACGGTGGTGTAGTGGTTAGCGCTGTCGCCTCACAGCAAGAAGGTCCTGGGTTCGAGCCCCGGGGCCGGCGAGGGCCTTTCTGTGCGGAGTTTGCATGTTCTCCCCGTGTCCGTGTGGGTTTCCTCCGGGTGCTCCGGTTTCCCCCACAGTCCAAAGACATGCAGGTTAGGTTAACTGGTGACTCTAAATTGACCGTAGGTGTGAATGTGAGTGTGAATGGTTGTCTGTGTCTATGTGTCAGCCCTGCGATGACCTGGCGACTTGTCCAGGGTGTACCCCGCCTTTCGCCCGTAGTCAGCTGGGATAGGCTCCAGCTTGCCTGCGACCCTGTAGAAGGATAAAGCGGCTAGAGATAATGAGATGAGATAATAGAATATGATGAATCAAGTGCTCTTTGATATATTTGAATTATGAATATGGAAGCCATATTGTTAAATTAGATTTTTATTTCCACGCTTCCTTCTCGATCATATATCGTCATATTAGCATTTTTATTATTGTATTTTCCCTTTTTAAACTGTCCTTTGATTGAATTGTCTTCAGTTTTCATTTCTATCCTTAAAGCATATACGCAGAACCATGGCCTCACTTTTTATTTATAAATGCCTTGAGACCTCAAGAATGGCACAGGAATAGTTTTAAATGTAAACAACAAATCTAATATAGTAATTTTTACAATTAAAGTGATTCATACAGGTAGTGGTCCGAGTGAATGACCTTGACATCCGTGACGTCACAGCAAGAAGTCTATCGGTCTCATCGCCATTTCCACTAAACTAAAACACAGAGCTGACTGCAACTCCGATCCTCCATTTTGAGCTAATTTATTGCCATGCCACGTAGATGTGTTGCTGGCGGGTGCAGCAACACGACAGAAGGTGGATTTATGTTGCATTCATGGCCCAAGAATGTTCAAACTGCAAAGATTTGGACGCGTTTAGCGAGAAATTCACGGATTGAGCGCCTACAGTACGAAGTGGTCTCTCCTTTGCTCTGCACTTTTTACTGAAGACTCATACAAGACCTCTGATCTGTTGAGGAGTGTTGGCTATAAGCCTGTATTGAAAGAGGGTGCAGTACCACCAATTAAAGGAAAAGATAACTACAAGAAAAGGAAAGTAAGTTCAGTTGCACCAGTTCTCCCGGAGTGTGAGCCGAGCAGTAATGGCGGAGTACTCAGTATGGAGAAAATGGAGAATGAGTGGCCTGGTCGTCAGATTTCTCCGCTGGATATGCTTTTTTTTTCCCCGCTGGATATGCTTGCCTCAGCAGCAATATCTCGCCCTTACAGTATGTGGAAGAAGCAAATGAACGAAGAACTGAAAGTCAGATTGTTTCAAAACAATCGGCCACAAGGTCGGCCTTCAAGAAGCAAGAACACAGACGGGTAAGATGCGACTCTCATTTCACTCTCATAACAACAACACTCGTTGTTTACCTGCATTTAGATTAATACATGTAACTTGTATTGTGTGTTTAAGTTACCGGTATAAGATTATTTAATTTGCTTCAGAATGTGATCGTCTCAGTTCATCTGATTATTTAATTAGGCTTTTACGTTTTATCAGTGAAAATGCATGCATGTACATGTATGCTGCATAAGTTATAACGCCTATCCTGTTTTAATGAGAGTCACATGAGACTGTCAGTTCAATTCCATCCAGTTCTTTAGATGGCTTTGTTCTCTGGCTTTATTTCGTAAGGTGGGGGCCTCCTTAAAAAAGCACAGATGTTTAAAATGTGTAAAAAAAAAGATGTTTTAAAAAAGCACAGATGTTTAAAATGTGTAAAAAAAAGATGTTTTAATAAAGCTCATATGTTTTAAATGTGTAAAAAAAAGATGTTTTCAAAAAGCACAGATGTTTAAAATGTGTAAAAGAAAAAAATAAAAATGTGTACAACAACCATTTTTTTAAATACGAATGGAGCATTAAGTATAGCAACAACAAAAATTGTAAGGGGGGGAGGCGCTGTTGTTTATTTGCTCTCTGAGGGGGGGCTGACTCTCCCACACTTTGAAAACCCCTGGTCTACACAGGGTTCTTCCCCCTGAGAGGGAATGAAATTCCATGACTTTTCCATGACTTTTCCAGGTTACAATCTTATTTTTCCAGGACCTCAGCCAAGAAAAACATATACACAGAAATGTTTCGATTTTCTTTATCAACAACAATAATCATGTGTATCAACAATAATTATCATTCCAAATGCAATTAAAACTTTGAATTATGGAAATTAAAGATTCATACTATTTCTTTTTCTTGTGAAAATACATATTTTATCAAATTTTGCTATACTGTGATATATATATATATATACACACCACAGGGGCGGCACGGTGGTGTAGTGATTAGCGCTGTCGCCTCACAGCAAGAAGGTCCGGGTTCGAGCCCCGTGGCCGGCGAGGGCCTTTCTGTGTGGAGTTTGCATGTTCTCCCCATGTCCTTCGGGTGCTCCGTTTTCCCCCACAGTCCAAAGACATGCAGGTTAGGCTAACTGGTGACTCTAAATTGACCGTAGGTGTGAATGTGAGTGTGGATGGTTGTCTGTGTCTATGTGTCAGCCCTGTGATGACCTGGCGACTTGTCCAGGGTGTACCCCGCCTTTCGCCCGTAGTCAGCTGGGATAGGCTCCAGCTTGCCTGCGACCCTGTAGAACAGGATAAAGCGGCTAGAGATAATGAGATGAGATACACACCACAGTATACAAATTTTATTTACAAATCTTATTTGTAGTACATGACATACAGATTGTTGGCTCACACACAGATGGATATATATATATATATATATATATATATATATATATATATATATATATATATCCATCTGTGTGTAAGCCAACAATCTGTATATCATGTACTACAAATAAGATTTGTAAATAAAAAAATCATAAAAATAAAAATGTTATCAAATGATAAAAATATAAATTGTAAAGTTGTACATCTGCATAAACATTATCAAACTAAACAAACAATAAAACATAATAGCAGCCTCGCCCATGTTAGATAATAGTCAAACGTCTTCACGCATAATGTGCACTGTGCCTTGTGTCTGTCTCCCGGCACTCGCCGCAGCCACTTCCCATATTCTGGCTTTTGTAGCCATCGATCAGTAAACGAACAATTTCCAAGCATCACAATTAATAAATATATATATAACTAAAAAAAAAACTAACGAAAGCTGATCGCTTATGAGCTAACGCATGATGTTTGCGGGTGGCACCAGTTTGTACAGACCTATAACGCATGCGTCAAATCACAGCATTGCATCTTATTATTTTATCAACAGATGGCGTTCGCGTCGCTATAAACACTGAATACCGATGGTTGATCATCGCTATGATTTTTCTATGAAAACGCGTACGCGCGCGTGTACAGAAACTTTAGATATAACCTACAATAAGGGCATTTTATCATTTTATTTGTTTAAGACCAATTTTCCAGGATTTTCAAGGACTCAATCTGAATTTCAAGCACTTTTCCAGGCCTTTAGGGCATATTTTGAAATTCCAGGTTTTTCCAGGCCGTACAAACCCTGTCTATAGCACCGGTTCCCGCTGTGACATCACCCACTCAGGGCTGGCTGGCTCAGCGGGGCAGCTCGAATGCCAACTTTGTGGTCGATTTTAACTCTCAAAAATATATATATTTTTTTTATTCCCATTTATGCAGCATACAAGAGTCAAGGATGGAGATACCATCCACTCAGAAATGTATTTAAAAATAAAGGTTCTGCGTATCTCCTTTAAGTTTTATCAGGCTTATTAAGTCACATGCTTTTGCTTAAACATGGTGGGCTTGTTGCTACTGGAAAACCCCAATGCAGATGCTCCTACTCGATAAAAAGCAAGTAAACTCAGGGGTATGAACTTACACAGGTGACTCTGCAAAATCTGAATTGGGTTAGAGAAAATTTGCTGAGGCACATGCATAACCAGATTCTGAACACATGTAACTTTCCCCATGTAAATACTGACACAACATTTGGACTTCAGTCGCCAACTGAATATGGCCTCGGATGTGTAAATCTGTATAATTCCCCATTCAAGTAATAAAGTGCTTCGTTTGAAGATTATTCAGCATTTACTCCCATTCTATCTACAGAAATATACTATATTAATCACTTTATCTCACAGCCAATGAGTCCTCTGCCCATGGCAAAACCAATATTGACATAAATATTGACATTAAAGGGGACATATTATTAAAAAAAACTCACTTTTTCAGTGCTTGTGCACATACAACTGGGTATCCAGAGTATTCTTTTTGGTTCCTATTTCAGAAAACTTGTATTTCAAGGGTGGAAATAAAATTGCACCTAAAAGAGGGATCAGTACCAACTGTCTGTGGCAAAACTGCAGACAAGGGAAATATAAGTGTTTAAAAAATAATGATGCCATGTGTTACTTCGGCCAATTAAATCTGTGCAGTCCTTGAGTCGAGGACCCCAGTCACTGAGTGAGATACACACACAGGGGAGAGACAAGAGACACAGTCCGAGAAATAGAGAAAAGTAATTTCGCATGGCATGATCTAAAAAGAAAAAAGTAGACAGCAAAAAACAGAGCTTTTAATCAAGAATGGACAGAATCTGTCTTCTGTCCGAAAATGAAGAGAAATGAAAATGAAATGAAATGAAAGGAATCTGTTGTCTGTCCGGCGTCGTCCACATTTCATGAAAATCGCTTCTTCTTTCTCAATTCTTCACCAATTTTTATTCTTTTTGGCAGGAAGGTAGGTCTGCCTGGGGTGCATACAGCTTCTACCCAGATTTGCATAATTGCAATTAATAATGAAGATATGGAGTAATTAAGCCCTAACGAGCAGTTTCCACAAAAATCGCTTCTTCTCCCTCAGTTCTTCACCGATTTTGATTCTTTCTATCATGAAGGTAGGGGAACCTAGGGTGCATATGACTTCTACCCAGATTTGCTTAACTACAATTATTATTAATGCAGTTATGAACCAATTAAGCCTTAATGAGCAGTTCAACAAAAATCACTTCTTCTCGGTCAATTTCTCACCGTTTTGGATTCTTTCTGGCAAATAGTTCGGTATTCATAGGGTGTATATAGCTTGTATATAGTGTATATAGCTTGCAACATTTATTGTAAACTTTCATTCTGGACTAGACAGGACCAGAATGAGCTACGCAGTCATTGACTGTCTCGTTTTATATGACTGCCTGAGATGCTTTTATAAAGATTGTGAGTTTTCTATAAATTTGAAAAAAAAAAGCACCTTAGTTCTTTTTCCTCAGACCATTTTAGTATGGTCTGGGTTGCCAGATTGGACAGGTTTTTCCTCCATAACTGCTTTTGTAAGGATTGTGACGGTGAAATTGCACAAAATATAATTTGATCTAGATTAAAAACATTTAAAGAAGAAAACCAGTTCTGTATTCATTTCCTATCTTAAGTAATCATCACTATTTCATGTGAAATCAACCCAATCTGGCAACCCTGGTCATGGTACAAAAACCACACAGGCTGATTTTGCAGTTGTGCCTCATCTCATCTCATCTCATCTCATCTCATCTCATCTCATTATCTCTAGCCGCTGTATCCTGTTCTACAGGGTCGCAGGCAAGCTGGAGCCTATCCCAGCTGACTACGGGCGAAAGGCGGGGTACACCCTGGACAAGTAGCCAGGTCATCACAGGGCTGACACATAGGCACAGACAACCATTCACACTCACATTCACACCTACGGTCAATTTAGAGTCACCAGTTAACCTAACCTGCATGTCTTTGGACTGTGGGGGAAACCGGAGCACCCGGAGGAAACCCACGCCGACACGGGGAGAACATGCAAACTCCGCACAGAAAGGCCCTCGCCAGCCACGGGGCTCGAACCCGGACCTTCTTGCTGTGAGGTGACAGCGCTAACCACTACACCACCGTGCCGCCCGCAGTTGTGCCTTTAGATTTAAATATGGAAATAGCTACACTCTAAGTGCCTCACATGCAACTCTGTCATCCACACCCACAGATTCTGTTACCAGTCAGAGCAAAGCTAATTACATAATTACATATTGAAATTTAAAGCCAGCACAGTGGTGTAGTGGGGCAGCACAGTGGTGTAGTGGGGCAGCACAGTGGTGTAGTGGGGCGGCACAGTGGTGTAGTGGTTAGCGCTGCTGCCTCACAGCAAGAAGGTCCGGGTTCGAGCCCCGTGGCCGGTGAGGGCCTTTCTGTGTGGAGTTTGCATGTTCTCCCCGTGTCCACGTGGGTTTCCTCCGGGTGCTCTGGTTTCCCCCACAGTCCAAAGACATGCAGGTTAGGAACACAGAAACACTTTAATTGCCAGGTATGGTTAGGTTAGGTTAACTGGTGACTCTAAATTGAGCGTAGGTGTGAATGTGAGTGTGAATGGTTGTGTGTCTATGTGTCAGTCCTGTGATGACCTGGTGACTTGTCCAGGGTGTACCCCGCCTCTCGCCCGTAGTCAGCTGGGATAGGCTCCAGCTTGCCTGCGACCCTGTAGAACAGGATAAAGCGGCTAGAGATAATGAGATGAGATGAGAAATTTAAAGCCACACCCCCAAAAATCAGCCTGTTTTATCCAGTCGGCTTTTTATACCATAAGGCATAAGAAAAAAGAAGCAAGATGTTTTTCAATAAAAAAACTTGCAAACTTTACAAATGCATCTCAGGGGATAATAGAAAATAATTTTAAAAGGGGTATAATATGTCTCCTCTAATAAAGCCAGTTGTGATAAATGGAAATAAATGACTACTTCATTTATCTGTGGCTTCTTGTGATTTTTTTTTAAAGCTTAAAGTATTTTTTTCACATTCATCTGTAGTGTGAAAAATTACCACATAAAAAGTGTTAATTGCCTTGGTCTTCACTGTTTTTACCCGGATTAGCCAGGTTGAATCCAATTGTACTGTTTATGTTCTCCTTTCTTTCTTCCAGCTCAGCTAAGGACTGTATTTGGGTTCAGTTGGGTCTGTGTTTGAAAAAAAGAGCAATTAGATATCATCACTGAAAGAAAATAAATCTCAAACGCATTGCTCAATAAATATGGAGTCACTCACTCACTTCTTCCAGCTTGTCCTACTTACCATATATGGGGCCACTGCCATGTGGACCCTATTGATCCACATGTCATATTAATTGGCACATAGTTTTATACCAAGTACCCTTCCTGCCCCAACCCTCCCATTTCCGGGTTGACACAGCAAGGCCCCTGTCAGCCACTGGGCTCAAACCCAGAACCTTCTTGCTGTGAGGCGACAGTGCTAACCACTACACCAACCCTCAGTAAATATGCAGTAAGCTGCGTTAAATATGAGTTTGTAGCTCATTAAATGAAGATATATTTGGCTGAAATGTGAAACATGACTAGTCTGCTCACATTTGCTGCTATTATTATTATTGTTATTATTTCACAAACATAAGATATATATATCGGGTGATACGGTGGTGTAGTGGTTAGCACTGTTGCCTCACAGCAAAAAGGTACTGGGTTCGAGCCCAGTGGCCGATGAGGGCCTTTCTGTGTGGAGTTGGCATGGTGGTGGTAGTATCATGGTTTGGGCTTGTTTTGCTACATCTGGGCCAGGATGGTTTGCCATCATTGATGGAACAATGAATTCTGAATTATACCAGCGAATTCTAAAGGAAAATGTCAGGACATCTGTCCATGACCTGAATCTCAAGAGAAGGTGGGTCATGCAGCAAGACAACGACTCTAAGCACACAAGTCGTTCTACCAAAGAATGGTTAAAGAAGAATAAAGTTAATGTTTTGGAATGGTCAAGTCAAAGTCCTGACCTTAATCCAATCGAAATGTTGTGGAAGGACCTGAAGTGAACAGTTCATGTGAGGAAACCCACCAACATCCCAGAGTTGAAGCTGTTCTGTATGGAGGAATGGGCTAAAATTCCTCCAAGCCGGTGTGCAGGACTGATCAACAGTTACCGCAAATGTTTAGTTGCAGTTATCGCTGCACAAGGGGGTCACACCAGATACTGAAAGCAAAGGTTCACATACTTTTGCCACTCACAGACATGTAATATTGGATCATTTTCCTCAATAAATAAATGACCAAGTATAATATTTTTGTCTCATTTGTTTAACTGGGTTCTCTTTATCTACTTTTAGGACTTATGTGAAAATATGATGATGTTTTAGGTCATATTTATGCAGAAATATAGACAATTCTAAAGGGTTCACAAACTTTCAAGCACCACTGTAAATCCCTCCATGGTAAAATAGCCAGTGGGAGCAACTGGGAAAGAAATCAATCTGTTCAACAAACATCACAACTTCTTCAGCCTTCTAAAAATCTTGCAAAAGTCCCTCATGCAGTACTTGGAAAGTCCCTAAAATAACACATGCAGTACTTGGAAAGTCTTCATTGAAAAAGTAATTCCTTGCTTTCAGGTATAAATGATCCAAATGCTACACGCATGAAAAATTTTATGGACACTGAATTTTCTAAGCACATCTAATTGAATGTGTGAAATGTAGCCCGAAGCAGCACATACTGTACATTTCTAATTTCTATGGTTGTGACACTGAATAGAGGCTTTGCACCGTCACATGACCCCATAGCAATGGTAACTACGGTGTGCAAATCGTTTTGAATAAAATAAAGACATCAGATTTTCAGTTTTTTTTTTTTAATTTACCAAAAGTAATTCATCATCGGGGGGAAAAAATAGAGACATTTCTAAACATAGAAGGGAAAAATGGGGAAAAAAACATTCAGCAGGACTCGGTGTCAGACGCAGAGGTAAAAAAACCTATAGTCTGCTCACTTCATTTTCATGAAGGTAAGATAAAAAAAAAGTGATATTAAAAAGTGCATTTATATTTGGGGATCCTTTGGAGCGTGTTGTGCGTGTGCTTGGGAGCCAGTCATTATGGGAAACACTGGATGCTGATCTGAGCGCAATCAGCACACGCTGTAAGGACACTGTTTTCATAGAAACTTTGTTACGTATTGTGTCAGGTACGCGGCAGGAGACGGATCTACAACCCCGATTCCAAAAAAGTTGGGACAAAGTACAAATTGTAAATAAAAATGGAATGCAATAATTTACAAATCTCAAAAACTGATATTGTATTCACAATAGAACATAGACAACATGTCGAAAGTGAGACATTTTGAAATTTCATGCCAAATATTGGCTCATTTGAAATTTCATGACAGCAACACATCTCAAAAAAGTTGGGACAGGGGCAATAAGAGGCTGGAAAAGTTAAAGGTACAAAAAAGGAACAGCTGGAGGACCAAATTGCAACTCATTAGGGCAATTGGCAATAGGTCATTAACATGACTGGGTATAAAAAGAGCATCTTGGAGTGGCAGCGGCTCTCAGAAGTAAAGATGGGAAGAGGATCACCAATCCCCCTAATTCTGCGCTGACAAATAGTGGAGCAATATCAGAAAGGAGTTCGACAGTGTAAAATTGCAAAGAGTTTGAACATATCATCATCTACAGTGCATAATATCATCAAAAGATTCAGAGAATCTGGAAGAATCTCTGTGCGTAAGGGTCAAGGCCGGAAAACCATACTGGGTGCCCGTGATCTTCGGGCCCTTAGACGGCACTGCATCACATACAGGCATGTTTCTGTATTGGAAATCACAAAATGGGCTCAGGAATATTTCCAGAGAACATTATCTGTGAACACAATTCACCGTGCCATCCGCCGTTGCCAGCTAAAACTCTATAGTTCAAAGAAGAAGCCGTATCTAAACATGATCCAGAAGCGCAGACGTCTTCTCTGGGCCAAGGCTCATTTAAAATGGACTGTGGCAAAGTGGAAAACTGTTCTGTGGTCAGACGAATCAAAATTTGAAGTTCTTTATGGAAATCAGGGATGCCGTGTCATTCGGACTAAAGAGGAGAAGGACGACCCAAGTTGTTATCAGCGCTCAGTTCAGAAGCCTGCATCTCTGATGGTATGGGGTTGCATTAGTGCGTGTGACATGGGCAGCTTACACATCTGGAAAGACACCATCAATGCTGAAAGGTATATCCAGGTTCTAGAGCAACATATGCTCCCATCCAGACGACGTCTCTTTCAGGGAAGACCTTGCATTTTCCAACATGACAATGCCAAACCACATACTGCATCAATTACAGCATCATGGCTGCGTAGAAGAAGGGTCCAGGTACTGAACTGGCCAGCCTGCAGTCCAGACCTTTCACCCATAGAAAAAATTTGGCGCATCATGAAACAGAAGATATGACAAAAAAGACCTAAGACAGTTGAGCCACTAGAATCCTACATTAGACAAGAATGGGTTAACATTCCTATCCCTAAACTTGAGCAACTTATCTCCTCAGTCCCCAGACATTTACAGACTGTTGTAAAGAGAAAAGGGGATGTCTCACAGTGGTAAACATGGCCTTGTCCCAACTTTTTTGAGATGTGTTGTTGTCATGAAATTTAAAATCACCTAATTTTTCTCTTTAAATGATACATTTTCTCAGTTTATACATTTGATATGTCATCTATGTTTTATTCTGAATAAAATATGGAATTTTGAAACTTCCACATCATTGCATTCCGTTTTTATTTACAATTTGTAATTTGTCCCAACTTTTTTGGAATCGGGGTTGTAAGTGCAGGAAGAGTGTTTATTAGCAGGTGTGATATTTACGAATAAATAAATAAATATCACACACAAACGAAACCGAAAACAGAGTCATAAACATTGCTACAAATAAACATGACTGTGATAAGAATAATACTTCACAAAGCCTCAGTGCCCTTACAGCGTGTGCGGATTGCACTCAAATCAGCATCAGGTGTTTCCCGTAATGACTGGGTTCCAAGTGCATGCATAATGCGTTCCGAAGGATCCATACATCCGTTCTACAGGGTCGCAGGCAAGCTGGAGCCTATCCCAGCTGACTACAGGCGAAAGGCGGGGTACACCCTGGACAAGTCGCCAGGTCATCGCAGGGCTGACACATAGACACAGACAACCATTCACACTCACATTCACACCTACGGTCAATTTAGAGTCACCAGTTAACCTAACCTGCATGTCTTTGGACTGTGGGGGAAACTGGAGCACCCGGAGGAAACCCACGCAGACACGGGGAGAACATGCAAACTCTGCACAGAAAGGCTCTCGACGGCCATTGGGCTCAAACCAAGGACCTTCTTGCTGTGAGGCGACAGCACTAACCACTACACCACCGTGCCGCCATTCCGAAGGATCCCCAACTGTAAACACACTTTTTAACATTACTTTTTTAAAATTCTTACCTTTGTGGAAATGAAATGATAAGACCATAGGGTTTCTGACCTCTCCGTTCGACACAGAGTCGTGTAGGAAATGTGTTTTTTTCCCCAATTTTCCCTTTTACGTTTAGAAATTTCTCTAGTTTTTTTCCCCTGATGATGAATTACTTTTGGTAAATTAAAAAATCTGATGTCTTTGTTTCGTACAGAACGATTTGCACATCCAAAAATGCGGCAAAACCTTCCAATACCGATCAGTAACAACTAACTCGGCTGAATGAAGCACTACAAGCGTGCCTCCTGTCATGGTGGTGTAGTTACCGTTGCTATGGGGGTCACGTGACGGTACAAAACCTCTATTTGCGTCTATTTTTAAAAAATGTAGCCTAATTTAAAATGAGCATGAATAAATATTCATGTTGAAAACAGATCTACATGTTAAACATATATATACTACCGTTCAAAAGTTTGGGGTCACTTTGAGCATGAATAAATATTCATGTTGAAAACAGATCTACATGTTAAACATATATATACTACCGTTCAAAAGTTTGGGGTCACTTTTTTTTTTCTTTGTCCTTATTTTTCAAAGAAAAGCACTGTTCTTTTCAATGAAGATCACTTTAAACTAATCAGAAATACACTCTATACATTGCTAATGTGGTAAATGACTATTCTAGCTGGTTTTTGGTGCAATATCTCCATAGGTGTATAGAGGCCCATTTCCAGCAACTCTCACTCCAGTGTTCTAATGGTACAATGTGTTTGCTCATTGCCTCAGAAGGCTAATGGATGATTAGAAAACCCTTGTACAATCATGTTAGCACAGCTGAAAACAGTTGAGCTCTTTAGAGAAGCTATAAAACTGACCTTCCTTTGAGCAGATTGAGTTTCTGGAGCATCACATTTGTGGGGTCGATTAAATGCTCAAAATGGCCAGAAAAATGTCTTGACTATATTTTCTATTCATTTTGCAACTTATGGTGGTAAATAAAAGTGTGACTTTTCATGGACAACACTAAATTGTCTGGGTGACCCCAAACTTTTGAACGGTAGTGTATGTGATGAAACACAGTAACCTGATGAACTGATACTGTGTACCAACCACACTGCACAAGTTAAATATGATTTAAATGTCATCAGAATGCATTCACTCTCTTCCTGCCAGCCACCGTATTCAACAACAAAGCAGAATTTCATCTCATCTCATCTCATTATCTCTAGCCGCTTTATCCTGTTCTAAGGGTCGCAGGCAAGCTGGAGCCTATCCCAGCTGACTACGGGCGAAAGGCGGGGTACACCCTGGACAAGTCGCCAGGTCATCACAGGGCCGACACATAGACACAGACAACCATTCACACTCACATTCACACCTACGGTCAATTTAGAGTCACCAGTTAACCTAACCTGCATGTCTTTGGACTGTGGGGGAAACCGGAGCACCCGGAGGAAACCCACGCGGACACGGGGAGAAACATGCAAACTCCGCACAGAAAGGCCCTCGCCGGCCATGGGGCTCGAACCCGGACCTTCTTGCTTTGAGGCGACAGTGCTAACCACTACACCACCGTGCCGCCCCCAAAGTAGAATTAAAAAAAAAAAAAAGCTTATAAGAAAGCCATCTGGAGCACCACAGTCAAATAAATCAGAGACGGTACAGTATAGACTCTCAATACAGCAACTAAATTGTAGCGTGTCTCTCTATTAACGATGCTCCTTAAGCTGAAACTAGCTAACAAGCTGACATCACGCGTTTCATCAATAATCTGCTTTACCGTGAGCAATAGAGACAGTGCTGAGTGCATGCACTGAAGCACACTCACCTTAGCAATCACGTGACATGGAAAAATGAGTTACGCACCATGTCATCTGTTGCACAAAAGAGGAAAACATACATAACTAAATAAACAACAGTAATTCTGACAAAAAGTTGTAAGTACAAAAGGCCACATCCGTTGCTCTTTAGATAAGGTCATTGTGTAAGTCATGCAGGTAGGGTTTATCTCTCCATGGGAACAGGATGAACACTCACGA